>NC_133324.1:274312668-275512668 GCF_042186555.1 Aquarana catesbeiana
TGCTTCTATTGAATATTTCTTCTATTTCTGCAATATTCCCTGAGCTCTTACTAACTTACGCTGTTGGTGAATTCTCTTAACTACATATACAGCTTTGAGTTCTATCTTGTTACAGGTGCGGAGGTAGCCATAGTAACTGTGTTCAGGGGACCCCGCTGACCGTCACGGGAGGTAGTGCTGTTCCTGTAAGCCTGGCCCCGGGTTTTCTTAACCAGGTTATAAATGCCTTTGGGTGTTTATCTATATTACTTATTTCCAGCACTATATATCTCATTCATGTGATTTGGTTGTTCTCTAGTGGTGTGATATGAAGGGAGGATTTCTTTACACCCTTCTGCAATGGTTGCTAGAGGAATTAATAAGTCTATGTCATATGTGGTCTTGTCTGTTGTAAATGTAAAGAAAGCAGTGATGTCTTTCTGTATAACTACAGCAACAATCTTTCAGCTAATTGAACTGATTCTCAGAATATTTGTGACACATTTTTTTTTTTTTTTTTTTGCACATCTCGGCAGCAGAGGTCCATGCTTGCCCCTCTTGTGAAGCTTTTCTTCTTCTTCTTTTTTTTTTTTTTTTTTTTTTTTTTCTTTTTTTTTTGGTCACTACCTCCACCTTCCTGTTTTTGAGTGGCTCCTTGCACTTGCAGGGTGCTGAGGAGTCACCTGTTAGGCTGTTAGTGTGCTAACGTAGGCTACGAAAAATAAATCTAGAGTACACATCCTTGCTCTGACAGGTAGCAACTGGATGTAGAAAGGATCTTTTTGAATGAAGGGGCACGTATGCCCAGTGAGTGTTGGGACATGTAGTCCATTGACTGTTAGTAACGTGAGGAGTGTGCACTTCCTGAACGGAACTTATTAGAAGCTGTATAATGCAGCCGTAAAGTTATGAAACAATAAGTTGCGCAGCTTGATATAATATTTTGTGCATTATACAGATGTGTTTGTGGAGAAAAAAATTCTACATGGAAAAAGTACCCCCTAAGAACATGGGGAAATTTAAGGCAACTTGATAAAGAGATCAAAATTATATGTAGAAAAATTTACTAAATTTATTGAGGTAATATTAAAAAATACTAGGTGCATACATCACCAAATACGACATAAAATAGAAAGAGAAAACAATACCGTTGGTATGGTTGAGAACTGTTGGTCTCCTTAGTGGTTTGACCGACGCGTTTCAGTATTGATCCCTTCATCAGGGAATTTCTTTCAGGAGAAATTAAACAAATTACAATCTATAATAAAACATAATAAAGGTCTGAGTATATAAAACCATAGCACAGAGAATGAGCATAGTTGGGGACGAAAAAGGGAAAGGAAACTCGCCAATCAACCGGATACTGCACTTTTGCACTGCCAAAGTTTTTTAGTGTGTGTGTGTGTACATGTATAGATGAATGTACACTGATGTGTAAGACTTGTACAGATGGATCAGTACTGAAGGGACCCCCCCACTTTGATAAGTCAAACAACCGGATCAAAGAACTTTATGGGCATGGTGTTTGGCTCTGTAGAGAAACAAATGGCAGCAAACTACTTTTACAGGACATATTTTTCCCATTGTAAAACAAGTGTAACATCATTTGCAATGTTAAGGCCTCATGCACAGAGGACATTTTGCCAACTCTCCTAGACTCCTTTCCTCCTGGCAGCAGAGTTTTGGCAGAAAAAACACTTGACAGTTGTAAACTCGTGTAACCCGTTTAGGCGCTTTGGCGTTCATTTATTTGGCAAGAATAATAATTTATTAAGGCTATTGAAAAAATGTAACACCCACACGCTAAACGCGCCTAACAGGCACGTCAAACTTTTTGTCTGCCAAAAATCTGCTGCTCCTGGATGCATTGGCTATGGTTTTTTTTTCCTGCTCTAAACACCTATGTGTGCATGGACGCCAGCTAACATGCAGGGCCGTTTTAGAGGCGGGGGGGGGGGGGGGGATGCTAAACGCGCCTAGAAGCAGCAGAAAAATGTCCAGTGTTCATGAAACCTAATGGTCATTGGGCAAGCTGCAGGTCTTTAAAAAAAAAAGGAACATTACTCTTAATAGACATTGACTATTTTTTAATCTTTAGGCAAGCCACACGTGGTATGAAATTCACACAATTCCCCCATCAACACAGACAGTGCTAACAGGAGAATCCCTCCTGCCGAGCAATTGTTTTCTCCCGGTGCAAGGGAAGCCATACACGCTGGGAGCAGACGCAAGCGATAATTGCAAGAGAATCCGGCAGGCTGGTTGTACCCAAGTTGATCGATCAACTTGGTACATTCTGCCTGCCCATTAACGGTTCGTATCTCGGCCGTTTCAGATTCTAACCATTTTTGGCCTGCCTTCTGCTGCTAGCACTTGTAAAAAGATAGGAACGTATATCATATTTCCTTTTTTTTTTTTGTTTGTTTCTTAACAGCAGACCTGCCTGTCTGCTTGCCTGAGCTAAGGGCAGATGGATTTCCAGGAAGTAAATGTTACATGAATCATCTGCCCTTACTCAAGATGACCACAGCCAGAAATGCTGAGGAGGTGTTTTCCAAAGGGATTTCTCAGCAAATTAAAGCATAAAGACCTGGATGGATGGATGAACTTGCTTTGAATATTAAAAATTAAATAGCTTTTTGGTTTGTGGTGGTCAGATATAGTGTAGTTGCGCTTTAAAACCATCTATTCTATAAATACAATGACTAAAAACCTGTATCGATCAGTTATGACAGTCAGTTGTGTACTGAGGATAACCCCAGCTGGAGCGCTCGTCACTAGCTGCTAGCACATTCTGATTTCATGGCCCAATGTCCTGGAGAAGTGTAAAGATGAGGCTAGTAGAAATCATGAGAATACATAGGAAGTTGAAGGGCCCATGTCTTCCTGGTGTGATCGGGGGGGCCCTCGCTATCAGTTTTAGCAGTGGCACTTTCAAATATATTGATGAAAAATTCACTAGTTATATAAAACCTGGATTAAGATTTATACAGGATATTTTTATTGATAGCTGTCTGTGTTAATGGTAGAGTGCCTTCATTTTTCATTTACAGCTGAATAGAAAAAGGGACTGTCTTTCTAGTCTACCCTTTCTGCTGGTGTGGCCCATGTCAAATCTAATGTCCTTTCCAAAAAAGTGGTTTGGTGGTGATTATAGTGGTCTCATAAATAACAGAAGACAGGTTCAGTAGTATATGGGTATGGACCTTTAGTTGAATTTACTGTTGATGTTAATATAGATTAAAGCGGTTTTGAAACTAAAAAAAAAAAAACAGGCTGTTGGTACATGCTGGGAGTACAATTGTGCCAGCACATTTGTTTTTCTTTTCATTTAGTTCCAATAACTGCAGAAGTATTGCAGTACGGTGGTTTGCATCGCAACACACTGAACTGAAAAAAGTACTGCAAGCAACGCATTTGGTGTGAATGGGCCCTTTAACATGGGGGTGGTTCCAGTATGCTTTGGGGTTGTGTGGCACAGGAAATCGTGTATCTGCAGAGGAAAAAATATTTCCTCTCTATAGCAGCAAATTCTGGATGTCAGTTTGAAACAGCCAAGAATCTGCAGCTGAAAGGGGGATGGATTCTACAAGTAGACCATGATCGATCATGATCATAAACATAACTCAAAAACCAGGCTGAAGGCTTTGGAATGGTCCTTACAGTCCCACAACAACAAGTAGAACTATAGGTAAAAAAAAAATGTTTTTTTTTTTTTCATTTTGGATAGAGTAAGGGGAGGGTTCTAACCTCTGTCGAGTTTTTTTACCATCTGAGTCCCATTGGGGAGACTTGCCTTCACTTCCTGTCACATGTGCCAAAACCGGGACACAGTCAGCAATAAAAACCTGACAGGTGTTCTAATCAATCTCCACTCTATCCAAAACTTTAAAAAAAATGGCCTTTAGTTAAACGTTAAAGTATAGCTTTAAAAAAAACAAAATTGTAAATTTATTGCCATTTACCAGTTCTAAGTTATCTGCAAGGAAGAGTGGGCAAAAATACTTACAGGAATTAAACTGACTCCCTATTGGATACTAAAGGTCTTTACAAGCTGTGTCAGTTATTAAATACTGACTTACTGAGATTTCTCTATCTATCTCATCCTTAGTCTCATTTCCCATTATAACCAGAAAAATGTGAGTAGGCTGTCACCGCACGTTTGTAGGTAAATGGGAATTCATTTGTCATTAATTATACTTATGGAATTTCAAGTGAAAAGGGCTGTCAGTGTACATGTGTTATAAGGATCTGCTTTGCAAAGAGATTTAATGTGTAGTCCAAGCCTTTTTTGTGCAGAAGAATTAAGCTGACCATATACCAATATAAACAAATGGAAGAAATGTAAAAGATTCCTCCATCCACACAAACAGTGTTGATAAATGAGTCCCCCGCTATCCTAACTGTATTCTGAGTTGCCAGCTGTCAGAGTACCTACGACTTATTGGCTGAAGGTGCTGTGTATCTGCCAAATTTAGGCCCAGTTTCTTTGACAAAAGTTTGAATAAATTGCCTTTGGTTGCGTAGCTGGGCCACCCACTTTTAGGATTTCTGCAGATTCTTCGGGGTGGGGGGCGGCATGTCAGCAGGAGGCAGAGAAACAGCAGTACACTAATCTTCCCAGTGAATGGCTGCATGGGGGGGGGTGGGGGGTGTCAACACAAGTTAGACCAATTGGAGGACAATTGGTCGGGCTATGTTCCCAAGTTGAATGCAAAGAAGAAAACAGACCACACTGGGATAGATGTGCTTCTGTGCATGACCTAGTCAGTTTGATGGGGGGGGCGGGGCACCAGGTATTTCACACAATGCAAATAAAACAGGATATTTTTTTTTATACAGGTACATGGTAACACAAGCATTTTATCAGAAACATGACATTTTTTTTTTTTATAACATACACTTTAAGGCAGCTTTAACAAAAAACAGAATAAGCAGAAGGTGGCAAAACACTGCCCCATTTTAGGTTTTCTCGATTTAATCTTGGTATATAAGCCTCGTAGACACTTAAATGAGGCCTATTTTTATATGCACCTTTTTTCCGGGGTTCTGCTTGTTAAAAAAATGTCCTAGCCAGATAAGTTAATAATTGACTATACAAAATATATGTTGCAGCATTTTGTCTGACATATTTATTGTCACTGCAAAGTTAGCCATCTCCTCAGCAGCTATGAAATATTCATTAGTATTAATGAGAATATCAACCTCGTATATGCTAGCATCAGCATGCCCACTGTGCTTCTGAGGAGCACAGTGACATGGTCAGGCTGTGGGGAATGTCCGCTCCCAATTATAGCTTGCAGGTTAGCTCTAAAGCAGGGGTCTCCAATATTTTTTAACAAAGGGGCAGTTTATTGTCCTTCTGACTTTAGGGGAGGAGCTGTACAGCAGCCAGCAGTAGTAGAAAATTTCCTGGCATCAGTAGGAGCAAACATCGCCACATTTGGTATAAGGCGGAGAAATAGTGCCCCATCATTGGGGGACCAATTGTTGGTGTCAATGAGAGAAATGATGATGTCAGTTGGGAGAATAGTAAATGCACATATTCGCCAGCACACCAAGGATCCTCAAATGTCATCCATTGTTGCACTTTAAACTTCACCACAACCAGGAACCCTCCAATTTAAAGTTTTGGAGTGTAGGCCATATAAAACCAATACGGAGAGGTTCAAATATGGTGAGAGAACTCTCCAAGTGTGAGACTCATTGGATTTTTTTGACAGAAACTCTCACCCCCAATGGGTTAAACATGGAGCTAGATATCAATTGTTTTATTAGTGCCTATTGAACGTAATTCTTATCAGTTTGTCTGTATATTATGAATTTTTTAGTATTTTTAAAATGTAGTTGAATTTGTATATGATTTTTAATCATTATGTACTTATTAAAATCCAATGTAAACCTATATTAAATATCACGTTATTAATGAATATTATAACCTGTATTTTGTGGTATAATCAAATGTGGTAGATTTTTATTATGATTGATTTTAATATGGTAATGCACTTTAGTAAAGTGGAGTTGTAATATTAATCTGGCCATGTATATCTAAATGTTAAAGATTATCATTGCCAGCTTCTGGGAATGTATTGACCTCTGAGTGGTGTACTGATCTCAGTCTATGTGCACCTCTAGAGAACAGTGAGGTTGCACCATCAGAGGATAAAATTCCAGCTGTGATGTTTTGGTATGAATATCGGGATGCCACGTCATAAGGCCACGCCCATAGATAAAGTCGTGATGATGAAACACGTCAGGGCGTGACCTTATGGTGACCAGAAGTGACGTTTTGCGTTCCACAGCCAGGAAGAGACAACTGGAAGTAACCAGCAGACGCTGTTCTTTCAAGGTGTATGTCTTACTGCTGACAAGGGCTGCTGGTAACACCATAGAGTGCAATTTATTGTACGTTTTATCCATTGGAAAATTTTGGACACTGTTATTCTATGAAGTTGGTGACTATAGTAAAAGGTAAACGGAATTATGCTATGTGGAGTTTATTTCCTATTTATCCAAGTACCTGCAGAGGTGATTGGCGGTTCTGATCCAGCTTAAGATGTGGATG
The DNA here is from genome assembly GCF_042186555.1 of Aquarana catesbeiana. Classification (NCBI taxonomy): domain Eukaryota; kingdom Metazoa; phylum Chordata; class Amphibia; order Anura; family Ranidae; genus Aquarana; species Aquarana catesbeiana. The sequence continues at coordinate 274,319,213 of NC_133324.1, forward strand.
GCGTATCTCTTGGCATATTAAAGGCTGATTTTATGCTTGCATCTGGTGAGTGAGAACCCTTAAGGGGAGTGTGACGCACGTTTTGGAGGATCTTGGTGTGAGGTACACTAGTATTTTCCAGCATTAGGACCCCACATCCTGTGTCTTTTGGACTTTCTCCCATCACCATCTGTCATCTATATTTTCTCATGTGCTTATAATCATACGAAAGCTTGTCATATGGCGAAATGACAATAGCGCTGCTTTAGTATATACTAGTAGTTATAGAAGTACCTGTGGACTTTGCTGATATAAAATTTTATTTTTAAGCAGCTGCTGATTAATGCAGTAAATGTGATACATATATGTCAGTGTGTTGTTCATAACATTCAAGCTCCGGAGCGCTGAGAGAGTAGAAGGAGGCCCTGTTTTTCACTTTTTTATATATAAACTCCAAGCAAGTCGCTGAATGCACAACTAAAATATGGATATAGGAAAGGTTTTGCCTGCCAAAAGTTTTGTAATTCTGTGCAGCCAGTGTCACGATCCTGGCACCCCTGACAGACTTCAAAGCCAGAACCCCAAACACTACTGCAATGCCACACCTTGTCGGGGATAAACACAAGTCTTCTAAATGGACATGCTAATGCATGCCTGGATAATTTTTTACTTTATTTTTTATTTCCTACGTTTGCCTTGGAATTAACTTTGCTCAAAGTTAAAGCAGAATTTCACTCTCTCAATCAACATTAACTATTTTTAATCCTTATGCTGCTAGCAATAGTAAATAGGAAAGTACAGTGCCTTGAAAAAGTATTCATATCCATTGAAATTTTCCACATTTTGTCATGTTACAACCAAAAATGCAAATGTATTTTATTGGGATTTTATCTGATAGACCAACACAAAGTGCCACATAATTGTGAAGTGTAAAGAAAATGGATTTGCAGTTTTTTAACAAAAAAAAAAATTTGAAAAGACTGGCGTGCATTTGTATTCAGCTCCATTTACTCTGATACCCCCTAACTAAAATCCAGTGGAACCAATTGCCCTCAGAAGTCACCTAATTAGTAAATGGAGTCCACCTGTGTAATATTTAATCTCAGTATAAATACAACTGTTCTGTGAAGCCCTCAGAGGTTTGTTAGAGAACCTTAGTGAACAAACAGCATCATGAAGGCCAAGAAATACACCAGACAGGTCAGGGATAAAGTTGTGGAGAATTTCAAAGCAGGGTTAGGTTATTAAAAAATATCCCAAGCTTTGAACATCTCACAGGGCACTGTACTGTGGAAAGAGTATGGCACAACTGCAAACCTACCAAGACATGGCCGTCCACCTAAACTGACAGGCCGGGCAAGGAGAACATTAATCAGAGAAGCAGCCAAGAGGCCCATGGTAACTCTGGAGGAGCTGCGGAAATCCACAGCTCAGGTCAACTATTAGTCGTGCACTCCACAAATCTGGCCTTTATGGAAGAGTGGCCAGAAGAAAGCCATTGTGGAAAGAAAGCCATAAGGAGTCCGATTTGCAGTTTGCAAAAAGCCATGTGGGGGACACAGCAAACATGTGGCAGAAGGTGCTCTGGTCAGATGAGACCAAAATTGAACTTTTTGGCCTAAAAGCAAAACACTATGTGTGGAGGAAAACTAACACTGCACATAACCCTAAACACACCATCCTCACTGTGAAACATTGTGGTGGCAGCATCATGTTGTGGGGATGCTTTTCTTCAGCAGGGAGAGAAAAACTGGTCAAAATTGATGGGAAGATGGATGGAGCCAAATATAGGGTAATCTTAGAAGAAAACCTGTTAGTCTGCAAAACACTTGAGACTGGGACTGGGGCAAAGGTTCACCTTCCAGCAGGACAACGACCCTAAACATACAGCCAGAGCTACAATGGAATGGTTTAGATCAAAGCATATTCAGGCCTCATGCACAATGAACGTTAAAATAACGTTATAAAAAATGACAGTAGCTTTGCAGTGAGTTTCAACGTTTTTTTAATGTTTTTGTAATAGCGTTGTTCAGCGTTTTTCCGCCTTAGCCTTTTTTTTTTTTTTCACTGGATCAAAAACGTTAAATGCTGGTGAGCCATGTTTTTGAGCATTTATCAGCGTTTATGCGTGTTTAACCTTTTTAAGTGTTTTTTTGTGGTCAGAAAAACCGCTCCTGAACGCGATTTTAGGGCCTTTCAGACAACAGCCCATAAACTCCACTGCTGATAAACTGCCAAAAACGCCCATGTGTGCATGGACACATAGGATAACATAGAGGGGAGTTTATGGGCTGTTAAAAAAAAAAAAAAAAACGCCCAAAAACGGCCATTTATGACCTCATGTGTTAGAATGGCCCAGTCAAAGTCCAGACCTAAATCCAATTAAGAATCTGTGCCAAGACTTGAACATTGCTGTTCAGACGCTCTCCATCCAACCTGACAGAGCTTGAGCTTTTTTGCAGAGAAGAATGGGCAAAAATTTCACACTCTACATGTGCAAAGCTGGTAGAGACATACCCAAAAAGACATGCAGCTGTAGTTGCAGCGAAACGTAGTAATACAAACTACTAACTTAGGGGGGCTGGACTCAAATGGATGCCACACTTTTCACAGATTTATTTGTAAAAACTGTTGAAAACCATTTATCATTTTCCTTCCACTTCACAATTATGTGACACTTTGTGTTGGTCTATCACATAAAATCCCAATAAAATACATTTACATTTTTGATTGTAACATGACAAAATATGGAAAATTTCAAGGGGTGTGAATACTTTTTCACGGCACTGTATGTTATTTGTTTGCTTTAAACTTTAATATTCCGTCAGTTACTTCCTGGTTTCCAGGCCTAGGCAAATGTCAAAAATCACAGCAGTCTTCAGGTGGGGAGGAGGTTTTTTCAGCTACGCACGCTGTCCTGCTTGCATGCCTGTGCCAAGGACAGATGGATTCCAGGAAGTAAATGCTGCATGAATCAACTGCCGTTACTCCAGATGGCCATGGCCAGAAATGCTAGGGGGGTTTCTCAGCAAAATAAATCGTGGAGACATAATTGAATGGGTGAGTTTGTGTTGAAAATTAAAAATGAATTAAATAGCGATTTTGGTTTGCGGTGCTTAGATGCAGTGTAGTTCTTCTTTTAAGGAGTGGCTCAATTTTATATTAAAGAACTGTATGCTTGAATTAAAAGCATACTCTCCCCTTTATACCATGTTTTATGTTATATCCATACCCCCCTAAACTGCACCCACTTACCTCAATCACAGGGTTTTTCTCCCTGTAGGCGTTTGTTCACCTTTTAGATTAGTGCGGCTGTGTGCTGCTCCTCCTGCACAACCATATCAACCATGTCATCCATTCACAGATTCATTCACAAGGAATGAAAGACTAAGGCTGGCCATATACGGTTCGAATTTCGTGAGAATTTTCTTTCGAAAATCATATGAAAGAATTTCCGTATGAATTTCGCACCATTAGTGGGCTACAACAACGGACAATTTTCGTGCGGCAATCAAATTTGAGGAATCGGACATGTTGGAAATGTTTAGAAAAATGATGGTTGAATCATGTGAGAAATGTAATCAGAAAAGAAAATTTACGGAGAGAAAAGAAGATTCCCGGCCACGAAAATTCTTTTCTGTAGCAACATTCGGTGAAATTGAAGGCTTGGTTGGCCGAATTTCGAAAATCAATGGTGGCATCATCTGATCACAAAAAAAAAACAAACATTCTGATTTTGAAAAGAAAATTTGTTCGTAATTCGACTGTGTATGACCTGCATAAGTCCCTTCTGCTAACACAGAAGAGAAACTCTTAGATCTCCCCGGAGAACAAGTTTGTTGATGTATGCACTTGTAGTCCATTGATTACTTCTTCCATCCCATAGAGCTGCGGTGATGACTTTAGGCTGGGAAAGAGTCTTCAAGACCCTGTGTGTTACACCGGTGATGAAGTGATAGTGCTTATAATACTAGGCAGGCTCAAATGCAAAAAAAATGTTAAATACACAAATTTTTTTCATCATTGCATTTATTTATGTATTTTTTTTAAGGTGGACTATGCCTTTTAGGCTTTACATGATTTTATAAACCTTTTTATACCTGCTTATCAAAACTGGAGATGTTGTTTCAGCATGTGATGAGAAATATTAGTACCTCTGGAAAGGGAAGTGTTACATGGCACTCTGCACATGGTGTATATAATCCTGTAGATGATGCTGTGAATATGCTCTGTGTGCTGTTCAGAGACTCCTTGTCCTTTCCTAAGTACCCATCGGGATTTGTGCCCAGGGATGGGTGGGACTTGTGAAGGTGGCTGTGATAACTGGGCTGGAGAAGACGGCTCAATGTGATCAGTTTTATGTCTGGGAAATTGTGGACATAAACAACTATTAAAGCACGTACTTTCTATGAGCCTTCTGGTGTTTGGATCTAAGTTTTTCAACAGCTGGTACATTAACCCGTTTACTTCCTCATGAGTTGTAGGGCGTCTGAGTTCCTGCTGCAAACAATATTGTTTGGTGGCTGCGTGCCCAAGAATGCAGGGTCTGGGGCTCTGGGTCCTTGTCTAAATACATAAACAATAGCAGGGGGCTGCTTGCAGACAGAGTGAATGGGAAACAGCAAGTCCTAAAATACAGCGCCTCCCAGGATGTGTACGTGCAGATTGTGTTTTCATTATCATTCCGCTTTAGCCTCAGTTTACCTTCTCTTAAAGTTGTGCCTTGTGAGAGGGAATGGTCATTGAGAAGATGAGGAAAAGGGGAAAGAAATGCAGGCGGATTTGGGCATTTGCTGTGTTTGCATGGTTTACAGTACTTGTGTGTCATACTCAAAACTAGTTCTGTGATCAAACCATCCATATTAATGTGTGGGCATACCTACCCAGATTCCAGTTATAATGAGGTGTATATACACCAGAAACACACCCCTATTTATGTGAAAACCACCAAGAATTGATATACAAAAAATGATTAAACCTACAAGTACCTATTTTTACCATTACCTTTCCTTTTTGCATTTCATAATAATGTGTTTATTTAGTGATTGCATGAAAGGTTTAGTGTAGTATAAGGCTTTAAGTAGTTCAATAGTACGTTTTTAATAGTAGACCAGCAAGACGAACACCTTGATAGAAAAGAGGGAATGAGAGTTTTGGTACCAAAAGGACCATCTCTTCAAATCGGGTACAGTTTGGAGTTATGTAGAGGATTTATTTTATTACCTCTTACAATTGTTTAGATCAGGGTTTTTCAACTAGGGTTTTTTCCAGAGTTTGCTAGGGGTTCCTTTGTGCCTGTCAGATAAGTTCCTACTGACATCACTGATCTTTTTAGCTATATGCAAGTGGGCAATTGTTCTATTTGGCAAGTATAAGGAGCATTCTTCCCACTGACTATCACGCTAATGTACCAGTTGTAGATATGGTATTTTTTAGCAGGGGTTCTCTGAGACCAAAAAGTTATTTCATGTGTTCCTCTGTGTTGAAAAGGTTGAGAGTAGATTTAGACTATTCTGCCTCAGTAGCTTGGCCATAGATTGATAGGTAGCAAACTCTGATGGGTGGAAAGAATCCTCACCAATCCCTCACTGACCCACACTTTGCTGCATCACTGCCCCTCTCAGGAGCTGCTACAAGAGGTTTTCCCTGCTTGGCCGTTTGTTAAATGCAGTGTGTGGACAGTGCATACCTTTTCTTTATAGAAGTCAGCATCCACACACGTATATTATCCATGTTGTGTGATTTATTTGTGTTTATTTCTATGGTTTGTCTGCTTGCTTTCCCTATAAAAGCCTGGTTACCTCTATCTTCATGATGTAAGCAATGCTCACTTTGCCATGTATAGGCATGTTAAGAGCGAAGTCTGCATTTGAGATCATCATCATCATCTTTTTTTTTTTTTTTTTTTTTTTTTTTTTTTTTTACCTGCTTTGTTTGTTGGATGGATTGTTTACCTTTTTGTGTGTATACGATTTTTTCTCTTTATTGACAATAATAACGTAAGATAATATAGGCAATTTGGTGTTTTTTGCTCTGTATCACAGATCAGCAACCTTTTCCGCATCAAGTGTCAATTTATAAGCATTAGATAACTGGCATGTCTGGGAACAGCATGCTGTATTCATATAATTTGTGTTCAGTTTTTGCCCTTACAGTTGTACTGCTAATGGCAAGTTAAAATCCTCAACCCCGATTCCTGCACCTTCAGACCTCAAATCCGCTCCAATGTCTGTACCTTCAGGCCCCAGATTAGCCCCAATGTCTGTACCTTCAGGCCCCAGATTAGCCCCAATGTCTGTACCTTCAGGCCCCAGATTAGCCCCAATGTCTGTACCTTCAGGCCCCAGATTAGCCCCAATGTCTGTACCTTCAGGCCCCAGATTAGCCCCAATGTCTGTACTTTCAGGCCCCAGATTAGCCACAGTATCTGTACCTTCGGTCCCCAGATTGGCTCCAGTATCTATAGCTTCAGGCCCCAGATTAGCTCCAATGTCTGTACCTTCAGGCCCCAATGTCTGCACCTTTTAGTCCCAAGATTAGCTCCAATGTCTGTTCCTTCAGGCCCCAGATTAGCCCCAATGTCTGTGCCTTCAGGCCCCAGATTAGCCCCAATGTCTGTGCCTTCAGGCCCCAGATTAGCCACAGTATCTGTACCTTCGGGCCCCAGATTAGCTCCAATGTCTGTACCTTCAGGCCCCAATGTCTGCACCTTTTAGTCCGAAGATTAGCCCCAATGTCTGCGTCTTCAGGCCCCAGATTAGCCCCAATGTCTGCGCCTTTAGGCCCCAGATTAGCCCCGATGTCTGCGCCTTTAGATTTCTGATCCTCTACAATGTCTGCACTTTCAGACAAACCGAATTCCTGTATTTCAAACCTCGGATCAGCCAGTTCCTGAACATTAGTGGCGTCAGAGTTTGGTATGAGGCTCTAGGTGCAGAAAGCCAGGCCAGGCTTTAAGTGACTGCCTAGTGAGCTACCGGTTACAGCCTGTCAGCTCTGCTTCCAGGTGCCACTGAAAGGCTTTGCTGCCTGTTCAGACACCCCTGCTGTGCTTTGCTCCTGGTCTATATTAGGGATGTCGTATTTTGCAATGGGTTTCAGAAAAACACCAATATTATAGACAACAATCTCCCTATGTTAAGCAAAATTATCAGTATTTATAAAACATTTAAAAACAATCCTTTGACAGACTGATAAGCAAATTCCCACTGATACCAGATTTGAAGGTCTGACTTCACCTAGGGACCTACTGTGTGTGTGAGAGCGTTTGAGTTGCCTTCATGCTATCATTTTGTTTTCATTACTGAGCACACATTTTTTTTCTTTCATTTTGTGCTATAAATACCTTGTTTTGTCATATACAAGTTTTTAGATTTGTTCTGTATTGGCTCTTTTTCGGGAAGCAGAATCAACCGTTGCACAATGTAGATGACACACATAAATAAATGACAGGACAAATCACATAGTATACTGTTTTCAGTAAACCTGTGCAGAATAGGTTTGCACTGAGGGGAATAAACCGTAAAACACAATTGCCGTGGAGTGCCAAAGCACTGCCCACATATTTAAAGTGAGATTTTGAATGGTACTTGTCATTGCTGGCATGTTGGGAAGGTTAGGTCACTGGTGACCACTCTTATTCTTTTCAGCCATTCTGACAAGCAAATTGTCAACACCAGGTAGTGTCTGTTTGCCCTCTCCTTCCACCCCCACACATTTATTTTTTCCCATTCATATAATGAACTGCCTCATTGGCCAATAGGAGTGTGAGTAAGAGGCAGGCCAGCTTCAGCACCCAAAGAAGAGTCCTACTTGGGGGGGGGGGGGGGGGGGGGGCGGGCGGTAAAAGGGTAACCCTGAGAACTATGTTGCTTACCATTACTGAAAATAAAAAAATCTTGTCCTGGTAGTAACTCAGTTCTAAAGCCATTGGATCAGCATCACATCTAATCAACTAGCAATTCTGGGTGAGCACAGCAATGTTGGCATCAACAGTTTCCACCCTCGATGTCAAGATTAAGGCCTACCTAATATGGTCGATAACATAAAGCCTGCAGAAACTCCTAAACTCCTGAACACATTTTATTATCAACTTTCAATTACTTGTAGAGCATCTGCAAGCCAGGCCACTCAACATCTGCCCATCTTGATGGGTGACAAAGTTGCATTTCGTTGTTACTCCAGAGGTCTCAGTAGTTTTGTATCTTGCTAGAAGTTCTTTGCAGGGTTGGATCCAGGAGTTTGTCTTGAGCAAAGATAAAAGACTACGGTTAGGTTGGTGTTGCTTTTGGCTCCAGAGGGTCAGTTGCGGTGTTTAAACAATCATTTTTTCTTATGTTTTTTTTTTTTAGCGTTGGTGTGAACCCAATGAATAAATACCTCCCAACCGGCCTTCATTTGGAGGGATTTGCCCCTCTATTGCAACAAACACCCCCACCTTTCTTTCTCGGTTGGCCCTCTTTTTGGCCTGATGTAAGGGTTTTTACCAAATGTTGTTTAGCTATCAATTGTTTTACTGCACTAAACCTTTTGCTACTTTTCAAATCCATTTGTTCTTTTGAAAAGTCCAAATAAAAGGAAAAGTAGTGATTAAAAACTATTTTTTGTGCATTAATCCACTTGGCCTGTGTTACTAAAGGTGTGGCAGGAACATGTCAGTGCATGACATAAGGTGTCCCTCTATCCCATCTTACACAGTTGGTAGGTACGCCTATATAACCTTTTGCACGTTAATGCACTTTCAAGTTATTTTCAGTCTTTTCTGCAGCCTTTAATAAAAATGAATACCTGGCTATCTTGCCATGAAGGTTCTTGTTCAGAAATGTTGGGGAGGTTTACTAAAACTGGAGCACTCAGAATCTGGTGCAGCTGTGCATGGTAGCCAATCTAACTTAATCGTGTTCAGTTGAGCTTTGACGATAAAACCTGGAAGCTCATTGGTTTCTATTCAGAGCTGCACCAGATTTTGCATGCTCCAAATTTAGTGAATCCCTTACTTTGTGTTTTACAATACTGTTCTAGCCTCCTGCATTGTTCCACTCCAGATAGAGATTACGTGGCCATGCCATATTGTTCAGGCTCGGTTTATTGTTGTCACCGCCGTGAAACTCACTCTGAGAAATGTTGTGCATGCATGTAAACATAAAGTGGCTGCAAAAACGGCAGGAGATCTGCAAGACTGGTATTCAACAATTAATGAAGATAGTATTCCATTAAAATACAAAATGCCAATTGTTTGATACACAGTGCGTTAGTAAACAGAGTTTACATATGCTTTAATCCTGTTAAGCTCAATGGTCATATGCTGAGTTAAACTAAGTGAGGCTGATTTTAGCCTGTGCTGGTTCCTATAATGACAATAGAAATACTGGGATATTAGATGTGTACAAGATTCCTTGGTTTTGACCTTGAGATGATGCATAGGAATGTCTTTACTGCCCTCTAGTGACTGCATGTTTCATTAACTATAGGTGAATTCAGTGAGGCAGTACTTTGAAAGCTTGTGTACTATATTCTGCACAAATAATTGGAGGACTTAAATTTAGATGTTTCAGTTAAAATGAGATTGATACAGTTTAGTTTCCTTTACTTCATCTACTATAAAGTGTATTTATGTAAATTAAATATCTGCTCTGGTAAAAACAACCAGAATTTAGTTCTAATCTGTGCTAAAGACTAGTGGCTAGAATCTGGTGTCAATGGGACGTTTTTTCTAAATGGAGAAAAGGCCAGCTGACCCACGCACACTGTGCACCATTCTCCCAGGATCTGACCTGCTCTCCATCAGTTTGCCCCATCTATTCCAGAACCCAAGTTTTAAAACAGTCCTACTAGAAAACCGTTTATATAAACCTTGCATTTATCTCCTCCATTTTTTACCATCACAGATAACTACAACACATTGGGGTTATTTACTAAAGGCAAATCTACTTTGCACTACAAGTGCAAAGTGCAGTCGCTGTAGATCCGAGGGGGACATGCAAGGAAAATAAAGAACAACATTTTAGCTTGTACACGATTGGATGATAAAATCAGCAGAGCTTCCCCTCATTTCAGATCTACCCCTCAGATTTACAGTGACTGCACTTTCAAGTGCACTTTGAACTTGTGGTGCAAAGTGTATTTGCCTTTCGTAAATAACCCCCATTGCCTTATAAATAACCTAACATTGCCATTTTGTAATGCCAGTACTTTGGGGTAATTTAACAACGACTTAATTGCTTTCCCTTGAGGGATAATACAGAACTGTAATATTTTATTTTTCTGTTTCCGTGTGTTTAGGTTTTGAACTTTTGTACCAGCCAGAGGTTGTACGACTATATCTGTCTATCTTGACTGAAAGCCAAAACTACAACACACTGGAGGCTGCAGCAGGAGCTCTGCAGAATCTGAGCGCTGGAAACTGGACTGTAAGTAGGCACCAACTGGTTTCAAAGGAAAGCCTCTCATTCAGGAACATTTCATGCTGACCTTCCTGATTCCTAACAGTCAGCAGTCTAGCACACAATAAATTACTTGTAAATCACATTGTTGGTTTTTATGTAACCTTAACATAACCATAACAACTGCTGACCATTCTGAATCATTATCAATATTTTGTGTTTTATTCATTTACACACTGATTTTCCTTATACTCTTGAAGTGTATGTCAAACCAAAAACTTGGTGGGGAAGTTTAGAACCCCCTGCTATCTGGTAATCCATTAGATAGATTTCTCCCTACTCTGTCCTGCTAAAAATGATTTCAGTAGACAAAGTGACAACAGGGACACAAACAAAATAAAAAGCTGTTCAGCCGCCTACTACTTTATAAAATATTTTTATTTTGGTCTGTGTTGGTATTGGAGATTTCCTTGCACTTCCTGTTTGTTAAGCTGTCAGCAGGACAGGTAGTGAGGATAAATCTCTTTACTGAAGTCCCAAATAGCAGTAAAAACCTGTAAGGGAGGTTCTAATCCTTTCCCACTCTATCCAAACCCATGGAAATAGTTTTGGCTGGATTGACACTTTAAAGCCCAATTAAGTTTTACATTATACCTGGGAAAAGTAAGTACATACATAATTTCAATTTTTGTTTTATTTTTTCTGTCCATGACATAGTAAAGGAGATTTTACATTACTTTTTGTCCCTCAGACAGTTTGTGTCCACATTGGAGAAATTTCCAATCTATGCTAGTCCTGACTGGAAATGAGGAGAAATCTCTCCAAAGTGAATACAGACTGCAGCATTAACCTGTAAGGGGTTCTGTGTCTTTTTTCCCCCACTATGTTTACAATAAAAAACTGCTTTGGCTTAAAGGAAAGGGCTAATTGTGCATACAGTGGGAGAATGGCAAGGCAAAACATATTTAAAAGGGTGTGTAGTGTTTGGCAGTATTTCCCAACATCACAGATTTTTTCTTTAGCAAACATGGAGAAGAAACCTACCAATTACAAGTTTGTTGCCCAGTTTTTCTGACCGCTGGCTTGAGAGCTGTACATCAAAGCTGCATAACTGGCAATATTTCATACATAGTTGTCAACCTTATCAATAGCTTTGACGTGAAATGTATTTATAATGTAACTCCAGGCCTGTTAACACGTACATAAGTATGATGTTTAGACATCGATACAGGACACCTTCTAGAAGGATAAAAGCAGCATTTTGGATAGAAGGCATACTTTTGTTGGAATGTATTTCTCGGTCACCCCAAAAATACAGAAGAAAACTCTTCTCAGAAGGTACATTCCGAAACTTATTTTTTTCACAATCGAGCTCGGTGTCCCCCTTTTAAAAATTTGAAAAAAAAAAAAAGGGGGGACACCGAGCTCTTCAAATTTTTAACTTAATCTTACCCCCTTCAGTTAATTGCATAGATGTTCAAATGCTGCACGAAAAAATTTGTTATCGCTGTAATTACCTTTTTATTGTACTTGTGGCACTTCCTGTCTCTCCTCCCATGGGAGTAGGCATGTTTATTGCCTTTCCCCAGCACCGCACTGTCTCCTGGGAGCTTAGTGTCAGGCTTCCCAAGATTCAGTGCGGGAAACAATGATCATGCGTGTGAACAAGCTGTGAATGAACAGCATTCACAGCATCCAGGAAATCAATGCTTGTGGGCTTCACATGCCCACAAGCAAGATGGAAACAACCAGCATCACATTTTTTAAGTTATTCTTCAGTACGAAAACAGAGGCAAAAATATTATACCCAAACTGTGAGTATTATTTTGGGATTAGCAAAGTGTCTCAATGACCTAAAGAAAGAAGAAAAGATTGGTCGCCGGACTCCCGCTTTAATAATTCCAATTTGTTCTTCCTTCAGTCTGTCACATTTGCCTCACACTTACTCAGCTCAGGAGTTTTACTGCTGAAGGTTCAGCTTGATGATCCATCGCATATAAAAATGCCCTCAGAGAAATAGAGGAAGGAAATTGTCAGGCAGAAGGAACAGTCTGTCATACTTTTAGCTGTACGAACTGTAATGGATTTTTTTTCCATAGTGTACATTTGCATTAATTATCAGTACAAATTGCTGCTCATGCACTGACTGTGCCTCACTGGCCTTATTAACATTTGATTTGCCAGGTATTATATGTCCTGCAACACTTTTCTCAGTTGTAAGTTTGTGGTTTTTAGTAGGCATTTAGGATTCATCAACCAAAAATATTCCTGCAGGGCAGCCAATTAAAATGGTGAAACATTTAAGTTAAAACTGGTTGCTTAACCACTTCCAGCCCGCCCTATAGCGGATTGACATCCGGGAAGTGGTTCCGTTATCCTGACTGGACGTCCAGCAGGATAACATGCCGCCGCGCGCCCTCCCGCATCGCGGCGATCGGTGGAGCGGTGTGTCAGCCTGACACACTGCTACACCGATCTTGGTAAAGAGCCTCCGGCGGAGGCTCTTTACCACGTGATCAGCCGTGTCCAATCACGGCTGATCACGCTGTCAATGGGAAGAGCCGTTGATCGGCTTTTCCTCACACGCGTCTGATAGACGCGAGTAGAGGAGAGACGATCGGCGGTTCTCCTGGCAGGGGGGGTCTGCGCTGATTGTTTATCAGCGCAGCCCCCCCCTCAGATCACCACACTGGACCACCAAGGATTGCCACTAGGACCACCAGGGAAGGGGCAACATGTGGATGGCCAGGTATGTACCCCATGGCCATCCACATGTGCCCAATCAGTGCCCACAAATGGGCACTGATTGGCACCATTATGTTCCAGATCTGCCCAGCAATGCCACCAATATATTTTATCAGTGCCACCTGTCGGTGCCCATCAGTGCCACCCATAAGTACCCATCAGTGCCACCCATATGTACCAATCAGTGCCGCCTACGAGTGCCCATCAGTGCCGCCTACGAGTGCCCATCAGTGCCGCCTACGAGTGCCCATCAGTGCCGCCTATGAGTGCATACCAGTGCCACCTATCAGTGCCCGTCAGTGCCACCTCATTGGTGCCACCTCATCGGTGCCCATCAGTGCCGCCGTATCAGTGCCCGTCATTGAAGGAGAAAACGTACTTATTTACAAAAAATTTTAACAGCAACAAAGAAAAACTTGTTTTTTTTCTAAATTTTCGGTCTTTTTTTATTTGTTGCGCAAAAAATAAAAACCGCAGAGGTGATCAAATACCACCAAAAGAAAGCTCTATTTGTGGGAACAAAATGATAAAAAATGTGTTCGGGTACAGTGTAGCATGACCGCGCAATTGTCATTCAAATTGCGACAGCGCTGAAAGCTGAAAATTGGCCTGGGCGGGAAGGTGTCTAAGTGCCTAGTATTGAAGTGGTTAAAGTGTATCTGTAGGCATTTAGGTCTGGATAGGTAAGACAGGTTTTTTTTTTTTTTTTTTTTTTCAACCCCGGACAGGGTTGATTACCACTGATTTAAAAGATAAACCACTCAAATACTACACTATGGGAGCCCTCTCTGCTTTTATGTTTTGAGTGACACCGATTGATACAGATTCAGCAGCCTTGGATGTCCTATAGGTTTTTGGGAGACTGAATTCCCTGGGCTCGGTGAGACCAACAAATTGGTCTTTTTAGCTGGTAAGGAGAATACTTACTCACCTCGGGTGTTCCGTCTCACTGGATGAGGGATCCTTCTTTTCACCATCTGTTGGTTGCATCATTCATTGGCTAATTTTCCTTTTTGCAAGATCAGCGGGACTTATTTAAATTTTATCACATATGTTTTTTATGTTTTCACTTATGATTATCAGATTCACATCACTTATTTATCCTAAGTCATGTATATTTGGAGTATATTAACCCACGGCTGAGGATTCATATTTTCACTTTGTTTATGTGTATACACCTATTTTATATTTGATGTATTTACTTTGTTTTCATTTGATTGGTTTAATACCAGGTGATTCAATATTCACAACATTCATTTAATAGAACACAGATTATTATTTTTGGAGTAAATACCTCCACCTTGGTTTTCTGTTTTTAGCTTGTTTTCACCATTTCATTATGTCAGCATTTACTTTTGGTGAAATTTTCTTTCTCATTTAATGATTTTAGCGCTGCACTAATTTATATTATAGGGTTTTTTTTGTCTGTTTCCCCATTTGGGAGATGTCCCCTTTTTTTTGTCCTGTGAAATCCACAGTTGACACATGGACAGGGTTAGAGGAGTTCCTACACTTTTTACTTTATTAGTGATAAGTGGGATTGGACCTTTGGAAAGATTTAATCTTGCTTCCAATTGAATCTTCAGGACAGGAAGGAAAGCGATATCTCAATGTGACAGATGGAAAAATAACAAAACAGGGTTTTAACCATTACCTTTACCATTCAAAACTAGAAGAATGCAGAGATTATTGTGTAGGGACTGCAGGAAAATCCTGTTTTTACCTCTGATGGTTGTTAAAGTGTAGAGAAGTATGACCTTTTCTTACTGCATCCACACTGGGACATCAGACAGCCTTGGTAAGCATAGTACTGTTAAATTGCACATATCCCTAGCACACCTTTCATAACATGCAGGCCCTGTGTTCTCCTTTGTAGAAGAAATAACTAGTTTGCAGCACTGTCTATCAGTAGGCTGTTGGCTGATGTACAACATTTATAATTTATCAAATTCTGCTTTCCCATATCATGTCATGAATAATATTGCTTGAGGTAGAGTAGTAGCATATGCAGTGTGAAAGATAATTAGCAATTCTTAGGTAATGCATCACACAAACACATTTCTCACAGCTAAATGGAACAAATCATTATAGAAAGACAGTAGCATTCTTATTAGATATTACACCACCCTATGGCCCTCTAACATTCTGTATAAGTTAATTTAATAAGAACTGTCTTCTGCCTTTCAGTGGTCGACCTATATCCGTGCTACAGTCCGCAAAGAAAGAGGCTTACCGGTGCTTGTGGAACTGCTTCAGTCAGATTCAGACAAAGTGGTTAGAGCTGTGGCTATAGCTCTGAGGAATCTTTCTATGGACAGACGCAACAAAGACTTAATCGGTGAGTTCCTTTTTATTAGATGTCAATTTGAAAAGTAATTTTTTTTTCTTTTTTTAAACTTTATCCCCTTGCCTACCAATGTACATTTTTAAACATCCTGGTATTCAAGGGGATAAAGCAATCTTGGTATGGAAGCAGCCAGCGATTTAGTTTTTATGAGAAAATAACTCGGGTGTCTCTAGAGCTGACTTCATCACTATTTATTGGTGCTCTGAAAGTGCACCCTCTGCAGCTGGCACCCATGGAGATTGCTCATTCTGATCCCCTTTTGCAACTAATTAACCCAGCAGCAATATACATTACATCACTTCTGGTTTCAGTGGAGTCATTCTGCAGTTATTGTAGCTGTGTGTTTGATTAGCTTCAGTTGAGGGCAGGGAGATCTTGGGGATTAACTGACCCCTGATGTCTTTATAAACAGGATCAGTCATCTGACCATGCTAGCACATAGGAGGCTTGTTAGCCTCCTTGTCATAGCAGTAAAGTTAAATGGAGAAAAAAAGTGTTAAATTGTAATAAATTAAATCAACTATGAAAAAAAAATTTGAAGGCACCTCCATCATCCCTATACACACACCCCAATGCAAAAATGCATCGTGCATGTGTAAAGAAATGTAGATTTAACCACACATGGGAGGTATTTCTGCAAGTGTCAGAGTAAAAACAGTCATTCTAGGGATCACCCGTAAGGGCTTTTAAGTACTATAGTTTTTTGCAATTTTACGAGCACGCACAATTTGAGGATTATCCATTTACTTTTTGCAACCCCATGTTTTTATATTTTACTGAAATATTAGGTATAATATTGTTTACACTAAAATTCATGTTAGTGTATTGTTTCTGGAAATATGCCTTTGATAAACAGCTGCGCAAATATCTTTTGACCTAATACATTGCAACTGCAGCTATTTTATTCTCCAGGATCTTTGCTTTCAGAAAATTGTTATTGTCTTGCAAACAATGCAGGTACATGGCAATATTGTCTGTGTTGGACATACATTGCCACCAGTCACCTACTGTATATACTTTGATTCCTGCTGTCATTTCCCTTGTTAGACTTTGATCTGAGTGAGGGACGCAGGGCATTCGACTTTTAGCACTCTTACTTTAATGCTTGGTGGAGACCTAAATTATCCTGGAGAATCTGATCAGGTCAATCTGTTGAATCTCTGACATTTGGTCTTGGGTTTTGAGGTCCATTTCTCTTTAGAGATTGTGCTGATCAGCTAGACTTTGCAAAATAGATCAAAATGCCTCTCAATAAACATGCTTGCTAACTTTCCACCTCCTGCATTTCTGGATCACATATACAAAGACTAAAATATAGATTAAGCTTCTGGTAGCTTTCGTTTTTTGGATCTAAATTCAGTTTGGTTTCTATGGGTATCCTCTTATGTAGTGTTCTATCATGTTTTATTCTCCAGTATGTATATATATATATATATATATATATATATATATATATATATATATATATATATATATATATATTATGGAGCAGCCTTCGTTGGAATTTATTTTTGTGTAAGTATAAAACTGCAAGGTATGGTTCAAGCAATAATAAATAGATGAGATTTCAGCCATGGCTTTGCTTTGGCCATTGATGCATTTATCTGTGCCCTTCACAGAGATGAAAAGCTCTGGTTTCCAAGCAACAATATAGAAACTGGAGCTGAAATATCTAAATATTTTAAACTGGTGGGCTTGGGAAGGGAGTATTTCTTAAATCATTGTTTTATAATTTGGTAAATATTTAACCTGGTAATTCAGGCTGCAGTGGCTGTAATATTCATCTACAATAATTCAGCATATTACATGGTAAGTCACAACTAAATGTCTTTATATGAAATTTAGATTTTAATCACAAGGTGCAACAGGATTGAACAGTCTAGAGATGGGCCATGGTCCAGATACCTCCACACTCGTTGGTCCTCCAATTCACAGTACTTCAGAACAGAACTGTCACCGAATAAAACGCTTCTTTATTACAGATCTTTAAAATTTATAATAGAAATAGTATAAAAAAAGTAGTCTTCAGTGTTTTTCTTACCATGAGTAATAAACTGATGTAAAAGTGTTTTTATTTGAAATTATGCTGGTCTGGAGTGTATAAAGACATTTAGTGATCTATTACAGCATGCTGTGAATAATAACATCTCTTTCTACCTCAGGCAATTATGCCATGGGTCAGTTGGTGCGAAACTTGCCCGGGGGGCAGCAGCGTCCTGCCAAGAACTTGGAGGAAGACACTGTGGTAGCTGTGCTTAATACCATCCATGAGATAGTCACAGACAGCTCAGAAAATGCACGCTCTCTTATCCAGACACAGGGAATTGAAAAACTGATCACAATTAACAAATCAAGGTAATCAGACTGCATGCTTAAGCTAGATATTCCAATGATTTTTAACAGCAGTGGGAATACAAGTTGTTCAGTATTGAGAACCATTTTAGAATGAAGAGTGCAGTATCTGGTTAGATACTTTATTATATAACCAAGGGTGGATTTGCTGGCTCTTGATCTTCCAGATCTTAAACTCTCTTGTCTAAGTATGTTTGTAAAGCACCACTGTGTATTCATTTGGAACTATACCTACTATAAGAAAACATTGGACCTCCTAGTGGCAGCATTTTAAAGCGTATGTTAACCCAAAAAAAATTAAAAAGTGGATCCTGCTCCTTTTAAAGCATGTTATATGACAGTGCTGGTGCTGTGTCATTTGGACATCTATAACACCTAAAAAACCTGGCTGATCCTGCCCTCCTTTTAATCTGTATTTGTCAAAGGAGGTTGGTGGAAAATTGTTAGCTGAACAGTGGTTACATCAAATCATATGCAGTTGCTGGGTACCAGCTGTCTGAATGCAGTAGCCAGCAGGAGAGAGTAATCAATCCACACGGGATAGTAAGCTGAACAAGAGAAATCTCATGGTTCGCTTAAAATGATTCTAAAGGCAATTGTTTTAAGTAAAATAAAAAAAAATGTTATACTTACCTGCTCTGTGTGATGCTATTGCACAGAGTGGTCCCTTACCTCTTTGGCGGTCCCCCCTCCTCCTTTATATAAGTACTCCATAGCAAGCTGGGTACTATAAGGGCACTCATACAGGTGAGCTCCTGAGCTGTGTGCATTTATAGGGCTCCCTCCTTACAGGATTTGACTTACAGCAGCAGGAGCCAGTTGTTTCAGCTGCTCTGTGTAGCCTGTGAAAGCAGAAAGAGGGGAGAGAGGAGCTGCAGCTGGGCACAGCACTCATCAGAGAGAGGTCTCGGGTAAGCGTTTAGAGGGGAGGGGGGGGGGTAGTTCATGGGGCATGTTTTTTTGTTTTTTTACCTAAATGCATGGTTTTTTGTTAACCAAAAAAAAATTGATCCTGTTCCCTTAAAGCATTTTATACAGCACAGTGCTTGTGCTGTGTCATTTGGCCCCCTGTATCACCTGCAATACCTAGCTGATCCTGCTAGTTTCTGCCCTCCCCTCTGTAAACTGACCACACTTCATCATGGCTGCTGAGCCCTGACACAGTGGTCAGCGTACGTGCCTCCGTCATCTGCTGCTATCTGATGCTCTTTTGTGCCTCCCTCTGTCCTCACCCCCCCTCCCCTCTCTGCCTGTCAGCTCTCAATAGAGCTGCTCTGTTCCTCTCTCTGCTGCTTCAAAACTATCTGACCTTTATATCATCCCCTCTGTCAGCTAAAAAGCTGTATCCTAGTGCCTGTGCATTATTAAAAAACTGATTTCTACCTGTTTTAACAGCATCTCCCAGCGATCATGTGACTCCAGGCTCCCTCCTCCTCTCCCCCCCGCCTGACGTCAGCAGGGGAATCTCTGCCCTGTCCGCTGGAGCTATCAGACAGGGAGAGCAGAGAGCTGGGAGATGCTGTTAAATGTAGAAATCTGCATATTTTTTTTTTATAGTTATAAAGCACAGGCACTAGGATACAGCTTTTTACCTGATAGAGGGGGTGATATAAAAATGAGATGGTGGCTTAACAACCACTTTAAGGTAAAAAAAACCTACACCTTAGCTTTACTAAGTCTTCTATTGACTTGTATAGCTGTGTTCATTAGAGACAGTTTACAAGAAAAGCACTAATTCCACCTGTGATAGTGGGAAAAGATCTGCTAAAAAAATGACACTTTAGTAATCTGTGCAGACTGGTTGGAAATTTACAGCTCTAAAGAATCTGCAGCTCTAGCATCTGGACTGTAAACTGTTTCGGTTTCAAAGTCTGTGTGTACAGTACTATGTAACATAAGTCAGCTATTCTGCAGGATTTCAGGACACTTTACAGTAACTAGATCATTACTGCTTGTTTCGTAGAAGGTCCCTCCCCATACTACCCTATAATGAAATGCAGAAAATATAACTAAGACTACTATGCATCTTTTATTTTTTCTTAAGGGTATGTATAATCACAAATGAAAAAGCAATCAGTGCAATCCCCATGTAAATAAATGTGTATGTGTGTATATATAAGGGATGTTAATGTGCAATTTAAAGTAGCTGCTATCACTCAAAAAAAATGTTTACACGACATTCAGACTTCTATTAAATCACAAACAGTGTTGCGCTACTAAATGGTTAAATGATGCATGTGTTCATCAATCAATTAACAATGATTATATATACATGAAATAATAAGTCTATATATATGAGACATGTGCATAAATAAATTCCACAGAAGAAACAATCCACTACTTTGTGTAAATATTTCCAAAAGTGCTCGTGCTCGCTTCCACCTGAGTTTTAGGCTGCTCACCTCAAATTTTGACCACTGTTTCACCAGCGGGACGAAAACAGCAGTTCCCCTCTGGGGATATTAGATAGAACAGGCTTGATGCTGGCACTTCTAGTCCTCCATCTCTCACACTTCCTTCACCCGGCTCTATGAGCCCCACTAACTCTCATCAGTCAATGGATATGTGAAGAAGAATGTCAAAATCTAGTGCTCTCCATATAACAAATTTTTATTCCCATAAAATGCTTAATATAATACCCACAACTACAAGCCTTGCTAGCTGTACAGGCATAAAATCATAGGATATGAGATGGCCGCTATGTGATGTCAGCGCGTGGGCTCCGCCCCCTTTACGTGTTCCGTCAAGGCGTAGACTTTTTCAGTAGGGATCTAGGCTGGGTCCCCTACTGAAGAAGGCTACACCTTGACATAACACGTATAGGGACGGAGGCTACATGTTGATGTCACATCGCGGCCAACTGCTGTTTTTGACCCACTGGTGAAACGGGTCAAAATTTGAGATGAGCAGCCTAAAACTCAGGTGGAAGCGAGCACGAGCACTTTCGGAAATATTTGCACACAGCGGTGGATCATTTATTCTGTGGAATTTATTGATGCACGTCTCATATATATGGACTTTTTACTTTATGTATATATAATCATTGTTAATTGATTGATGAACACATGTATCATTTAACCATTTAGTAGCGCAACACTGTTTGTGATTTAGTATGTAGAATGATATCTGCTATTGAGAGAGTTTAAATAAGTTAGACATTTCACAAATTATTCATTAATATTTATAAACTTCTCAGTTAAAATGTGTAGTAGTTTCTTCCCTAGGGTACACACCGCATGTGTTTTGTGAGCAGTGCATAACAAGTTTTATATAGGTCATCCTTTCTGTGTTATTGGTTCCCTGATAACAAAAATGTGTCTTCTCCTGTCATCTTATTCAGTCAGTCCCCAAGAGAGGTAAAGGCTGCTTCCCATGTCCTACAAATGATATGGAGCTACAAGGAACTTCGAAGCGCTCTTCAGAAAGAAGGGTGGAACAAGGCAAACTTTCAGGTATGGGCTGCAGATCTCTTAATTTCCCAGTATTCTGTGTGTGCGTAATAATGGTTACCTGGAGGTTTATTCATCCCAATCCAATTAAAATCCATGCTTCCCATTCTACATATACTCCTAGTAAAGTGTAAAATATATCCCTGCCCAGCAGATGTTACTGGGTTGTAATTGTTGTAACGATGAGCTTGGGTTATGTTCTGCGTTTTCACTGTGATCCTTTTTTATATTCAGCCTTTGTAATGCTGGGTTGAACAATAAAAAAAGCTGCACATTACATTTCCATTTGCTACCCTGCTTCATAAAGACTACATTTAAAACACAAGTTAAGAGGAGCAAAACCTGACCACTTTCCGGGAAGTGAGTGTGCTCGGTATATGCACATTGAGTCAGCACTGAACGGAAGGGGGTGTTGAGGTCACTGTGTTGATTTATACCACGTAGTGTTGGACTGTGAAGCTTGGTGCTGTACACACAAAGGACATGGTCTCCCTCACATTCTGTGAACTCTGTAGTCAACATCCATGCCTCTCTGCTTGACGTGTGACATTCTGTAGGCTGATGCTTATAAATCCAAGCGGCTCCCATTGCTGCTTCAACCAGACCATGAGAATGACATCAGAGCAACTACCATTTTAAGAAGGAGATCGGCAAGGCAACCTTCCTAATTCTCTCCTGACTGATTTTTGCCCGGCTCCAGCTTGTCCTGGTTATGTATTGGTATACTTCATTAATACGGTATCTGTTAATCTTAGCCTGGCCATACACGGTGCAAAAGAAATTTGCACGATTCTCCCATCAACACACACAGTGTAAACAGGGAAATCAGCAATAGTCTTCTCCTGGCAGGGGGGCGGGTGAAGCCGTCAATGCCAGGAGAAGACCATGATTACTGCTTGCGGATTTAGCAGCTGCTAGCAATAATCGCAAGAGAATCCGGCAGGCTGGTTATACCCAAGGCGATCGATTTGGTACATTCAGCCTGCCCATTAACAGTTTGAATCTCAGCCAATTCCTGCTGATCCCGCTGAGATTTAAACCATGTATGCCTGGCCTTAGTGTGTCACTGTGACAAACTGTGTAAATTCATTGCTTAAAGTATTTGATGTTAAATTTACTGGTTATCTTTCCCTTTGAGCCAGATGATTACAAAGCAGCCAATAAAGACAATAGTTCTGTGATAATCTTCTACTTGTTTACATCTTACTGAGAGAGTAATGTGAAGAAATTCAGCATCCTGCTGTTTATCATTATGTTTTGCTCTTCTTTTAGAAAAACTGTGCAGCACCGAGGAGCATTGCATCATATAAGCCTTTCAGTCTCAGAGGGCATCTTTATCAGATGGAGACTTGCCTTCAGATATTCATAACCAAGGCACAATTTGGCCCACTATCAGTGTTTTCTCAGAGGCAACATTTAGAATGTTATTACGGTGGGGAAGCTACTATTATATTCTACATTGCCGCACAGGATTAGAATGGTTTACTTTGCTCATAAGCAAGGTAGTGCTATAAAGCATTTTGTCTTCATTCTGTGTACAGACTGAAATGTATACACAGCTGGCTTCTTACTCCAAAGCTCACACTGTGGTCTAAATCTCATTCTTTTCTTATCCATCCATCACTCTGAAGCAAGACCTTTTAATACAGAATTTACTTTTGTATGAATTGGGGTATTTAATATATTTAAGAAACTTAAAAAAAAAAAACTTGTACAGAACATAAATTTATAATCCTAGATACGGTTTATTAATAGGCAAGTGCAGCTTCTCTTGAGCCTAAGATCTGGGAGCAAAACCCATATTTACTGGCTATGTTATATCTTGTACAGGGTAAAGTTGGATTTTCCTCATTTACACCAACTTCTCACCTTTGACCTGCTGCTTTCTTTAGTTTAGGTTCTCTAAGAAATGTGGGCTTAAAGTGTTTGTAACCCTAAAAAAAAAAAAATCCTGTTCCTTTAAAGCATGAACAGCACAGTGCTTGTACTGTGTAAATTGGCCCCCTCTATCATTTGAAATACCTGGCTAAACCTGCCTGGTTCTGCCCTCCTCCCTGTAAACTGACCATGGTGTATCATGGCTGCTGAGCCCTGACACCGTGGTTAGTTTATGTGCCTCCGTCATCTGCTGCACTCCTCTGTCCTCCACCCCCCTCCCCTCCCTGCCTGTCAGCCCCGACTGCTCCTATCATTTCTGAGTTTCATTTTTACAATCCCCTCTATTCTATTAACTGATGTGCCCCAGTGTATGTGGTTTTGTATAAATAAGCCGTTCTATACTGTATTTACAAGCGGCGCTCATGTGACCAGCCGCCGCCTCTCTCCTCTCCTCCTCCCAGCTGACGTCAGTGGGGGTTTCTCAACCCCTCCCACTTTATCTGTCAGACTGTGAGAGGAGAGGCAGCCGGTCACGTGAGTATCGAGCGGCGCTCAGAAATACAGTCTAGAAGAGCTTTTTTTTAACAAAACCATATACACTGGGCACATCAGTTAATGTAATAGAGGGGATTGTAGAAATGACACTCCGTGGCTTAACAGCCAATTTAAATTACCAAATGGCCCTGTGGCTTTTGTATAGAACTATAAATCTGTATCATGAAAAGACCTAGACAAAGTTGGACTTTTATGTATCTAAATCACCAAACTAAAACCATTTTTTTTATTCTCTCTTTAACAATACACACCATCTCTTGAACCACTTCCCCCTGACAATTGTTACTATGATGAATATGACAGAACCCTGCTTGGTGATTGATGTTTTAGCTGAAAAACATCAAGCAATCATACCATGTAAACTATTTTCAAAGGATGACTAGTACCGGTTTCAAGATACAACTTAAGCTGGCCATTGATCGAAATTCAGCCTGTTCAGAAGGAACTGGCTCAATTGCGATCCATGTGTACAAAAGAAGATATATGGCTAGGTTGATTCCCCTTTTGGAGGCTGACCAACAGTGCAACAAAGCTCACATTGTCTTCCCGGCACTTTAAACCGCATTAAAGTATAAAAATGTGAAGCACTGGCAACTCATCCTCCCGATAAAAAAAAAAAAATATATTATTTAAGGGTACAGTGTGCAAATTACAGCATCTTATGCATTTTGGTAAAACATCTTAATCATAGCCTTGATGGCTATGATTAAGGTTTTTTTACCGAAACATGTAAGCTGCTGTAACTTGCACACAGTACACTTTACTAATAAAACTGTTATTGGAAGGACGAGTTGCTTGCTCTTCACCTCATACTTTCATGCAATCTACGGGTGGCTGCTCTAGCTTGACAGAAGTCTATCTAACGATCGAATTCTGTCGAACTGGCTTATTTTCTCAGTCAGTGGCTGCAGCCTGTGGGAGAGTCCCTGCTGTCAGAATACATTGTCTCAGCAGAAAGGATTCCTCTTGCCACCTCAGTTGTGTGGATGGAGAAATCCCATGTTCATGGTAGTTTTTTGTTTTGTTTTTTTTTTTTCATTCAGCCTGCTGGCTGAATGAAAAAAAAAAGTACAGTATCTATGGCCAGCCTTGGCAGATGGCAGGAAAAAATTTTGTAGCAAAGAATCCTCATTACTTCCTGTTTATAAAGCAATTTTAATTAATTATTGTAATGTTTTTCAGTCTGCCACATCAACATTGCCTAAGGGATCGAAAGGTAATGGGAAATCTGGATTTGATGACAGTACACTCCCTCTGGTGGATAAAAGCCAAAGTAAGAACTTGCTTTCCCAGATAGGTGACAGCTGACTGTGAATTTATGGTGTGTGTGTGTGTGTGTATGTATGTGTGTATGTACATATGTATATATATATTTGGTAACCCTTAGATACCTTGTTTAACCCAAAACAGCCTCTTGCTGGTGTAAATATGCAATACATTTTTCATTTATGTGTTAGTGTCATGGTGCCATGAAGTATTACCCAGCTTTTACCAAGCCTTGCCCAGTAAGGAGACACAATGGGTGAAAAAAAAGCTAAACCTTGGTCATGCACATCTGGGGAACGTGTAAAAGCTCTCATTCCTGCCAACGGGTTAGAACAGTGATGGATAATATAAAATATCAATGATCATAAAAATGCTTATAAAAGGTACAGGATGTAGAATAGGCTTTCTGAATAAAATAAACCTTTTCTTGCATTGCAGCAAACAAGAAGTCTGGGAGCCGTGACATGATCCCCATGGGTGAGCTTGGTCCTGGTAAGAAAACGAACAATCCTTTTCGCTTGATATTCAATCTTAGAAAAAACAATCAAAATAGAAGTGTTGGAGCAGCTAGCACTGACAAAGACTTTCAAGGACTCAGGCTCCTGGGCTGTCAACCTCATCTTCCCCTCACTGCTTGGTCACTTCTCTGGAAAAAGTATAGATTGAGTTGGATGAGTATGACTCCAGCCCCAGTTCATCCATCTTCAAACACAACTAAGTAATGGCAGCTTCCATATTTCTGGCCAGATTCTTTTAAAGAAGAATGTCAGTCTATTTAAAAAAATGGAACGTTGCCTTTAAAATTACACTTATCTTACTTTACACTTACCCGTTTATACTTTTACCACCGTTTTCTTCCAATAAGAGAGCAGCTAATGTGCGGTGAATTGTCTGACACCTTGAGAAATGTTGTGCCTGTGCACAACTCCTCTACTGCATCTTGATAACTCACTGAACATGGTTAGCTGCGTTAGGACAATAGATTTTTTTTTTTTTAAACTGGTTCAGACCCACTCAGTCCCTACATCTCTTTGTATTGTGTACCCGACTATTTGAGGCACAGGGACCCTTTAAATACTTGTTATTTAAGAATGTTCTTTTTCTTTAAAAAAAAAAACTGAATTCATCTTGCAGCCAGAGCAGCATTTTTTTTTTTTTTTTTCTGCATGAACCCAAGCTAATAAGCCTATAATGATGAATGCTTAAAAAAAAAAAAAATAATTATCTGAACCATAGAAATGAAGAACTTTGAAATGGAGGCAACAAAACGTGCTTTAAGAAAAGTGAAATATGCATATTGGAGGATAATGTGCACTATCCATAGCTCACTCTGTCCAATGCTGCAGAGATCTTTTGCTTGGCCTTTCTGTTCCTGTGCAGCAGCCCTGGTTCAAATCTCCCCAGTCATACACTATGCCCCCTGCCTATTCATACTTCAGATCCAAACATTCTGTTGGCAACATGTAAAAATGTTGGAGTTTTAGAAATCTTATGCCCTGTACACATGATCGGACATTAAACGGACATTCCGACAACAAAATCAATCGGATTTTTTTCCGACGGATGTCAGCTCAAACGTGTCTTGCATACACACGGTCACACAAAGTTGTCGGAAAATCCGATCGTTCTGAACGTTGTGACGTAAAACACGTACGTCAGGACTATAAACGGGCAGAAGCCAATAGCTTTCGTCTCTTAATTTATTCTGAGCATGCGTGGCACTTTGTGCGTCGGATTTGTGTACACACAATCAGAATTTAACCAATCAGATTTTGATGTCGGAAAATTTTATAGCCTGCTCTTAAACTTTGTGTGTCGGAAGTTCCGACGGAAAAAGTCCGATGGAGCCCACACACGATCGGAATTTCCGACAACACAATCCGATCGCACTTCTTTTTTTTTTTTTTTGATTGATCAACTTGGATACATCTAGCCTGCTGGATTTACTTGTGATTATCTAGCTAGCAGCGGCTATAGCCGGTAGTAATAATGACGGGCTTCCCCCACCCGCAGAGCACAATGGCTTGGTGGGAGGGATTCCCCTGTCAGCACTGTGTGTGTTGATGGGGGAATCATGCGAAATTCGTATGGTCTATGGCCTGCCTTCATTTCTCAAGCACAGAGCTCAGTTGAGGACTAAAAAGCAAGGCTATACATTGCCAAGCGGACCACACAACAAAGATTTTCAGGTAGCTGCAGTTTAGGTACGCTTAAAGTAGAACACCATATTAGCTTCAGTTCTTCTTCCTGCTTAGTTTAGTGGAGGGCAGCTGCACTAAGTGCCCTTCTCATTTTAATGCACTCTAGAGTGTGATGTGCACCTGAAATTGTACTGAAGCCTTATGTAGCTTTTAAGAGTTGGGCCAGGCCTAAATGACAGTGGAACTTCATTTGTTAATCCAATGCATTTGAGTTAATTTGCTTTAAACAAAACCTGAAGTATTTTTCCTCCTTCTATTAGATGGCTATTCCACTATTGACCACAGGGACAAGGAACGCAAGTACAGGTCAAATGAAAACATGGTAGATCTATCAGAAAAGGAGCCCTTGAAGGTATTTTGACAATGAGAAGAGAATAAGAGTGGCTGTGTGTAGCAGTTTGTGTCCTGGTGAGGGAGAGTGATCTGTTCTTGCAAATACATTCTAAATCATAACCATGAATCAAAAACATTTGATTGTTCCCAAGTTTTTTATATTCAAAATTTGAAATGGTGTACATTTAAACATTCCTTCAAAATTGATGTAGGCCTCACAGATGATCCACCCTAGAAAACGACTGTTCTTTTTGATGTCTAAATATATATGATTCTGTGATTACTCATGATAACCAATCTGATATTTCCATAACTGACTAACTTACTAGATCTATTGACAGGGCTTTTACCACAAGGCACTTATGGACCATTGGTAGTATAAGTCATGAGGGCAGCACCAAGCCACAAAATATACAAACTTTTCCTCATCTGGCCTTTCCTGGAAGTTTCTCAATAAATTCAGCCAAAAGAAACATTGGGTTAGGCCTCACTGTGAAATAATACATTCAAATTGTAGCTCTACAAATTCAGCAGATGGCTGGCTTCTTGCAGAAGGGTTGTCTTGTTTTACTTAATGCATACGCCACCTAAGGGAATGGAACTTGTGCAAAAATATAATTTATTATTTAGCTTTCATCAACGTCAATATGATATTTAACTATAGGTCTATTTCTTCATTTAACTCTCATTGAAGTAGATTTATCAAAACTGGAGCACCCAGGCATCTGGAGCAGATGTGCATGGCAACCAAGCCGCTTCTATTTTTCCTTTTCAAACTGAACAAGCTGTAGATACAAGCACCATGCACAGCTGCTCTAGATTCTGTCTTCTCCAATTTGGATAAATTCACCCCCTCAGTGTACATGATAAAGCAAGGCAAGCTTCCTGTTGTATTCTGTATGTTGGCCACTAGGTGGTGCCATGTAATTGAACTTATGAATGTTATTATGCTTGTAACCTGTAATTTTTATTATACCTACTGTATCTACTGAATTGGCCATTTCAGAGGAAAAATTTGATAGCCTTAAAATAGTGACTCGGATGTTTTTTTGAAAAATGCATTACCCAATTTTTTTCATACGCAAGTTTTATTATAAATATCATTCCTCACAAATTAGTACTAATAACTTTTTTTCTTTAACTTTTTAAACACCATGATTTCATACATTAATACTTTTTTTAGGCCTTCTTTGAATATCTATTTCCGATTTGTCTTCAGATCACTTTATAACATAATACAAACTACTGTTGGTAATCTTAGAACAATGCGAATTAAGCATGAAGAAAAAATTAGTGTATCATAGAGGAAATGCCATTATAAATTAAGCTAGGCATACCAGTGCTTGGCACGTGGTGTGTGTGTGTGTATATATAAAATGTGTTCTAATCCTCATTTAAGTCACAACAATAGACCCCCCCCCCCCCCCGGTTCTTTCCCCCACTGGCCGGGGTTCTCGGCTCTTGAAATCAAATGATGCGGGGGCAGGGCCGAGTGCGGCATTATGTGTCTATGCTGGACTCGGGAGCGTGCCTGCAAGGTAGAGTGCTTCTCCTAAGGGGTTTGCCGATGCGGGGAGGAGCCACGAGTGCTCGTGCAAAACAAACTGCAGTGGAGGTAAGTATGTTTGTTATTTTTTTTTAAAAATGAGGGTTTATAACCCTTTTTAAGCTATAACCCTTTATAGCAGCCGCTAGTTACAAGAGAATTGAGCAGGCTGGTTTGGACCCAAGTTGTTCGATTGATCAACTTGGTGCATTCAGCCTACCCACAAAGGCTGGATTCACACCTATGCAGTTTTAGTTCTATTTGCATTTTGTAGATTTGCACTACAGTCCATTTAACATGGTTTCCTATGGAACACGTTCTGTAGTGCAAATATGCAAAAAGCACTAAAACTGCATAGGTGTGAATCCAGCCTAACTGTTCGAATCTTGACCGATTCAGCAGGATTCAAGCGGTGTATGGCCGGCCTAAGTTGAAAGTAGTCTGTAAACTCTCTTGACATTCTGGTCACAGTTGTGACTCCTACTGCACTGTTTCTTACATCCCTGACCTACAGTTTAATGGTCTTTTATTATGTTTTATCTTTTTAAGTCATACCACCTCTGGTTTACTCCTTAAACCAGACCTTAATTGGAAAGTTGTAAATGAATCTGAGAGCAAACTGGCATAGTGTAAGATCCTGAAAAAAAAAATAATAGTTTGAAATAAACATAAAAATAAACATAAAAACATATTGTACTAATAAATACCCACAAAAGTAGTATAAAGGCACATTTCTCACATCATTTCCATATGGAACATCTCATCGTCCCATTAGTGTTTCATTCAAAGACTGACCTCTAATATCCTGGTTAACATATTTAGAGGCTGCACCTTTTCATCAGATCCAACTCTGAGTTTGCTCTGAAGAGGCGCTGCCTTGAAACACGTTAGGCAGAATATTACAGGTCAGTCTTAGAATAAAGCACGAACGTGTTCAGCGCTGACATTGATTTATTACTTTTAAATTGAAAAGTGTTAATTTTTTAGTGTTTTTATTATCACTTGGGTAACAGATTCTTAATGATAAATGATGGTCTGGGTGTGTAATATGAAATTTTGCACTAGCCTGCTGTTTTGTTTCTCTTTTTGCTTGTTTTGCCACTCCTATAACCCCTCACTGTATAAACTAATTCCTTTTTCTTACAAGCCTTGTCTGGTGTTGCTCCTCTCCTGGCATTAATATCTGTTTTACTCTCTTCTCCTTTTCTGCTGCTGCAGAATGACTCAAATAAGAAACACATTACCCGGAGTAACAGGCCTACTGTCAATCTGGTGGATGCACGCGACACTAAACCGCAGCCTGTTGACTCCTGGGTCTAGATTTGCATGCATGGTAGGTCTGTCTCTTGTGTCTCTGGGACCTTGCTTATGTAAACTTGTTGCACTGGAGTTATCAATTTAACCCACCAACAATAATCTTTGAAGATAATTTCTCGTAGGGCATGATTAAAATTCTGCTACTCTTAAGAAAATCCCCAAATGCACAGATTTCTGCTCTGCCGCCTACACCTCTTCATTTAATTTGTTCAGATGTTTCAGTTTGCCTGGACTGCCAATACTGCAATTCTAGCTTTGTAATTCACAGTGTAGCTGTGCCTATTCAGTGATGTCTGGGGAAAACAATATGCCACAACCATTGTTTATTCATTCTTTTAGCACATTTGTGTTAGATTACAGTGCATATCCAAGGCTTTGTTCTGCTAAAACATTTATCATCATATAAAATCTTCCATCTTCAAATAGAAAAAGCTACACATCCGCCACAGCTTTTTTTTTTTTTTTTTTATATCAAAAAGTATGTACAACATCAGGTCCAAACAAACTGCTCTCTGCCTGATCTTGTTCTTTCTCCGGGGCCCAAATATAAAGGTGAAGAGTTTAGTGTTGGGCAGAGATACTCAATGTAAATACCCTTTAGGAAATATAGCACTGATTTCCAGCTATCTGATCTATTCAGTTCAGTTATAGCCCAACTCCAAGCACAAGAAGAAGAAAAAAAAACAAACTGCAAGGGTTAACTCATCAATTTTAGAATTACAGGGTAATACTTACATTACTCCTCCTGCTCTTTCCATCCAACCCATCCCGCAAAGTCTTCACTGTGGTTGTACGCCTGCCTACCCTATGTACAAAGCAGGGTTGATAGTCCTGCATTGTACGTAAAAAAAAATGGGATAACGGGGGGGGGGGGAGAAAAATGGGGGGGGTGAATAAATGTCACCTAGATCTTACTGGCTAACTCCACCTTTTGAAAAAAAATACACGTTTTTGCAGAAAATAATGTGCATTTATCCTTTTGCAAATGAGTCTGCAAAATATTGCAACTGCAACCAGTGGCTTGTTGGTGTAATGCCAGGCTCCCACAAGTATTTCAGCTCCCTGTCCGTACCAAGCTACAGTCTATAAGTTATAGAGCTGGAGGAAGTTATGGTGATTACTGCACTTCTATTTAATCAAGAACTAAAAGTCCATCTGCCACTGTGGCAAAAACTGTACTTGTATGGAAATGTAAGTGGTGGTGCTCTATTCCTCAGTGAAATGAACAATCAATATAAATATGTGCAATAATGAGCAATAAATGGTCAAACAACCCAAGAAGCAAGGGTGATAATTATCACAAAAGTATATAATGTCCAATAAACTGATAAGTATCAAGTGCTCCGTTATAAACAGTGCTCAGTTCTTCTTTAAACCAATCCAACAGGGTCTCTGTGCTTCCGACAACACCTCAGTGCTCACAGAGTTCTCACCTCATAACCACATATAAAGAGCCTTGTGATCAGGTTCCAATAAGGGGCTGGCGATCCTTCCTCCCAATAGCCTCCTCCTTATCTCCCCTGTATGGAATATAGGATCCAGGATCCTAGGGCTCCAGTTCCATATGTGGGGTGAAATAGACAATATGCCTCCCATAGTGTAAAAGATTTAAAATATAACCATTTATTTAAAAGACAATTAAACGCTTACATCAATGCAAAATAAAAAGCGCATGGAATCAAAAAAACAGCTGTGTTTTCCCCCTCTCACATCACTTCCAGTCCGCCGTCTATGTCCTACATCACGTCACATGACTTTCTCAGGGGTGCCAGATTGGTTGTCTACCCACTCTATTTATAATTTTGGTTGATTGCTGGATTTTACCTAGCTTCTCTAACATCTTGGAAGAGAAGATGATGAGGGTAGTGTTCTTTGCAATGTAGGAGTACTCTCTGTATGCTGCAATAAAAATGTACAATCAGCACCCCCCTTTACCCTGAATGAAGGGGGGGGTGCTGATTTTAAAAACATAATTTTTATTATTTATCTAATACTTTCACACAGGGTTCACAGGACTACATAGTAAGGGACAACATTCCACATGTCAGCACAACAAGTTTCAAATAATCCTACATCTTCTTTAGGAGCACATGTGAATGAGATCCATACGATTTGAACTCGGCCATTTCAGAACAAAAGATGTGTGGCTCTGCTAGGGCATGATTAATGTAGATCATAATTTCCAAAAGGGGCAAGGAGGAGCAACAAAGGACCAAAGCATTGCAAGTCTTTACACAGGGGACACCATTCAAAACCGCCAGGCCCAATATCGCTATCCAGTTTCAAAGGGGGGGGGGGGGGGGGAGACAGCTCACAATTACCCTTTTGGTCCAAAAAAATAAGTCCTATATAGAAACCCAGGCCCCCAGGATGTTATCAATCTCATTTTGTGTATAGTGATCCAGCCTAGATGTTCAACAGCCCCCAGCAAAGAATAGGAATTTGCCCCAGCTGAAATCTGGAGCTGCTAAACTGTAGAGGAGTGGAGCTTTTTATCCAGATAAGCCCTTGTTTCTATTGCGAACACCAGGATTAATGGTGATTTAAAGAGTGTTCTTGTGCTACACATGTAACCAAAGTTTGGGAACTACTTATAGGTTTCAGATTTTTGCACCCAACCATGTTATAAATGTCTTTTGTGCTTATTTGGGAAATTGAAAGGTCAGTCTCTATGAACCTGTGAAATTTATAAAGACTGCTATTTAATTAAATGGTCCATGCTATGCTATCAACAAGTTGTTGATGAGATTATACGTTTTTTCAGTAATTTACGGCTCTGTTCACATATGCATGCCAAAAAGGGGCATTTCCAAGTGTTGTCAGCGCCTGCAAAGTGCTCCCAGCCACTGGCTTTGTTACTGTGAACTTAGTGTCCCACAAATGCAGAATTGTTTAATAAGTTGTACGACTAAGTCATGCTGTGCCAACTCAAATGTTGAGTGCAGCATTTGACCCACACTATTCCATTAATTTTAACTTTTTCTACCAGTTGAATAGTGTCTGCAAAATGCTGACAAGAATGATCTGCTTACATTGGTTATGGGAACCTATCTCTAACTATATGTTTAGGGCTCTTAACACCATTGTTTTGTGGTAACAAACTGAGCATGGAATAATGTGTGGCAGTGCCATTTTGCATGTGAACGGGCCCTTATCCTAACATGGTCATCAACTAAGCTTTAACTGCATCAGCTGCTTTATATGAGATAGCTACGCTTAGGTCAAACACCTGTATAAAGCATCCCATTTCTAAGCTACACTGAATTTAATACACTTTGCACCCCAATAATGCAGTTTCAATGAGTAATAATTGAATGTATAGTTGCATTGTGATGTCACACATGCTATGGTTTGCATAATCTTTCCTACTCAACATAGATAAACATGAATCCTTCTATTCAAAATTGACCTTTTCTAATAGATATTTATAGTGAATTCTAAGCAGTTGCATAGCTTGTCTATAGATTTGTTTTGAACATTAACTTGCTCATCTCGATTTTCTTACTATTGTTTTGTTTTTTTTTTTTTGTTTTTTTTTTGTTTATGCAGGGATAAACGTGCAGTCATTCTCTTCGGGAAGACATTTTTTTTATGTTATAATTTTTATTTTTAAACGAAGAATCACAAATTTGAATACATGTAGGAGGTATCATTGCCCACCACTGCCATGATGTTTTCACAGGAGGACCATTTTGGTAAAATAAGACTGGATGAAAACTGCCATCTGCTGTATCTGAAAACTAAACTTTTTGATCATCGCCAAAAATCGCTGTTGCTTGATTTTACTTAAGAATTGACACTTTTTTAGAACATATATGTATAGTATATATTCATAAAGCAACATTCCCTTTCAAGCATCCTGCACCATTTGAAAAAATTGTCTTACTCGTGGGGAGCAAGGCTGGTGCAGATTATGGGACTAGGAAGTGGAAAAAAGGGGAATGTTTATATTGGACATCTTCCTGCACGGAAAAAGCCACAAAACGTTTCACAATGTTGGATAAAAGAATATGAGCTGTGAAGAAAGAAAAATATATAATATTGAAGTTTTGTGGCCTGAGGTGCATAGAATTTTATTTTCCCATCAAAGAGTAATGGGATTATCATTAGGTTTGCAGTTTTTACCAAGGTGGAGTAAATTGTAAGTTGCCGCGTGGAAGAAGAAAGTGGAGACAACAAAAAGAAAAAGCCACAAAGAAAAAAGAAACTTCTTTTGCTGTAGACCCCACGGGTTTCGTCTTTTGAGAAAGAGGTGGAATGTGATATGTGAGGCTTCATTTACCGGCAGTAGATCATTTCCCCAGGTCACTTTTTTTTTTATTTACCTGTCTACGGAATGCGCAAAAGATCAACTCGGTTTTGCCAGATTCTCAAGACCTTCACAGGACTTTTACGCCAAGTGTGCATGTCATCAACCGGATACATTTACATCATTTTGTAAACATTTAAAAAAAAAAATATATATATATATATATATATATATATATATATATATATATATATATATATATATATATATATATATATATAATAATGTCTCATGCCTTACACCATTTAGTGGGCTCATACGGTAACCTACCCCGAGTAAGAGCTTGCAGCCACAGTACATTTGTAAATTTCAATTTGTGTGCAGGCAATTCTGCTGTAAAAATACTTTTGCCTTTTAACTTCTGCTCTTTCTTCATTCACGTTGCAAATGACTCCTTGGAAGGTGACTTTCTACTTTGCGAACTGTTTTGGAGTCTTTGTTGAATAGTTTTCTCATTTGGCCATTACCACAACCGTTTTATGACCTTTTATCATTGAACCATTGCTGCAATCTTTTGATTAAAATAAGAAATTACAGTCACATTTGAATTTTAATGTATTTTCAGTAGGTGCTCAAACATGCATCCTACAAAAGGGTTAGGTGTTACTTGTATCTTTTTTTTTTTTTTTTTTTTTTTGTTTGGGGTGGTTGGTGGATGGGTTAGAGTTTGTAATGATTTTCATGATGTACTCGTGTGTGTGTGTGTGTGTGTAGGTACACTCTAAGGCACAGTTCATGGCCATACATTTTAGTGGTGCATTGTGAAAGGAAGCCACTCATCAGAGAAACAGGGAGTCCATTTCACCTCTCCTCCTAATATATCCTTTAGATTGCTAGTTGCCTGGATGTTATGCTGGTGCTTTCTTTTAATACTGTAAATTCCAGACTTGGAACAATGCAGATCAAGAAAAGTCAGAACTCTCAACCCACATACGTATTCAGAGTCAGTGACTCTTAAGGTATAGATGAACCCTCACCTTGTAAAACAACCCATTTCCATTCAAATAGAAAGTCAAGGTAAAATGTTTAGTGCGTGTGTGTGTTTTAATTTTTTAATTTTTTATAAGTGATCATACAACTTCTGTTCTCAACTGCATAAGGGGTTTGGAGAGGTGGAGAATGCAGTGGGGCGTATCAGCAGGAGGTAGGAGTAGTACACTGATCTTCCCAGTGAAGAGCTGTAAAGGGGGGTGCATGTCAGCACAAGTCTTGGCCATTGGAGGACAGGCAGACTATCCTCCCAGCACAGCCAGAAAACTGACCACTTTGAGAAGGATGTGCTGTGATGCCTAGTGTGGTCAGTTTTAAATAATTTAAGCAAGGGGACTAGCAGGATCACCAGGTATTTCACACAAGGTAAGAAAAACAAAGATACCATGTACTTGTGTTAAAAAGTAACTTGTTGACACATACACCTATCCAGAATATGAAATGGTGGGGTAACATAACACTTTAAGTTTTGACGTAAAGGCAGCCAGGGTGACTAGCATGTCCCAGATTTTGCGCATCAAACGTAAATGAGCCTTAAATAATTTGCAGAAACTGAGATAATTTTGAAGTGGGATTGATTGCTCTTTGTAACGTAAAGGCTGTTGCCAGACTCTGGACCAAAGTTAACTACTTCATTAATTTGCATTTTCAAATTTTAAACCATGTGTATGCTTACAGCCCTACACGGTCCCCCAGCTCCTCTGCTATTAGGATTCATGGAGCAGTACATTGCTTTTGGGATGTATGCTTACGCTTGACTATTTTGTCAAATGTCAGAATGTTCCTATTAAGGCATTTTACGCTACACATGGCAGAAAAGTTAAGCGCCAGTATCCATGTTGGGGGTATAAGAAGTTTAGGCAGCTTCTGATCCCAGGAAGCTTATGCTCCTGTTTTAGTTGCACATACAGTTGTGCTCATAATTTTACCAGAATTAGATTTCTTGGCCATTTTTCAGAGAATATGAATGATAACACACAAACTTTTCTTTCACTCATGGTTAGTGTTTGACTGAAGCCTTTTTTTTTTTGTCAATCAACTGTGTTTACTCTTTTTAAATCCTATTAGCAACAGAAACTACCTAAATGACCCTGATCAAAAGTTAACATACCCTGGTGATTTTGGCCTGATAACATGCACACAAGTTGACACAAAGGGGTTTGAATGGCTATTAAAGGTAACCATCCTCACCTGTGATCTGTTTGCTTGTAATTAGTGTGTGTGTATGTGTGTATAAAAGGTCAATGAGTTTCTGGACTCCTAACAGACCTTTGCACCTTTCATCCAGTGCTGCACTGATGTTTTTGGATTCTGAGTCATGGGGAAAGCAAAAGAATTGTCAAAGGATCTGCGGGCAAAGGTGGTTGAACTGTATAAAACAGGAAAGGGATATAAAAAGATATCAAAGAAATTGAAAATGCTAATAAGCAGTGTTAAAACTCTAATCAAGAAGTGGAAAAGGAGGGGTTCTGTTGAAACCAAACCACGGTCAGATAGACCAAATACAGTCTCAGCCAAAACTGACAGGAAAATTGTTCGGGATGCAAAGAAAAACCCACAAATAACTTCAGATGAAATACAGGACTCTCTGAAAACATGTGGTGTGGCTGTTTCAGGAGGCACTTGAAGAAAGATGGGTTGCATGGTCAAGTTGCCACAAGGAAGCCATTACTACGCAAATGCCACAAAGCATCCCGCATACAATACACCAAACAGCACAGAGACAAGCCTCAAACCTTCTGGCACAAAGTCATTTGGAGTGATGAGACCAAAATTGAGCTTTTTGTCCACAACCGTACACTCTTCATTTGGAGAGGAGTCAACAAGGCCTATGATGAAAGGTACACCATTCCTACTGTGAAACACAGAGGTGGATTGCTGATGTTTTGGGGATGTATGAGCTACAAAGGCATAGGAAATTTGGTCAAAGTTGATGGCAAGATGAATGTAGTATGTTATCAAAAAATACTGGAGAAACATTTGCATTCATCAGCCAGGAAGCTGCGCATGGAACATACTTGGACATTCCAACATGACAATGATCCAAAACACAAGGCCAAGTTGACCTGTCATTGGCTATAGCAGAATAAAGTGAAGGTTCTGGAGTGGCCATCTCAGTCTCCTGACCTCAATATCATTGAGCCACTCTGGGGGGATCTAAAATGTGCAGTTCATGTAAGACAGCCCAAGAATTTACAGGAACTGGAGGCTTTTTGCCAAGAGGAATGGGCAGCTTTACCATCTAAGATAAATGGCCTCATCCACAAATACCACAAAAGACTTTAAGCTGTCATTGATGTTAAAAAGGGGGCAATACACGGTATTAAGAACTGGGGTATGTAAACTTTTGATCAGGGTCATTTGGGTAGTTTCTGTTCTGATTATGATTTAAAAAGAGTAAACACAGTTGACTGATAATAAATGGCTTCAGCCAAACACTAACCATGAGTGAAAGAAAAGTTTTTGTTATTCATATTCTCTAAAAAAAAAAAAGGCCAAGAAGTCATACATTCTGCCAGGGTATGTAAATTTATGAGCATAACTGTGTTTCTCTGTTCCAGCAGTTAAGGCATTGTCAGTGGGCACAGCTTGATGTATGATCTCTGAATATATGAGCATGAGTCTTCTATTTTCTGTGGAAGCGTAATGGGCAAGGGGGGAAACGGCATTAATGACTGTCCATTCCTCCCCCGGGCCAATGTTTTGAAAAGGGTGATCATTAATAGCAAAATTAATTTCACAATGGTTATTTTCTCAGCAGTGCTTCAGGTCTTGCTGTATCACAATACGTTTTTCTGTGCACCAACCCACTGTACTGAAGCGCATATACATTTTGTAATATCCATCAAACCACAGGTGTAATTACTATGTGTTGGTCACACAAAATTTATAACACATTCTCGGTTATTGTGTGACTTTTCTGCAAGATTTTTCCATTTTATGATATCCCAATTTGCTTACTGGCATCAACTCTATGGGTGATGTACCAAAGACAGTACATGAGATCGTATCTGTTTTCTTCTTACACCTATTTGGACAGTTTTTTTTTCTTGTTTGCTTGCAATGTTAATTCTGCCTTTTGACTTTGCTATATTACCATACAAAGCATGCCTTCAAGGACATGGCCTGGTTTAGGTCATTTTCTATAGCTGATGTGCACAGCCTGTTGCCTGGAATCGCATCAGCAGCCCCCGATATTGTATTTTTTGTCCTCCGCTTGGAACAGTGACTTGCGATTCCAGAGGAATTACTTAGACGTTTTGGGATACCAACGGCAGAAAAAAAAAACAGACTGAGAACAGGGTTTCTTCTTTCTAGTCTTTGATGTTTTCATGGTGCCAGGTGAGCGGCCTAACAGGACTATATGTAGTGAATACATATATTGTTAGCTGGCCATGAGCACTAGAGTTCAGAAAACCTTACTCTTAGCCATAATAATGTTTTGTTATATTAGATACCGGTAATTATAACACAAAGACATCTAAAGTAAAATAGATAGAATGCTGCATAAAAGGACTGCACATCTACATGATGTACCCTCTGATCCCAAATGTCTTCTCTGATCTTTTAGTCAGCAGTCTTTGTATTTGATATTTATAAACCCTGCATACATTTTTTTTTTTTTTTTTGCAATAAAACTTTGGATCAATTCTAACAATTACTCAGTGATCCAAAAAATATAGCTAGTGCCCAACAAGATCTCTAAAATAAAAATAAAAAGCACCTGCTCAGTGTCAGCAACTACTGTGAGAGGGCTGTGATGTTTCTCAGCAAACATTACATATAAATATGTAAATAGATTTCTTATGTCAGTTGTAGATTCTCATCATCAAGTGATTAGTGTCTGACGCTCATATACAGTGCAGGCAAATTGTTTGCCATGTTCTGTAAACTAGTCCAAAGGGACTTTGACATCAATGGACATAGAGGGATTCCCAGGCTTACTCAGTATTGAGCAGTGACATTGTGAAAAGCAATGCTCATAGAAGACAGTTCAGTTAATCATAACCAGTGGAAGATGAATTCTGCTTGGTTATTGTGCGTTACTACACCTGTACTACTTAGTAACGTCAGTTTTTTTTTTGTGCAGTGGTTATACAAGCTCCTATTGGCTGGATTTTCCAAAGTATGTTCCAGCATGTAAAGGGGCTGATTTACTATTGCTGTAATATTCGTATAGTCTGGGCTCACTTTTTCTCATCACGCTTTGGGAAAATGACGTTTTTTTTTTTGTTTGTTTTTTTTTAAACTCCCTATTGGCTATTTGAAATACAGGTTAGGGTGAACATTATGCCTGCAGTAAATCGCACCCAAAATGCTTCCGCCATGGATTTGACTATATGTGAAGCAGCAGTACCACATTCTTCATGCATTTTATGTGATTTTTCCTGTCATCGGCAAATGTCATATGTCAGTAGCATGCTGGATCTATATATAGTCTACAGTAGATCATTTTAACATGAGTGGTAGAGATAAAAGTGCCAAACTCTGAGCAGTGAGTCAAACCCAGGCATAGCTTGTTACTTAGAAGAGGAAAATGAAACATGTAGATCTGTCATGAATACATTGACTGTAATCTGACTATGAACACTGTTATATATATATATATATATATTTATATTC
The DNA here is from genome assembly GCF_042186555.1 of Aquarana catesbeiana. NCBI lineage: Eukaryota > Metazoa > Chordata > Amphibia > Anura > Ranidae > Aquarana > Aquarana catesbeiana. The sequence continues at coordinate 274,359,485 of NC_133324.1, forward strand.
TCTCTGGTGCTGAAAATTTTGAGTGACTTTTTTTTTTTTTATAATGGATTTTACGTTGTTACGCAGCTGATGGAACCTGATAATTGTAGGTAGCCCACATGGTAATAATTGTGTAAATGGTATTGATCCTATGGTGTTTACTAGATTGTAAGATGGTGCATTTAGATTTTTTAAAGGATATATCAACACACAGTAACTGTTTCTTCTTTGGAGATCAGTGATTTACTATACAAAATTTCCTGTATTTCTAGTCGACATTCATCAGACCTGCCCAGCTAGAAGTTCCATGTAGGTCGCCATCCTGTACCTGAATAGAGCCAATTATAGGAAAAACATCCATAGGAAAGGCTACGTTTAGCAGTATTTGTTGGTACATGTAAGGAATACATACATTAGAAATATATTGCACATTTCTGCCACCAATATGTCACACATTGGACTATCCAGCTCGTGTCCAAAGATGCTATATTACCATACAAAGCATGCCTTCAAGGACATGGCCTGGTTTAGGTCATTTTCTATAGCTGATGTGCACAGCCTGTTGCCTGGAATCGCATCAGCAGCCCCCGATATTGTATTTTTTGTCCTCCGCTTGGAACAGTGACTTGCGATTCCAGAGGAATTACTTAGACGTTTTGGGATACCAACGGCAGAAAAAAAAAACAGACTGAGAACAGGGTTTCTTCTTTCTAGTCTTTGATGTTTTCATGGTGCCAGGTGAGCGGCCTAACAGGACTATATGTAGTGAATACATATATTGTTAGCTGGCCATGAGCACTAGAGTTCAGAAAACCTTACTCTTAGCCATAATAATGTTTTGTTATATTAGATACCGGTAATTATAACACAAAGACATCTAAAGTAAAATAGATAGAATGCTGCATAAAAGGACTGCACATCTACATGATGTACCCTCTGATCCCAAATGTCTTCTCTGATCTTTTAGTCAGCAGTCTTTGTATTTGATATTTATAAACCCTGCATACATTTTTTTTTTTTTTTTTGCAATAAAACTTTGGATCAATTCTAACAATTACTCAGTGATCCAAAAAATATAGCTAGTGCCCAACAAGATCTCTAAAATAAAAATAAAAAGCACCTGCTCAGTGTCAGCAACTACTGTGAGAGGGCTGTGATGTTTCTCAGCAAACATTACATATAAATATGTAAATAGATTTCTTATGTCAGTTGTAGATTCTCATCATCAAGTGATTAGTGTCTGACGCTCATATACAGTGCAGGCAAATTGTTTGCCATGTTCTGTAAACTAGTCCAAAGGGACTTTGACATCAATGGACATAGAGGGATTCCCAGGCTTACTCAGTATTGAGCAGTGACATTGTGAAAAGCAATGCTCATAGAAGACAGTTCAGTTAATCATAACCAGTGGAAGATGAATTCTGCTTGGTTATTGTGCGTTACTACACCTGTACTACTTAGTAACGTCAGTTTTTTTTTTGTGCAGTGGTTATACAAGCTCCTATTGGCTGGATTTTCCAAAGTATGTTCCAGCATGTAAAGGGGCTGATTTACTATTGCTGTAATATTCGTATAGTCTGGGCTCACTTTTTCTCATCACGCTTTGGGAAAATGACGTTTTTTTTTTTGTTTGTTTTTTTTTAAACTCCCTATTGGCTATTTGAAATACAGGTTAGGGTGAACATTATGCCTGCAGTAAATCGCACCCAAAATGCTTCCGCCATGGATTTGACTATATGTGAAGCAGCAGTACCACATTCTTCATGCATTTTATGTGATTTTTCCTGTCATCGGCAAATGTCATATGTCAGTAGCATGCTGGATCTATATATAGTCTACAGTAGATCATTTTAACATGAGTGGTAGAGATAAAAGTGCCAAACTCTGAGCAGTGAGTCAAACCCAGGCATAGCTTGTTACTTAGAAGAGGAAAATGAAACATGTAGATCTGTCATGAATACATTGACTGTAATCTGACTATGAACACTGTTATATATATATATATATATATTTATATTCTCTCTGGTGCTGAAAATTTTGAGTGACTTTTTTTTTTTTTATAATGGATTTTACGTTGTTACGCAGCTGATGGAACCTGATAATTGTAGGTAGCCCACATGGTAATAATTGTGTAAATGGTATTGATCCTATGGTGTTTACTAGATTGTAAGATGGTGCATTTAGATTTTTTAAAGGATATATCAACACACAGTAACTGTTTCTTCTTTGGAGATCAGTGATTTACTATACAAAATTTCCTGTATTTCTAGTCGACATTCATCAGACCTGCCCAGCTAGAAGTTCCATGTAGGTCGCCATCCTGTACCTGAATAGAGCCAATTATAGGAAAAACATCCATAGGAAAGGCTACGTTTAGCAGTATTTGTTGGTACATGTAAGGAATACATACATTAGAAATATATTGCACATTTCTGCCACCAATATGTCACACATTGGACTATCCAGCTCGTGTCCAAAGATTACATGCAGGCAAGGATTTGTGGACAGATGTGGTATTGCTTGGTGACTTGCACTTTAATTTCATAGAGTTAATAATTGAAATCCTAAAACTGTGTGAAAATATTGGTACTTTAGAGCAGAGTTGTACAACCATGTTCATTTGTACATGATAGTTGTGCAGAAATATGGCAGAAAAATACCTGTTTGGTTTGACACTCATATATTATGCTTTTATTTATAACACATTTTTTAGATTTTAATTTAGTCAATAATATATTTAATCAGACAACAATATTTGCATTATGCTGTAATATATTCTTGCTTAATTGATTCTGTAGGTGTTCATTACACAAAACATGGAGTAAATCTATATCATACGAACAGCAGTTGCCTTACCACAGTGCATTGCTGTTGCCATTTGGGAAGTATTTCACTAAATAAGTAAAAAAAAAAAAAACCTTCATATAAGAACAAACTTGCTGTAACCTTAGATTTTTATACATGTTAGTTTGTAGGCCAACATAACATTAAAGCTGAACCTTGGGCTAGTTATGAATAGTTATCCACACTTCCTTGTCCCTAAATAAATGTTAAACATGCATATCCTCATCTTTATAATCTCTGCAATATCAATGCTTCCATTTAGAAATCTAAGCTATGTCCGGGCTTCAGAAGGGAAGCACTTGCAGTTGAGCTTGGGTATTGTTCTTCGGTGGTCCAGAAAATAGAGGGCACAGCAGCCGCTAGTTTTATAAAATCGATATCAATGAGAATGACCTGTGCTACATTATCAATGGCTGGATTGCTGAATCAAGTTACACAAAGAATGATTGAAGGTAACAAACTATATAAATATTTGAAACCATTTCTGCCTGAAGTTTAGCTTTAATGATAATGGTGCTTTTCAGTTCACAAGAATCTAGTATTGTTGGGTTCCATTACGTTGATGGCTAAGGATTCCATTCTGCCTGCACTCTGGTAGACATTTGGAAACATCCATCCAAAACAATATTCCTTGTCCTTCAATACAAGAAGACATGACGCCACCTTATGTACTCTAATTACCTCCATCATAAGAACATTTGGCAGGCACATCTCAAATGTATGTTTTAAGATTTTTTTTAACACATTTTGCATTTCTATCTATTGGTATATTCAGATGTTTTATACTTTTTCATTTTTATACTTTTTTTTTTGTACAGTTTGTGAAGTTTTGCTGTGAAATCCCAATGGGAGCTAGTCATTTCAGTGTATCGCATGCATTACATCTTAGCAAGTTTATGAAGTCTTTAAGGGAATGAATCTCCACTGCCTGCATCACAGTGGCTGTAGGTCATCCAGGCTGCATTAACTTGGAAAGTGTCACTAAGCTGCACTTGCTCAGAAAATGGACCTCCTCTTTTTGAGGCTGGTATTAAAATAAAGGATTGGTTATATCCATTTCAAATAACAGTGTGGGTCTTACATAGCCTTATGGCAGCACCATTTATCCAGTCCTAGGCTTTTAAGTCTTGGCTAAAACCTAATAACCGTTGGATTCAGTTGAGAACAATGTAATGTGCAAAGCAACGCAAAACTGCCACAATAATAAACACAAAGTTGTAAGAATGTTTCAACACATCTCTAAAAGCATGGCAGTCAAAGGTGTAAAATGCAATATGATGACCGTTTGATTAGTAACTACAAGTAAAATATGTTTGTAACTATCATGTGCCTTAAACACATCTTCATGATAGATATAAGCAGAATGGAAAAAATGTTCTATTGGAAAGTTCCCACAATTATCCTCTGTTACACTTTCATATTAAGTTAAGCCAATGGGATTTCTGAATTGTATTTAGACTGTAATATAATAATTATAAAGAAAGAAACAGTTCTGGTTTTACAGTGATTGTTAGGTGAAGAGTTTTGATTTTTCTTTTCCCCTTCAAAGTGATATATTCAAACTCAAACATGTTTGAAATAACATTGTGTAATATATATACTGATGTTTTACTAAACTGGATAGACAGAATGCCTGTACAGTGCCAGGTGTGAACAGATGACAAGCTTGACCTGTTTTCAATAAACCATGCCTGGACGAAAAACTGCCTCTTCCCTTGTGTTCTCTCCCTTAGTAGCAGATAGTGAAGAGCAAAGCCCTTCACAAACCATCACATTTTATATGCTCCTGACAATACATATACAGGTTTGTCCAGTCTTTGGCATACAATACAGTTTTTACAATTCGGTCACCCATAATCCTGAATTGTGTGCCTCTCCATAGCTCAGCATGTAAATGCTCAGGTTCAACTAAACCTTGCAATTTGGTATGGCCTTTTTCATCCATTTCCAGAAGGGATGCCATAAAACGTTTGTAAGAGATACTCTATAACACTTTCAGTTGGGAGGACTGACCAATTCTTTCCATGAATTTAACAACCCAAAAGTGCTTAGCACATGCCAAACGTCTTATGCTGCTCAGACATGTATTTGGTTTCAGATTTAAAACTGTGGATTGAGGGGCTTCCTTAATGTGTAGGTGCTATATCATCTAGTTGGACCCTCCAAACTACTCAGTTCTTGGTAGGTTAGCACCTTACCATAGTCTGTTATCATTAATAAGGGATATTGTACTTGTCTTTAAATGTTGTTTGGTTATTACCTAGGGTACATAAATCCAAACAAAAACTGAGATTTATTTAAAACTACTGAATGTTTCATTGTATTTAAATTGTTAGATTAGGTCATTCATTTCCACTCTGACCACATCACTGACGTGATTCTAAAAGCTTTTTTTTTTTTAATTTAAATGCCAAAGCTGTCATGCATACCTGCTATATGCAGTGGTTTTACCCAAAGCAGCCCCGATCCTTCTTTTCTTGGGTCCCCTGCTGGTGCTCCTGGCTCCTCCCCCTTGACCAGTGTCCTCAATAGCAAGCCGCTTGCTATTGGAGCACTGGTGCATGCTCTCTCCGAAGCACCACTCTGCTTCCATAAGACATAGTCCTCGTCTGGCTCCACTCTTTCGTCATTGGCTCACTGGCTGTGATTGAGGCACAGCAGCAGGAGTCAGTCAATGATGAGAGAGACACCAAGGACAGCCAAAAATCCCATGCACATTGATGGTTGGAGAGGGGCTCGGGTAAGTGTTAGCAACAAACAGACTTTTTTTGCTTTACCTTCACGCATATAATGCATGAAAGTAAAAAACCTTCAGCCTTTACAACCACTTTAGGCTGGGTTTCACCGCATCAAATTCGCATGACAGGCGGCCACAGAGCGCACAGCAGAAGAGTCCTGTGCATCTTTGGCTCAGTTTCAGGTCCGAATTCGGCCAAAAATTCGGACCTGAAATGGTGAACGGTAACGCACCGGACCCCCTGCTGTGTCCCGTGGCCGCACATAGTGTGAACCCAGCCTTAAAGTGAGTCTGTGACAAAAGCAAGACCCCAATCTGAGAATTTAGTTATGGGAGTAGCCATTTTATGTTTTTAAGGCTGTGTGCCAATTCTGGGGCAGTAACTTTATGGGCATAAAACTGGCTCAACCACTGTACTACGATTAGTATGGGGCTCAAGAGTTCCTAAAAAAAGGCTTTTGAGACGAGTACTATGTTTTATGAGGGGTGGGAATGAAGGAACATTGGGATACTGTAGCAAACCTTTTACAAATTTCCTAAATCTTTGATTTTTAACTTGCCATTACACATAGTAACTATGGCTACTGAAGTTCCCAAAACCACCTTTTATTATGTTCTGTTTAAGTGGTGCTGTTAACTAGAACTGCCTCTTGCAGGCAAGTGTAGCCAGCAGCCATCACCTCGCTGCCCCTGGTTCCTACGATGATTTTTGTATGGTGGAGGGGGAAAAAAAATCTATACAACAGTGAACATTTAAGGTTCAGACTTTAATTACATAACCAGTCAACATGTTCATCATTTATTCTGAACTGTGATGAGATCAGATATAGAGTTGGTCATATACCTATTGATATAATGGAAGAATTATTTTTTTCAACTGTTAATTCAGTAGCTTTCACAAAATGGGCAATTTGATCAATGAACAATCATTTATCATCAGAGTAATGTTATCTTTGTGTTAAACATTTTACTTGTGCAAAAGAGCATTTTGAAACCATCAAATCAAGAGATGTTTTTTAGTATATGGCCGGTGTTCTGTCAGAATCTGCAACCCGTCAGATTAGGAAGTGACGGTCAGTCAGCTGTGCATGCGTTCCACCGCTACCAGGTTTGCTCATCTGACAGAACACCTGCAGTCAGAAGAAGGCAACGGACATCTTACTACACCCACATACGTCTTGAATTTCACAGTAATTTTAGCATAAAAGTTAGCATATATAAATATCTGTGATGCTGTTTCATTTTGAAAGCCTAAAGGTTTAGCGCTGAGCAGTGCGGGGCGTACCAACATGGCCTCCGCCACCTTCCTACTGCTGGTGTCCATCTTCTTTCAAAATGTAACATCCAAACAGCATCACATATGTCAACATACTATATTTATATACACTCACTTTATTGCTAAAATTACTGTTAAATTAGTAATGTTGGATGTAGTAAAATGTCTGCTGCAGTCTTCTGACTGCAGATGTTCTGTCGGATTAGCAAACCTGGTAGTGGTGGACGCACGCGCAGCTGACGGAATGTCACTTCCGTTACCTAATCTGATGGTGCACTGGCATTACTAAACGTCCACTGCTCTTAAAGCATACCTAAGCCCAAAAATAAAAGTGTAATATATTGCAGGTGTCCTTAAATGTGAAGGCTGCATTATTTTTTTATTTTTTTTTTTTAAACCAAGAACACTTCTTTTTGAACTCACTAAAAAGAAAAAAAAAACTACCTGTTGCTCTTGCCAGCAATACAGTACCCTTGTTGCTTCCTGGGTGGTGAAAAGCACACGCATCCTTATCTTTCTTGTTTAAACTATGAGTTCCATCAATTCACCATGTAATGAAGGTGAACAAAAGCACGCGTTTGAAGTCCAGCATGTGTGACAACTATGGAATTTCCATAGATACAATGGAGTGTAGACACCCAGAAATAGTGTTTATTTTCTCAGGATCACCAAATGATCATACAGAAAAACAAAGTCTACAAAAAAACGATAATCTGCAATATATTAAATTCTTGTTTTTGGGTTTAGATATGCTTTCAGGCCTCTGCATTGTGTTTGGCCTCACTTTAAAAGATATTTGTGCAAACCTTTCTTTACAATTGTACTGTACTTTCAGATTACATCTGTCAGAGTATTTTTAGTATGCTTTTTAACAGGTTCCGTTGCGTGGATGACCACTACCCCTTAAATACAGCCTTTTCCAGCGCATCTGGCTTGTCAGAGTATTCTATGTGAGATGGGTAGTTGGTACAATCATAGCGACCACTTGTCCTTACATATTCCAGGAAATCTGGAGCACCAGGATACACAACGTTGTCTGCTAATAGCACTGATCCTTTCTTGAGTAGCCTGCAATCCTGCATATAGTGAAGAAGACAGTTAACCAGCTAGAGAGGCTGCAAACATTCCAGGATTTAATTATGCACCATCATGATGAAAAAGAAGGTAATGCTAACAACACTGAAAATTGCTCACACAGGCAAGGCTTTGTTAATATTTTTATAAAAAATTGAACTGTGGTACACACAGCAGCTTGCTAAGGCCTATTGTGTACATGTGAGCTATGCTGCATCAAATAGACCTTCAGAAACTTAGCTTGAGTGGCGGTACTCTGAGACCATCACTTACAGACGGTTAACCGTGATTATCTTGTTACAATGGCATCTGAAAGTGGGTCGGATTTATTAGACATCAAGTGAACATGTTGTCCCTAAAGTTGATATGTTGAAAGCAGTGAAAAAAATGGGCAAATGTAAAAATTTGCATGACTTTGACAAGTGCAAAAATGTAATGGCAAGGACAGAGAAACTCCAAAAATTAGCGGACCTCCAGCTGTTGCAAAACTATAGTCCCATCATGCCTCTGCCTCTGGGTGTCATGCTTTTTGTGGCTGTCAGAGTCTTGCTATGCCTCATGGGATTTGTAGTTCTGCAACAGCTGGAGGTCTGCTAATTGCACATCCCTGCTATAAAGCATTGCATCAGGCATGAGTGGTCAGTTTGTGTACTCAGGTTAAGGTAAAGCCAAGGTAGGAATAGCACAAGCACACACTCAGGTTCCATAGTACTGTATACACCTGACTTTTGGGGCCACGTTTAAGGTCATATCTTTGACTTTAGCCTTGGCAACTTTTTCACCACACTCTTCTCTTATGATGAATCTTAGAATTTATACCTGGAACTTCCAATAAAAGACTACACTCTCCTTTTGAAAGCAGGCACATTTTGCCTGCTAAACTTTGTGACGTTCAGGGAATGTTTATTGCTGTCAGCTAAGACCCTCCTAATGGTATCCTGGAAGAACACCTAGTCTGCGATAAGTCAGCATTCTGATAAGAACAGTATTTGGGCTATGTACCCCAGTGCAGCTTAAATTTCATCAAATGTTTTCCAAGATAATTCTCCTGCAGTGGTCTTAATTAAGATACTTACTTCAAGTAATTTGGTGTCAGCAGTGTATCGCTCCTTAAAATGATCAATAAATACAAAGTCAACATTCTCCACACCATAATCGGTTCTCAGCCCTGGAATGATGTGTTCTGTGGAGCCTTCTATTATCTTGATCTGGAGACATGAAATGCAGTGTTATAGAATGTTATTTCATATTGACAGTTACAGCAAAATGACAGCAGCTGTTCCACCATCAGAAAAACACAAGTGCAAGGCACAGCGTTGTACACACAATAGTAAATGTAGATGATATGAGCAACTGATTCCAGTGACAATGCATGGAGTTTACTTGACTGTATAAAATATAGTGGAGTTGAAAGGCGGGCAAAGATACATTTACTACTACAGTTTTCTAGTATTGGAATGTATTTACTAAAGCAGAGGTCTCCAATCTTTTTACTTCAAGGGGCACATTATATATTTTACATATATTCACATATAAAAAAAATTGTAAAGAAATCTAAAGCAGTGAAATAGAATAAAATTTGACAGGCTGACGGGTATTATGTTGTGTTTGTGTGCATTAGAAATAATTTGTGTAGTTTGCTTATTTTCTAGCAAAAAAATACTGATTTTAACATGTGTGTAAAATGTAAAATTTGCATTGACTGCAAATGGTTAAATAGGAAGTAAAGTCTTCCTGTTTAATTGTACCTACAGGTAAGCCTATAGTAAGGCTTACCTGTAGGTACTGTAAATATCTCCTACCCCTGCAGTGTTTAGGAGATCTTTAATATATACGCTGCTGCCGATGTTATCGTGTGCATGCGTACTGAAGGAACGGGCCCGCACATGCCGTTTCTTCAGGACCTATGCCGTGACTGTCCCGTGCCCATTTGTGGGAGCCACGTCATCTCGGCTGTGGCCATTTACTGCGCCGGAGCCTGCAAACCCAGAAATAACTACGGTAGAGATGTCGGCCGTGTGAGTGGAGTACGGTATGCATACCAGCTCATTATGCCTTTATCTTGCAGGTTGTTTTTTTTTTTTCTTTTTCTTTTTGTTTTTGTTTTTTTGGAGGTTTACAACCTTATTGTGGAATAGGGAACATACAGCACTGCGTATGGAATGAGGTATTGTGGAAAAGAAAATGCACAGTGTGGCATATGGAATGAGGCATAGGGAACATACAGCTGAAACAAGGGGGTGTGGAACAAGGAATGTACTGCATGGCATATAAAATGAGGCATAATGGCCTAGGAAACGTACATTGTGTAAAGAATGGTGGCAAATGGCACCCCCATTTCACTTGACACTGCACTTAGGAAAGCTGACCGTCCTGCCCACTCTTGTCCCTCCCCTTCCCCAGCTTCATTGATGATGACAACAGTGCAGTTTACGCTGCCACCAATAAAGCTGGGGAAAAGAGGGGTCAAAATTACAATGCTTCCAATGAAGCTGGGGCAAGGGTATATTTATAAAGTGTTGTTGTAACTCACCTTTCCCCAACTTCATTAATGGCAGTGTTAACATCTCCCCACCCAATCTCCCACTGCCCCCCAGCATAGAGTCATTGATGGCCACTAAACTGTCAGTACCTCAAGGTTAGACTGCATGCATGCACTCTTTCCTCCTCAACACCTACTGGTTCTGTTGTCAGAGCTGGCATTTGCCCTGCACTTCTCTCAATGACAGGGAGGAGGCAGGGTAGGGGGAAGCGCAACATTAAGGCTGGGTTCACATCTAAGCCGCATGTGGCTCACAGCAGGAGTTTCGTGCGTCTCCATTCACCATTTCGGGCCTGATTTCGGCCTGAATTATGGGCTGAAGCAAACCAAAAGATGCACAGGGCTCTTGGAGCCGCTGCGGAGATGTGTGAACCAGCTCTGTAGAGAGCCGGTCACAATCTCCTGCTATGCGAATTAGATGCAAAGAAATCTGCATCCAATTCCCATATGTGTGAACCCAGCCTCAGGCTCCTTTCACACTAACCAACTCCAAAGTTGTTTGATTTTCAGTGCAACTTTGGAGTCTGATTTTGATATGACTTTTACACTCTCTGGCATTGAAGTTGTTTCAAAGTCGGATCAAAATAGTGCAGGAACCTTTCCTAAAGTTGCCGTCACTTCCATAGTGTCAATTGGATTGGCTCACCTAGAGGTGCATGGTATTTTACATGTCCTGCAACTTGGGGTCTCACAAGTCGGATCCTACATCGCACAAGTAAGGGAACAGCAAATGGACACTAAAGGACACTCTACCCATCCTTAAGCCTCGTACACATAATCGGATTTACGGCAGGGAATTGTTTGATGACAGACTGTTGGCCTAAAATCCAACCGTTAGTATGCTCCATCAGACAATTGTTGTCCAACTTTCCACCAACAAATGTTGGATGGCAGGCTAGTAAATTTTCGACGGACAACGGTCTGTTGTCAGATTTTCCTATCGTGTGTACACAAGTCCATCGCACAAAAGTCCAAAGTACAAACATGCATGCTCAGAACCTAGTTCATGCATTATCTCATTTATGTCATTGTCAGCTAAACCCTGAGAAACGGGACTTGCACTTTCACAAATGTTAGTGTGACTACGTAAACTACAATACTTCTGTATTGTATTAAGACATTTCAAAACACAGAAAAACATCAATTAAAAATACATATTCCTATTCCATATATTATTTCACTAGTGGGCACTTTGAAAGTTTTAGGAGTTCCCAAAACCCTGTGATGTTCACACTATTGCAAAATAAGTTGAATTTACAGTGTCAGGAATAATAAAATGACCAAAAGAAAACCCTTGCAAAAGAATAGTGTCAATTCTTGTCTTGCTGCTTCATATAAGAGGAACTGTCTGCTGAAATTTTCTGCAGAAGCCATCATGGGAGTGCCAGTCACCTGGTACCCTGCTGCACTCACCGGTTCTTCTTGTCAACTTCCAAGTCACTCCTGTGTTTAACGTGTAGATTGGCAGTTGGAACCAATAAGTGCAGAAATGTTGGTTCTGTAGAAGGTTTCAACAAAAAATCCATCTTGAATGGAGTGGCCTTTAGTGGCATAAGTAGCAGCAAAGATATTTCCTTTTGTATAATATTTGCAGTTGTTTTAATACTCCTAACAGGGTCACTTAATTCAGCCAAGAGAGTTGGGCATCCACATGCATCGGATGTGCAGACCACCAATTTAAATTGGTTCTAAAGGCAAAAGTTTTTTTTACCTTAAAGCATTCTCTGCATTAAGGTAAAAAAAAACCTTTCCATGCCAGTTTCCCCCAGCCCCCTCCTAAAGACTTACCTGAGTCTGATCTCGACCCAGGGGTGTGCCCATCTGTAGCAGTGGTGCTCTTGACTCCCCTCTCTCAAAGGAGGATCGTTCCGGCTGCTGTCAATGAAACCTGTAAGCAAAGGGTGGGTGCGGTGCCAAGCCATGCTGCATGTGTCAATGGATGCACGCAGCTCAGCTTGGGAGCAAGCCTGCATGTGTGCCCCCATAGCAAAAGGCTTGACTGATTTCAGTGCAGCACTGTGCCCATCTGTAGCAACACTGCTCTTCACTCCCCTCTCTCAGAGAAGGCTCGGCAGCAGCGGGAGTCATTGGTTCCCGCTGCTGTTAAACCTGTGAGCAAAGAGCGCGGGCGCTGCTGAGCTGCGCTGCATGTGTGTCAATGGACGCACACAGCTCAGCATTGGATCGAGCCCACAGATGTAACCCATAGTAAGAGGCTTGGGGGCACACTCGAAGAGTAGGAGCCTGGAGGGCTGGTGGGAACCCCAGCAGAGCAGGTTTGGGGCCACTCTATGCAATATCCTTACACAAAGCAGCTTTTTTAATTTTATTTAAAAAAATACCTTAACAGTTACTTTGACTAAGCGAGATCTAAGAATCCTGAGAAATACAAGTAATTCTAAGGTTGTTTACCTCTTCAGCATCTACCAAATGTTTTAGCAGTTTTTGAGTCATCTAATGCTGTCAATGCATTTCTTAATCTGATACAGTTTTGTTTTTTTAATTGTATATATTACCTTATCCTTGAGTCCAGCAAATTCAATCATCTCCCTGGCTACAGCAGCATAAACTGCTTCCTTCTCAATGGTGATTAGGCAAGCATTAGGCTTTAGTATCTGGGCTATGCGAAGCGCAGAATACCCACAGTATGTGCCCAGCTCCAGAACCAGGGATGGGTCCGTTTCTTTGACGACATTATCCAGAATTAGACCTGTTACACAAATATTCAATATAAATGTTGAAACACATTTACCACAAAAAAAGTTAGTTGAGAAACTAAGATGTGAGGTATAAAAAAAAAATTTAGGATGTAGTAACTTAAGCTAGATGAATGAACAGGTTTACACGTGTAGCTGTGTACCATATTGTGCCCATGTTTACCTTATCTTTTTTATGAAATTCAGAACGCAGTTTGGAGCCTCTAAAGTGCTCTCTGTGTGTTCCCACAATGCAGAGAACAGTCCCAGATAACAGGCTAGTACTATCACATCATGTCAAAAAATCACAGGACAGATTTCCTCTTCCTGGCATTTATTCTTATGCATTAGTAGTGTAGTGTTAAACCGCGCTTAATGTTCAAAATGTGAAAATAATAGCTAGTGCAAAGCAGCCAGCACTGCAAGGGACAACTCGTGCAAAAGAAATATGTATAAACAGTGCAGCGCTAAACATAAAATCATATAGGTATAAATAACGAGTGGTGAATCATTACATGAAAAAAAGAGGATAATGACAAAATAATAGGAGACATCATAAACCGTTCATATATGAAATTAGTGAGTCCTTAAAGTTTGTGATCCAAATAATGATAATCACCCAAGAGAGAGGAATCGCTGCTGTGAAGACTTCTGCCACCAAATATGATATAAGGAGGCTTACCGGAACATATGGACCCTATTCAGCTTATACCAAATGGGTCAAACAGGCAGTGGTGTCTCAACACCTGGATATGGACGATTCAATCTTCTCCGATAGACCTTATGATGTTAGGAAGATTTACCAACCATCACCGGAAACGATATAATAATGTGTGTAGATATATAGGGCCTTTCAGAGTCAAAACTGGAATCTTCTCATCAGTACTCCGTTAGGACATAGATTGTGGAACTTAAGGGATTAATCCTCTGCATTGTGTAAAAACGCTGTTTCATCCTGTATGCATAGATCCTCCTCCTCCTGCACAGGCAATTGTGTTAGCTGGCCTTCCACAGATAGACAGTGCAGGAGGAGGATCTGTGCATACAGGATAAAACAGCCTTGCCGCTGCTGTGAGCCGCATGCGGCTTAGGTGTGAACCCAGCCTCAAACACATGTATTGCATTATAATAAAACTCAGTTCTGCATTGGATATTCTATCTTTTCTTGCTCTTTTGTAAACATACCCAACTTAATGGAGGAGTATTTTGGTTATACTTTTTCTATGAATCAGAAGAGTGCACTCCTGTGACCCTTATTCAGCTGACAGCAGGCTAAAACCTCTGTTGGCTGACGTCACTGAGCCAGTCCAGGCTCTGGAAAGACTATAAAGTTGGAATCCACCCAGATGCCTGGACCAGCAGCTGGCTCGGCCTCTCAGCTGAGTGCTGGAGGGGCAGAGCAGTGAGCGGGTCACTCAGTACTTAACTCAGTACTTAAAAGAGGTGGGGGAAAGATGCAGCATCGATCCTACGCGAGTATGAAAATTTGTGTCTTTTTAGCATTCCCGAACTTCCCTTTTAGCAATATATGTCTTTTAAAGCTATACAACTTTTTATCATTTTCTATATTGCAGCTCTGTTCACACCTGAGTGGTTTTAGATGTGTGGGGAGGTACAGCATGGCGGCAGTAAACATTCAGAGTCCAGTTGCAGAAATGGAACTGTATTGAAATTGGAGTTCAACAAATCAGAACTAGCTCTATGGGATAACAACCCGACCGGGCGCACTCACAGAATGTTCATCAATGGGTTTAGCAGTGGGTCCCAGGTGTGCTGACAGCTTCTGTCTCAAGGGATGGAATGTGGCCATTCCAGTCCAAACCCAAGTGTGGAGGCTTCCAGAAAGGATGTCCCTGTCCCTGTCCCTACCCCTGCCCTACCTGTACTTCTAGAACCTCTCCCTGCAAGCCAAAAACAGAGAGCACAGAAACACCCTAGTGTAAAATCATTTATTAATTGGGCAAAGTTAAAATTCTATCCAATACACTCACATGAACCAAGATTTAACAGGCTTATCACCTTACTGCCTCTGGAGGGTATATCCTATGGTCTGGTCTGAGTAAACAGCTTAGGTGTACAGGGGTCACCCCTGTGCATGCGCCCAGCCAAGCCAGCATCAGGCAAGGACAAGGACAGCAGTGTCAGAAGCGGGGGAGTAGAGGGGGAGGAACAAGACGATATGGTTCCTATGATGAAGCGTTTCAGAGGCTGCATTTGCTGCAATGATGCGTTTCCTTTTATTTACCTTGGTTGGACTTGAGATAAGCCACGCCTCTAAAACACATCACCATAGCAACCACATTGTCTTGTTCTTCCCCCTGCTTCTGAAATTGTTGCCCATGTCCATGCCTGGCTTCTGCTTGGCCAGGCACTTGTGCAGCAGCCCCTGTACGCCAGGTTGTCTGCTGGCGGCTCCACTGGGAGTGATTGTGCAGCTTGTCCATCCCTGCCATAGATTGCAGGGATCCATCTTTGGGTTCTTGCCGGGACGTTTCAAAGTCCCTAACACCTAGGCTGTTTATTTGTACATCTCTCACCTGGACAATAGGCTATACCCTCCAGAGAGGCAGTGAGGAACATCGTGGTAAGCCTGTTACATCTTGGTTCGTGTGAGTGTATTGGATGGAATTTTAACATTGCCCACTTAATAAATGATTTTACATTAGAGTGTTAGTGCATGTTCTGTTTTTGTTTTTGGCTTAGATATGTTCCTGTGGAATCTGAGACCTGCAGAGCCCCAGTGTTTTCTAGATTGGATGATAGAGCTTTTTTTAAACTGACCAGCTAAGGTGGCATGTGAAGATCAGAGCGCACACTAGTGTTTCTTGTATTGCCTGCCTCTAAGCATAGTTTCTGACACATGGGATACTGTAACTGTCCCTATGCTATCCACACGTGAAATGCATGCCAAACATGAGAGCCAGGGTCTTAAATAGACTCTGCCTGACCTCAGATGGCCACCAAAGTGACATGGGACACCAGCATCCAATCAAATGCTGCTTCTCTGTGACTGAGGGGATCATAAAGGAACGAGGTTCCTAGACTTCCACCTGTATCACCGCTGCGGAAGAGTGCCACCTGCAGTGGAGAAAACATTAAAATTAATTAAAATAAAAAATGTATATAGAGTTCAATGGTACCTCGTCTAAAATGCAAGGAAAACACACTACACAGAAGTGAGCCAGCCCTACAGTTCATGCTGCTATGAGTATATGCTTATAGAACATAACCTATTAAATCCTGGTGTATATTACCTTTTTCATCACCCACATTCATGGCCCATTCCTTCTGGATGCAATATTTATCAATATGATCCACCACACTTTGAGGGTCGCCTCTCACTGCATTCTGCTTCACAAACTCCAGGATCCTCTTTTCCTTCTCCCCAGCCATAGCTGCTACAGAGCTTCTGTTCACCGACTTCGATCTGACATATAAACAGATATATCACCAAACACATTTAAGTTTCTGTTAAGGAAAATAAGTCAAGGCTGGGTACCAAATAAAATGTACCAGCAACATATTTATTAATATATATGTAATGTATCCTACATGTCAAAATTAGAGCGTATAGGCCTACTGAATGCTGGTAAGAAGCCCTTCCTTCAAGACCTCGGATTACCCACAAACTCTTACTATTATAAATCACATCTGTATACATATCAGCCCGACATGCCTCCTGCTCAGATAGAGCTACAGCGCTGCAATCAGCAAAGCACACTCTCATCTAGGCTTCAGTTTTAGGGGGTTAGCATTCCAAATTGTTCAGGAAATGGGCCGGTAACAAATATAAATATATGGCTTAAGTTAAATTTCAGCTTTAAAATGGTTCTAAAGGCAGAAGGCTTTTTACCTTGATGCAAGGTAAAAAACTTTCTGCATGTAGCTTTGCTCCCCCCCCCCTACTTACCTGAGGCCGATGTTGATCCCTCACTGTGCCTATCTCTTTCTCTCTCTCCCCATTGGATCAGAGGTAGCAGTAGGGCTCGGATGGAGCAGGGGGTAGGGCCGGGCTCCATTGTGTGCATCAAGGGACAAACAGAGAGCGGCTCAAGAGTAAGCCCATATGAGTACCTCCATAGCAAGCGGCTTGCTTAGGGGGCATTCAATGGGGGAAGAGGAGTCAGGAGTGATGGTGGGGTCCCTGAGGAGGATCAGGCTGCTTTGTGCAGAACAATTTTATATATATATATATATATATATATATATATATATATATATATATATATATATATATATATATATATATATATATATATATATATATATATATAGGAGGGGGAATCTTCCAATGGGAAACTTGTTCCAGGGACAACTGTCTACAAAAAAGGACAGTGGTTTAACCCTTTCCTACATTATACTAAACGTTAGGACAACGGTGACCCTAGAACCAATCAGTTAATGTTTATGAAAATCCACCAAAAAAAAAAACACCAAAAAAAAAATTGTACAAAGTTTAAAAAGGTACCTTTTTAGAGACAATACTTTTTACATAAAAATCATAAAGATATACAATGGGGATGGAAAGTATTCAGACCCCCTTAAATTTTTCACTCTTTGTTATATTGCAGCCATTTGCTAAAATCATTTAATTTCATTTTTTTCCTCAATGTACACACAGCACCCCATATTGACAGAAAAAAACAGAATTGTTGACATTTTTGCAGATTTATTAAAAAAGAAAAACTGAAATATCACATGGTCCTAAGTATTCAGACCCTTTGCTGTAACTCAGGTGCTGTCCATTTCTTCTGATCATCCTTGAGGTGGTTCTACACCTTCATTTGAGTCCAGCTGTGTCTGATTATACTGATTGGACTTGATTAAGAAAGCCACACACCTGTCTATATAAGACCTTACAGCTCACAGTGCATGTCAGAGCAAATGAGAATCATGAGGTCAAAGGAACTGCCTGAAGAGCTCAGAGACAGAATTGTGGCAAGGCACAGATCTGGCCAAAGTTACAAAAATTTTTTGCTGCACTTAAGGTTCCTAAGAGCACAGTGGCCTCCATAATCCTTAGATGGAAGACGTTTGGGACGACCAGAACCCTTCCTAGAGCTGGCCGTCCGGCCAAACTGACCTATCGGGGGAGAAGAGCCTTGGTGAGAGAGGTAAAGAAGAACCCAAAGATCACTTTGGCTGAGCTCCAGAGATGCAGTCGAGAGATGGGAGACAGTTGTAGAAAGTCAACCATCACTGCAGCCCTCCACCAGTCGGGGCTTTATGGAAGAGTGGCCCGATGGAAGCCTCTCCTCAGTGCAAGACACATAAAAGCCTGCATGGAGTTTGCTAAAAAAACACCTGAAGGACTCCAAGATGGTGAGAAATTAGATTCTCTGGTCTGATGAGACCAATATAGAACTTTTTGGCCTTAATTCTAAGCAGTTTGTGTGGAGAAAACCAGGCACTGCTCATCACCTGTCCAATACAGTCCCAACAGTGAAGCATGGTGGTGGCAGCATCAGGCTGTGGGGGTGTTTTTCAGCTGCAGGGACAGGACAACTGGTTGCAATCGAGGGAAAGATGAATGTGGCCAAGTACAGGGATATCCTGAACGAAAAACTTCTCCAGAGTGCTCAGGACCTCAGACTGGGCCGAAGGTTTACCTTCCAACAAGACAATGACCCTAAGCACACAGCTAAAATAACGAAGGAGTGCTTCACAACAACTCCGTGACTGTTCTTGAATGGCCCAGCCAGAGCCCTGACTTAAACCCAATTGAGCATCTCTGGAGAGACCTAAAAATGGCTGTCCACCAACGTTTACCATCCAACCTGACAGAACTGGAGAGGATCTGCAAGGAGGAATGGCAGAGGATCCCCAAATCTAGGTGTGAAAAACTTGTTGCATCTTTCCCAAAAAGACTCATGGCTGTATTAGTTCAAAAGGGTGCTTCTACTAAATACTGAGCAAAGGGTCTGAATACTTAGGACCATGTGATATTTCAGTTTCTTTTTTAATAAATCTGTAAAAACGTCAACAATTCTGTGTTTTTCTGTCAATATGGGGTGCTGTGTGTACATTAATGAGGAAAAAAATGAACTTAAATGATTTTAGCAAATGGCTGCAATATAACAAAGAGTAAAAAATGTAAGGGGGTCTGAATACTTTCCGTCTCCACTGTAAGTTCATTAACAACCAGATTAAAATTTATATGAATTCAACATGGATCCAAAAATGCTGCATGGTTCTAATAATAAACTATTATTAGGTTTTCCCAGTCACCTGGCGTTAATTCTCACCCTGCTGCATGCTGGGAGTTTATGCCCCCTTCTATTGGCCCTGTGTCTGCCTGGGATATTGCCCTGTCTCTTTATAGGCTGCTGCATTTTTTAAACAAGCTAAAGGTTTACTTAAGCATGTACAATACCGTTTACTATCTTCCAAATAATATACAATGTATACATTATGTTTTTTTTATTACATATATATCTTAAATCTATTATGATACTGTTGATCTTTCCTCCCATCCTGTCTGTGAAACACGTCAAGGTGAAAACCTGCTTTAACAGTAGTTACGATCTGTTTTATATGTGATTAATATACTGTTACAATATTGTGAATATGTATTCGGTTGTTATTGGCATTTTGTGTATTTCCTCTTTGTGAAAGGATATTTTCTTAAATATCTGCTATCTATGATAAGAACCATGCAGCATTTTAGGATACATGTTAGATTCATATACAGTTGCAAGAAAAAGTATGTATACCCATTTGGAATTAACAGTTTTTTTGCAGTACAGGGGAACCTTGTATTACGAGCATAATCCGTTCCAGGAGAATGCTTGTAATCCAAAGCACCCGCATATCAAAGAGATTTTCCCATAGAAGTCAATGGAAACAAAGATAATTTGTTCCGCATTGACTTCTATTACATAAAATACCGCATGTGGCCAGAGGTGGGTGGGGGGCGCCGGAGAGCCTCAGAAATACTCAGGGACGGCTCGACTGAACTCAGAAATGCTCGGAAACACTCAGGAATGGAGTGTTTCCGAGTATTTCCAAGTCATTACGAGTATTTCCGAACGGCTCCAAAACATTCCGAGTGTCCCCAGTGCCCCTGCACCTCTGGCCCATTGAGGTACTACACCACCCATTAGATTGAATTCTGCTTGTTTTGCAAGACAACACTCACAAACTGAGTCAGATTAAAAAAAAAAAAGTTGCTCGTCTTTTAAAAAGCTTATTAACCGCGTTACTCGTAAACCAAGGTTCCACTGTAATTTATCATAAAATGTGATCTTATCCTCATCTAAGTTACAATAGACAAACACAATGTGCTTGAGCTGATAGCACACAAACAATCTCATGTCTTTATTGAAAATACTCACTAACCATTCACAGTGCTGGAGGAAAAAGTAAGTGAACCCTTGAAGTTAATAGCTGGTCAAAACTCCTTTTCCAGTAATGACTTCAAGCAGGCGCTTTTAGTAGCTCTTGATCAGACCTGAACAACGTTCAGGAGGAATTGTTGACCATTCCTCATTACAAAACTGCTTCAGCTCCAACGCATTTGTAGGATGTCTGATGTGAATGTCGCTGTCTTATCAAGCGGGCACACCTGGGCATAGCCCAGGGGCCCCAGGTGCATATGGGGCCCCATCAGGGCTGGTTAGATTTAGAGCGATTCTGATGACACTACTAGGGTGGCATGGTGCACTGCTTAACAGTAACTTTGTTAGCAGTCACACACACACACACACACACACACACACACACACACACACACACACACACACACACACACACACACACTCTCACTTACACACACACACACACACTACAGCAGTCATATAGTGGTAGATCCTGGCTGGAGAATTGGTGAGTGTCTCTAAACACCCCCCCCCCCGTTAATTGCAGATGGCTCTACCTCTGCTCTACTCTGAGTCTCTGATTGAGGGCTAGGGTTACATTCACATTGGCAATTAGGGACAGTGTGCATTGGAGCACACCTGTTGTTATAGTGAACAGGGCTGGTGGCTGCACCTCAGTGGCGGTGCGTCTATTAAGGGCGTATGGGCGCTGCCCCCTCTCTCCAGCCACCCCCCTCTGTGTATAATAGATAGATTCATGCATTGCCGCCGCCATCCAGCCCCTTTTCGGACGCCGGGCGCCTGAATCACAGCGGCGGGGGTGTATTTTTAAATCACCATAGGCTTCAAAAAAGGTGAACTCAGAGCGCAAAGCATTGTGCTCGGAGTCCACCCAGGTGTGTTAAAGTGAATGAATATTCATATTTCTAACACTGAACCGCCTCTCCACCAATCAGGTAGTGTGGGTCTGATTCCCGTCACCTGATTGGCTGAAAGGACAGACGCTGCTATTGGATGCCTATCAGGAGGAGGGGAGGATACACATGGAGGACACAGCTCACTGCTGCAAGGTCCCACAGCTAGAAACAACAAAAAGTGTAGCGCTAAACCGTATCATAGATGACAATAAATTAGTAGGTATGCAGTGAAGGGGATCACCTATGCAAAGACCTATTCATGGGTAGGAAGTCCTGATAAAGACGTTATAACTAAAAGGTAACAATAGTTAGTCCTTGGGTAGACATATTGTAAACAGGTAAATCCAATGTCCCAAAAAGGCAGATCAGCTCACTACCACCGGGAGAAAAAAAGGCTTACCAGATGTGGTGGACCCGACAGGGCATACGCCGAATTGGGTCAGATAAGGCTTGGGTGGTAAGTGGCTGTGGGTGTCTGTGATGTCGCGGATTGCTGGATTCCTCCAACTGGTACCCGGGTCCTGGAAGGTGTGAGGAGTCCCAAGGATGTAGATGATTCTGTGGATCCTTTTCCTGTTTTTATGCTTCTTTCCCTTAGTGTTCCCTCCTGGCCCAGTCAGTAATACATTACGTTCCCCTTATCTTAAATGCTGGCAATGAACTCACAGAGAGGCTGGACAATGGTTAGAATTTAACAGAGATCTTACATTCTGGTTTCTGATCACAGCTTCTAGGCAGGGGAGACACTGGCCATTCAACAAGATCCTTGGATGGGTCAGGATGCTCCAACACTTAAATACATTATGTACATCTATGTGAATCGATACGTCCCAACTTTCGGAACTGTAGGACCCCTATTACAGAGGTCTAATAGGCACAAACAGGAGTGAGCGGTCAGTCACAGGCGGCAACTTCAAACGTCCATCAGGATCCTCTCATCCACCAGTATATCAGACTTCAATACATTTCATATGACCCACGTTCCGCAAATAAAAAATGAAGGCTTATGTTGCTCTAGAGAAGTAACTGTTTGCTATCTAAATTAGATAGCAAACAGTTACTTCTCTAGAGCAACATAAGCCTTCATTTTTTATTTGCGGAACGTGGGTCATATGAAATGTATTGAAGTCTGATATACTGGTGGATGAGAGGATCCTGATGGACGTTTGAAGTTGCCGCCTGTGACTGAACGCTCACTCCTGTTTGTGCCTATTAGACCTCTGTAATAGGGGTCCTACAGTTCCGAAAGTTGGGACGTATCGATTCACATAGAAGTACATAATGTATTTAAGTGTTGGAGCATCCTGACCCATCCAAGGATCTTGTTGAATGGCCAGTGTCTCCCCTGCCTAGAAGCTGTGATCAGAAACCAGAATGTAAGATCTCTGTTAAATTCTAACCATTGTCCAGCCTCTCTGTGAGTTCATTGCCAGCATTTAAGATAAGGGGAACGTAATGTATTACTGACTGGGCCAGGAGGGAACACTAAGGGAAAGAAGCATAAAAACAGGAAAAGGATCCACAGAATCATCTACATCCTTGGGACTCCTCACACCTTCCAGGACCCGGGTACCAGTTGGAGGAATCCAGCAATCCGCGACATCACAGACACCCACAGCCACTTACCACCCAAGCCTTATCTGACCCAATTCGGCGTATGCCCTGTCGGGTCCACCACATCTGGTAAGCCTTTTTTTCTCCCGGTGGTAGTGAGCTGATCTGCCTTTTTGGGACATTGGATTTACCTGTTTACAATATGTCTACCCAAGGACTAACTATTGTTACCTTTTAGTTATAACGTCTTTATCAGGACTTCCTACCCATGAATAGGTCTTTGCATAGGTGATCCCCTTCACTGCATACCTACTAATTTATTGTCATCTATGATACGGTTTAGCGCTACACTTTTTGTTGTTTCTTGCATATACACTTTGTTGGTTGTGTTAGCTGCTTTCTTTTTGTCTTTCTTGTGAGCAGCGCAGAATTATTTTGTATATAAAGGTCCCACAGCTAGCCTCTGTCACCCGCTGCCTGACCCGCCACCAAGATTGGGTAAGGGCCGGGCAGACAGCGGGCGGGGGGGGTCACAGTGATGGGCACAGTGGCTGCATTTGATGGGCATAGCAGCTGCAATTGATGAGCATAGAGGCTGCATTTGATGGCACAATGGCTGCAATTGACAGGCATAGTGAGGCTGCAATTGAAGGGGTTTTTTTCCCGAATTTTTCAGTTTGCGCCCCCCAAAAAATTTTGAGCACCACCCGCCACTGCTGCACCTACCTGCTGACAGCCGCTGAGAGCTGCAGGAGGAACTGCTGCTTCAATTTGCACCTGCCCCAATCACCGATGTGAACGTAGCCTAATGTACACTATATGCAGTGACAGAAATTGTACTGCATTGTAAAACATGACTGTCACACCAGGAACACTCAGGAAACAACTGTTTCCTATGTGTCCCATTCACAGTGAAATGCAGCATATGGCTGCTCTTCAGCATTCTGCAATAAAATGCAGACATGCTGCATTGTATCGCAGCACACATGCCAAATCGCACGGCAATGCAGCATGTCTCACTGCTGTACATTACTGTGAATGAAGTGTATGTTTTTTACACTTCAAATAAAGTTTATACAAAAAAGGGAGCCATGTGATGCACTGAATTGCACACCACACTGCCCCCACAATTGGCTATGCAGAGCTGCTGGTGTGGTGAATCATTCCGGCAGCTTTGTATTATGTGTCAATACAGCCTGAAAAAGGCTGCCACTACTCTGAAAACAATTCACAGGTTGATTTCTTTCTAGAGACATTTGTCAGGCAGTGAGGAAGCAATATCAGCTCCTCACCACTTGTTTTAACTCCCAAAATGCTGCATTACCCCACCACAACCACGTGCATTGCACACGGTTGCGGGGAAGTTGCAGCACGACTCTATCAATTCTAATAAATAATCTGATAAATCAAATTATTCTATCAACTATTTATACTTTCATTCTTGAGAGTGCGAAAAATTGGGACAGGCTTGTAGGGGCCCCAGAGCAATACTTTGTCCAGGGGCCCATGCCATGATGCTGTTAAGATGGCCCTGTGTGTCTGTTGTAGTCTAAATCAAAGAAAATTAAGTGGCTGGTGAGCCAGCACAGCACATACAAGAGGCAGCCAATTGCATTTGGAGTTGACAAAAAGTATATACAATATATCTTTATATAAAAAAATATTGCTAGATTACAAGCTTTGCTAGACACTGCATTGATATAAATGTAACATTCTAGGAGATCCCAACTGCTGTAGTCTGCTCCCAGGGTCATGGCTTGGGACATACATGTAATTTAGGGTCATTACTGCTGCTTAAAAAGAATTCCTACTGGGGCCACTTTAGCTTCAATGTACAATGAGCAAGTTCTGGCCAGTGGTCTATCCTCAAGACCCAGTAACCCAGTGGATGGCCTGTGGACAAGGTCTCCAAGTCTGCTCTTGCCCCTAGATATTCCTGCACCATGTAATGCAGACGCTGGCGATGGTTGCTTGAACCGATCAGACCTTGGCGCTGAGGACTGAAATATTGTCTAAAGGCATTGGTCAGCCGGCCACCTTCTCCACCGCTCTTCCTCTGACTGAACGAAGCTTCAGCAACACCTTGTCCAGCACCAGGAAATTGTAACCTCCCAGGGTCTGGAAATGCATTGCACAAACCTTTCTTTAAGGCCTCCTGAAGATTTTTCATCCTCTGCTCCCTCTGTGAAGGCAGCATAAGTTCTGCATCCTTATCCTTGTAACGTAGATCAAGAAGGGTTGCCAACCAGTAATGATCCCTCTCCTTGATACCACGAATCCCAGGGTCCTTTCGCAGGCTTTGCAGAATCAGGGGGGCCATGCAGCGTAAGTTTGCAGAGGCATGCGATTCTGAGTCCTCTGGGTCACTAAAGATCACATGATCCGTATCAACCTCCTCCCAGCCATGTACAACTCCTTGGGTTTCTGGGGACTGAAAACCATCCCTTCATGGCTGCTATCCTCCATGTCTATGCTGACACAATCCTCCTCCTCCTCTTCTTCCTGTGCGTTTGGCGGGCCCACAGGAATACTATCTGGATAAAGGGGGCCTTGAGAGGTAAGGAAGTCCTCTTCCTCCCGCTGTTCTGCCTCAAGTGCCCTGTCCATTATTCCACGAAGCGTGTGCTCCAACAGGAAGACAAGAGGGACAGTATCACTGATGCATGCATTTTTCCTGCTCACCATCCTCGTGGCCTCCTCAAGTGGTGACAGGACAGTGCATGCATCCTTGATCAGTAGCTACTGGTGTGGCGAAAAGACATTGAGTTCCACCTGGTGGGCATGTCACAGATTAGGCGATTGGTGGGGAGGTTGCATTCTCTTTCAATGCCAGCCAGCGGAGCACTGGCATTGTATGACCGGCGGAAATAACCACAGACTTTTCTGGCCTGCCTCAAGAGATCTTGTAAGCCGAAATTCAGGATGTGTGCTAAACATGGAACATGGGTCAAGTGTCCCTGTCGGAGGGCGGAGAGAAGGTTGGTGCCATTGTCGCATACAACCATTCCTGGCTGAAGCTGGCGTGGTGTCAACCACCTCTGAGCCTGCCCCTGCAGAGCTGACAGAATCTCTTCCCCAGTGTGGCTCCTGTCCCCTAAGCAGACCAACTCATGCAAAAAGATGCCATGCGGTGCACTTGCCTAGCCCCTTGAATGCTTACGGAGTACCACTGGTTCAGAGGACAGATCTGCAGAGGAGGCCAAAGAGGAAGAAGAAAAGGAGGGGTGGGAGGAGAGAGCTGTGGCAAAATCACCACTAGCATTTTGGAGGTGTGGTGGTGGAACAAGCTCCAACAATACTGAACCCTGTCCTGCATCCTTCCCAGCTGCCAGCAGAGTTACCCAGTGAGCCATGAAGGAAAGGTAACGTCCCTGCCCATGCCTGTTAGACCATGAGTCAGCGGTAATATGCACCTTACTGCTGACCGCCCTGTCCAAAGAGGCCAAAACATTGTCTTCCACATGTCGGTAGAGAGCTGGAATGGCCTTCCGTGAAAAGAAATGGTGTTTTGGAACCTGCCACTAAGGTACAGCACATTCCACAAATTCACGAAAGGGGGCAGAGTCTACCAGCTGAAAAAGCAGCAGTTGCAGTGCTAGCAATTTGGCCAAGCTAGCATTCAGACGCTGAGCATGTGAATGGCTGGGACCGAATTTCTTTTTACGGTTTAGCAACTGGTGTAGGTAAATTTGCCTGCTAAAATCATATGGTGGTGTACTTGCTATACCTTCATTCCTCGCAGTGCAGGTTTTTGAGAGGACTGGAGGTATAGTGGGGTTGGAGATCCCAGATGAGGAGCAAGAAGAAGTCTGCCTTTTTCTTTGATGTGGGTCTTTCAAGTGCTGTTGCCAATGGACTGCATGGGAGGTCGTCATATGTCTGGTCAAGCATGTGGTGCCCAAGCAGCTGCTGTTCTGGCCACGCTTGATCCGCTTCAGACATAGGTTGCAAACAGCAACAGTGCGATTTGCTGCACGTGTCAAAAGGCCCACACCAAGGAACTTTTCCAAATCAGCAGGGAGTCAGCAGCGCCCTGCACCTGCGGAGCTCTGCGGTGTGATGCAGTAGGGTGGCTGTATTTAAGCTGCCACCTAGAGGACATCCTGGCTCATTTAGAGTTGTGCAGCCTCCTCCTCTCTTTGATCAGGCACCCAAGTAGAGTCAGTGACCTCATCCCCTCCCTCCTCGTCACTGGAGCAAACTTGGCAGTATGCTGCAGCTGGGGGAACATGACTGCCAGTTTCTTGTCCTTCTTGGGCACCCCCTCTCTCTAGGCTCACGTTACTCCCTTCCACAACCTGGGAACCAACATCGGAGCCTTCAATTCACTGCGCATCCTCCAGCAGCATGTACCCGGCAACTGTGGTCGAATAGTTTGGGGGACTTCTCCGTGCATGATGGTGGGGCTACGGAAGGAGTGACTGTGGACAAGGAGCCGGTGGAATAGGCCGCTTTGGCAGCTGCATTGGAAGGCAAACTACTCTAAGCCTGGGTGACGGAGGATGAGGACAGCTTTGTTATCCACTCCATGTTCTGGCTCCATAACACGGCCAGCAGCAGAAAAAAAGGACAAGCGTGCCCCACGGCCACCTGCAGAGGATGCACCACGTCCACGACCAGCACTGTTGACTGTAGACACAAAGGCTGCTTGCCCTCTTTTAGTGGCCTGTGAGCGTCTGCCTCTCCTTGGTGGCCTTACGTACATGATGTATTTTTTGTTTTGCAACACCACACTACACTGTATTGTGTACCGTGTACACCACCAGAAGTGTAGTAGCAACTGCACTGTGGCTGCACTGTATTGTGTACTGTGTACACCACCAGTAAAGTAGTAGCAACTGCACTTTGGTTGCACTGTATTGTGTATGTAGTGTGTACACCACCAGAAAAGTAGTAGCAACTGCACTACAGTTGCACTGTATTGTGTACACCACCAGAAAAGTAGTAGCAACTGCACTGTATTGTGTACACCACCAGAAGTATAGTAGCAACTGCACTATGGCTGCACTGTATTGTGTACTGTGTACACCACCAGAGAAGTAGTAGCAACTGCACTACGGTTGCACTGTATTGTGTACTGTGTACACCACCAGAAGTGTAGTAGCAACTGCACTACGGCTGCACTGTATTGTGTACACAACCAGAAAAGTAGCTACTGCACTGTATTGTATACACCACCAGAAAAGTAATAGCAACTGTACTATGGTTGCACTGTATTGTGTACACCACCAGAAGTGTAGTAGCAACTGCACTACAGTTGCACCGTATTGTGTACACCACCAGAAAAGTAGTAGCAACTGCACTACAGCTGCACTGTATTGTGTACACCACCAGAAGTGTAGTAGCAACTGCACTATGGCTGCACCGTATTGTGTACACCACCAGAAAAGTAGTAGCAACTGCACTACGGCTGCACTGTATTGTGTACACCACCAGAAGTGTAGTAGCAACTGCACTATGGCTGCACTGTATTGTGTACTGTGTACACCACCAGAAGTGTAGTAGCAATTGCACTGTATTGTGTACTGTGTACACCACCAGAAAAGTAGTAGCAACTGCACTACGGCTGCACTGTATTGTGTACACCACCAGAAGTGTAGTAGCAACTGCACTATGGCTGCACTGTATTGTGTACTGTGTACACCACCAGAGAAGTAGAAGCAACTGCACTATGGCTGCACTGTATTGTGTACTGTGTACACCACCAGAGAAGTAGTAGCAACTGCACTACAGTTGCACTGTATTGTGTACACCACCAGAAAAGTAGTAGCAACTGCACTGTATTGTGTACACCACCAGAAGTATAGTAGCAACTGCACTATGGCTGCACTGTATTGTGTACTGTGTACACCACCAGAGAAGTAGTAGCAACTGCACTACGGTTGCACTGTATTGTGTACTGTGTACACCACCAGAAGTGTAGTAGCAACTGCACTACGGCTGCACTGTATTGTGTACACAACCAGAAAAGTAGCTACTGCACTGTATTGTATACACCACCAGAAAAGTAATAGCAACTGTACTATGGTTGCACTGTATTGTGTACACCACCAGAAGTGTAGTAGCAACTGCACTACAGTTGCACCGTATTGTGTACACCACCAGAAAAGTAGTAGCAACTGCACTACGGCTGCACTGTATTGTGTACACCACCAGAAGTGTAGTAGCAACTGCACTATGGCTGCACTGTATTGTGTACTGTGTACACCACCAGAGAAGTAGAAGCAACTGCACTATGGCTGCACTGTATTGTGTACTGTGTACACCACCAGAGAAGTAGTAGCAACTGCACTACGGCTGCACTGTATTGTGTACACCACCAGAAGTGTAGTAGCAACTGCACTATGGCTGCACTGTATTGTGTACTGTGTACACCACCAGAGAAGTAGAAGCAACTGCACTATGGCTGCACTGTATTGTGTACTGTGTACACCACCAGAGAAGTAGTAGCAACTGCACTACGGCTGCACTGTATTGTGTACACCACCAGAAGTGTAGTAGCAACTGCACTATGGCTGCACTGTATTGTGTACTGTGTACACCACCAGAGAAGTAGAAGCAACTGCACTATGGCTGCACTGTATTGTGTACTGTGTACACCACCAGAGAAGTAGTAGTAACTGCACTACGGCTGCACTGTATTGTGTACACCACCAGAAAAGTAGTAGCTACTGCACTGTATTGTGTACTGTATACACCACCAGAAAAGTAATAGCAACTGTACTATGGTTGCACTGTATTGTGTACACCACCAGAAGTTTAGCAGCAACTGCACTATGGTTGCACTGTATTGTGTACTGTGTACACCACCAGAAGTGTAGTAGCAACTGCACTACGGCTGCACTGTATTGTGTACACCACCAGAAGTGTAGTAGCAACTGCACTATGGCTGCACTGTTTTGTGTATTGTGTACACCATCAGAAAAGTAGTAGCAACTGCACTATGGCTGCACTGTATGGTGTACACCACCATAAAAGTAGTAGCAACTGCATTACAGCTGCACTGTTTTGTGTACTGTGTACACCACCAGAAAAGTAGTAGCAACTGCACTATGGCTGCACTGTATGGTGTACTGTGTACACCACCAGAAAAGTAGTAGCAACTGTACTATGGCTGCACTGTATTGTGTACTGTGTACACCACCAGAAGTGTAGTAGCAATTGCACTGTATTGTGTACTGTGTACACCACCAGAAAAGTAGTAGCAACTGCACTACGGCTGCACTGTATTGTGTACACCACCAGAAGTGTAGTAGCAACTGCACTATGGCTGCACTGTATTGTGTACTGTGTACACCACCAGAGAAGTAGAAGCAACTGCACTATGGCTGCACTGTATTGTGTACTGTGTACACCACCAGAGAAGTAGTAGCAACTGCACTACGGCTGCACTGTATTGTGTACACCACCAGAAAAGTAGTAGCTACTGCACTGTATTGTGTACTGTATACACCACCAGAAAAGTAATAGCAACTGTACTATGGTTGCACTGTATTGTGTACACCACCAGAAGTTTAGCAGCAACTGCACTATGGTTGCACTGTATTGTGTACTGTGTACACCACCAGAAGTGTAGTAGCAACTGCACTACGGCTGCACTGTATTGTGTACACCACCAGAAGTGTAGTAGCAACTGCACTACGGCTGCACTGTTTTGTGTATTGTGTACACCATCAGAAAAGTAGTAGCAACTGCACTATGGCTGCACTGTATGGTGTACTGTGTACACCACCAGAAAAGTAGTAGCAATTGCACTATGGCTGTACTGTATTGTGTACACCACCATAAAAGTAGTAGCAACTGCATTACAGCTGCACTGTTTTGTGTACTGTGTACACCACCAGAAAAGTAGTAGCAACTGCACTATGGCTGCACTGTATGGTGTACTGTGTACACCACCAGAAAAGTAGTAGCAACTGTACTATGGCTGCACTGTATTGTGTACTGTGTACACCACCAGAAAAGTAGTAGCAACTGCACTACGGCTGCACTGTATTGTGTACACCACCAGAAAAGTAGTAGCAACTGCACTACAGCTGCATTGTATTGTGTACTGTTTACACCACCAGAAGTGTAGTAGCAACTGCACTATGGCTGCACTGTTGTGTAATGTGTACACCACCAGAAAAGTAGTAGCAACTACACTATGTCTGCACTGTATAAACCACCAGAAAAGTAGTAGAAACAGTACACAGATATAGGCTACACTGGATGCTGAGTGTATATATATCAAATACACTGTCACTAACTGAATAACCTGCCTGCTTTATCTAAATCAAGCTATCTCTCCGTCCACACCAACAACACTACACAGAGCCGCCGTGTAGGTAGCCTTATATAGTGTGGGGCGTGGACTTAGTCCCCCTGGGCCATGATTGGCCAAAGGCACTCTGCCTTTGGCCAATTATGGCTCTCTTAGCAGAGGGCACTGGGATTGGCCAAAGTATGCAGGTTGGGTGCATGCTTTGGCCAATCATCATACAGCAATGCACTGCGATCTCGCAGTGCATTATGGGGCGTTCCGTGGTGCTCGAATTTGCCGTGAATGCCCCATAATGTGAACGAGCAAACACAGCAAACGGGAGAACACACAATGTTCGAGTCCAACTTATGTTCGACCTGAACATTAAGCGCATCCCTAGCCTGCATTTACTACAGAAAGAAATTAAAAGAAATACTGTGGAAGAACAATGTTGGGACAACATGGCAACAATAGATTTACATTTTTCCACCATGTTTTTCTTCTCTTTGCCTTGTAAGTAAACCTACACTTTGTCCAAGTATGCACATGGTGGCTTCACAAACAGCACATTTTTAACTTTTCATCAAGTGGTGGAATAGAGCAGCAGAGAGGAAAGAAAAATGGCCAGTACTCACGCCCCTTCCTCCCAGGTGCCAATGCTGATGCCTGCTTAGCCTAGTATAAATTCTAATTCATGATTTGGAACTTGCATGAGGCTTTCACTCTTCACTCCCTTCAATTAAAATGGCAGGGAAAAGAAAAGCAGTACTGCAACTTGTGGGGCCGGCTTTAAAGGTGAACCTGTTGCTTTGCGGTGACTAAATTAATTTGTTATATGCATTAAACTGAATCAGCAAAACGCTGATTCAGTTTAATGCATATAATAAATTAATTCTTGTGAGACAATACCCCCAAAAGTAAGAAAAGAAAAATAGTTGACCACTTCTATATTAAACGTACTGACAAACGTATGTATATGGTAGCAATGCCCACGAATTCAACAGTTCTAGACCATAGTCCATTGTCTTTACACCCACTGACATCACCATGCCTTTTCATCACACTTCTTTCCTACTACATGACATCATTTCACGATACAAGCACTTTTTAATACCCCATTTACTAAATGCAGCCAAATCGGCAGACTTTCTCAGGTAAACATGATCGCTACCATGGAAGAGCTTATCCACATTAGTCAACATAACATGACCCTCTATCCTCATATCTAGACCAGGTGGCACCTTTAGCACCTGGCTAAACACCCCCTCTTTTTCTGTGGTGGCTAATGCAGGTGCAATATTCATCCCATGCAGCATATAGCCATGGATTGCAGGAAAGAAATTCACAGACAGTCTTGACCGAGAAATCCCTCCTGCTGAGCCATTGTGTTCTCCGGGCAGGGAAAGTTGTCCCCGCCAGGAGAAAACAGTGATTATTGCTAACGATAATCGCATGTACAATCCACCAGGCTGGTTGTACCCAAGTTGATGGATCAATCAACTTGGGTACATTAATCCTGCCCAGACATGGCTCGAATCTTGACCAGTTCCTGCATGAACGGCTGAAATTCAGTCTATGGCCAGCCTTAGATTGACACCTTCTGGAAGACCTTGAGATGGGGAAACCGCTTAAGCCTCATAAACATGATCGGACTTTGTACAAACTTTCCCGTGGATTTTTGTACTAAGGGTGTTGGCCGTAAACGAATTTAAGCATACACACGACAGGACTTTTTCGGCAACAAACACGAACGTAGTGACGTTTCAACGTTCTGACGACACTTCAAAAGAGGACGTTCATTTCTCCGGCACCACCCTTTGGTCAACTTCTGTATTGTTGTCTGATCTTTTGCATTGGTTCTGAGCATGCGTGTTTGTAGTATGTATGAAAGTCCAATGGTTTTGTGCACACACGACTGGACTTTGCTCACTTTTGTTGCCGGAACGTTTGTCCGTTCGCACAGCCAACAAAAGTCTGATGAAAACCGAAAAAGCATACACACGGTCGGATGTTGCCTTAAAACAGCTAATTTGCATGTTTGTTGTCAAAAGGTCCAATTGTGTGTACGGGCCTTTAGAATGAGCAACCTAAGCTTACGTTTCTCACCATAACAGAAACATTATTGCCAAATTCTGTGTACCTCTTTTATTTCCAAATTTTTCATTGAAGAATTTTAACAAGGTAAACAGAGTACGAACAAAGTTAGTCCCAAATTTGCAGATGCGTAGTTGAAATGTAAGTAATGGTCTGGTCCATGATGAAGTCCTGAGGAACTTTAACCCCCCTTCCCTTTCATATTTCTTTCCCGCCTTTTTTTAAGCCAAAACCTAATTGAACAAGCTGAAGTTAGAAACTAATGGGTCACTGTGCACAATTGCACCACATTCTGTGTGCACCAGGATTAGTAAATCTCCCCCATAACGTCTGCACACTATTGCTTTATAGTTTCTTTGTTCTACTTGAAAACTGTAAAATTTCAATAACAATGAATTGAAAACAAAAAATCAATGTCTGATTGTAAGAGAGGAAGTAGGTAGGTGAAATAACATGAAATGAAAGTAGATTTGAAGGGTAAACTTTAAAAAAAAATCTGCTAAAATAAGAATAAAGTAAGGAACAATTCTCCCCCATGTTGTGCAGTACATTCAAATCAATCAGACACAGTCCCTTCCATTGTCCATACTGACCTCATTAAAGCGGAGTTCCACCCAAAAGTGGAACTTCCGCTTTAAGCACTCCTCCCCCCTGACATGCCTTATTTGGCATGTCATTTTTTTGAGGGGGGGGATGTACCCTTTTTTTCGTGGGACTTCCTGTCCCACTTCCTGCTTCCTATCTTCGGCTGCCTAGGTGACTCCTCCTCTCACCCTAGGCGGCCCCTCCCTGCCAGCAATCTCCTGGGACCCAACTCAGGTCCCAGAAGATTGGCTGGCCAATAGGAGAGCACAGCGTGACTCACACATGCGCAGTGCGCGCCCGGCCATGAAGCCATAAGCTGTCATGGCCGGGTGCCCACAGTTACCATGACGGCACCGGGGAGAGGAGCTAGACTGCGGGCGGCCACATCGCTGGACCAGGGGGCAGGTAAGTTTTGGTTTATTAAAAGTCAGTAGCTATGCTTTTTGTAGCTGCTGACTTTTAATAAACTAAAAAATGGGTGGAACTCCACTTTAAGGTGCTTCACTTTCATTGTTTAAAATCAGACCTGGCTGTACTGCACAACATGGTGGATAAAAGTGAGGATACAGACACTGACTGGAAGAGGGGGCCCTATAACAAGATGGGTCACCGATGTATGTGAACTGTTGGAACTGCCAAGAGATTTGTATGTCAGTACTGCTGGAGACCATTTTCTATCCTGCAACATACAGTGTTGGAATCTGTAACTGTTATACAGCAGTCATAAATTGATAGAAATGCTACAATAAAATTTGAAATCATCGCTATAAAGGTGGCTAAGGTCCTCTGTGAGTGCATATATTCTCCACAGTCTATATGCTGTCTGGAATTTCCTGAAATGTAATCACACCTAAAGTTTCTATACATACATATATAAACTATAGAAATACACGATTAGACACACAGAGGTTCCAGGTCCAGGCACTGCAGAGCTGCGCTGTCCACGAGGAGTACACCCGGGATACAGGAGCACTGAGCTAGACACTCACAGCCTGCATGGAGCAGTTATACTGTATACGAGTTCTCTCACCTTGTATTATCTCTATGTACTCTCCTCTGTAGTCAGGAAGGACTGGTTGCCCTATTGCACCACAAGTGTGCTATTTATCTTTTCCACAAAGCAGCCTACACTACGCATGACTAAGGGGAATGGGTGTGTGTGTGTGTGTGTGTAGTCCAGAGTACAGTATTCTACCAGACAATGAGCAGGCTTGGACAGTGGTGGGAAAGCTCATTGTGAACTGTGTGCTCCAATCCATTCACAAATATTCCTCCTGACACTAGTAAACAAGCCACTATATTATCCTCAGACCTGTAATACAGGGAGAGGATTTGTGCTGGGGTATTGGGGGAGAAGAGGATTTGTACTAGAAGATAGATTTAGTGAGTAGGCAAGGATTTGTGCTAGGAGGGGGAATTTGGGGAGTGGAAAAGGATTTGTGCTGAGGGGGATTTGGAGGGAAAGAGTATTTGTACTAGAAGGGACATGGGGGGTGTTGTGCTGGCAGAGGAAGAGGATTTATGCTGGGGGGGGATTGTTCTAGAAGGGGGAGATGATATGTGCTGGGAGGGTGAATTGGGGGGACGGTTTGATGGGGAAGAGCATTTGCATTAGAAGGGAGATTTGGGGAGGTGGAGAGAATTTGTGCTGGGAGTGGAAGAGGCTTTATGGTGGAGGGGGAGTTTGGATGGAGAAGATGTGTGATAGAAGAGGGGAGAGGATTTGTGCTGGTAGGGGAGACTAGAGGGCAGGGGGGATTTGTACTAGGAGAGATTTGAGGGAGTGGAAGAGGATTTGTGCTAGGAGGGAGAATTTGTGGGGGTTCTGTTAGGGGGGATTTGTAGGGGAACAGGATTTATGCTGGGAAGTGGATTGGTATGGAGAAGACTTGTTCTGGGAAGAGAGATTTTGGAGGGTAGACGGGGGATGATTTCTGCCGCATGCTTTTCGTTTTGTGCTCTTGATCCCAGTTAAGCATTACACACACCTGTCCCCTGCTATCTCTGTGTTAAATACCCTTAAACCTGGAATTACTGCGTTACATACTCATGACTCTTCAATAGCAATGAGTCGAACACCCTACCCTCCCCCCGGTTCAGTTCGCATCCAGAACATGCGAACAGGCAAAAAATTTGGGACATGTATCAATGCAAAAAAAGTTTTAAAAATGTCTGGTTTTTTGGGGAGCAGTGATTTTAATACTGCTTAAAGTGAAACAATAAAAATGAAATATTCCTTTAAATATCGTGCCTGGGGGGTGTCCTTACTATGCCTGTAAAGTAGCGCATTTTTCCCGTGTTTAGAACAATACCACAGCAAAATTACACTTCTAAAGGAAAAAATGTCATTTAAAACTACTCGCGGCTATAATGTTGTTACTATTGTTGGGTCCCAGCAATATAGATGAAAATCATTGAAAAAAAAAAAACCGGCATGGGTTCCCCCCTCCCAGTCCATTACCAGGCCTTTTGGGTCTGGTATTGATACTAATTGGAACCCTTAATAAGGCCCCTTAATTGGGCCTTAGGTGTTGGTGGTACCAGAACACTGTAAGCCCTCACAGTTACTCTTGGTGGGCGCAGGAACGGGCCCTGCTGTGAAATACTATATAGAAAATTGTAATTACATGCCCCTGTTAAACAGGGGCAGAAAAATTCGGCCTTTGGTGGTGGTGGTGGTGCCACAACACTGTAAGCCCTCACAGTTACTCTTGTTGGGCGCAGGAGACTTTTCCAACAGAGCATCCCAGTAACCCAGTGGATGCTCTGTTGGAAAAGTCTCTAAGTCTACTCTTGCCCCTAGATATTCCTGCACCATGTAATGCCGACGCTGGCGATGGTTGCTTGAACTGATCAGAACTTGGCGCTGAGGACTGAAAAATTGTTTAAAGGCATCGGTCAGCTGGCCACCTTCTTCACCACTCTTCCTCTGACTGAACAAAGCCTCAGCAACACGTTGTCCAGCACCAGGAAATTGTAACCTCCCAGGGTTTGGAAATGCATTGCACAAACCTTTTTTCAAGGCCTCCTGAAGAGGTTTCATCCTCTGCAAAGGCAGGATGAGTTCTCCAACTTCACTCTTGTAACGTGGATCAAGAAGGGTTGCCAGCCAGTAATGATCCCTCTCCTTGATACCACGAATCCTAGGGTTCTTTCGCAGGCTTTGCAGAATCAGGGAGGCCATGCAGCCTAAGTTTGCAGAAGCATTTGATTCTGAGTCCTCTGGGTCACTAAGGATCACGTGATCAGTAACTACCTCCTCCCAGCCACATACAACTCCTTAGGTTTCTGGGGACTGAAAACCATCTCTTGAAGACTGCTGCTGAGTGTTATCCTCTACATGCATGCTGACACAATC
The DNA here is from genome assembly GCF_042186555.1 of Aquarana catesbeiana. Taxonomy (NCBI): domain Eukaryota; kingdom Metazoa; phylum Chordata; class Amphibia; order Anura; family Ranidae; genus Aquarana; species Aquarana catesbeiana. The sequence continues at coordinate 274,396,699 of NC_133324.1, forward strand.
CTCTTCCTCCTCCTCTTCTTCCTGTGGGTTTGGTGGGCCCACAGGAATGCTATCTGGATAAAGGGGGCCTTGAGAGGTAAGGAAGTCCCCCTCTTCCTCCCGCTGTTCTGCCCCAAGTGCCCTGTCCATTATTCCACGAAGCGTGTGCTTCAACAGGAAGACTAGAGGAACAGCGTCACTGATGCATGCATTGTCACTGCTCACCATCCTTGTGGCCTCCTCAAATGGTTACAGGACAGTGCATACATCCTTGATCAGTAGCCACTGACGTGAAAAGAAGCCAAGCTCCCCTGACCCTGTCCTGATGCCATACTCGCACAGGTACTCATTGATGGCCCTCTGCTGTGTGTGCAGCCGCTGCAGCATTGCCAACATTGAGTTCCACCTGGTGGACATGTCACAAATGAGGCAGTTTGTGGGCAGGTTGCAATCCCTTTGAATGTCAGCCAGCCAAGACTGGCATTGTATGGCCGACGGAAATGACCACAGACTTTTTTGGCCTGCCTCAGGAGATCCTGTAAGCCTGGGTACCTGCTCACGAGCCGCTGCACCACCAAATTTAGGACATGTGCCAAACATGGAACATGGGTTAAGTGTCCCTGTCGGAGGGTGGAGAGAAGGTGCAATTGTCGCATACAACCATTCCTGGCTGAAGCTGGCGTGGCATCAACCATCTCTGAGCCTGCCCCTGCAGAACTGACAGAATTTCTGCCCCATTGTGTCCCAAGGTGATGGACTGGCCAAGCATGTCTCCAGACCTAAACCCTATTGAGCATCTGTGGGGCTTTCATTTTGTCAGTGTTATCACCTGAAAAGATATAGTAAAATATTTTTAAAAATGTGAGGGGTGTACTCACTTCTGTGAGAAACTGAATATATATATATATATCAAAGCAGCCTTATACAGTGTGGGGCATGGACTTAGTCCCCCTGAGCCATGATGGTGCCTTTGGCCAATTATGGCTCTCTTAGCAGAGCGTGCTGTGATTGGCCAAAGCATGCAGGTCAGGTGCATGCTTTGGCCAATCATCATACAGCAATGCACTGCGATCTTGCAGTGCATTATGGGGCCTTCCACGGCACTCAAATTTGCAGCGAACGCCCCATAATGTTTGCTCTTTGGCGAACGGGCAAACACCCCATGTTCGAGTCGAACTTATGTTCGACCCGAACATCAAGCTCGTCCTTACTCCAACTATTTGCATTACACACCCCGGACTCCTGCACTCTGTATTATGTATTCCTAAACCCAACACTGATGTCAGCACTTTGTGTGTTACATACTCCTGATCATGCATTACACACCCCAGCACTCTGCCTTGCAAACTCCAGCACTATATACACTATAATTTACAATACATAGTTCTTATGAAAGTGTTCATCGTCTGTTTTTAGTGTGCTTAAAGCTTATATTATGGAACCATTTTTTTTAATAAGGATTTTGCTGAGGTTTATATATGTTTGTGGGATTCTTACATAGTTAATTAGTAGATGAGGTTGAAAAAAAAACACACAAGTCCTTCAAGCCCAACCTGTGTGTGATTATATGTCAGTATTACATTGTATATCCCTGTATGTTGCGGTCGTTCAGGTGCTTAGCTAATAGTTTCTTGAAACTACCGATGCTCCCCGCTAAGACCCACGCCTGTGGAAGGAAATTCCACATCCTTGCCGTTCTTACAGTAAAGAACCCTCTAAGTAGTTTAAGGTTAAACCTCTTTTCTTCTAATTTTAATGAGTGGCCACGTGTCTTGTTAAACTCCCTTCCGCAAAAAGTTTTATCCCTATTGTGGGGTCACCAGTACAGTCTTTATTAGCTTAGTTGCCCTTCTTTGTACTCGCTCCATTTCCAGTACATCCTTCCTGAGGACTGGTGCCCAAAACTGGGCAACATACTCTAGGTGTAGCTGCACCAGAGTCTTGTAGAGCGGGAGAATTATCGTTTTATCTCTGGAGTTGATCCCCTTTTTAATGCATGCCAATATTCTGTTTGCTTTGTTCTACATTAAACCTCATTTGCCATGTAGTTGCCCACCTCATTAATTTGTTCAGATCTTCTTGCAAGGTTTCCACATCCTGCAGAGAAATTATAGCCCTGCTTAGCTTAGTACCGTCCGCAAATACTGTGTTTGGGCTGTTTATCCCATCCTCCAGATCGTTTATGAATGATTTAAATAGGATTGACCCTGGGGGACCCCACTTTCCACATCAGACCATTTCGAGTACTCCCCATTTATCACCACCCTATGGTCCATGCCTACGGACCTTATTTTGTACAGTTTATGGGGAACTGTGTCAAATGCTTTTGCAAAATCCAGATACACCACGTCTACGGGCCTTCCTTTATCTAGATGGCAACTCACCTCCTCATAGAAGATTAATAGATTGGTTTGTCAAGGATGACTCTTCGTGAATCCATGCTAATTACTGCTAATGATACAATTCTCATTACTAAAATCTTGTATATAGTCCGTTATCATCCTCTCCAAGAGCTTGCATACTATAGATGTTAGGCGAACTGGTCTGTAATTCCCAGGGATGTATTTTGGGCCCTTTTTAAATATTGGTGCTACATTGGCTTTTCTCCAATCACCTGGTACTATTCCAGTCAGTAAAAATTAGGAACAGTGGTCTGGCAATTACTTGACTGAGTTCCCCAAGTACCCTCGGATGCAAGCCACCTGGTCCCGGTGATTTATTAATGTTAAGTTTCCCAAGTCTAATTTTAATTCTGTCCTCTGTTAACCATGGAGGTGCTTCCTGTGATATGACATAAGGATAAGCACTGCAGTTTCGGTTACTGAAGTCCCCCCTGATTCCCTCGTGAAGACGGAGAAGAATAAATTCAATACCTTCGCCATCTCACCATTCTTTGTAACCAGATGTCCTTCCTCATTCTTTATGGGGCCAATATGGTCTGTCTTCCCTTTCTTAGGCTCGATTCACACCTATGCATGTTGCTTTTGAGCGTTTTTGGAGGTTTTTTTTTCATGCTTGCCACGTTTTTGAGCAGCGTTTTTGCGGCGTTTTTGCCGCGATTTGCGTTTTGCGTGTTTTTTTTTTTTTGTTTTTTTTTTAGTTTTTTTTTTACAGTCTAAAAAAAAAAATTAAAAAAAAAAAAAAAAAAAAAAAAAAACGGCAAAAACGCATCAAAAACGCTGCAAAAACGCTGCAAAAACGGTGCACTTGCGTTTTTGATGTTTGTCCATTGAAATCCAGTAAATGCAAAACGCTGCTTTTTGCATGAAAAAAAGTCCCTGACCCTTTCCAAAAATGCAGAGAAACAAAAAGGCATTGATGTGAACATGTTCCATAGGAACCCATGTTAAAAAATTCCCATGCATTTCTGCAAAATGCATCAAAAAACGCGCTAGTGTGAATGGAGCCTTACTGTTTACATACTTAAAGAATTTCTTGGGATTTTTTTTGCTCTCCTCCGCTATGTGTCTTTCGTGTTCTATCTTAGCCGCCCTAATTGCACCCTTACATTTCTTGTTGCATTCTTTGTGACACAGCAATAAATATGTTTTGTTTATCTATGGCCCTACATCACTCCCACTGTGAACAGTTTGACGACACTCAATGTTCGCTGCAGCATGCACAGCACATTACATTACTGCTCCAGGTCTGCTACAATCCTAGCAATGCCCCCTGTACTGTTTCCTGTACCTCCCCTTCTCTTGCTCCTTACTGAGAGGAGTGACTGTAGTCCCACAGCTGTCAGAAGGAGCAGATATATGTTAGCTGCGGGAGGGAGGATTTTGCTCTCTCCTCCCTCCAATAGCAATCTACTGTGGGCAAAGAGCACACGCTGAGAACACACCTCAGTCTCAGTGGAGTGTCGATGGGGCATGAGGGCAGACTGACCTTCTTGTCTCCCCTTGTCATATCCCATGACCTGAGATGGGCAGGTGTCATGCTCAGGTGTGAACTGTGGGTACAGAGAGGGTGGGGGACAAGTCAGCCCCAAACCTCCCCTCTCTGCCTCAGAAATCCCTTCCCCTAGCCTCTTAGCTACCCCACTAACTTAGGGCTTGTTTATACTTGTGCTAGTTGTAGCCCTCTAAAGAGAAATCTGCAGTGGTTGCCTTTTTCAGAGGGCATTTGACAGGCACTGAGGAGCTGCTATGTCACCTCCTCGCCACCTGTTTTAACTCCTAAATGCAATTTCGCTGCACATGCCACAATTAGCCCCATCCCTCCTCCACGTAAGGGGGTGCAGTCTACCATCTGCCCTGGGCACTGGATGACCTTATCCCAGTACTGCATGTGGCCAAGCGGTAACATCATGAGGAATTCATCAGCCTGGTAATGAAGCAGACTTACTGAACTTTTTAGGCTCCTGCATTACGTATAATTAGCAACTAATGTGCGTGATAACAAGGACCATCACACAGTGGATTTAGACAGAATCTGTACTGCACACCCTCTGCAAATCCATATGTATGTATATGCATTATAAACTGCCTAGCTCATAACTGTCCCTGATTTTGAGGGACTGACCCTCATTTAGAACAAAGTCCCTTTGTCCTCATTTTTCCCTCATTTTGGTCTGATCTATATAGCTGGATAAAAAAATGCACTACTTATCAAATTATTTTACAGTGATAAACCTTTCATCAATTTCTAAATCGCTGCATTCGTAAATTTCAAAAGCCAATATAAAGGGGAGCGGAGCCGGCAAGAGAGCTGCATGGAAGCTTCCTAATTAATTCAGCTCTCCTGAACACTCAGTGCCCAGACAGATTTTCAGCACCTTACCGCTCCAGAAACACATCTGGAAGTTCCCTAGCCCATGGAGAAACTCCTGAGGATGACCAGAAAGAGAAAGGTTGAGAGACATCCACAGAAACTCACAGAATTTCAGCCCTGGTCAGCACAGAGCAGCTCCTGTCATGGTGGTGAACAGCCACATAGAGGACATTCTACTCCCCAGTGCAGCACAGCAGTTCAGTTGCAGCATCACACCAATTCTGCTGCACAGTGATATTGAGGGCTATTTTTTTTTTTTTTTTTTAATAAAATAAAAGAAGTTATACTTATCTGCTCTGCGCATTCATATTGTACAGAGTGACTCCTCTTTGGCAGTCCCCCACCAGTGCTCTCCACTCCTTCCTGAGGGTGCCCCTTCAGCAAGCCAGATGCTGAAGGGGCACTTGCACAGGCATGCGCCTGAGCTGGGCTGTGTGCATCCATGGACACACAAAGTGCAGCTCAGCCACGCCCCCCACTCCCTCCTCACAGGATTTGACTGACAGCAGCAGGGGCCTATGGCTCTCACTGCCCCCAGTGTCTCTAGTGAGATCAGAAAGAGGGTGCAGCAGATGTGACAGCGTTGGGTCGGTGGAGGAGTCAGGCAAGAGTTTAGGGAGAGGGGCACAACAATTAGCGGGACATTTTTTACCTTAAGGCAATGCATTTAGTGGTGCTCTAACTAGAATTGCCTCTTGCAGGCAAGTGTATCCACTACCTGGTTCCTATGATGATTTTCATATGGAAAAAAACAGTACAACAGTGAACATTTAGGGTTCAGGCTTTAATTACATAACTGGTCAACGTGTTCATCATTTATTTTGAAGTGTAATAGGATCAGATACATTGGTCATATATTGTATTGGCCACATACTATACACAATGTTACAATGGACTAAAAAGAGAAATTATTTTTCCATAGTGAATTTAGTAGCTTTCATTAGATGTGCAATTTATTCAACGAACAATCATTTTTCAACAGAGTAATGCTATTTTTTGTGTTAAAGAAATCAGATCATTTGAAACAATCAAAGATATTGTATAATCAAGAGATGATTTAAGTGTTTGGCTGACATTACTGAACATCCACTGCTTTTAAAGTATATCTATACCCAAAAACAAAAGTGTAATATAATATTACAGATTACCATTTCATAGATGCCATGGCTGCATTCGTTTTCTTTTTTTCTGGCCAAGAACACTTTTTTTTTTAGCAAGTACAGAAACTACCTTTTGGTCTTGCCAGTAATACAGTTCTCTTGTTACTTCCTGGGTAGGTGAAAAACACAAAATCCCCATCCTTCTTATCTAAACTATTAGTTCCATCAATCCACCATGTAATGAACAGGAACAAAAGGTAGACGTGTTTGAAGTCCAGCTTGTGTGATAACCATGTGACTTCCATAGATGCAATGAAAAAATAAGCAAAGCCTCAGGATTAACAGATTAAAAAAAAACAAAAAAAAAAACAACCACCCCATCTAGGGACTGGTATGCTGCAATATATTCAATTCTTGTTTCTGGGTTTAGATATCCCTTCTGTTTTACAAAATTAATTTCCGTTGTGCTTGACCTTAGTTCCCCATATTTGTGCAAACCTTTAAAATTGTACAGTACTTTCAGATAACAGCTGTGTCAAATACTTTTGTCCAATGTTCCATTCCTTCAACATTTTACTGTAGAGTATTTAGGATGCTTTTTGTTAACCGGTTCCGTTGCATGGATGTTTACTATCCCCTAAATACAGCTTTTTCCAAAGCATCTGGCTTATGCGAGTATTCTACGTGAGACGGGTAGTTGGTACAGTCATAGCGACCACTTGTCCTTACATATTTTAGAAAGTCTGGAGCACCAGGACACACAACATTGTCTGCTAATAGCACTGACCCTTTCTTGAGTAAACTGGAGTCCTGCAGAGAGTGAAGAAGACAGTTACCCATCTAAAGTAGCTACAAACATTCCAGGTTTCAATTATTTACCATTATAATAAAAAAAAACAAGGTGATACCAACAACACTGAAAATTGCATAAACACACACAGGCAGGCCTTTTATGTTAAAATTATAAATTAAAAATTAACCTGTAGTACACACAGCAGCTTGCTAAGGCCTAATATGTATTATGTGAACCAAGCTGCATCAAAGTAGACCTTCAGAAACTCGGCATGGTAAGTGATGTGCTCTGAGCACATCAGTTACAAAGGTCCTCAATATAGGAGGTAAAAAGTAAGGGCGGTCCTAATGTGCTGACATAGCTCAGAATAGGCCCCATTCACACTTGCAAATTAGATGCGGGAGACCCAGCAGGGTTCCCTGCGATCAGCTGCAGGTGGAAGGCCCATTGAAAACAATGTGAGGCTAACTGTTCCCAGAGCTATTCGTGGCCTCTCCCATGTAATGCCTCAAACAGTGATCACCTGTGAATGACCGCTCTTGGGCACAGACAGTCACCCTTCCAGTGTGGCTATGATCATAATGTTTCAGCCACCATCCTATTCATATGTGTACTCAGGATGGGCTCAGAAAGAACAAAGACTGACCACAGCGTAATACAGTTTGACCGTTTATTAAAAGAAAAAAAGAGTAGTATTGCACTTACATATAAAAAAAGTAGAAATTGCATAAAAACAAATCCTGGCCGGCAAACACAGGAGCCCGTCTTCCTCTCGAACAGCATGGTGACATTAGTGCGTGCCCTCCCAGACGCGTTTCGTCATAGGTGACGTTTTCACTGGGGCACCCCATTGAAATAATACCCTTTTTTCTTTTAATTAATGGTCAAACTCTATTACTTGAGTACACCTCAAGTACGGCTACGAATTTGGGAGGCGCCTAGGGGGTTGCCAGCAACAAGGTCCAGTTCCTGTGTGTCCAACAGTCATCCTTGCAAGCTAAAGGCCGTGGCTGGGTTACAGCCAAACACCCCTTTTTGCTTGCTATTTGGTAAGCAGGCCTTTTATACGGTGGCCGGGCACTCTTTTCAATGTGTGAAGTCACTGTGGTGTCATTGAAGGATTGAATTTATGGATTACCGTTTTTACCAATGTTAATTTACATATTGTGATTGGCGCAGCTCTCCTCCATTTTCTTTGTCTAATTTGTGTGTATCCCACATTTGAGTTGCTGCCTTTGTTGGTTCTATGATTTAATAAGTCTAGCACAGTTTTTTCTTTTTCTACTCATGTGTATTGCTGGATTCAATCACAATATGATCTTTTGACCTACAGTATCTGGATGTTAACTGTTGTCAAGATCTGCACAGTATTGGATTGAACCTCTAAATTACCTTCAAGGTGTTATTTCTTACTTCTGAGTTTCACTTGGCTGAGGAGATTGAAATCCTAGTTCTGATACCTATGCAAGCGATAGAGAAATTACAAGCACAGAGAACTGTGTGAAGACAGAGGAAGGTGTGTCTGCAGTGTGAAGAGTTAATCCTAGAAGAAGCTGCGAGTTACCTGCAGACCTGGAAGCAGTTGGAGGGAGACACCACTGCTGTGAGCACTGGGCAGGAAAGCAGATGGAAAAAGATTGGGGTGATTGTAGCTTTGGAAAAGCAGCATGAGACTGGCTTTAGGGACGTTTTACACCTAACGCAGTTGGATGCATTTTGGACTGCACTCTAACTGCATAGACAGTTCAAAATCCATGCTATCTTATGAGCATTGTTCACACCATTGCAGTGCAGCAAAGTACAACATGCTGCATTTTTCTGCACCGCAAACGTGCAAGAAAGCATGCAAACACACTGCAACACATCACAGTGCACATGGAAGCCCATGGAAAGAAAGAAGAGAGTGACCTCACTGGACAAATGCAGATAGAAATACACGTGTCAACTGCTTGTAAATGCGTGTCAAATGCTTGTAACACACGCATTAAATGCATGCATAGGTGCAAGGAGAAAACATGCAGTTACTTGCAGTTTCTGGTGTGAATGGGCCCCAACTTGCAAGTAAATACTAAGAAGCCTTTTCAAATTGGAAGGGTTGCAAATCAAATGTTACAATATAGCGGCTGGGAGAGGAGACTTGCAGCATGGGGGGTTATTTACTAAAGTAAAATCCACTTTGCACTGCAAGTGCACTTGGAAGTAAAGTCGCTGTTGATCCGAGAGGGACATGCAAGGAAAATAAAAAAACAGCATTTTAGCTTGCACACGATTGGATGATAAAATCAGCAGAGCTTCCACTCATTTCAGATCTACCCCTTAGATTTAGAGCGACTGCACTTACAAGTGCACTTGCAGTGCAAAGTGGATTTGCCTTTCGTAAATAACCCCCATTGCATCTGGTTTGCTGACAGATCTCTGAAGCTCCATGCACCCTGGCGTTTAAGGGCTCATGCACACTGCAGCTGTATTTACAGGCATCTGAGTTTTTATTTAATTATTATTATTTTCATTTATTTTTTTTGAGCTTCCTTGAGCTCCTTTGAGCAGAAGCATTTTTTTCACAAACCCTCGTCTTATATTATTTTACTAATTTTTTTTTGGTGTGTTTGAGCTTCTTTGCGCTTTTTCGCACATTTTAGCACTCTTGGGCGTCTTTTCTGCTTGAAAACTCTTCTAAAAAAAATGCTAGTTTGGTGGGGGTTTCTTTTTTGCCTTCAAGTGCACATGCTTGTAAACGCCTGAAAAAGCCATAGTGTGCATGGAAACATCGGCTAACATGGAGGGGAGTTTCCAGGCAGAAAAAACGAGAGCTCAAAAAAGCTCAAAAGCCTGTAGGAGCAAGCTTCTTTGAGCTGCAGTGTGCATGAGCCCTAAGATCCTAGAAGCTGTTTTTAGCATTTTTCTTCTGCTCCTAGAAGCTAAATAGGATACACCTATGTGTCCATGCACACTACTTTAGGCTATTAGCAAATTTTTGAGCTTCAGTGTCTAGGAGCAGAAAAAAAAAATTGTTTTTGTTGAGTTTTTTTTTTTTGGAGCATTTTTCCAGCAGAAAAAAAAAAAAAACGCTGAACGCTCCTAAATGCCTCTAAACGCTAATAAAACACTCAACAGTTTTTTAGAGCTTTTTTTTGCCCTTCATGTACTGTAAAACTAACGCTCCTAATCACTCCTTGAAGCTACTAAAACGATACTACAAACTGGCACAAAAACGCTATGATCAACGTTTTTCATCGGCTCAAAAAACGCTAGGGTGCATGGAGCTTTAAGGGCCTTTTGACACAGGCTCCATACATCTTTAAGGGCTGGCTAAGGTAAAACTGACTTCTGTCAGTTTACCCACACCTACTCTGAGTCCATCCAGGTTCGGAAAAAAAGTATGCGACAGAGTGGGAGCTTTTTTAGGATTTTTTTTGTTGCTTTTTTTAGTATTTTAAGAGGTCAGTAAGGGAATCCTCCATAATTAGGCTTTACAACCACTTTTAAAAAAAATTTGTTCCCATTTAACCACTTCCGGACCGCCCACCATGTAAATACTTCGCTACTTATACACCGTTGGTATGGCAGCAAATAGCTGCCATAACCCCGGTATATCTTTAAACTGCGGGATGTCTGCTTTAATATAAAAATGGTCCCAGAGGTGGCTTCGCCACACTTTTATGGGCGGCGGGAGAGGTGCCCCCTCCTGCCTCTTCCCGGTCATTTCTGCCACTTACCGGAGAGATCGGTAGTGGCGGAAATGATCCAATCCCTTGTACAGATGGGCAGGAAGTCGAGTGAGGGCAAGATGGCCCCCACTCGACTCTATGCCCTTGGAGGACCGGAGCGACGTCAAACGTCACTTCCGCCATCTGGTCTTATTTTTTATTGTTTTTAAGTGTAAATGTGAGATCTGAGGTCTTTTTGACCCCAGATCTCACATTAAAGAGGCCCTGTCCTGCTTATTTCTATTACAAGGGTTGTTTACATTCCTTGTAATAGGAATAAAAGTGATAAAATAAAAAAAAGGGACAGTGTAAAAATAAAAAAAAAAAAAAAAAAAAAATGTAAAGTGCCCCGTCCCTCCGAACTCACGCACAGAAGTGAACGCATACGCAAGTCGCACCCACATATGTGACCGGTCACGTGTCCCAGATGATTGACATGAGGGAGGGTGGAGAGGTGATCTCCCTTCCTGCGCAGAGGGAAGTGACGTCAGGAGCCCATGCACCGAAGGAGGCAGACTACAAGGGACCCCCTAGCAACAGGCATTTAGAGGTGAGTAAAAAAAAAAAAAAAATTCTCCAAATTTTTTTTTTTTTTAAAAGCACTTTACTAATTTTTTTTGGGGGGGTGGAACTCCACTTTAAGTGGTTAAAGTGGAACTAAACCCATCGATTTAATGGTTTCAAAAAACAGTTACATTCCTGGTATGCCGGGAATGTAACTGTCACATTGGTTGTGTTCTCAACCAAACTGTCAAACCATCAAATGGCTGGTGTTAGTTGAAGATCAAACAGAGGCCAAGATGGCTGAAAATGATAGGAGGGTTTAGTTTCACTTTAGTTAGCCTTATGAGTTATGACCCTAAGTTGCAGAGTATTATTATTATTGCAGAAAAAACAGGCTCATAGCAGAAATATAAAATTGCTATAATACATGGGGGAAGGGGGGGTGTGGGTGTATACAGGTACAAGAACTGAAGTGATTAATGGTAATATACACACACACATACATACACAGTATATGTGAATGATACTGCTTTGACCTGGAGCAGAACAGATTTCTTAAAAGGCTTGGCACAAAAATTCACTTTTATTGCATTTCAATTTTAAGTTGTTTTGCTGCTGAAACCCAACTAGTGTGAGAACTGTAAGGTCAGCTTCATCTTAGGAAACTTTACATCATGTAATACGTGTGCAAAGTGAAACCTGTATTTTATGGGCTCATTCAGACCTGCAAGCTGTGTGTGGCATCTGAATGCACAGTGTCTACATTTGGATCCATGAACCCACTCCTGCCTGCATGTCAAGCTTTGACCTGTAACTGTCTGTGCTGCTACTGTGTCTGCATTTACTTCTATGGGCTGCTTGCATGCAGCTCGGAGGTGGATGCAGACACAGAAAAGGGACTCATTACCTGTCTGAAACAGCCCTAACACACACCAGTGCTAAATTTGTGAACGGAATAGTAAATGAATTGCATCCTGGAAGAACGCCTAGTCTGAAATTAGTCAGAATTTGAATACGAGCAACACTTGGCCCATGTACCCCATTGCAACTCAAATTCCATCAAATGCTTTCCTAGATAATTCTTCAGCAGCCTTGATGAAGTTACTTACTTCAAGCAATTTGGTGTCCACAAGGTATCTTTCCTTAAAATGATCAATAAACACAAAGTCTGCATGCTCCACACCATAGTCCACTCTCAATCTTGGAATGATCTTCTCTGTGGATCCTTCTATTATCTCTATCTGGAGAAATAAAGATTGACAGTTACAGCCAATTGGTTAGCATCTGTTTCTCATCATCAGAAAAACACAAGTGCAAGGAGTATCATTGTATAAACAACAGTAAATGTGGATAACATGAGCAACGGATATCTGTGACAACACATGGGGTAGACAGCATAAATTATAGTATAGATGTAAAGAAGGCCAATAAACATTTACCACTGAAGTTTTTACATTGAAGTGTATTTACCAGATTTAACAAAGTGAACAGTCTACTCCTTTTATTAAAGTGTGTGTAAACCAAAAAAACGTAATAACTTGCTGCTTTACGAGTCCCTGCTTTAGTTTTATGTTTTAGGCTTTATTTTCACCTGGTAATTCTGCAGACCACTCTTTGCTGTCTCTGCATGGCTACTTTGCACCTTTATTTTATCTGTAGTGGCAACCATGGTTGTCACACTAGGCTGGACTTCAAACATGTCTGCCTTTGTTCATCTCCATTACATGAGAATTGGTGGGATTGGTTGTTTAAACAAGGAAGATAAGATGGTTTTCTGCCTCCAGTTCAACCAACAGGACATGACAATGACAACATTTCTGCCAACACATCTAAGGACTGGTAAGCTGCAATATTACATTATATTAAATCTGCAGAGCAAAAGCTCTTGGTCCTTGGTGGTGATCCGGACAGACCTTTGTAAAGCACAACATGCAGAATGAGGCAGAGTGAAATGGGGAACGTATAGCATCGTGCACAGAGTTAAACCATGCAGAAAAGAGAATTTACAGCACATTGTACAGAATTTGGCAGTATAGAATATAAAATGTACAACATGACATTCTAAAAGAGGCAATGTGGAATAGGGAATGTACAGCATGGCATACAGAATGAAGCAGTGTAGAATAAGGAACGTACAGCATGGTGTGCAGAATGAGATGGCATACAATAGGGAAAGTAGAGCATGATATTCAAGGTGAGATGGTGTAGAATATGGAACATAGAGCATGGTATATGGAATGAGGTGTTGCAGAATAGAAAATATAAGCATTGTGGAATAGGGAACGTACAGCATGGTGTACAGAATTAGGTGTTTTGGGATAGGAAATGCACAGCACAGATATGGAATAGGGCAATCAGGCACAGGGAACCTACAGCATGGAGATTTAAAAGAGGGCATGTTGAATAGGGAATATACAGAATAGCATTCAAAATAAGTCTCGGTGGCATAGGGAATGTACAGCATTGCATACAGAATGGGGGAGTGTTTAACAGAAAATGCACAACATTGCATATGGAATGAGGAAGCACACAACAGGGATGGTGCAATATAGCATACAAAATAAGGTGTTGCGGGAAAGGGTATATACATTAGCGTGAGACAGTGAACAATACTACAAAGCACCCCAAAAATAGCTTAAAAAACAAAATCTGCAGCTCAGGCTGACCCCATCCGGATGGAAATCTGGAAGTGGATGTGCAGGAATTGGGGGGCAGGGCGCTGGAGTCAGAACCCAAGGGATGAGATGAGAAGTGTTGGGTGGAAGACCTTCTGTTCTGCTGGTCCTCCTGGGCTGCTGGACCTCATCCAGGCCTCTATTAGCACGGGAATCTCACCTGATCACTGCTGTCATTTATAAACACAGCAGCTGCCAGAGGAAGTCTTCCACTACCTGCCTCCTCTGACACATGTTGGAAGCGCAACAGCATGTACTGTGCACTCTGAACTATAGATGGCACTGCAGTGATATACTAGCGACTGTGTGTTTATATATGCTTGCAGTGGTGTATTTAGGTTTTGTGCTGCCCTAGGCCTAACTAAATGAATGCACCCCCTAATTTAAATACGACCCACCTTTCCTGTTAAAGCCAGACCCCCGACCCCTCCATCTCTCCCTAGCAGCAAAAATACCCCCTTTTAGCACAAATCCTCACCCTCATATAACCCCTTCCAGTACAAATCCCCCTTCTCAGCACAAACCCTTGCCTCAATCTCCCCTTTCCCAGCACAAATCCCCCCTCTTAGCACAAATCTTCCCCCATCTCTTCCTCCGAGCACAAATCCCCCCTCTTAGCACAAATCTTCCCCCAGCTCTCCCTCCCCGCATAAATCCTCATCTCAGCACAAATCCTCTCCTATCTCTCTCTCTCACAGCATATATCCCCCCATCTCCCCCTCCCAGCATAAATCCCCCCTCTCATCACAAATCCTCCCCCATCTCCCTCTCCCAGCATAAATCCTCCCCCATCTCCCCCTCCCAGCATAAATCCCCCCTCTCCCAGCATAAATCCTCCCCCATCTCCCCCTCCCAGCATAAATCCCCCCCCGGGTGGTAAGCAATTTTTTGCGGGCAAAGGAAGGCTGGTGTTAGTGTTTCAAACATTATGGCACCATGGTTGATATGGTGTCAGGGTCATCAAAGCGCATTGTTTCTATTGTAACATTCTAATATATAATGAAGTGTTTCAACTCACCATAATGCAGAATCAGTGGGAGCCCTGGGCGTGTCACTTGCCACATCTCCTGCCACCAGATGCATCATGTCACTTGCCACCATCGCCTGTAACCAGATGCAGCTTTTTAACTTGCCACCGTCACCTGCCACTAGATGTGGATTGTCACTTGCCACATCACCTGCCACCATTTGCAGATTGTCACTTGCCACATCACTTGTCTTGTCACCGGCCACCATTTGCAGATTGTCACTTGCCACCATTTGCAGATTTAACTTGCCACGTCACTTGCCACCATTTGCAGATTGCCACTTGCCACGTCACCTGCCACCATTAGCAGATTGTCACCTGCCACTAGATGTGGGTCACTTGCCATGCCAGCCAGTGCCACCAAATGTGCATTGTCGCTGCATTGGTGGCAGGCTGGCAGCACTGGTCCATTTAGTGAGGGCAGGAGAGCGGAGATGCAGGGTGGGCAGTGAGATGATGTAATCTCTCTGCTCCCCGCCGCACCTCCGAAATTTAAGAGGCCCGCGCTGTGAGGGCGGAAGAGTGCTGATGTGTGGCGGGCAGTGAGAGATGATGTCATCTCTCTGCTCCCCGCTGCACATCGCTCCCACATTGAAATGGCCCAGCTGTGAGGGCGGAAGAGTGGTGATGGGCGGGCGGAGAGAGATGATGTCATCTCTGCTCGTCTCTCTCCTCCACCTCCAATGCCGCCTGCCGCAGCCGCGACCTGCTGAGACTTGGGGCTATGGGCTCCAGATTCGGGGCTCCAGCCTCGATAGCCACCCCCTGGCAACGCCTATGCACCCAAGTATGGAAGTTGATGGGACACCCAAATGGCAGCGAAGTATTGGCATTTTGGAGTTCCGAGGGAGACGGGGGGATGTTAAGCACATTCGATTTTTTTGGGTTAACATGTAGGCCGGAGATGTGGGCAAAGCTCTCTAATAGTGAAAGCAGGTTAGGGGCAGAGGTGTGGGGATAAGATAGGAAAATTAGTATGTTGTCCGCAAACAGGCATACTTTGTGTTGGTGTCCACCGAGTTCTATCTCTCTAACATCAGGATCCGATCTGATCAGTTGCACCAGAGGTTCAATGAGTAAGGTGAACAACAAAGGGGAGAAGGGACAGCCCTGCCTGGTGCCTCTCCAAATATCAAACATTGTGGATTTATAGCCGGCGTACTTGATGTATGCCCACGGGATATTATAGAGGGAGGAGACCCATGTTAGGAAATGACACCCAAAACCCCAGCGTTGAAGAGTGTATTGTAAGTATGGCCAAGTGACTTTCCTAATGTCTAGAGATAGAAAGCATGTTGGGATGCGTCTAGTTTTGGCAGCGTGAGATAGGAGGAGGGCGCATCTAACATTGTCGCCGGCTTGACGAATGGGGACAAATCCTGTCTGATTGCGATAGATTTGTTAGCCTATGATGGTATTCAAAGGTGTTACTATGATTTTGGCTAACAGCTTAATGTCGAGATTCAGGAGAGAGCTGGGGCGATAGTTTGTCCAAGAGAAACGGTCAGATCGAGGTTTGCGTAACATGGAGATTATGGATATTAGTGTCTCAGATCTAAATGAGTGTCCCTTCAGCAGAGAGTTGAAGGCGCTTGTTAACATAGGAGTCAAAATGGATAAGAATTGTCTATAATTAGTTGCCGAAAACCCATCAGGTCCCGGTCTTTTACACGGTTTCAAAGCTTTGATGGCTAATGACACTTCCTCATCTGTAATACCTGTAATGCTGTTCTCCTACATGTATGCTGTTCTCCTATGCATGTAAAGCTGAATTCTACAATCCTCAACATCTCAGTGCCTCATCATAACACATCACATAGTTGCCAACATTGCAAAAAATATGTGGGACACTTTTTTGGCTGTAGGCGGAGCCGTACAATAATTAGGGGGTGGGGCATTTGTTTGTAGGCGTGGCTTAGCAAAAAAATACAAGTGCGTCGCCCGAAACACGCCGCTGCAAAAAATGGGCGTGGCTTACGTGAAATAGTGGGAGTGGCTTAAATGGGCGTGGCTCAAGAGGGTGTGGTTAGAGTCTGAGATGAATGAGGGATGGAGAGGGAAAGGGGGAGAGGGAGAGGGAAAGGGGGAGAGGGAGAGGGAAAGGGGGAGAGCGGAATGACGGGACAGCAGCCCCAGATCCTACACAATAAAAATATGTGTATTCTAGAAAGTTTAACAATCAGCAGATAAAGATACTCCAAACACCTAGTGTTAACGCTTCAATCATCCCGCCACCAGGGTTGTTATGGTGTCAGGATGATTGAAGCGCATTATTTCTATTATTACATTGTAATATAAAATTAAATCATTCAACTCACCATAATCCCTGAGTGTGTCACTAGCCACGTCGCCTGCCACCAGCAGAGTCTGACCTTGCATCAGGTGCCCCCGGCAGAGTCTGTCCTTGCATCAGGTGCCCCCCGGCAGAGTCTGTCCTCGCATCAGGTGCCCCCAGCAGAGTGAGTATAGACCCCCTCAGTGCAGACCCCCTCAGTGCAGACCCCCTCCATCAGTGCAGATCCCCTCCATCAGTGCAGACCCCCCCTCTATTAGTGCAGACCCCCCCTCTATTAGTGCAGACCCTCTCTATTAGTGCAGACCCCCCTCAGTACAGCCCCCCCTCTATTAGTGCAGAACCCCCTCAGTGCAGCCCCCCCTCTATTAGTGCAGCCCCCCTCTATTAGTGCAGACCCCACCTCAGTGCAGCCCCCCTAAATTAGTGCAGCGCCCCCCTCAGTGCAGACCCCCCCTCTATTAGTGCAGACCCCCCCTCTATT
Source organism: Aquarana catesbeiana (assembly GCF_042186555.1). Taxonomy (NCBI): domain Eukaryota; kingdom Metazoa; phylum Chordata; class Amphibia; order Anura; family Ranidae; genus Aquarana; species Aquarana catesbeiana. Next base: position 274,414,034 of record NC_133324.1, read on the forward strand.
AGTGCAGCCCCCCCCTCTATTAGTGCAGCCCCCCCCTCAATTAGTGCAGCCCCCCCCTCAATTAGTGCAGCCCCCCCTCAATTAGTGCAGCCCCCCCTCAATTAGTGCAGCCCCCCCCTCAATTAGTGCAGCCCCCCCTCAATTAGTGCAGCCCCCCTCAATTAGTGCAGCCCCCCCCTCAATTAGTGCAGCCCCCCTCAATTAGTGCAGCCCCCCTAAGTGCAGACCCTCCCCTCGTCTAGGAGCGGCCGGTGTTCTGCCGAGAAAGTTCCCCCTCGGCAAGTAAGGACCCCCTGTACTGCGCAGGCGCAGCGCTTGTGCAGTATGAGCTGGCTGAAATAGCCAAGCTGGGGAACTTTTCGGCAAGACACGGGGGCACCGTGTTTTCAGTGGAGAGGGGAGGGGCCGTGCAGCTAAAGAAGCCGATTCATTGGCTGCACGGATCGAGCCCCCTTCCTCTCTCCACTGACCTAACACTAGGGGGAAGATCGAGCGGCAGCGCTGGCCGCCATTTTGCTAGAGCCAGCTGCTCCAAAAATTAAAAAAAAACAACATTCCCGATTTTCCTTATGGAAAATCCCAATTCGGGACAGCCTCCAATCGGGACGAGGGTCCCAAAATCGGGATTGTCCCGGGAAAATCGGGACTGTTGGCAACTATGACATCACCAACAGGTTATGGGCCCAGCCAATAAACAAAATACTACAAGCTGGCAAGTGCTGAATCCAAGCTGCTGAAAGATGGCAGATTTGCAATCACAAAGCTGAACAATTCGATCCACCTGCTGTAGAAGTTGAAGCTGGAGATGATGCTAAACAAATAATGATAATTTTATTTTTTATATTTTTATTATTATTATATTTGCTATCAATTGTATCTTAGATGAAATAATAGGTTTTAAACACTAGATGGCACATTATGCTGCATAGGTTTTTCTATTTATATTGCACGTATGAATTCTCTATTACCTGCTTTGGGTGTCCGTTTATGAAGCAGTGAAATCTATTCACTGCTTCATTCTCCGGCATTCACAGTGAAGATCTTTCTCCTCTGTGTGCCAGTTTATGAAGCTTTGTAGATCGCTTCACCTTCTGAGGAGTGAAGCGATCTACAAACGCTTCTAAAAGTGGAGAACGGCCCCTGATACTGGAATCTCATGAGACTTTATGAGATTACAGCACCAGAAATTCACCGAAACACCAAGATGTCAGTTTATTAAGCAGTGATAAATTATCACCGCTCAATACAGGGACAGACGGCGTGGATTAATGTTAATAAAATAATGAGTCCCCCTATATTATATATACATGTATATACACACATATATATATATATATATATATATATATATATATATATATACACACACACACATATACACATTATATGTATATATGTATATACATAAATATGACAGGGGGACATGCTTACAGTGTTGGGGGGTCTGAACGAGGCATAAGGAAGTTAAAAATCTTTCTCCTTCCCCCTCAGATCCCCCGAGATTTCCTCTTCACTCCCCGATTCACCACCTCTGAGCTGGTGAACCTAGGAGTGTGAATTCTGACTCAGATCGCCAGTGAAGCGGTGAGATCACCGCTTCATAAACTGGCCGTTACTGTGTCATTCATGAGGGTTCTCCATGTGTAGAGATAATCGGCGGGAGAACAAGTTCAAACATGTTCTCCCCCAATTATCACTGTTTCATAAACGGTTTATGGACTGTGATCAGCGGCGATCCTCGGGATCACCGCTGATCACTGCTTCTTAAACGGACACCTTGATCACAAGATGGCCCCTATAAGCGTGATGATGGTTTTAATTATGGGTTTTGCAATAAGAAATTTTGGTATGGTAAATTTTGTAAATGGCAATCAGAATATGCTCATGCAATAAATAATATATTTTTGTGCATGCAATATGTTTATTGTTGAAGATAAGAAGTGCAAATTAGTATGTGCAGTAGTGAGGTATATAAGCAACTTTTTGGAGGGTGTCACTTCCTCTTGATAAAGTCCAATGGGATCAAACACGTCAAGGAAGTAAGGTCATCATAGGATCTGATAGTATGTCACAAGAACAGGAAGTTGTGGTGTGGCCATCTTTGAATGGATGTGTTAATGGTTCTCTTGTATATGTAAGCATATTGGAAAATACATATATGTTTTTTGCTTAAACATACTACACTATTGGAAGCTCTTTTTTATGAGGTGGATTGGAGAAAGTATAAGAGAATAGTAGAGTGGAGAATGGGTGTGTTCTAGACAGATTGTGATCGCAAGGCTCTGGTAAGGTTCCACTGCATGGAGAGGATACCTGGTGGTGGAAGACTGATGATAAATAATCTGTGGGGAGCACAATTTTGGTTTGATAATATCTTGCTATGGTGATTTTTGTTTTCATATGTCCATGAAGAATTATTGAACGGAAGGTGTGAAAAGCAGTGGGGGGGGGGGGGAGGGGGGGGGAGAGTGACACTGGATTTTTGTTGAGCATAAGTGTAATTTGACCCGTTACATAGTTGCCAACAGTCACGATTTGGCCAGCCAGAATCCCAGAAAACAGGCTTTGTCCTGGGCAGGAGCCGGACTGGGCGAGGGTGTCTGGTCCCCCATAACAAAGGTCGAATCGCTCCACCGTCCCCCAGTGCCATCCTGAGCTGCCCACATAGTAAGCTGAGTGGGCTGGTAGTCGGAGAGAGAGGGAGGGATGTAGCAGACAACTTGAGTCAGCTACTGGCTGAGGAGGTATCAGGAGGCGGGCTGCAGCACATCCCAGCCAATGGGTGCTCTGTCTGGCCTTTCTGTCCCATCCAACGGATGCGCTGGCACCATTATCGGCCGTGTGCATGGAGCTGCTGTGGAGCCGCGTTACTGTCTGGTGAGGTGAACAGTACTGAAATCTGTGAAGAACAAAGTATAGCCGAACCTGTATGCAGCAGAGTCTCTTTCTCTCCCCCCCCCCCCCCCCCAGACACAGCAGCCACAGCACGGAAGGGGATGAGGAGGTCTTTGGCATCCGTAAAGCCAGGTCATCATTCGGCCATGGGTTTTTCCAAGCTTAAAAGCAACACCAAGAAAACTGCCAGCATACCCAATCTAGGTAGGCAACGGACTGTGTTCCTGTAATACTTCTAGTCTAACTGCTGACAGGAAATTACATTTGCTGGGACTTGTAGTCCTTCAGAATTGTCTCAGAGGATAGCCTAGGCCCTCCATTCCTCTCTCTCTCTATTCCCCTTTCTTTCCCCCTCCATCCCTCTTTCTCTCTTTTCTTTCCCTACATTTTACCTCATCCTTCACTATGCAAGTTATCTCACACTCTATTTAACCACACCCCTTTAAGACACACTCATTATTTAGTGTACCACACCCATTTTTGCCTTCGCGCGTCACATTTTTAAAATCCTGCTAGGCCGCGCCTAAAACAACTGCCCCACCCCTAATTAAAATACTCCGCCTACAGGCAAAAAAGTGTCCCCAAATATTTTTGGAGAATGTTGGCAACAATGCCATTATACAGAAGGGCTCTCACTATCTTGTGAGCATTTAAGATATTGGTGAGAAGATCACTTGAAGAGGATTGTTGATAAAAGGAGCTTTGCACATGACGATGTGCTAGCACTGGAAATAGGACTATCAATACAGCAAAAGGAAGGCATTCTGGTGGGCTACAGCGAACAAAGAGATATGTAATCTTCTACCTAAAAACGGACAATACGGATGTTTTGATATGAGGGACAAACCAGTGAGTGCCCATTATCAAAGTGGGGCTGCAACAAGTGCCTCCCCAAGATAATGTTGGGAAGTGGGGAAGAGGAAGAGGTAGAAGCAGAGGAAGAGGATTTTCAAGGAACTAAACAGACCAGAACCAGTTGTTTCAACTGTGTCAGGAGGGCCACTGGAAAAATCAATGCCCATATGAACCTTTTGACCAACAACAAAATAGTCAAGCCCCTGCCCAGATACAGAACCCTCAGCCAAATCAGGGAGTGAAATACCCCATCCCATGGACTCAGCCTAAACCACAACAGCAATGAAGCTGCCCAGAAGGTAGTATCCCAGCATTCCCCCTGGTCTCTCGCTCCTTTGATGAACAACCAATAGTGACTTTGCATGTCCAAGGAAAGCTAATTCTTTTCCTTCTCGATTCAGGCGTGACTAAATTGACCCCGAGTGAGGATTATTACAGAGGAGAGACAACTAATGCTGAGCCTTCGATGGGAATTAATTGGATACTCACCAAAACTTTCCAAACCCCTCCCCTCCTAGTAGTAAATGTAGAAGGCGGATCAGTGTTGTTGCACCACAGTTCTAATACAGAATAATACCAAACTACCCTGTCAATCTTTTGGGGAGAGACCTACTAGGTAAATTGGGGATTAGAATAGAGATAACTAATCAGGGAGGTGCAATTGCTCATTCTAAAAAGGTCCCCATATGGCCCATAATGCTAAATACTGAAGTACAGGAGACAGACACAAGACTTCCCAGTGATTCTGACAAAGTTTGGTCAGAGAGCGCTCTAGATGTAGGGCTCATATCCTGTACCCCATATAAGGCCACTCTCAAGGAATGGGCACAACCCGTTTACCACAAACAGTATCCATTGTCAAAAGAAAAAGAGGAAGGCATTGCCCCTATGGTAGAACACTTCTTAAAAGGCATTCTAAAAGAAGTTGTATCCCTCTACAACAAACCCATCAACCCAATTTAAAAGCCGGATGGCAGTTATAGGTTTGTTCAAGACCTTCGAGCTATAAATAACCTGGTGGTGCCCATTGCGCCTATAGTGCCTGATGTGACATCACTCCTTACATCCATACCATCCGATGCAGAGTATTTTTCTGTGATTGATTTAACAAACTAATTTTTTAGTGTTCCTGTGGATGAGGAGACACAGCCAATCCTGTATTTGTTTAAAAAAAAAAAAAAAAAAAAAAAATCGCCAGATGACCTGGTGTTGCATGCCCCAGGGCTATGTAGACTCCCCTGTAGTCTATTCAGTGGTCCTCCAGGCAACTCTGCAGTCCTGGACACCCTGGCATGGTTCCGTCCTACTCCAATATGTTGATGATTTTTGTTGTGTAGTCCAAGCCAGGTTGCATGCAAGGAGGATGGGTTTAGATCTGTTACATTGGTTAGCAGATAATGGTCACAAGGTTTCTAAGAAAAAGCTACAATGGTGTCAGGAGACTGTTGAATACCTTGGCTTTGTACTCTCCAAAGGATAAAGGAAAAATCAGTCATAAGAGAGCTGCGGCTCTCATGGGTCTGCCCCGCCCACTCACTAAGGACATGCTGTCCTTTCTTGGTATGATTGGTTACTGCCGCCAATGGTTACCTGATTGTTGCTACTATGATAATCTCCTGAGACAAGCCACAGGCACTGACATGCCAGATTGTGTGCAATGGAACGATGAAATGTACAATGCTTTTGTGTATCTTAAAATTGCAATGGTCACAGCCCCTGGTTTTGGATTAACTGAATATGGCAAGATGTTTCACGCATTTGCCAGGGACAACTGTAAAACAATGGCGGGGGTCCTAGCGCAGAAGAATGGGGGCAAACTCCGCCCTATTTCATTTTTTTTCAAGGGTGGTGCCTATGCCGATACAGGGCATGCCGGCGTGTCTCAGAGCTCTGGCATCCTGTGCGATGGTGGTGGAAATGGCTCCTTCATTCACTCTAGGACATGCCACCACCCTACACACCACTCAATGTATCCATACTACTAAAAACTATCCATACCCAGCACATGTCAGCCCAGAGGCTGAGCGGTTATGAAGTAATTTTACTTTCTAACCCAAAATTTGGGATGAAATATGCCTCTCCCACTTCTGGCCCAGCTCCAATCCTGAATGCCTTGGCAGGCTTGAAAGGTGAGGAAGATGAGTTAGTGCCTCAACATGAATGCATGGACCTCATCCACCAAGACACATCCCGCAGACCAGACATGTCTTCAACTGCTCTCCCTGGAGCACAGAATCTCTTTGTGGATGGGTCTTGTTCAAGACCAAATGATAAACATACCATGCTGGGTATGCTGTTGTACAGTTGCCAGATAAAATACTGGAAGCAAACTCTGTCCCATTAAAATCAGCACAAGCTGCAGAGCCAATAGCCCTCGCAAGAGCTTGTCAGCTTTTTGAAGGACAAAATGTAAACATATACACTGACTCAAAATACGCTTTCGGGGTAGTGCACGATTTTGGGATCATATGGCAAAGAAGGGGCTATACAGCAGCAGATAGTAAGTCAATTTCACATTCCACACTTGTCACAAGCTTGTTGGAAGCCATACAACTACCAAAATCCATTGCTATTTTGCACTGTAAAGCACACACAGGTCAGCAGGATGACATAGCCAAGGGAAATGCCCTTGCAGACAAAACAGCTAAAGAAGCAGCAGCTACACCACAAGCGATCATACAAATGCTATTACTTTCACCAGAAATGCCGAACCGCACCGAGAAACAGGAGTATCCCTTCGGACCCCCAACCACAGTGATCGCAGTTACCCGCACAGCTATTCTGACAGAGGGACAACAGGCCTGGATTCATACCAGTCACGTGAAAAAGGTGAACTAAACCCCCAAGAGGAAGACTAAAGACAAAGGAGGTGAAGTAAGCAGTGAAAATCCTCGAATAGTGAGTGAAGCACGTGGTCAAGACTCTGAAAAAGATGACCCTGCTTATTTCACCACAGACTTCTGGGAAGGCCTTGTGCCTCCTATTCTTGATCACTTTGATTGTGTTCCTACCCACATGGATCATAACTAACTGTATATATCACCCAGAGGACTTGGGTGCCACAAAAAGGCATATGTGGAGCACAACCTATACATGACACATGTAACAGGTCAAAAAGAGAATCATTGGGAGAAAATGAGATAGGGGAAGGGTTAACCACATTCCATGATAAAATGTTACTGATGAAGTTCAAATATGCATATGCACAAAAATCAGGTTTTGAGAAATGTTGGATATGTAGTAAATTGCATCCTGGTACAGCACGTATTCCCCTTATGGCTGTAGGTTTAAAATATCACCCTTTTTTTAAATGAAACTCCTCCCATTGTTTTAACCAACATATCAAGTTTATATGAAAACAACACCGTTACTTTTCCAATAACTGGTAGAAGTCATTTCCCTGACTGGTGTTTCAATTTAGGAAATGACACACAGACTAACCCCTCTACATGCAGTAGGTCAATATTCAACATTTCCACATGTAAACCTAAGGGAAACTCTGCCTGTTCACTGTTCCATATATCTGATCCTGATTTAAAAAATACCTTTTTTAACTTTTCTTCCCTCCCTGATAATGTAAGTGCTATACTACACCAATTCACAATCCCAGCACAGGACAAGTACACTCACAGGCTTATCGCTGAGAAAACATTTGCACTAGGACAAAAATATCTACTGTCCCTTGCAAAAGTATTCACCCGCTTGGCATTTTTCGTGTTTTGTTGCCTCACAACCTGGAATTAACATGGATTGTTTGAGGATTTGCATCATTTAATTTACAGAACATGCCCACAACTTTGAAGATGTTTTTTTTTATTGTGAAGCAAACAACAAATAGGACAAAATAACAGAAAAAGTCAATGTACATAACTATTCACCCCCCTAAAGTCAATACTTTGTAGAGCCACCTTTTGCGGCTATCACAGCTCAAAGTCGCTTTGGAGAAGTCTCTATGAGCGTGTCACATCTTGCCACTGGGATTTTTGCCCATTCCTCCTTGCAAAACTGCTCCAGCTCCTTCAAGTTGGATGGTTTGCGCTTGTGAACAGCAATCTTTAAGTCTGACAACAGATTTTCTATTGGATTGAGGTCTGGGCTTTGACTAGGCCATTCTAACACATTTACACGTTTCCCTCTTAAACCACTCAAGTGTTGCTTTAGCAGTGTGTTTGGGGTCATTGTCCTGCTGGAAGGTGAACCTCCGTCCTAGCCTCAAATCACACACAGAGTGGTACAGGTTTTGCTCAAGAATATAACCTGTATTTAACACCATCCATCTTTCCCTCAACTCTGACCAGTTTCCCAGTTCCAACTACTGAAAAACATCCCCACAGCATGATGCTGCCTCCACCATATTTCACTGTGGGGATGGTGTTCTTTGGGTGATGTGATGGGTTTGCGCCAGACATAGCATTTTCTTTGATGGCAAAAAAGTTCAATTTTAGTCTCATCAGACCAGAGCACCTTCCTCCATACATTTTGGGAGTCTCCCACATGCCTTTTCGCGAGCTCAAAACATGCCATTTTGTTTTTTGCTGAAAATAATGGCTTTCTTCTGGCCACTCTGCCATAAAGCCCAACTCTATGGAGCGTATAGCTTATTGTCGTCCTATGTACAGATACTCCAGTCTCTGCTGTGGAACTCTGCAGGTCCTCCAAGGTTACCTTGGGTCTCCGTGCTGCCTCTCTGATTAAAGCCCTCCTTGTCCGGACCATGAGTTTTGGTGTGCGGCCATCTCTTGGCAGGTTTGCTGTTGCGCATGTTCTTTCCATTTGGTTATGATAGATTTGATGGTGCTCCTAGGGATCATCAAAGATTTGGATATTTTTTTTATAACCTAACCCTGACTTGTACCTTCTCAACAACATTGTCCCTTACTTGTTTGGAGAGTTCCTTGGTCTTCATGGTAGCGTTTGGTTAGTGGTGCCTCTTGCTTAGGTGTTACAGCCTCTGGGGCCCTTTCAAAAAAGGTGTGTATATGTAATGACAGATCATGTGACACTTAGATTGCACACAGGTGGACATCATTTCACTAATTATATGACTTCTGAAGGTAATTTGTTGCACCAGAGCTTTTTATGGGCTTCATAACAAAGGGGGTGAATACATACGCACATGCCAATGATCAGTTTTTTATTTCTGAAAAATAGTTTTACGTATATATTTTTCTAATTTTACTTCACCAACTCCATCGCATATAATTCAGACCAAAAAAACATTGAACTAAAGACTGTTACAAAATAGGCAAAAAGCCAAGGGGGGTGAATACTTTTGCAAGGAACTGTATGTGTGTTGTAGGAGGGGATGTTATCCTTGGGTCCCTCTCCATGTCCAAGGATGGTGTTGTTTGGCCTCTTTAGTCCCAATTATGGGAGTAATGGGTAACAATAAGGAAGACCACCTACTTGAGGCCAGTATGTATCCAAGATACCCTTAGGCATAAAATGAAAAGAGAATTGTTTACTAAGGGAGACCAGGCCTGGGCCTGGTTCCCTTCATTGACAGGGTGGGGAATAGATATGAGGAGAAAGCTAAAATAATTACTCTAGGATTATTGATTATATTACGGAAAAGAACTTGCTCTATTAAGTATTGAGCAAAGGGCACTCATAAAGAAGGTAGAATTACATGATATGGCCATCGATACACACACATACACATACAGTATCTCACAAAAGTGAGTACACCCCGACATTTTTGTAAATATTTTTGTATATCTTTTCACGTGACAACACTGAAGAAATGACAATTTGCTACAATGTAAAGTAGTGAGTGTACAGCTTGCATAACAGTGTAAATTTGCTGTCCCCTCAAAATAACTCATCACACAGCCATAAATGTCTAAGCCGCTCGCAACAAAAGCGAGTACACCTCCAAGTCAAAATGCTTAAATTGGGCCTAATTAGCCATATCACTCTCACTCTCTCATACTGGTCACTGGAAGTTCAACATGGCACCTCATGGCAAAGAACTCTGAGGATCTGAAAAAAAAAATTGTTGCTCTACATAAAAATGGCCTAGGCTATAAAGAAGATTGCCAAGACCCTGAAACTGAAATGCAGCACGGTGACCAAGACCATACAGTGGTTTAACAGGACAGGTTCAACTCAGAACAGGCTTCGCCATGGTGGACCAAAGAAGTTTAGTGCATGTTCTCAGCGTCACATCAGGAGGTTGTCTTTGGGAAATAGATTTAGGAGTGCTGCCAGCATTGCTGCAGTGATTGAAGAGGTGGGGGGGTCAGCCTGTCAGTGCTCAGACCATACGCCGCACACTGCATCAAACTGGTCTGCATGGCTGTCATCACCACTTCTAAAGATGATGCCCGCAAACAGTTTGCTGAAGCAGACTAAGGACATGGATTACTCTGGAACCATGTCCTGTGGTCTGATAAGACCAAGATAAACTTATTTGGTTCAGATGGTTTCAAGCGTGTGTGGCGGCAACCAGGTGAAGAGTACAAAGACAAGTGTGTCTTGCCTACAGTCAAGCATGGTGGTGGGAGTGTCATGGTCTGGGGCTGCATGAGTGCTGCCGGCACTGGGGAGCTACAGTTCACTGAGGGAACTGTATCAACATGTACTGTGACATACTGAAGCAGAGCATGATCCCCTTCCTTTTGGAGACTGGGCCGCAGGGCAGTATTCCAACATAACAACCCAAACACACCTCCAAAACGACCACTGCCTTGCTAAAGAAGCTGAGGGTAAAGGTGATGGACTGGCCAAGCCTGTCTCCAGACCTAAACCCTATTGAGCATCTGTGGGGCATCCTCAAAGGGAAGGTGTAGAAGCGCAAGGTGATGTCGCATGGAGGAGTCGGAGAGGACTCCAGTGGCAACCTGTGAAGCCCTGGTGAACTCCATGCCCAAGAAGGTTAAGGCAGTGCTGGAAAACAATGGTGGCCACACAAAATATCGACACTTTGGGCCCAATTTGGATATTTTTAACTTAGGGGTGTATTTACTTTTGTTGCCAGCGGTTTAGACATTAACGGATGTGTGTTGAGTTATTTTGAGGGGACAGCAAATTTACACTGTTATACAAGCTATACACTCACTACATTACATTGTAGCAAAGTGTCATTTCTTCAATGTTGTCACATCAAAAGATAATAAAATTTACAAAAATGTGAGGAGTGTACTCACTTTTGCGAGATACTATATATATATATATATATATATATATATATATATATATATATATATATATATATATATATATATATATATATACACACATACATATATATATATATATATATATACAGTGGGGCAAAAAAGTATTTAGTCAGCCACCAATTGTGCAAGTTCTCCCACTTAAAAAGATGAGAGGCCTGTAATTGTCATCATAGGTATACCTCAACTATGAGAGCCAAAATGTTGAAACAAATCCAGACAGACAATCACATTGTCTGATTTTTGAAAGAATTTATTTGCAAATTATGGTGAAAAATAAGTATTTGGTCACCTACAAACAAGCAAGATTTGTCTCTCACAGACCTGTATCTTCTTCTTTAAGAGGCTCCTCTGTCCTCCACTCATTACCTGTATTAATGGCACCTGTTTGAACTTGTTATCAGTATAAAAGATACCTGTCCACAACCTCAAACAGTCACACTCCAAACTCCACTATGGTGAAGACCAAAGAGCTGTAGAAACAAAACCGTTTCTTTTTCTGTTTAAATTGTAGCCCTGCACCAGGCTGGGAAGACTGAATCTGCAATAGGCAAACAGCTTGGTGTGAAGAAATCAACTGTGGGAGCAATACAGGGGGTCCCCGGGTTACAAACAAGTTAGGGACTGTAGGTTTGTTCTTAAGTTGAATCTGTTTGTAAGTCGGAACAGGTACATTTTTTAAGTGTAGCTCCAGACAAAAAAACTATTTTTAAGCTTTTTGGATAGCATAGGGAAGGGTTAACACCCCTGTAACATTTGTTTTGCTGTGTATGCCCCTGTTCAGAAGATTTCACCTCCCTTTCTGTCCCAATGACAATTGGATTTTGAAAATTTTGGGTTGTTGTGGAAACAAGGATTGGTGATAAAGCATCAGTGGAGGACCTTTTCCCCATAATAGCTCTTACAGGACTGAATTTCCCTTCCTAGGGGTAGATTTGCTCTCACTTCCTGTTGTCTCCCTCCGTTTGTAAGTAGGAGTCGTTTGTAAGTCGGATGTTTGTAACTAGGGGACCCCCTGTAATTAGAAAATGGAAGGCATACAAGACCACTGATAATCTCCCTCAATCTGGGGCTCCATGCAAGATCTCACCACATGGGGTCAAAATGATCACAAGAACGGTGAGCAAAAATCCCAGAACCACACGGGGGGACCTAGTGAATGGCCTGCAGAGAGCTTTGAGTGCAAACCTTCTCCCATCAGCAAGGGCACTAAAGATGAAAAGTGGCTGGGTCTTTCAGCATGACAATGATCCCAAACACACGGTCCGGGCAAAAGAAGCATTTCAAGGTCCTGGAGTGGCCGAGCCAGTCTCCAGATCTCAACCCCATTGAAAACATTTGGAGGGAGTTCAAAGTCCTTGTTGCCCAGCGACAGCCCCAAAACATCACTGCTCTAGAGGAGATCTGCATGGAGGAATGGGCCAACATACCAGCAACAGTGTGTGACAAATTTGTGAAGACTTACAGAAAACGTTTGACCTCTGTCATTGTCAACAAAGGATATATAACAAAGTACTGAGATGAACTTTTGATATTGACCAAATACTTATTTTCCACCATAATTTGCAAATAAATTCTTTCAAAAATCAGACAATGTGATTGTCTGGATTTGTTTCCACATTTTGTCTCTCATAGTTGAGGTATACCTATGATGACAATTACAGGCCCCTCATCTTTTTAAGTGGGAGAAATTGCACAACTTGCACTTACGTTCGACTCGAACCGCGGGCTCATGCCTAGTGGACAGCCATGCAGGGAAAGGTCCCAGTCTATCACTTAGACCCGCTTTTCCACTGCCACTGGATCTACTGAGCTCCTCCAATCTTCTCACTGAGTATCTTCCTCAGGCGTCACCCCCGCATCCCTGCTGGGTCCCTAGCTGGGCACTCACAGATACTCCTCAAGCATCAACCCCACTGGCCTGCTCAGTCCCTGGCTTGGAACACAAGACTGCTCTGCAACCATCACCTCTGCTGGATGGGTCCCTGGCTTGACACCTGCTGAAGTTTCCTAAATCTTCACCGTCCCCGGTTGGTGGAAATACTGCTCAGATACTTGCTTCAGCTACTCATGGTGGTCCCTGGTAACAAGGTGGATGGTCCCTTAGTGGTGACAGCTTCCCTTCTACCTCCGACCACAATAGGTTCTCCAGCCGGCAGAACCATCACTTTGGTTGGACTGCAAGCCGCAGACTGTGAGCGCTGCTCTCATGCTTCTGGATAGGCCCTCAGACAGCCTAGCAGCCAGATGTCCCCGGGATAGGCCTCAGGATCTGGCCTAGCAGCCCAGAGCAATACAACACACGTCCACCCAGACAGCCGTCCAGGTGGCACCAAACCCCGATCACCTGACCTCACCCAAATAAATAGGCTCTCCCAGCAGGCCAAGAGACCCAAGAAGATCCCTGTCCATTGGCTGAGACACCCCATCTATTCCTAATCTGTCCTTGCAATGCCCTTGTCTTATCTAATGCCACCAGATGCCCGGCCATCTAGTGGCAGAAAAGAGAAGTGCAGCAATTCCAGAATAAGAGTGGAATCAACTGATCTATTGATTGACCAAGGCAACTATGCTTGGCAGGTAAATTTACTAGCAACCCTGCCTAAACATCAGGGTGCTACATCACCAACAACACACTTTTCAAAAGATGACATCTATCATAGTCACAATCTGTCAGAGGAATTCTGCCAGCTTTTGTTTTTACAATTGACAGTGGCAATTGGGTGAGCTTTCAAAATCTTGTGCTATCCTGTGCTGATGGAGGTCTGGATAGGGTCAGGTGGCACACAGAACCCCCACTCCACTTAACACCACTACACCTGGGGAAACTGACTTTCCTGCCCCCCTTGTTCCAGCCCTGATTATACCCCCTGCTTTTCCCCAGCTTCACTGGTGGCAGCAGCAGTGAAAAATATGCTGCCACAAATAAAGCTGGGGAAAGAGCATTTTTACAAAGTGTAATTATAACCTACCTTTCCCCCAGCTTCATTGGTGGCAGTGTTAGTATTTATATGTCCAGATTCAGTGATGACATGCATTGTGCATTGCTAAAACATCTCCTGGCCTCTTAATGTCTCCAGTATAGTGGCATTGGTGGCAACTAAACTGGCAGTACCTTAAGGTCAGCACGCTTGCATACACTTTCTCCTCCCCAACACCTACTACTGTGTTTCCCCCGAAAATAAGACCTACCCCAAAAATAAGACCTAGCGTTATTTTCCAGGAGGGCTGCAATATAAGCCCCACCCCGAAAGTAAGCCCTAGTTTAAAATGCTTGTAAAATCCTATAATCCACTATTACAGTAGTATATAATGTACAATGTTTGTAATATAGTTGTGGGGAAGAGAGCTCCGGTGGGTCACAGAGGTGCAGGGCAGGACTATAACAAAGGTATTTGGCACAATTATATTACAGAAACACACAATGTACATTATATACTACTGTAATAGAGTGAATTATAGGATTTTACAAGCATTTAACTCTGTTTACACTGGGGATTCCTGTCAGAGAGGGGGAGAGAAGAGAGCACATTACATGGTAAGACCTACCCCGAAAATAAGCCCTACTGTGTCTTTTGTTGCCAAAATGAATATAAGACCTGGGCTTATTTTTGAGGAAACACTGTAGTTCTGATGTCAGAGCTGGCATTTGTCCTGCACTTGAATCACTTGACAGGGAGAAGGCAGGAGAGGGGTGGCGCAACACTAGCAGCCGTGCAAATAACAGAACAGCAAATGGATATTTCACTCCTCCTAATTCCAACCAGGCCCACATCTGCGCTGGGCCCCATTGCGGTCATGTGGGTGGCTATGACAGTAGCTCTACCACTGGTTGAGAATATTCAAAAATATTAATTTTGAAAAGATTTACTTAAAATATCCAACCGTGAAAAGCAAACCCATATTTACTTATTGCATTTGTGCATGCATAGACAATTAAAGTGAATATGCACACAATTTATTGTGTAAACATTCTCTACTTTAGTAAATCAGCCTCAGAAAATGAAGCACATGTAGAACGCATGTCAATTCCTACACTGGCTCTACATACAGTATATGTGTTATGATGTAATGGTCTGCTGTGCTTACTACATCCCATTACGCAGCAGGATCAGAGGTTTATGGAAGGCAAATGATCTTCAGGATCAGAAAGACAATCTATACATGAAGAGTTCTCTCATTCACGAGATTGTCAGCTCTACCCTGAGTAACAAGACTTTTACACATGAAGGTCAGTGTGGCTATCCAGACTACAATACTACGATATCACTGCATCAACACATTTCAAAATACAGAAAAAGCGCCATTTTAAAAAAGGCATATTCCATATATTATTTCACTAGTCAGCATTTTAAAGGTTTAGGGGTTCCCATCATCCTGCGGTGTCCACACACTAATACAAAATAAGTTTAATTTACTCTGCCTGGAATTTTAAAAATGGCCAGAAGAAAACCCCTGCAAAAGAATAATGTAAATTCTTATATTTCCGTAGTGTCATGGAGATGCAGTAATGATTGTCTGTCAGCTTACTTCTCCATGTGTTCAGCTTATTAGGCCAGCCACTCTCACCTGGCTGCTTAAGTAATCTCTCCTCAAAGCATGGCTCCACCTCAGTCCCTATCAGGGAACTCTATATTAACCTGTGCACTGCAAGCCAGCCCTGCCGATCAATATTGTGTGTTTGGCATCCGTGTGCTACTTGCTGTGTGTTCTACGTCTGATTCCAGTTACCGATCTTGGCTTGTTCTTGACTATCCTTACCTGCTTGTTGCCCCGACCTTTGGCTATCTCCTGACTATCCTTTGTTATCACAGTCTGTTGCTTCCTCTGTACCTCCCTGTCATCTACCGTGAGTGTGAGCTGGAAGGCCCTAGGGGTCGCGACCCGGAGCCAGACTGCAGCTAAATCCATCCCCACCACTAGGGGCCTTTGGTGAACACCTGCTGGCTTTTAGATTCCGAGTCCTGTGAAATCTCATGCTCTAGCTCCCAGTGTCATCCGTGTTGGTAATACAGAGTACCTGCTCTCCTGTATCACCTGACACGCAGCCTGTGCTGCTCCATTTATGAGTTATTGTTTGCTGAAATCTTCTGCAGAGACCATCACTTCTGGGAGTGGCAGTCTCCTGGTTCCCCTGCTACACTCGCTGGTCTTCTTGTCAACTTCTAAGTCACTTCTTTGTGTAACGTGGTGATTGGCAGGTGGAACCAATGAGTGCAGACACATCAGTTCTGCAGAACATTTCAACAGACAATCCCTTTTGATTAGAGTGGACTTTAGTGGCATGGGTAGCAGGAAAGATATTTCCATTTTCTTTTGTGGGATAGTCTTTGTAGTTTAATACTCCTGACAGGGTCACTGTCCCAAGAGACCCCAAGAGAGTGGGGCATACATCAGCTGTGCAGAAAGACCTACGAGTCTTGAGAAAAACAAGGAACTGTAAGATTGTTCAGCATCTACCAAATGTTATAACAGGTTTTTGATCAGCCAATGCTTTCATTACATGGCAACATTTATATAATCTTTTAACAGCAAATTTCCTAAACTGATCAAGTTATTGTTTAATGTTTTATATAGAGTATACCTTGTCCTTCAGTCCAGCAAATTCAATCATCTCCCTTGCCACAGCAGCATTATTTGGGTTCATCTCGATGGTGATCAGGCGAACATTAGGCTTTAGTAACCGGGCTATGCGAACAGCAGAATACCCACAGTATGTGCCAAGCTCCAAGACCAGGGATGGGTCAGTTTCTTTGAGCACCTTATCCAGTATTAGACCTGTTACACAAATATCAATATAAATGCTGAGGCACATTCACCACAAAAATAGTAACTTACAGCTAAGAAACTAAGATGTGAGGTGGACAAAAGTTAGGATGAAATCAAGCTAGGTGAATGGCTTTATTTTACATGTTCAGGTTTAAATCTGTACCTGTGTTTAGAATATAACAATCTCAGGGGCTGATTTAAAATACAAAGCGATATCTATTTTCCCATATCGTCTTTCAGGACAGCCACCTACGAGAGACCTCAGCTCTTCCCTTCTTAGGAAACACCACCCAGCCTAGATTTAAAAAGGCATGCTTCCCTGCCGGCTCCTCAGTTTTTGGCGTTTCCTCCAGCAGGAGACACTGCGAGGAACCGTGGCTAAAGACAGCCAGGGAGGCTGAAGCCTGTATGTCCGGGAAGGAGACAGAGGTCTCAGGGAACTAGTGGTGGTGCGATGCCTCGGAGAGAGGTTACCTGGCAGCCACACTGTTTTTCCCTTGCCACCCCAGCTCTCCGAAAGTTGTGTCGTGGGATGCTTTGGGGGCCCGCTTTCAGGTTCTCAGTGGAGACGCAGGAGGAGGAGCTGTCCCCCCCCCTCGCATTTTTGTTTGCAAGCCGCACAGAGCTCACAGTGGGCCGTGTGGCAGGTGACATCACTTCCAGCGGTCCAGCGGGTGGAGGGGGGGTGCACCTCTCCTTGATCCGCGGCTTCCGATTCCAGCCACAGATGCTGTAGGTGGGCCAGGCTTTGGCTGATGGGGAGCCAGAAAGGTCGCACAGGCGGCTGGAGGTTCCAGAGGCAAGACCCTCCTTTTCACAGTGGAAGCGTGTCAGAGGCAGGGGCCATCCTGGCGCGGCCGACATCAGCCATCATAAGGTAAGGAGGACCAGGGGGTTGCGTCCCTTACCTGTCTGTCACCTGCAGCTCCACAGGCGGGGGTCCCTCTTGATGGTCAGAGGGGAGGAGGCACATGGAACCTGGGGGCTGGTGGTTCTAAGTGCTCTCCTGGGGGTGGTCCCTACAGGTCTGGCTGGTGGGTGGGGAAGGTCCCAGGGCTCAGACTGCCTCACAGAAACGGGGTGGGTGATAAATCCCACAGCCCCAGACTGTGCCTCACCAGCGTTAGTAGGGTACCGTACCCTTTCCTGACGGTCACCCCCTCCAGGGAGGAAAGGGGGCCGGAGGTTTCCATTGTTGGTTACATGAAAAAGCCCCATGGTGGTGTCGGTCCCATAGGCGGCATGACGGCGTACTTTCCCCGTCGACAGCATGGCTGGTATGTGTAGGGAAAAGAGGAAAAACGCAGCGCGCAGGGGGGGGGCTATTGCGCTCCAAGCTGGCCCACAGGAAGCATTCAGCGGGGTCACTTCCGGGGTGTATGACATCATCAGCGGGCGCCGGAGAGGTTACAGTCTCCATACGGCCCAAACAGGGATCCAGACTTGATGGAGGAGCAGTTGGCTCAGTGTTACATGCTCTGGGGGGTGTGCTGGCTCCATGGGATCATGCCATTATTCCACCAGTTCTAATCCTAAGTCCTGAAGACATAGGATGAACATGCTTTGCTACAAAGGGAGCAGTTGGCTTGGTGGCAAGTCCTCTGGCTGCTGTGAGTTCAAGCCATTCCTTAGGGCTCTGACTGGTCTGCTGGGGACCCAAGAAGCTGTGTGTGTCCTAGGTACTGCACAGCACCTCCACCTCCTGCTGGTGGAACAGGGCAGTGGGCAAGGTTTTAGTGCGCTGGTGTTAAAAAAGTAAAGACCCAGCAGAGGCTGCGGACCACCAAAGGGATGGGATGGGATGGACTCCTCTGCGACACCTGCACAGGCATCGGAAGCAGGCCCCAGCACCTCACAGGTAAACCTGAAGAGTCTGTTCTTCCATGCACATACTTTGAAAGTTTTCCCCCTTGTAACCAGTAGGGACTGGGTGAAGGGGAAACTTTTTCCCCCTCCTGCACAAGGTGTATGGAGTATGCGTGGCTGAAATTACACTGTGTGGTAAAATACAAGGCTGGCTGCTGAAAGGCAACGATAGTGAGGCAGTCATAGCTCGCAACCGGTGTAGCCATGGGAGTGTTCCTGGAGACATAGGATCTTATCTTTATGTCAGCTCCTTCTGACCTTTGACAAGTCACTTTATGCAGTGGCACCAGTTAACTCTTCAGCTCTGGGGTCACTGATTCGATGGGGCTGAGAGTCAGTTCCCTGAGCAGCCTCCTGGTCACTCTGGCGAGGCTATCCAGGGGAGAAGGCCTGGGTGGCTGACAATTCTGCCTGGCAGCACTGGGGTGGTTGGTTCAGATCCCCAACATTCCAGTACTTGCGTCAAGTTGGGGGTTCTCCCTGTGTTTATGTGAAGTATCATACATGCCCCAAACACATGCTGGCATTTGATATATGTGGCACATTGGCTGGGTGGCGTGCACTCATGACCAGAAGGGTCAGCTCACACAGAGTCTGCACTATAGGCACTGTAGTGAAAACTTTGCCTGTGTAGAACCAGCTCACCTAAAATCTTCAGGCAAGGGTCTTCAGGTTCTCCTGGTTGACCCATAAACAGTGAAGAAAAAGAGCTCACATTGAAGGTGTTGCACCTAAACTGTGCCTTAAACACTGAGGTCATGAGTTTGAATCCCATCCAAGCTATCATGTTTCACTAGTGTTTTGAGGTTACAGGGTTGCCAGCCGGATGGTGCCTGATGGCTACATCACCTGTATGCACCCGATATAGGAAACTTAACAGGGGATCTCTGGTGACCAGGGCCCGATATCAGGGGGTGGCCCCCTGGGTGGCATCATGGAGGGTTAAAGACCTTCAGGTGACCAGACCCTAGAAAGATACACAGGTTTCTAGAACACCTGTTAAGAAGTGGGAGAAGGCCTGGATGGTGAATTCAGTAGGCCTCCTCATTACAAAATTTCTCTGGAGGAGGTGGTTGCAGGAGGATCAGAAAAACACTCTTGCTCCACGACCAAGGACAGAGCAGTGGGAAAAGGCGTTCCTGTCCATTAGGTCTGATGGAAGCTGGAGAAGACTATGGTTCAGTTTCTCGGAAGGCTTCGGTTCAGTACCCTCTGCTCCCACCAGACGCAGTTTTTTTCCACAGATCCAGACTTACAGGCCTAGTCTTGGGAGACGGAGGGGTACTTTTGGATTCCATGCTCAAGAGAATGAACGCTCTCTTCTGAAAGGGACCTGTGATTCTTTTCATCGTAGGAAAATTAACTACTCTGGCATTTATACTGGCGTCGCGCATCTCAGAATATTATCTGACACAATTGCAGACACACATTGATGCACGGTCAGTAAGAGGACAGGCAGCCTCCCAAGTGGTGGGTGATGAACAGCATGTCCAAGACTGTGCGCTCGCTCTCCCACAGGGGACCTGTTCTTTGTCCTGGGTCAGAGGCGATTCTTGAATCGCATAGCAGACAGGAAAGCCCTTCCTGTGAAATACAAGCATGACACAGGTAGGAATGCTGGCCTATGGCCACAGCACCCTGAATGCACCCAATCTCATCTGATCACGGAAGTTAAGACTAAACTCCGTGGAGACATCCTCTTGCAGTTGTGGGCACTTCCATCTGGACCGTCTATAGGGCGGTTAACCCTTGGATCTCGAGTTTTCTCCGGGAACTCTGGTTTCCTCCCATAAAACGTCCTCTTTGGGCCGGTATAGGGTTGAAACTCTTGGGTAGATGCAGACGATCAGTGCTGGTGTTTCCCCAGGTGCTAAGCCATCTTGCCCACCTGCAGTCTTACCGGTGGGCAGAGAACACTACAGTCATTCTCATTGTATAACACAGGCTTAAAGGACAGTGGTTCTCTGTCCTGAGGGCTCTGGGAAACTGGTGGTCTGGCCACTAAAAAGGATCCCTCAAGATTATATTTTATGCTCCGCTTATCTGAGATTTGGAAGTGTTACGGCAGCTGGACCAGTTTTAGGTCTGCAGTCTCCCAAGTAGGACAAAACTTTACTTATTGCAGGCCCTCGTGGGACTTTCCTTTGAACTTTGGTTCATGTGTCAGTAAGGGGTTTCCTTCCTTGTTCATTGGCAGGGACTAAAGTAAGGGTTAAAATATCTAGCAGTACCTGGGCAAGATGGCATTAGCTAACTATCGGACAAGCCTATATGTAGGGAGATCTCAGAGAAGCCGATGCTACTACGTGCCAGATCTGTGCAGCGGCAACATGATTCAGCTCTCCCACCTTTTACTTGACACTAGAGGCTGATCTTGTTGTCAGCAAAGGGATAAGACTCTTTGGACACAGAGTCCTGTAAGCCGTAGTCCCACCCTAAGGGCAAGTGCTCGCTTATCCTCTCATAGGTGGCTGTACTGAAAGACGATATGGGAAAATTAGAGTTACTGGTAGAGCTGCACAATTAATCGTCAAGAATCGTTATCGCAATCTTTACTAAAGTGTTTCACAATTCTTTCTATGCAAAGAATTCTCTCTGCTCTTATGAAGCCACAGCCATCAAAAGAAAGGAAGAGAAAACTGGGCAGTCTGCCAAGAATCAAAACATTCTTTATCAGTTGAACTTAAGTATAAACATTGCAACAATTTGTCAATGGAATAGACTGCGTGTGTGTAAGTGAAAAAAGTTAAACCACTTAAACACTAAACCTTTTTCTGACATTTGTTGTTTTCAAGTTAAAATCATTTTTTTTTGCTAGAAAATTGCTTAGAACCCCCAAACATTTTTTAGTAGACACCCTAGAGCAGTGGAGAACCTCGGCACTCCAGATGTTTTGGAACTACATTTCCCATGATGCTCAACTACACTGCAGCCGGCATGAGCATCATAGGAATTGTAGTTCCAAAACATCCGGGGTGCCAAGGTTTGCCATCACTGCCCTAGAGAATAAAATGGTGGTTGTTACAATATTTTATGTCACACTGTATTTGCGCAGCGGTCTTTCAAATGCAATTAATTAAAAAAATTCAAAAAAAAAAAAACTAACCAGTAAAGTTAGCCCATTTTTTTATCTTATAATGTGAAAGATTTTACGTTGCGAGAATTGTGATCTTTTTATTCTAAGCAAAAAAATTGTGATTCTCATTTTGGCCAGAATCGTGCAACTCCACTTACTGGTAAGGTCTTTTACAGGAGTCTCTCAGGACAGCACCGTGTACCCACCCTGGTATCCTTTTGACTCAGAAACCATCAAAAAGTAATTTATGGTGTATGTGTTCTTGTGTCTACCCAGCTGGCCGGAGTTGAGGAGCCGACGGGGAAGCATGCTTTTTAAATCTAGGCTAGGCGGTGTTTCCTAAGAAGGGAGGAACTGAGGTCTCTCATAGGTGGCTGTCCTGCAAGACTCCTGGGAAAGACGTTGCCAGTTAGTAACGCTAATTTTCTGCATGCATTCAGTTTAATTTAAACCATAATTGCATCCACATTTTACACTTTTTTTTAATGAAATGCAGAGCGCAGTATGGGGCCTCCAATGTCCTCTCTGTGCCTTTTAATCAATGCAGAGGACACTCCCAGATAACAGTATAGCCACACCACGCATCGTTTCAAAGTCACAGGACAGATTTCCTCTTCCTGGCAATTGTTCTTATCCATTCGAATAAATGGGCCTTCACTTGTTTCAGAGTTCCAAAGCAAGCTAGGCAACAGTCTCTTAATGAAGGAATAGACACCTTTGGTTAACTTTAGTCTTCTGACTATTAGACACAAGTAATAACCTTAATTTTCAAGAACAATTGCCTAATCATATTCTGGAGAAAGCCATTTGATTTTGGGCAGTTCTGAACCCAAAAATGTCAGTACCAGAAAATAAGCTTTAGCTGTGCTATTACAATTACAAATGTTTCTGTTATAACTAGTTATCATTCTAACAGGTACTGTGAAAGTTTGCCAGAAAGACTTTGGAAAAATTGCTCTTGAATTTGGAGCTTTGCAGTCATCTAATAAATTATAAATCAGTCATTTTAAAGAGTAATAACCATTTGTAACTATAAAAGCTATATTAAATACTAACACCATTTAGAGCTAGTGCAGATGTTTGACAGATCAAAATATGCTGGATTTAAAAAGTTGTACATTTATAGTCCTGACAAGCTGAAACCCATCTTCATCTCCCTGTGTGTCAAACATGTGTAATGTTTGTCAATAAGAAACTACTGACCTTTAAAATGGCCTTTGCCATTTGCCTAGCAACCAGTGGGTGGAGCCTGATCGGGAAGCTGTGACACTAGGCCCCCATTAGGTTTGCTCCTGCCTTGTAATTGACCACAGGCAGTGGGCTTATATATAGCCAATAGCAAGCGGTCTATTGGCTAAGAATCTGCCCACTGCTTGCTGTCGATCACAACGGGGAGTGGACTTGATGGGGAACTAGTGTCTGAATTCCCATCAGGCTCTGCCCCCCACCAGGTGCAAAACACCCCACCGCTGCACTTTTGGACCTATGCAGCAGCAGGGAGGAAGCATCATTCCACTGAGGCCAGTCTCAGAGCGCCACCACAATTGGTGTGTGGCCCAGATTTATGTATCTGTCTACAGAAGGTACATGAATCTGCCACCTGCACTGACATTTGTTTTGTGGAGGCACATTAGAATATTAAAGTGCGTCTTAGACACTCTGAATTCCCCTGTATGTCTTTAACATTATGAAACATTTTATAATTTTATACCCTAAATGCAGTTATTTAAAAAGAAATCCTGCTTCCTGCATCTTTGATGTGCTTACATGAAAATGCACATTATATAGAGTTCAATAGTAACACACTTAAAACACAAGGAAAACACACTACACAAAAGTGAACCGGCCCTACAGTACATGCTGCTATGAGTATATGCTTATAGAACATATTCTAGAATATCCTGTTGCATAATACCTTTTTCATCGCCCACATGCATGGCCCATTCCTTCTGGCTGCAATATTTATCAATATGATCCACCACACTTTGAGGGTCGCCTCTCACTGCATTCTGCTTCACAAACTCCAGGATCCTCTTTTCCTTCTCTCCACCCATAGCTGCTACAGAGCTTCTGTTCACCGACTTCGATCTGTCAAATAAACAGATATAGCACTAAGCACACTTAAGTTACTGTTAGGGCAAATATGTCATGGCTGTGTACCAAATAAAATTAATCAGCACAAATAATATCTATATGCCACTAACACAGGCACTGAGAGGGAGGAGAGATGACTGGTCAACTTCTCAACTCCTTCTGGGCTGCAAACACCCTTGAGAGGCAAACATACAAAGAAAAGAAATGGGTTACACAAGTACAGTAAGCACAGTTCTGTAACGTTACAGGTCCTGAGGTGAAGATTAGTAGTGTCTTCTGCTAGCAAACGGTGGGGCTCTTGTTTTAAGAGTAGGTTTAAAACAAACTCACGTGGAGCAGAAATCATCTAGAATGTTCTGAGATTTAAAAGGACAAACTACTAGAGATGGCAACTCCAAACAAGCATCACCAGTCCTCTGTGCGATAACACAACGCTAATCCCAGGTGCTGGTTCAGGCTTCTGATGCTCTTAGCGATGTTGTAAGGCACTGGATCTCTTGCTGATGGCTGATTGAGATGACTGGTAGCGAAACTTGCAAGGTGAACAGGCAGTGATCGACCCGATACCTGGATGGGTATCTCTTCTCCATACTTAGAGTTTTCCTAGAAACTAGTTTCTCCATCTCGCATTGTAGGTTTATATCTGCAATCGAATTGGAGATGGAAGGGGGCTCAGTGGTGTTCCAGAGTTTAGCGATATTTAGTTTTGCCACCAGGTGTATTATTACCACCCATGATCTGGAGGGGAATTTTTCTATCCCAAGATGTAGTAATGCTAGTGAAGGGTTAGGGGCAGTTGGTGACTGATTCTGAAGATCAAGGCAAATATTTGTTTCCAGTATGAGCAAATGGATCTATAAAACCACATGATGTGTGCTATAGTACCAGTACTCAGTAGTGTATTTAGGTTTTATGCTGCCCTAGGCCTGACTAAACTCGTGCACCCCCTAATTTGAATATGACCCACCCCTTGCTGTTTAAGTAAAAAATAAACTGACAGGGGCTATAACCCTCCCTTATTCTATCCAACATGAAAAAAAAAAAAGTGTTGCCTATAGTTCTACTTTGAGCACAAATTTCTGATAATTTTATGGAGAGGACTAAGAAGGTATAACCATACCAATGGTGCAGCAGAAAACATAGCACAGTGAGGAAGGTTTGTGGTCCAGGATAGGACGGTCAAAATTAGAAGCGCCCCCCCCCCCTCGACAGTTGCGGAATGCCGGCCGTCTGCATACCGGAAGCAGTGCGGCCGCTTTATGGGGACACTAGACTAATTTGCCTCTCAGCCCAGTCCGCCCCATAAGACTGGCGCTACACTGTGTAGCGTAAGCCGGCGAGGACTCTTTCCGTGCTGCCCCCCTGCAAAGTGCCGGCCTAGGCCAGTATATAGCGTTGCCAGTACTTCCACAGGACCTCCAGCAAGTAGAAGGATGTCCTGGGAAGAATTTGGAGAGCCGATAAGGTGTCAGATACAACCTGTGTATTGTTTTTTGGTAGGATTCCCAATGATTGGAGCAGTGGAGGCTGTGAAGGTGAATTTAAAGGCTCGTGACCAGAGGCCTGAGTACATTGTGGAGATACCATGTTTTGGATACCTTGCACAGGTGTAGAATTTGTGGAGTGGCTCTGGTATCTTGATCTCAGCGGGAATTTTGGACATCTTGAGAACTGGGTGCCACCAGTAGTAAAGCTGTTTGAGGATAGAAGCGTGATAGTAGGCTTATATGTGAGGGAGACTTACTCCTCGTTTATGATGTCTAGTTAAGATGTGGTGGGCACACCTGGGTGGTTTAGTGTCCAACATATCTTGAGATTTGTTTCTGTATTGAGGTAAAGAAAGAATGTGTAATAAACTAGAGACAATCAGCGCAAACTATAATAAGATGAGAAATGCAAGCTGAACACTATAAGGATTCACCAACCTAGATAACAACATATAAAACAATACTAGTGCAGCGCAAATAATAAAAAAAGAAAAGTCCTTGTGAACACATCAATAATCAATTCCTCTTGGCAAAGGGAGGCTGATCCATTTCCATAAGGCACCAATATTCGTCAATTCAATCATAAGAATGCAACACAATGGATAAAAATTTTTTTACAAGCTAAGACAGTCTGTTCGCGTCCGAACAGCTGAGATGGCAGCGGGTGACGTCAGAAGCAAGGCTCCACCCCCGGACACGAACAGACTGTCTTAGCTTGTAAAAAAATATTTATCCATTGTGTTGCGCTGTTTAGTGCTTGTTATACAGCAGTTCCTTTACATTATTTTTACAGAATAAATCTTTTCATACGGAATACACTTCGTACCTTTTTTTTATTTTTGGGACTGCCACATGTTACACCGCACTGAAGGCTTATGTGCTTTACCCGGGAAAGCTGACTGTTGGTGATCACAGACGAGACCCAGATAAGCTGCACAGCATTTATCCAGCATGGAATTTAGGCTTGCATGACCCCCTGTAATTAAGAGGTCCACCTTTTCCGGTAAGCGCATTCTTATGATTGAATTGACGAATATTGGTGCCTTATGGAAATGGATCAGCCTCCCTTTGCCAAGAGGAATTGATTATTGATGTGTTCACAAGGACTTTTCTTTTTTTATTATTTGCGCTGCAGTAGTATTGTTTTATATAAAGAAAGAATGTGGTATAGGAATCAATACTGTGTGGAATAAGTAGAGGAGTTTGGGGAGGATCAACATCTTGAAGGAGGCAATTCTTCCTAGTTTAGATAGGCCATTTGTGTGCATTTGATTTAGTAGTTGTGGAAGTAGTTTTTGGAAAGCACGGTAGTAGTCATAGTGGTGGTGCCATGAGGGGGGCAAATTTTATCCCTAGGTATGGGATAGATTGACTCGTCAAAGTATAAGGAAGAGACCTTTCCAGGAGGGAATTTTGCCTATGTGTGAGGTTTAGCGGAAGGACCAGGGATTTAGAGGAATTGAGTTTGTAGAAGGAGGCGAAGATAAATTGGTTGAGTAGGTCTTGGATCGCTGGCATGGACTGGGTTAGTGAGCAAAAGTATGACATTGTTGGCAAAGAGACTTATTTTATGATCCAGATCATTGTGCACAATGCCTGAAATGCGCTTGTCCACCCTAATCTTTGCTGCCAGGGGTTCCATTAGTAGAGCAGAGCAAAAATGAGACTTCTTCATAGGATTCCCATAGGAATCCTATGAAGAAGTCAAAATGACGAAACATGTCGGGGGGGCTGTACGGCAACCTATCGTAACGTGTGACGCTCTGCTGTGTTCGGCTGTGACTGCCCTGTGTTGCCGAGGAACCCACGGGAGGGGGGGCGGGGTGAGGTTTAAAGCTGCATCCCGTGTCCGCCGTGACCACAGTACACCGCCACAGATTTGTTACACGAGTTTACCCAGAAATGCTCTTTAAATATTGGAAGGATGTGAGTACAATGGTTGTGGATACCGTGTGTTTATTTTAATAAATGTTTTTTACGTCATCACACTATTGGAGGCATCTTTTTCATTTTATGTGGATACATCTCCTTATGCTGAGCACTGCTGGATATTGAAGAGTCTAACTTACCTTGATTAACCCTGGTGGGTTTCTAACAGCTTACATGCCGAGCATGAGAGAGCAAGGCAAATCTTTGTGGTGAGTGTGGTTTCAAAGGAGTGGATCACAATCACTATCGGTGTGGTGGAAGGAAGTTTGAATTATGTAGGAAGATTATTCACTTAATGCTATGTGAAACACAGTGCTTTGCATGGACTTTTTCAATAATCATTATTTTTGATATCTTCATTCCACTTTTTATTTTTACTTATTTATGTTTTACTTTCACTGCTGTAGTGTTAATACACTTGGATTTATTATTATGGACACTTTAAAGTTGTATAGTTCACTGTTATGAGATATTGATGTATAAGATTGGATGTCACTGAATTGATGTGAACACAGTGCCACTATTTAAATTGTCATTACTGCTGCTCAAAATGAATTACAATTTGGGGACACTTTTAGCTTCAATGGATTTTTACTGATGCAAAATTCAAGAAAAACCCCAAAATATACAGTGAAAAATTCTGCAGATTGCACGAGAAATGGTCATAGGCGGTGGTGTTTAAATGTTTTTAAATTTAGAAATTCTTGGATCAATAAATCAATAAAAGTGCATTGCAGCATAGAATGCACTTAGAATGATATTCTTTGTAAGCAGTTGAATATCAAATAACTCTTTCCTACTATATGTGGTGTTTTCAAACAATATGCTGCAAATTTATGACATAAAAAATATATTTTTTTATAGGACTATTCACCATCCATAACAGCTGATCTTTTGGGGTCAATGACTGGAGACCAGAATATGAAACTGATCTTTATCTCTATTCTGATAATGTCTGTGTTTATTGCAGAAAGGGTGCAGTTTTTTTTGGGTTTTTTTAAAGAAAAAAATAAATAGTTAAAAGAAATTCTGTGGCAAAAGACATAAGTAAACTTGCACTTTGTCCATGCATAGTCACATTGTCATCACAAACCACACATGTTAGACTTCCCCGTGATTTCCAGTAGTGAAATAGAGGAGCAGAGATGGAAGAAAAAGCCAGTACACGCTCCGCTTCCTCCCATGTGACAGCACTGGTGCTTGCTCAGCCCAGAGTAAGCTCAATGTAGTTTGTCTTTTACATTACAAGTATAATAAAGAATTATTATTTTGTGCTTAAAACAACAGTAAAGTGTAAAAATTCAATGATTCATTAAAAGCAAAAAAAAGGGCAATTGTAAGAGAGGAGCTGGGTAGGAGTGAAAACATATGTAGCAAACTGGTCCTAAACAGGGCTGCTAATAAATCTAGTTGTGCTAGATGTTAACTAGCCTGGCTAATTGGTAGGTAATCCACTGATTCCTGCCCTAAGTCTGAGTTTGGTGTAGTCTCTCTCTTCTATCAATAGGTGGCACTGTTGCTTTTGGCATTAGAATGATGGATTACCATAAATCCAGGTAATGGGTAACTAGGTTGTCTCAGCCAATCAGCAGGGGTTTCTTTAACCGCTGTGTATACTGGGATAGGCTATTTATTTGGGAGGAGTCAGATGTTCAGGGTTCTTCCCACCCGAAGCTACGGCCTGGGTGGGCGTGTGTTGAGAAGCTCCTAGTTGCTAAGCCTGAAGCCTGAGGCCTATGCAGGAGGCATGCTGGCTGCTAGGTCCACTTAAGGCCTACCCAGCAGTTTAGGAGGAGCAGCCAAGGTTAAGCCTAAAGCTTGGGGCGGGACCGCGTGTGTTAGAGGCTCGACCATAGGGGAGCCTGATCGTTGTCAGAGGTAAAGGAGAAGCAGTTGCCACAAAAGGGACAACCACTCCTGTTACTGGAGGCAAGTTTGGAAAGGATGAAGTTCTGAAGGAGTACCAGAGCAGACGCTTCACTAACCAGGGACAGGAAGGAGTACGGCGGGTAGGTGTAAGTAAAGCTTGAAGATAAAGTACAGTGGTTAGCTGTGAGTGAAGCTCGGGGGAATACAGCGGGTGGCTGAGAGTCCAAGAAGTCTAGTGAGTGAGATGGCGAGCTGAGCTTAGGATCTACAGTAGGATACTGAGCTGAATTAGAACATCTACAGTGGGTTACTGTGAGAATTTGTTGCCATAGGAGACAGTGGTTGCTACAAGATACAGATTGCTGCATTCAGCTTAAAGGACCTCATTCTGTATTGCTGTCTGCCTAGTTCTATTTTTCGTTAAAAATTATTGCGGCGCTAAAAAAATAGTTCAATCTGAAGAGTGGGAGGAATACAATCACCAAATATAGTGTGAAGATGTAGAGAAGTCACTCATCACCACGTGATAATGTAGTCTGCTACATAATAAGGATTAGGCATGAATGGTTATCTCTCAAAAAGCATCCAGCGAATCCAGCCAACCGGAACCCCTCGTCAGACAACAACCTCCGTGTAACTTCCTTCATATATGTACAACTCCCAATGATCACTTCAGAGTTATGGCTTTCAGGCATGTAGTCATCATAAACCCAGAGAGAGAAATGAAGGACCCATAGTGAAGCCCGTAATAGTATGTAAAAAACTTTAATGTAATAACTTACAATTGAGGTTCAAAACAGCATGCATCAAAGAAAGGACAATCAGCTGCAGCAATCAGCGTACGGATGTCAGCCTGGCAAATGAATATTTGCTTTGCTAACACTGAACCACAATCCTATTGGACGCCTAGCGGAACAGAGCAGGAGACACATGGGAACCATGGAGGATGCAGGAGCCGTCGCCTGCCTGTCCCACAGCTCGCTGCCAGCTGGGGTAAGTACCGGTCTGGCGGCGGGCGAGCGGGGGTCACAGTGGCTGCATATTATGGGCACAGGTTGCATATGGTGGGCATAGAAGCTGCATATGGTGGGCACAGTGAGTCTGCAATTTATGTTGTTGTTTTTCAGAATTTTTCAGTTTGTTTGCGCAACCCCCCCCCAAATTTTGAGCATCAGCCGCCACTGCTCCCATCTCTGTCACTGAGTTGGCAAGGTCTGCCTTTGAATTTCTACCACAGCTGCATAGTTCCTCTGGTGCCCCACACACAGCATGCTGAGGCTTGCAGCTGAAGGGGACTATCAGCTGTGCAATATCTCCAATGGGCTGAGGTGGTGGGCGGGGGTGTGGCCGAACTCTCTCTCTCTCATGCACACTGCCTGTCCTCACCGCACACTGCTCATTAATGTCTAAACCGCTGGCAACAAAAGTGAATACACCCCTAAGTGAAAATATCCAAATTCGGCCCAAAGTGTCAATATTTTGTGTGGCCACCATTATTTTCCAGCACTGCCTTAACCCCCTTGGGCATGGAGTTCACCAGACCTTCAAAGGTTTGCACTGGAGTCCTCTTCCACTCCTCCATGATGACATCACGGAGCTGGTGGATGTTAGAGACCTTGGGCTCCTCCACCTTCCATTTAAGGATGCCCCACAGATGCTCAACAGGGTTTAGGTCTGGAGACATGCTTGGCCAGTCCATTACTTTTACCCTCAGCTTCTTTAGCAAGGCAGTGGTCGTCTAGGAAGTGTGTTGGGTCATTGTTATGTTATGTTGGAATACTGCCCTGTGGCCCAGTCTCTGAAAGGAGGGATCATGCTCTGCTTCAGCATGTCACAGTACATGTTGGCATTCATGGTTCCCTCAATGAACTGTAGCTCCCCAGTTCCGGCAGCACTCATGCAGCTCCAGACCATGACACTCCCACCACCATGCTTGACTGTAGGCAAGACACACTTGTCTTTGTACTCCTCACCTGGTTGCTGCCACACATCGACACTATCTGAACCAAATAAGTTTATCTTGGTCTCATCAGACCACAGGACACAGTTCCAGTAAGCCATGTCCTTAGTCTGCTTGTCTTCAGCAAACTGTTTTCAGGCTTTCTTGTGCATCATCTTTAGAAGAGGCTTCCTTCTGGGACAACAGCCATGCAGACCAATTTGATGCAGTGTACGGCGTATTGTCTGAGCACTGACAGGCTGACCCCCACCCTTACAACATCTGCAGCAATGCTGGCAGCACTCATACGTCCATTTCCTAAAGACAACCTTTAAATCTGGTACAGAGCAGTGCACTCAACCTCTTTGATTCCTTTGAACAGGAGATTTTTATCTCCCCACTGAAACCTGAGCTCAATTCGCACCGCACATGTGTGAAACCGGGCTTATACTTACCTCCATCTTTTGCCCCCATTGTTACTCCCATTTTTACTATTGTTAATATTATTGTCTCCATGTTTACTACCATGCACTTCTTCATATATATGTTTCCATGACACTGACTATTATATAACCTCCTGTTTTTTTCTCTGTGTACATTGTTACCTTGTAGTTCCCCTCCCGCCCACAGGTGGCACTGTGCTTTCTTGTGATAGACGCTGGGACCTGTTATCCCACAGCACTGCCATATAAAAGCACATTGCAGACACCTCCCTATTAGGCCTATTGAAGGAGCAGTGGCTCCGAGCGCGTAGCCTTCTCTCAACCTCTCTGCTAGCCCTCCTCCCTGGGCGATCCCTCCCCTGGATACCGAATCCAGAAGCAGACGGAGGACCTGTGACGTCATGCACGCTTCACGTGCGCTCCACGCCGGCCCCTAGTCTCTTCCTGATGGCCACAGAAGGAGCTCCCGGCTGGTAATCCACCTTCTGTAAGTGTGTTTTTACCTGGTGTCATTAAACATCATTTGTTAATACTACACTCAGGTGGCGCTTCCTTCTCTACCCCTCTCTCAACCTCTTTGGTCGACCATGGCAAGGCCTGTTCTGAGTGTAATCTGTCCTGTTAAACCTCTGTATGGTCTTGGCCACCATGCTGCAGGTCAGTTTCCGGGTCTTGGCAATCTTCTTATAGCCTAGGCCATCTTTATGTAGAGCAACAATTCTTTTTTTCAGATCCTCAGAGAGTTCTTTGCCATGAGATGCCATGTTGAACTTCCAGTGACCAGTATGAGAGAGTGAGAGCAATAACACTAAATTTAACACACCTGCTCCCCATTCATACCTGAGACCTTGTAACACTAAGGAGTAACATGACACCGGGGAGGGAAAATGGCTAATTGAGCCCAATTTGGACATTTTCACTTAGGGGTGTAGTCACTTTTGTTGCCAGTGGTTTAGACATTAATGGCTGTGTGTTGAGTTATTTTGAGGGGACAGCAAATTTACACTATTATACAACCTGTACACTCACTACTTTACAGTGCAGCAAAGTGCAATTTCTTCAGTGTTGTCACATGAAAAGATAAATGAATAAAATATTTACAAAAATGTGAGGGGTGTACTTACTTTTGTGAGATACTGTATATATGCTATATACGTATGCACACATATGTGTTTGATCTTAGGGGTGCACACTCTAATGCGATAGGCTTTGCACACCAATGTCAGTACTGTTGGAAATGATTTTCTATCCTGTCATATGCAGTGCCGGAATCTGTACCTGTATTATAAAGCAATATAATAATGCAACCTGACACAACCTGGTTATAGCGGTGGCAAGCCTCCACCCCTAATGTGTGAAACAACAGGAAAGAGAAAAGGAATGGGACTTTGTGGGAGGCATGTCACTGAATGGATACCTTATTCATAACATTAATAGAATTATTTATTAATTTCAAAACACGTTATAAAAAGTGTCAATCTGTGATACAGGACACAATGTACTATGATACACTTCTATGACTATATAGTTATTATTCAAAATAAAATATAACATAATTAGTGGTACAGTTACATAAAAACACTCATCCATTCATAAAAGTGCAATGAACATAAACAATTGCTCATGATGAGCCAAACTTGTCTGGGCATCAGTCCGATGTATACTCGACGCACGTTTCATGGCTTATGCCAATCATCAGGAGTAAAATGCTCTGAAATTAAATCAGTGAGATCTATAAATATAGGATACCCTTTAAATGGAGAACACTCTCTCAAAATAAAGGTCTATAACTTAAAATGCGGCCCAGTGGTGATGCCCAGCCTATGTCCAAGCGAAGACAGGGGACAGGGATGATGATCTCCCCCGGGGCTGAGGTGAGGAATCCCATCCAGACCAGAGACAGCAGCCAGGTGAAGACCAGGCAACCACGTCATGACCATGTGAATCTGGTGTATGCTTAACAGTCCACACTGCTCTGCAAGGATATAGAACCATGTGAAATGAATGTATTATTATTGGGATGAACCCATGCCTGTGAGTGAGTGAAGGTGATGAATGGTGTGTAATTACTGCAGAGATATGGAGTGTGTTAACTAAGGGAACTACAGCCAGGGAAAATGTGTATACATATGCCCACAATAGATAAATCCAAAACCAAACCCACCATGTGGTGGTGGATTGTGAAGTGTGAAACTGAAAATCAGTCATAGAGTGACAAACGCTACAATATAATCTCAAATCATTGCCATTAATGGCAGCTGAAGTCCTCTGCGGTGGCATACATTGTCCATATTCTCTGTACACTACAATAGCTAGGATTTCCATTGTAATCACACCTGAAAGTTTCTTTCCATACATATTCTAAACTTGGGTATACCCCGGTAGTATTGCATGCAACATTTTTCTGTTGTAAGAACATTTGTTCATTTTTCTAATCAAATTGACCCACAGTGAGGAGAAAATTTTGAAGGAGCAGGATGGAAAATGTCTCTTGAATGTATGAATTTGTGTGCGATTTTCGTTTGGTAAACTCCATTCATGCCAAAATCAAATGTTAAAAGCAAACAAAACCTATTGAACGACAATGGAATGTTCTGAGAATTTCCATCTGAAATTCTACTAGTGTATAGCCAGCCTTAGCTATAGAAATACATGATAACAGGGTAAAGTCAGACACACACAGGTTCCAGGTGCTGTCCATGAGGAGTACACCCGGGATACAGGAGCATTGAGCTGTGTACTCACAGCCTGCATGGAACACATATATACGTTCTCTCACCTTGTGTGTTCTGTGTATGCTCTCCTCTGTAGTCAGGAAGGAATGGTTCCCCTATTACACATGTGTGCTATTTATCTTTTCCTCAGAGAGGCCTACACTGGGTATGACTAAGCAGAAGTGTGTGTGTAGTACTGAGTACAGTGTTCTCCTACACAATGAGGAGGCTGAGGAGGTGGGGGGGGGGGCTCGTTGGGAGCTGTGTGCTCCATTCCATTCACAAACATTCCTCCTAATACTAACAAATAAGTCAGTATATTCCAGTCAGACTTGTAAGGCTGCATATACACTAGTAGAATTTCATTCAATATTTTTAATTGTGAGACTGTTGATTGTTTTTCTAATCATTAGTACAATCAAATCGTCTTTTTGACCACAGGGATGAGAAAATTCCAAGGAGCAAGATATAAACATTTTTTCTGCACTGTAAAAGTTTCTAAGGCCCTTTCCACACAGGGGGGTGCTCTGTTGGAGTCCGTCTGTTCAGCAGGGTATCTGTCCGCTGGTCCCCACTGAGCAGGCGGGTAGCTGATCCATGTCCATTCTGTTTATACTCCTCTATGGGTGGTTGGATGTAAACAGACCGTCTGTCCATTTACACACGACTGCCATCCGGTCCACCAGACAGATGTGGAATAAATCCCCATCCGTTTTTAGCAGATTGAAATCGGATTGGACGAAAGTGGGTGTCAGACACATGTCAGTTGACACCCGCCACTCCATAGAAAAGACTGGAGAGCCCATTTAGATATGCCTGAAAAACTGACAGACGCACCTAATCGTTCTGCTAGTGTGAAAGGTTCCTAACAGGGTATGTGCTTTTTGTTCAGTAAAGTCCATTTATCCATTTATCCATATAGGCCTCATGCACACTAAATGTTATAAAAAAGCCAATAGCATTACCTGTAGAAAGCTGTAGCTGTAGAGTGAGTTTTGCAGCATTTTTGCAGTAGCGTTTTTTTAGCAAAACTATACTCTCACAAAAGCTTTTGGCTCAAAAACGCTGATAAACGCAGAATAGCCACGCTTTTCAGCATTTCAGCACTTACTGTTCCCCAGAGGCCAATGAAGAATTAGCAGGACAACAGGGCTGCAGCCAGACAACAGGAGCAGGGAGGGAGGCAGATTCTGGCTAAGCACATTGCGTATACTACGCAATTAAGGATGAGCTCAGGCGTGTTCGCAACTAGGACATGCAGAGCCCCCCAGGAAGTCGGCACTGCGCTAATCACAGGCAGCGAGACATTCCGCACATCGGGAAAATGTCTCACTGCCTGTGATTAGCGATGTGCAGTGCCGACCTCCTGGCGGGCTCTGCACGTGCTAGTTGTGAACACGCCTGAGCTCATTCTTATACGCAATATGCGTAGTCCAGATTTAGTATCTTCCTCCACCCTCCAGGCTCCTCCTTGGCCAGGTCTACTATCTAGCCTACCACAGAGCCCTGCAGTGAAGACCAAGAGAAGAAGGGCTCTGAGCAGGCTAGTAGTTTGATTTAGGTGTTCACTTCTCACCCTTATCTAACCTGGCACAGTGCTCTGTCCTGCTGCTGTAGAGTGAAAGCAGGACAATGCAGTAGACACTGGGCAGGCTAGCACATTGGGCTTTCTCCTGTCTAGCCTGCCACAGTGCCCAGGGCACTGGTCAGGCTCGTTTTAGGCTGGCAGCTCACCTCAAACCAGCCCCTGTAAATGCAGCTTTTTGCTGGTGCGCTGACCCGTGCGCTGTCACAGATAGGGATGACACCATTGCGGTCGGATATCACTTCCTACTTGTTGGTGTCACCCCTCTGGCGGGTGTCACCTGGGTGCGATCTGCATCCCCTGCACCCCCTGCACCCACATAGCAATGCCACTGAGTGGAGGGCTGGAAGACAATAAGATTTGACACTGAAGTGTTGGATTTCTTCTCATTTTGCAGGGGAAGAAGGAAGAAGAAGAAGGAAGAAGAAGGAAGAAGAAGGAAGAAGAAGGAAGAAGAAGGAAGAAGAAGGAGAAGCTCATTTCTGGGCGCAGATTTAGCCGCTGAATGGTCCACCATATCCGAATTCTGCACTCAAAAATGGATGGAAATCATCATCAAGCAAAGGGATACCCTATTCAACTCATTATCGTCCAAATTAACCAATCTTATAGATGAACTAAGATCGTACATTACACCCTTACCCACCTCATGGTACAAAAAACTGAAACTTAACACTAAGTACCAAGAGGATTGCCTCATCAAATGTAAATTACAGAAGATACGCAGAGACTTTGACGATTACAACTCCAACAGGATCCACTGTTGGAAAAAACCCAGAGGCAATACACCCCCCAAAGTTAACAACCACCCCAATCTCCACACCCCATCAGGGCAAGAGAACCACACCCCAGTCCCCCTGATGGAATGTGTACCAAGGCCCACCACGGCCCTCTTATCCTGTCAAGGCCCCTCCACCAAACCTTATAAACCACATAGGCCACCGGCACCTTCCAGACGGCCACAGCCCACACCCACACCAAAAGAGGATCATCATCGTCCACCACCCCCCGTGCCAGTTTCTTCCTCCAGTACACCCAAAACTTCCAAGAGTATAAAGAAGAAACCCCACACTGGCATCCTTACCTCAATCCCTTCCATACCGGTTACCCTCAAAGATACACAGACCGGCAGTGCCATATCAGATCACAGTACTTATGAGGACCCCCAGTCATCCACTCTGGATTTTGGTATTGGGAATCTACACACCGCACAGCCCAAGATCACTCATGCATCTGGGCCCACCATAGACCACCCCAGTATCCACGCCATCTCATCACCCCCTATCACCCCCCATTTACAGTCCGACCAATAAACATATCTCCCACCCCTACCCCCTCTTTTTTAGTGATCACCCCCCAACCCTGCCCAAAAAGAAAGCTCACCGACGAGGCAGGAGAGGGGGGAGACACAGACACAAAAAGGAAGGAGAAATTGGGCAGACTGTAAAAATCTTCAACCTCTCTGATCACACCTTATCCATGCCTGAAAAATCTCTACTAGCACGCAGGCTCACCTTTGCCCCCACAGCATCTCTTCTTGGATCTCAATAGGTTCATTAGAAATATCACCATCAAATGATATTTCAACATTTAAGACTCTAAGAAAGGTAATGGTACCCCAAACATTACCCCAAACACTACTCCATATACTACTAATGACCTCGCTGAATGCAGTACTACTACAGAAGACTCCTCCACCCTAGGACCCGCAGAACTCGTAGCCCTAGACCAGTTGGAAGATCTCTACATTGACAACCAGATTGAATCTCTAACTCAACATCCACCTACCTCTTCACCCATCTTACACACTAATTTCAAACCGAAATCTATCTTTTATCCCACATTTGCCAAAGGACCTTACGTCCAGATCTTCTATCAGGTTGTATATACTGATATACTACAAATGTGTCAAATGTCCAACTTACGTTCCAATCCACCATCTAACTTAACCCCAGCAGAACGCACGGCTCTTAAATCACTCACCAACAACAGGCAACTGGTTATTAAGCCCGCAGATAAAGGAGGTGATATCGTAGTCCAGAACCGTGCAGACTAAATGCTGGAAACAACTAGACTCCTATCTGACACATCCACATACAAAAAAAACTTTCCGGAGATCCCTTACCCAAATTCTCTATTGAAGCTCACAACCTAATAGATCGAGCACAAGCAGATGGTATAGTTACTGCATCCGAAGCCTCATTTCTTAAACACGACTTTTACAAAAGGCCCTACTTTTACCACCTTCCGAAGGTGCACAAAGACCCCACACACTCTCCTGGTAGACCAATAGTGGCGGCCATGGAAAGCGTAACCAGCTACTTCTCTATCTACATTGATCATTTTCTACAAGGTATAGTACAGAACCTACCTTCCTACATTAAAGACAGCATCCACCTTCTGAACATGCTACGATACTACTCCTGGGAACCCACATACCGCTGGCTCTCGCTAGATGTGGTCTCACTATACACGTCCATTCCCCATAACATTGGTTTACAAGCTGTACGACACTACCTCAACAATGATCCATCACTCAACCCACGTCAGAACCAATTCTTACTGGAAATATTAGAATTCTGCCTAACCCACAATTATTTCGAATCCCACGGAGACTTCTACATTCAAACACAAGGAACTGCCATGGGGGCCAATTTTGCCCCCAGCTACGCAAACCTTACCACGGGTTACTGGGAGCTACAATATATACACAACAATAACCCATATGCTCCCCACATAGTCTATTACGGGCGCTACATAGATGACGTGGTCATTATCTGGGATGGTCCAGAAACCACCATCCTACCCTTTGTCCAACACTGAAATAAATGGCTTAATATTGTATAAAAAGCCTTCAATAATGATGATTTCTCGTGAGACGAATTTTGGAATTATTTCTGCTTGAGTCAGCTTAAATCAAACTGTGTGTTTTATTGTACACACAGAAACTTGGAAAATACTTACAAAAATAGTACATTCATATTCAGAATTAGTGTTGTTTCATATATGCAAAAAATGTTCAAATATAGTTCATTTGTTTCAAAGATCTGAAAAGAGTTCTTAAAGTCATTAGACCATGTGCTTCCCTTTTGTCATAGCCTATTAAAAATGGCCGATTAACTTCTTGTGTCCTGGAAGGAATTCTGTGTGCATAGGAGGGCTGTGTCTTGAAGAGGAAGATGTAGCTTGGAGCAAGAGATGTATGCAAAGAGACAGGATGCTGTTTATCCTTTGAATATATGAACTCAGTCTTTCAAATTTGCGCCCAAACACAAATCCCTCCCATACACTCCCCTTTCTCCTCCTTCCTAAAAGTGGTGGCTAACAGAGAGCAACATCTGTTTTTAACTTAACCAAACCTTTTAAACATGAAACCAGATATATGTGTCAGACTAAACATCAGACCATCTAAAACATAAACGCATATATCAAACAAAGTATCGGTTACATAGGAAGATTTTCAACCCATACATATATTATTTACAAAATCCATCAAATTCTGACAGGGTCTTGACCTGCATTTTCAGTCAATGAGTCGTCATCTGGATATCACTAGCTCAAAGTCCTATCATTCACACAAAATATGGAAAATGCATATCCTTTTTAATAAAGCCAATTAAAATTTAGATATTAAGAATATAACAAACACTGCAACAACAACTCCATGGGTCTATCATTTACATCAGTCACAGACAATAACAAACTGGCCTTTTTGGATCTGGAACTCTTCCATTATGAAAACACCATCTGCGCCCAGAATTATACAAAATCCACCTCAGGGAATTCTTACCTACACTTTAACAGTTGCCATCACCCACGATGGGTTAAAAACATCCCAAAAAGCCAGTTCTGCCGCCTAAAACATAATTGCATGCGCCTACAGGACTATGAAACACATGGCCTACTACTCAAAGCCAAATTCAAAGACAAGGGTTACCCAGACCACATCATAGAAGATGCCTTCCAATACTATCTCAGTGAAAACGCGAAGGACAAGAGACAAACCAGTACAGACGACACTACCCAACCCGTCAGATTTGTGACACAATACCACAACAGATTTAAGCAAATGGAAAAGATCTTCACCAAACACTGGTCCATTCTGCGTGAGGATCCGCATCTAAAACCCACCATAAGTGATAAACCACTGGTCACCTACAGACGGGCTAAGAATATAAAGGCCCAAATAGCACCAAGCAAAGTGAAAACAGCACGCCCCACCGCCAGTGCCCCGTTAACCTTCTTTAACATCAAAGGCATGTATCAATGTAGGAAGCCCCTCTGCCGCACATGCGCCCATGTTACGCAATAAGGGTAAACTATAGGTCATCCCCGACTTCTTCAGTTGTGGTTCAGTGGTCTATTGCCTCACATGCCCCTGCGGCCTACTATACGTAGGCCGCACTATACGCCCGCTCCGCAAAAGGTTTGGTGAGCATCATAACCTTGTAGAGAAGGGCATTGACAAGCATAGTGTACCAAGACATTTTAAAGAACATCATGGACAAACATCTTCAGGGCTACGCGTGTGGGTCATTGAGTCTATTCCACCCACCCTCCCTACCGCTGAATGCTACAAAAGGTTGTGTGAAAGAGAAAACTACTGGATATACACACTGGACACTTTATCGCCAGGAGGCCTCAATGAAGGCATTGAAATTTTGCTGTGACCCCAACCATATCCCTGCCTCATCACATTATCTCATCTCAATTCACCACGTATTGTTTCATCCATTGTCCTACCTGTTGTCTCATTTATTGTTTTATCCATCATCTAGTCACTACCCCATTAACTTACAGTCTACGTGGAACACGTGTATGGGTATACCCGTACACTAGTGTGAGTGTATACCTGTCTCCCACCCATTACCCCTATCCACATAGCCCTAGTGTATAACACATACCATTTTTATTTTTATTCCTATTTTTATATTTATATTTATTTAAAACATTTTTATTTTTAATTTCTTTATTTTTATATTTATTTCTATTTTTATTTATTTGTACTTGTATTTTTATTTTTATTATTTATATATATATTTATCTTTATTTTTATATTTCTATATATTTTTACTTTTATTTATTTGACAGTATTTCCCATAACATTCCTCTCATTCCCAAATACCCGTCTGGAAACACACTCCCCCCCGCCTTTGTCCCAATCTTACGCGTCATTTAAATGTGTATATATGTGTATGTGTGTGTGAAGGGATCCTTTATAAATGGTTCTTTGTGTTTAGACACGTATATACATTGTACATGTTTTATTCCTTTTCCATCATTGCGTCATTTCTTCTCATATATACCACCAATCTCTCCCTATAATTAAATACCTATTTAATTATATACCATTTTCTGCATTTTTGTATTCCCTGCCCATATATATATATATATATATATATATATATATATATATATATATATATATATATATATATTGTTCCCGTCCACTATGATCAATACAACATTCCTCTTCATATAGACCGCCTTCTCCTTACCCCACGATCCATATACACACATATATGTTCTTACCACAACATACTCATTTGCATATCTCCTTTCCCCCCCCCTCCTCACTCCCCGTCTCCCTTCACTCCCCTTCCACATTGTGTACACCCCATCTCCATGGTTACCTACGCGCCCAATCATTATACATAGTCCCGCCCTCTTCTCAATTACCTCTCCACCCCTCCCAGTGCCTATGGTATAAATTCCCACACTGAATATGGCCACCAGCATAGCCTGATGAAGGAGCACGCATGCTCCGAACGCGAAGCACCGCCCGCCTCACCCCGCTCCCGGAAGTGAAGACGCAGGTCAGCACAGTGCTCCACGGAGTATCCCTGACCAACTTCCTGGCCGCCCGGAGGCTCTGAGGACCCTCGGCACCACCGGAACAGCTACCAGGACCCAGGTCACAGGACTCATATCCCAGGAACCCCCCCACTGGCCCGTGACACCCACATCCCCCGGAGAGCACGCTGATGAAACTACTTTACATGCTGGTTTTTAGCAACTCAAATGTGAGTGTTTTTATCTATTGTAATAAATATTTTTAACATACATGCTGCACTTAGAGTGCGCCGTCCTTCTTTCTTTTTTATTGTTCCAGAGCTTCTTCTAGCTTTTATAGACTGGCTGCCTTCCACTCATTCAGCATCATTTTATCCTTACATGGACTAATACCTGAACTTGTTGTGAAACATTAAACTACCACCATCAAGTTCCCCCTCTCAGGAACCCACAACCCACCCCCTTCCCCCCACCATTTTTAGTTATATGTATTCGGCTACCTCCATTGTACGCCATATTAACCCCTTGATCGTTTAGTAGGCTGCACACACCTATGGGATCTATATCAGGCAGAAATATGTTGTGGAAATGGTGCAAGGATAGTGATCTGCAGTTAACCGCTTAAGGACCGCCCCACGTACATATACTGCGGCAAAGCGGCCCTTAAGCGCAAAGTCACGTACCTGTGTGACTTTGGAGCATACACACAGTCGCATTAGTTGCACCACTTTGTTCGCTCACTTTGCAAGTTGATAAAAAAAACAAACAATTAAAATATAGGTTTTTGAAAGCATTCTTACTTTACAGCATTTCTTCATACCTGTCTAAAAATTTTGCACAGTACTGTATATTCACACACATGTGTGTTTGATCTTTGGGATGCACACCCTAATGCAATAGGCTGCGCATACTTATGGTGAACACGGTAGATAAAAAATATCAACTAGTGTACATAGGAAGACACACATATCAACAACCTCCTTGTTATGTGTCAAAGAGGGGAATGACTTGGACAGTGAAGCCTGCAGAAAACTTAGCAACACACACTATTATCTGCATTTTTTACTCCCCCCACTCACTGGAAGACAAACTGGGGTAATAAAACTAGGACTGAGATGGTAACACTGAGTCTAAAGACAAATAAAATAGACATCTCAGAAGTGCTTTGAAAGTTTGTGGCTAACCACACAGGACCATTAAACAGGCATGATGGATAAGAAGTATCTGCTTGTATTTCTCAGCATTGAGGACATTGTTGATCCTGACCAAAGTTCCAACTCCTTTTTCAGAAATGCAGCCCCAAACTTGCAGGGAACCTCCACCATGCTTCACTGTTGCCTAAGACACTCATTATTGTAATGCTCTCCAGCCCTTCAGTGGACAAACTTCCTCCTGCTACAGCCAAATATTTCAAACTGACTCATCATTCAGAGCACCTGCTGCCATTTTTCTACACCACAGTAATGGACAGTAGATGCATGTACCTGGGTCCCACTGGTCTACGCTGGTTTTGTACTGTTGGCACTGATGGACATCTTTCGATGTCGAAGGGAAGTAAGCATTAATTATGTCTTTCATCTACTGCATTAAGTTTCCTTGGCTGACCACTGTGTCTACGGTCCTCAATGGTGCCCATTTATTTTTGCTTCTTCAAAAGAGCTTGATCGGCACATCTTGAAACCACAGCGTGTTTTGAAGACTTTGCTTGGGAGAGACCTTGCTGATGCAGTATATTTGTTGCTATGTTCAAGCTTGCCATGGTGTATGGCCTGTGACATGAAACTGTCTTCTACAGCCTCACCTTAGTAGTTTTAAGCTTCCTACAAAGCTGTTTCTGTTAGAGTTAATCAGCCACAGAACCTGTGTAATTAATATGTGTTTGGTTTTAAAGGGATGAGATGGCAACCCTAGGTTGAAGAAAGATAGAACAAAGAAGTTCCTGTGGTTCCAAGAGTGCAGTTGTCCACAGGGGATGGCTGTGATTTGTGTCTAGCAGTAACATAGTCAGTTGGACATGCAGATGGACAGTTCGGGAGGCAGGTAGAGACATGGTCAGCAAACAGGCAAAGGATAGGTCCAGGCAGCACTGCAGAAATGTGGTCAATAAACACGCCAGGGTTAATACAGGTGGTATGCAGAGCCAACACCTCACTGGCGTGGTGGTAATCAGGAACACTGTTGACAGTGGGACTTGTGTAGTGGCAATCAGGAA
The DNA here is from genome assembly GCF_042186555.1 of Aquarana catesbeiana. Taxonomy (NCBI): domain Eukaryota; kingdom Metazoa; phylum Chordata; class Amphibia; order Anura; family Ranidae; genus Aquarana; species Aquarana catesbeiana. Next base: position 274,457,738 of record NC_133324.1, read on the forward strand.
CACTGTTTCTGGCTTACACTGGTCTGGTGACACTGTGGACTAGTGTGACATCAATCAGGAACACTGCTGTTGAGGTACACTGGTCTGGTGACACTGGGGATGGTGGGACGCTGTTCAGGAAAACTGTTGCTTGCTGTACCCCTCAGGAACACTGATTCTAGCTACACTGGTCTGGAGACACTGTGGCTGGTGTGGTGGTGATCCCATCACTGTGCCTGGCTACACTATTATCGCTCATTAAATCCTTACAGGTACGCAGAGGCATTTTCAATCTCCAGATGATAAATGATCTACTGTATGTCTGTAGATTTTTCCCTTTCCTTTTTTGGAGCTTTTCAGCTTCTTGAGATCACTGCAGCCAATAAACACTCTATAGCTACCATTAGTTTGTGTGATGAAATCTTATAATGTAAGATTGTGTCAAAATATATCTTCGTTTTTTGTGTTATTAAGCTAGTTGTGGTTCCTGGGTAGTGCTAAATCCTCTCCCAGGGTTAGTATTTGTCTTGTATTTAGGGTCAATGAATATTTGGCTTTTAGACTTCCTCCTTTTGGGTCCATTTTAATTCATGACGATGCCTCACCTGTTATTTATTTTCAGTTTTGGAAAGTATTTTCCAAAACATTAGATACGTTAGGCCTGTCAAGTTTTCATTTCTCAACCATGGGACTGTAGGCCACACCCGCCCCCACCTATTCCCCAGATACAACCATATAAAACAAACACCCAAACCAGTTTATTTGGCAGAAATGGCCGCAGCACTTTATTGGTTTAACAACATATTTATATAACCAAATATAACTGAAACACTTTAATACTAATACCATAAATCACAATCTCTGCCCAGTTGCTTCACTGTATCAACACCAAATATGTCCCCCCCGGATTCCGGGCTGACCCAACCACATAAGATGCCGCGACAGGAAGGGAGGGAGGGAGCTCTTCTTCTTTCTTCCTAGATCGCTGCAGAGGATGCCCTAGACCAGTGATGGCGAACCTTGGCACCCCAGATGTTTTGGAACTACATTTCCCATGATGCTCAACTACACTACAGAGTGCATGAGTATCATGGGAAATGTAGTTCCAAAACATCTGGGGTGCCAAGGTTCACCATCACTGCCCTAGACCCTCTGCAGCCCTTAAATAAACTTCCCTGGGGAACCAGAAACTTCCCTGGATATGCATTGGATAGCCCTCACCTGTACCTGAGCTAATTAGCTGGACAGAACCGCCTACTCTTACCCATATCACCTTAACCCCTTACTACCTAAAAGGGGGCCAGGTGGCCCCAGTCCCAAGAAAGCGGGCCCCAATACTTTTGCCCGCTTTTAACATTCTTTCCGTATTGGAGCAGTCACAGAGGCTGGCAAGTTAGGTTTTCATTCTGCAATTATTAGGATTGACTATATTGAGCGAGAGGTTCAAACTATATATGTTTGCCCATCTTTGTTAATTTTGTGATTTGAAAAAACAAAAATTATTATAACACTAGTTATGGACTTAACCAGATCTGTAGGGGTCCCCAAACATATTCTTATATACCCTACATGGATTTACAGCCAAAGCATTTAATTAATCCACTTTATTGTACACAAGATATGCAAACATTAAATTTGAGATCTAAAATAACCTCCATATTGCTCAAGCATAATATGTGTAGATGCCCTGATAAATGCTCTGTAATCCCATGTCAAGATTACTTTTTCTGGTGGTTCATAAGGCAGCCCCATACACCCCTCACATTTTTGTAAATATTTTATTATATCTTTTCATGTGACAACACTGAAGAAATTACACTTTGCTACAATGTAAAGTAGTGTGTGTACAGCTTGTATAACAGTGTAAATGTGCTGTCCCCTCAAAATAACTCAACACAGCCATTAATGTCTAAACCTTACAACAAAAGTGGGTACACCCCTAAGTGAAAATGTTCAAATTGGGCCCAAAGTGTCAATATTTTGTGTGGCCACCATTATTTTCCAGCACTGCCTTAACCCTCCTGGGCGTGGAGTTCACCAGACCTTCACAGGTTGGCACTGGAGTCCTCTTCCACTCCTCCATGATGACATCACGGAGCTGGTGGATGTTAAAGACCTTGGGCTCCTCCACCTTCCATTTAAGGATGTCCCACAGATGCTCAACAGGGTTTAGGTCTGAAGACATGCTTGGCCAGTCCATTACCTTTACCCTCAGCTTCTTTAGCAAGGCAGTGGTCGTCTAGGAAGTGTGTTGGGACATTGTTATGTTATGTAGGAATACTGCCCTGTGGCCCAGTCTCTGAAGGGAGGGGATCATGCTCTGCTTCAGCATGTCACAGTACATGTTGGCATTCATGGTTCCCTCAATGAACTGTAGCTCCCCAATGCCAGCAGCTCCAGACCATGACACTCCCACCACCATGCTTGACTGTAGGCAAGACACACTTGTCTTTGTACTCCTCACCTGGTTGCCGCCACACATGTTCAACACTATCTGAACCAAATAAGTTTATCTTGGTCTCATCAGACCACAGGACACGGTTTCAGTAAGCCATGTCCTTAGTGTGCTTGTCTTCAGCAAACTGTTTGCAAGCTTTCTTGTGCATCATCTTTAGAAAAGGCTTCCTTCTGGGACAACAGCCATGCAGATCAATTTGATGCAGTGTGTGGCGTATTGTCTGAGCACTGACAGGCTGCAGCAATGCTGGCAGCACTCATACGTCCATTTCCCAAAGACAACCTTTAAATCTGGTACTGAGCAGTGCACTCAACCTCTTTGGTCGACCATGGCAGGGCCTGTTCTGAGTGTAATCTGTCCGGTTAAACCTCTGTATGGTGCTGCAGCTCAGTTTCCGGGTCTTGGCAATCTTCTTATAGCCTAGGCCATCTTTATGTAGAGCAACCATTCTTTTTTTCAGATCCTCAGAGAGTTCTTTGCCATGAGCTTCCAGTGACCAGTATGAGAGATTGAGAGTGATAACACCAAATTTAACACAGTGGCTCCCCATTCACACCTGAGACCTTGTAACACTAAGTCCCGGTTCCCACAGGGGCGACTTGTCAGGCAACCTAGCAGCCTGACAAGTCGCGTCCCATTCTCTACTACGGAACCGTTCTAACAGGAGCGACGCAAGTCGCTCTGACTTAGAAAAAGGTTCCTGTAGTATTTTTGGGGCGACTTCAGGCGACTTGCATTGACTTCTATACAGAAGTCATTTTGCAAGTCGCCGCTGAAGTCGTGTGCAGGTCGCCTCGGTGAGTCGACCTGCAACTCGTGGCGCCCCTGTGTGAACTGGCACTAAGGAGTCACATGACACCGGGGAGGGAAAATGGCTAATTGGGCCCAATTTGGACATTTCCACTTAGGGGTGTGCTCACTTTTGTTGCCAGCGGTTTAGACATTAATGGCTGTGTGTTGAGTTATTTTGAGGAGACAGCAAATTTACACTGTTATACAACCTGTACACTCACTACTTTACAGCTGCTGGCACTGGGGAGCTACAGTTCATTGAGGGAACCATGAATGCCAACATGTACTGTGACATGCTGAAGCAGAGCATGATCCCCTCCCTTCAGAGACTGGGCCACAGGGCAGTATTCCTACATAATATAACAATGTCCCAACACACTTCCTAGACGACCACTGCCTTGCTAAAGAAGCTGAGGGTAAAGGTAATGGACTGGCCAAGCATGTCTCCAGACCTAAACCCTGTTGAGCATCTGTGGGACATCCTTAAATGGAAGGTGGAGGAGCCCAAGGTCTTTAACATCCACCAGCTCCGTGATGTCATCATGGAGGAGTGGAAGAGGACTCCAGTGCCAACCTGTGAAGGTCTGGTGAACTCCACGCCCAAGAGGGTTAAGGCAGTGCTGGAAAATAATGGTGGCCACACAAAATATTGACACTTTGGGCCCAATTTGAACATTTTCACTTAGGGGTGTACCCACTTTTGTTGTCAGGTTTAGACATTAATGGCTGTGTTGAGTTATTTTGAGGGGACAGCACATTTACACTGTTATACAAGCTGTACACTCACTACTTTACATTGTAGCAAAGTGTAATTTCTTCAGTGTTGTCACATGAAAAGATAAATGAATAAAATATTTACAAAAATGTGAGGTGTGTACTTACTTTTGTGAGATACTGTATATATATGCTATATACGTATGCACGCACATGTGTTTGATCTTAGGGGTGCACACTCTAATGCGATAGGCTGTGCACACCAATGTACTGTTGGAAATGATTTTCTATCCTGTCATATGCAGTGCTGAAATCTATTATAAAGCAATATAATAATGTGACCTGACACAACCTGGTTATAGCAGTGGCAAGCCTCCATCCCTAATGTGTGTTAAACCAGTGGACATCAACCCTGTCCTCAGGGCCCACTAACAGGCCAGGTTTGCAAGATAATTGAAATACATCACAGGTGATCTCCTTTGCTGCTCAGTGATTGCAGTATTCTAGTCTGCATCTACCCAAGGTAATACATAAAACCTGGCCTGTTAGTGGGCCCTGAGGACAGGGTTGATGACCACTGTATTAAACAGGAAAGAGAAAAGGAATGGGCCTTTGTGTGAGGCATGTCACTGAATGGATACCTTATTCATAACATTCATAGATTTACTAATTTCAAATCACGTTATAAAAAGTGTCAATCTGTGATACAGGACACAATGTACTATGATACACTTCTATGAATATATAGTTATTATTCAAAATAAAATATAACATAATTAGTGATACAATACATAAAAACACTCATCCATTCATAAAAGTGCAATGAACATAAACAATTGCTCATGATGAGCCAAACTTGTCTGGGCATCAGTCCGATGTATACTCGACGCACGTTACATGGCTCATGCCAATCATCAGGAGTAAAATACTCTGAAATTAAATCAGCGATATCTATAAATATAGGATACCCTTTAAAATGAGAACAATCTCTCAAAATAAAGGTCTATAACTTACAATGCGGCCCAGTGGTGATGCCCAACCTATGTCCAAGGAAGGACAGGGGACAGGGATGATGATCTCCCCCCGGGGCTGAGGTGAGGAATCCCATCCAGACCAGAGACAGCAGCCAGGTGAAGACCAGGCGACCACGTCATGACCATGTGAATCTGGTGTATGCTTAACAGTCCACACTGCTCTGCAAGGATATAGAACCATGTGAAATGAATGTATTATTAATGGGATGAACCCATGCCTGTGAGTGAGTGAAGGCGATGAATGGTGTGTAATTACTGCAGAGATATGGAGTGTGTTAACTAAGGGAACTACAGCCAGGGAAAATGTGTATACATATGCCCACAATAGATAAATCCAAAACCAAACGCACCATGTGGTGGTGGATTGTGAAATGTGAAACTGAAATGAACCCAAAAAGTGTTGTAGTAGGTATGAGTGAAACTCAATTATTATATTATAAATCAGTCATAGAGTGACAAACGCTACAATAAAATCTCAAATCATTGCCATTAATGGCAGCTGAAGTCCTCTGCGGTGGCATACATTGTCCATATTCTCTGTACACTACAATAGCTAGGATTTCCATTGTAATCACACCTGAAAGTTTCTTTCCATACATATTCTAAACTTGGGTATACCCCAGTAGTATTGCATGCAACATTTTTTTGTTGTAAAAACATTTGTTCATTTTTCTAATCAAATTGACCCACAGTGAGGAGAAAATTTTGAAGGAGCAGGATGGAAAATGTCTCTTGAATGTATGAATTTGTGTGCAATTTTCGTTTGGTAAACTCCATTCATGCCAAAATCAAATGTTAAAAGCAAACAAAACCTATTGAACGACAATGGAATGTTCTGAGAATTTCCATCTGAAATTCTACTAGTGTATAGCCAGCCTTAGCTATAGAAATACATGATAACAGGGTAAAGTCAGACACACACAGGTTCCAGGTGCTGTCCATGAGGAGTACACCCGGGATACAGGAGCATTGAGCTGTGTACTCACAGCCCTGCATGGAACACATATATACGTTCTCTCACCTTGTGTATTCTGTGTATGCTCTCCTCTGTAGTCAGGAAGGAATGGTTCCCCTATTACACATGTGTGCTATTTATCTTTTCCTCAGAGAGGCCTACACTGGGTATGACTAAGCAGAAGTGTGTGTGTAGTACTGAGTACAGTGTTCTCCTACACAATGAGGAGGCTGAGGAGGTGGGGGGACTCGTTGGGAGCTGTGTGCTCCATTCCATTCACAAACATTCCTCCTAATACTAACAAATAAGTCAGTATATTCCAGTCAGACTTGTAAGGCTGCATATACACTAGTAGAATTTCATTCAATATTTTTAATTGTGAGACTGTTGATTGTTTTTCTAATCATTAGTACAATCAAATCATCTTTTTGACCACAGGGATGAGAAAATTCCAAGGAGCAAGATATAAACATTTTTTCTGCACTGTAAAAGTTTCTAAGGCCCTTTCCACACAGGGGGGGCTCTGTTGGAGTCCGTCTGTTCAGCAGGGTATCTGCCCGCTGGTCCCCACTGAGCAGGCAGGTAGCTGATCCATGTTCATTCTGTTTATACTCCTCTATGGGTGGTTGGATGTAAACAGACTGTCTGTCCATTTACACACGACTGCCATCCGGTCCACCAGACAGATGTGGAATAAATCCCCATCCGTTTTTAGCAGACTGAAATCGGATTGGACGAAAGTGGGTGTCAGACACATGTCAGTTGACACCCGCCACTCCATAGAAAAGACTGGAGAGCCCATTTAGATATGCCTGAAAAACTGACAGATGCACCTAATCGTTCTGCTAGTGTGAAAGGTTCCTAACAGGGTATGTGCTTTTTGTTCAGTAAAGTCCATTTATTCCAAAATCAAATGTTAAAAAGCAAATAAAATCTTGAAATACTTTTAGGCCTCATGCACACTAAATGTTATAAAAAAGCCAATAGCATTACCTGTAGAAAGCTGTAGCTGTAGAGTGAGTTTTGCAGTAGCGTTTTTTAGCAAAACTATACTCTCACAAAAGCTTTTGGCTCAAAAACGCTGATAAACGCAGAATAGCCACGCTTTTCAGCATTTCAGCACTTACTGTTCCCCAGAGGCCAATGAAGAATTAGCAGGACAACAGGGCCGCAGCCAGACAACAGGAGCAGGGAGGGAGGCAGATTCTGGCTAAGCACATTGCGTATACTACGCAATTAAGGATGAGCTCAGGCGTGTTCGCAATTAGCACGTACAGAGCCCACCAGGAAGTCGGCACTGCGCTAATCACAGGCAGTGAGACATTCCTCGATCTCTGCAGCCACGCATCGGGACAATGTCTCACTGCTTGGGATTAGCGCTGTGCAGTGCCGACCTCCTGGCGGGCTCTGCACGTGCTAGTTGTGAACACGCCTGAGCTCATTCTTATACGCAATATGCATAGTCCAGATTTAGTATCTTCCTCCACCCTCCAGGCTCCTCCTTGGCCAGGTCTACTATCTAGCCTACCACAGAGCCCTGCAGTAAAGACCGAAAAGAGAAGAAGGGCTCTGAGCAGGCTAGTAGTTTGATTTAGGTGTTCACTTCTCACCCTTATCTAACCTGGCACAGTGCTCTGTCCTGCTGCTGTAGAGTGAAAGCAGGACAGAGTAGTAGACACAGGGCAGGCTAGCACATTGGGCTGTCTCCTGTCTAGCCTGCCACAGTGCCCAGGGCACTGGTCAGGCTCGTTTTAGGCCGGCAGCTCACCCCAAACCAGCCCCTGTAAATGCTTTGTTTAGTTCCGGTGCGCTGACCCATGTGCTGTCACAGATAGGGATGACACCATTGCAGTCGGATATCACTTCCTACTTGTTGGTGTCACCCCTCTGGCGGGTGTCACCCGGGTGCGATCTGCATCCCCTGCACCCACATAGCAATGCCACTGAGTGGAGGGCTGGAAGACAATAAGATTGGACACTGAAGTGTCGGATTTCTTCTCATTTTGCAGGGTTTATAAATAAAGGAAAAGCCAATCAGTTTTTTTTTTTAAAAGAGTACACATGTATCTGTTATGTATGTATGTTTTAATAAAATCATCTAAATAAAAAAGTGGGTGACAGGGCCTTTTTATGTGTTTCACAGCCACATATAAATCTTATCACAGTCATTTAAAAAAAAATAAAAAATTAAACTTTTTTTTGAGCCTTTCATAAATAAGAACTTAATATATTTAGGAACTATATAGGCTGTAGGTAGTTAAAATTGTTGTTATTTTGACATACAGGTACTCCACTATTCTTTATCTTGTATACCTCCGATTGTGTTGTTCCTTGAGGGAAATTATGTTATATTTGTGGAGGACAGTACTATTGTACGCAGGATTACAAATAATTATGAGGTTCTATCATAGGTGTGCACAGGGGATGTGCCAGGTGTGCCTGGGCACACCCAAATCACTATGTGTGATGGCGATTTCCCTCTACTGCCTGGGCCCTCCCCCCCTTGTTGGCCCTCCCGCAATGCTGTTGGCTTCCCTCCTTTCCTCTCCCCCTGCTGCTGTGGGAGATGTTTCAGGATGGAGACCAGGGGAAGGAACTAGTACATATGTAATTTACACACTTGCTCACTGTGTCGATTCATAACTAAAGCATAGTAAACTGTGTTTACTATGCTTCAGCTTGTGAATGAACAGTAAGCCACTCAGCACTGTGTTTGAGCTTTACGGTGCACATCCTAATGCAGTAGGCTGCACACACCTATGGGATCTATATCAGGCAGAAATAGATATGTTGTGGAGATGGTGCAAGGATAATGATCTGCAGTTAACCGCTCCACGTACACATACTGCGGCAGAGCGGCCCTCAAATCAAGTACCTGTGTGACTTTGGAGCATACACACGGTCGCATTAGTTGCACCAAATATTGATTTATTTTTTCTTCTTTTCTGTTCGCTCACTTTGCATTTTGTAAGTTGCTAAAAAAAATAAACAATTAAAATATATGTTTTTGAAAGCATTCTTACTTTACAGCATTTCTTCATACCTGTCTATAAATTTTGCACAGTACTGTATATTCACACACACGCATGTGTGTTTGATCTTTGGGATGCACACCCTAATGCAATAGGCTGCGTATACTTATGGTGAACACGGTAGATAAAAAATATCAACAAGTGTACATGGGAAGATACACAGATCAACAATCTCCTTGTTATATGTCAAAGAGGGGAATGACTTGGACAGTGAAGCCTGCAGAAAACTTAGCAACACACACTATTATCTGCATTTTTTACTCCCTCCACTCACTGGAAGACAGACTGGGGTTAATACAACTAGGACTGAGATGGTAACACTGAGTCTGAAGACAAATAAAATGGACATCTCAGAAGTGCTTTGAAAGTTTGTGGCTAACCTCACAGGACCATTAAACAGGCATGATGGATAAGAAATATCTGCTTGTATTTCTCAGCATTGAGGACATCATTGATCCTGACCAATCTACAACTCTATTTGCAGAAATGCATCCCCAAACTTGCAGGGAACCTCCACCATGCTTCACTGTTGCCTAAGACACTCATTATTGTAATGCTCTCCAGCCCTTCAGTGGACAAACTTCCTCCTGCTACAGCCAAATATTTCAAACTGACTCATCATTCAGAGCACCTGCTGCCATTTTTCTACACCACAGTAATGGACAGTAGATGCATGTACCTGGGTCCCACTGGTCTACGCTGGTTTTGTACTGTTGGCACTGATGGACATCTTTCGATGTCGAAGGGAAGTAAGCATTAATTATGTCTTTCATTTGCTGCATTAAGTTTCTTTGGCTGACCACTGTGTCTATGGTCCTCAATGGCGCCCATTTATTTTTGCTTCTTCAAAAGAGCTTGATCAGCACATCTTGAAACCACAGTGTGTTTTGAAGACTTTGCTTGGGAGAGACCTTGCTGATGCAGTATATTTGTTACTATGCTCAATCTTGTCATGGTGTATGATCTGTGACATGAAACGGTCTTCTATAGCCTTACCTTAGTAGTTTTAAGCTTCCTACACAGCTGTTTCTGATATGCCCCGTACACACAGTCGGATTTTCCAACGGAAAATGTGTGATAGGACCTTGTTGTCGGAAATTCCCACCGTGTGTAGGCTCCATCACACATTTTCCATCGGATTTTCCGACACACAAAGTTTGAGAGCAGGCTATAAAATTTTCCGACAACAAAATCCCTTGTCGGAAATTCCGATCGTGTGTGCACAAATCCAACTGACAAAGTGCCACGCATGCTCAGAATAAATAAAGAGATGAAAGCTATTGGCCACTGCCCCGTTTATAGTCCTGACGTACGTGTATTACGTCACCGCGTTTAGAACGATCGGATTTTCCGACAACTTTGTGTGACCGTGTGTATGCAAGACAAGTTTGAGCCAACATCCGTCGGAAAAAATCCTAGGATTTTGTTGTCGGAATGTGCGAACAAAGTCCGACCGTGTGTACGGGGCATTAGAGATAATCAGCCACAGAACCTGTGTAATTAATATGTGTTCTGTTTTAAAGGGATGAGATGGCAACCCCAGGTTGAAGAAAGAAAGAACAAAGAAGTTCCTGTGGTTTCAAGAGTGCAGTTGTCCACAGGGGATGGCTGTGACTGGTGTCTAGCAGTAACATAGTCAGTCGGACGTGTAGATTGACAGTTCGGGAGGCAGGTAGAGACATGGTCAGCAAACAGGCAAATGATAGGTCCAGGCAGCACTGCAGAAATGTGGTCAATAAAAAGGCCAGGGTTAATACAGGTGGTATGCAGAGTCAACACCTCACTGGCGTGGTGGTGATAAGGAACACTGTTGATAGTGGGACTTGTGTAGTGGCTATCAGGAACACTGTTTCTGGCTTACACTGGTCTGGTGACACTGTGGACTAGTGTGACATCAATCAGGAACACTGCTGTTGACGTACACTGGGCTGGTGACACTGGGAATGGTGGGACGGACGGAAACTGTTGCTTGCTGAACCCCACAGGAACACTGATTCTAGCTACACTGGTCTGGAGACACTGTGGCTGGTGTGGTGATCACAGGACTGTGACTGGCTACACTATTATGACTCATTAAATCCTTAGAGGTATGCAGAGGCATTTTCAATATCCAGATGATAGATGACCTACTGTATGTCTATAGATTTGTTATTTTAAAATAAAGGCATCTTAGGTGAAATTTGGTTTTTTAAGCTACGAGACTGTTGTTTCAGGCAGATTTTTCCCTTTCCTTTTTGGAGTTTTTCAGCTTCTTGAGATCACTGCAGCCAATAAACACTCTATAGCTACCATTAGTTTGTGTGATGAAATCTTATGTTGTAAGATTATGTCAAAATATATCCACGTTTTCCGTGTTATTAAGCTAGTTGTGGTTCCTGGGTAGTGCTAAATCCTCTCCCAGGGTTAGTATTTGTCTTGTATTTAGGGTCCATGAATATTTGGCTTTTAGTCCTCCTCCTTTTGGGTCCATTTTAATTCATGACGATGCCTCACCTGTTATTTATTTTCAGTTTTGGAAAGTATTTTCCAAAACATTAGATACGTTAGGCCTGTCAAGTTTTCATTTCTCAACCATGGGACTGTAGGCCACACCCTCCCCCACCTATTCCCCAGATACAACCATATAAAACAAACACCCAAACCAGTTTATTTGGCAGAAATGACCGCGGCACTTTATTGGTTTAACAACATATTTATATAACCAAATATAACTGAAACACTTTAATACTAATACCATAAATCACATAATCTCTGCCCAGTTTTTGGAACTCGGGCAGCTTCACTGTATCAACACCAAATATGTCCCCACCAGCGGGACTTGAGCAACAAGCCCGGCCTACCCCACATACACAGCCATCTCAATGCTGTTTTGCAGCGCCAGGTTAAAGATATCAGCACCTACATCCGAAAGGTGGACCCCGTCCTGTCTATACAACCCCGCGAATCCACCTTCCAGATCAACGTGCCGATATGCAAAACCCCCCAAGGAGGGCATAAATTTATCCATCCCCCGATTCACCCTCTCCTTCATTTTTTCCATCACCCTGTGCAACGGAGATAACAGCCAACTCAATCGTGGCACTATCTCCGAAAACGCAATGATTGTATCCGGGGAGGTTAAATGAAAACGGGACAAATCCCTCTTAATCGAGGACAACAAGTCTAGCGTACGGGTCTTACCTAAATCATTCCCACCTAAATGCACTAACAGTATCGAGGGAAATGGCCAAACCTGGCACAACTGTGATAATTGAAAATAAAGCTGGTTCCACTTCATGCCTCGCACACCTTTCCAATAAACAGTGAAGGATTCCGGCTGTAACGACAGATTAGTCGAATACCCACGTTGAGCCGCACGCTTCCGTGCCCAGTATATGTAGGAATGGCCCAGAATCCAAACAAAATGATGAAAACCTATATCAAAAAGAGAGGTTAGGTCTGACATAACGTTTGAATCAATCGGACTTCCATCTACCCAAACCCATAATGGCTGAAGCCGGGAGACCCTGAACGGCTGCGTCAGATGCCGCCCCTATCCTAAAGGAATGAGAGGAAAACGTCAAATTGTCTAGCCCTAAATGTGCCACGCATCGCTTTAGTACATAAGAAAACTGATACTTGGTGACCGGGGACAGATCTAAATGCAATAAAAACTGACCCCCCACCCCCCGGACGAACCACCACGAAACAGCTGACTACCACCACTGGGCACAGGGAGCTATCCTCACCTGCTACCAAAGTAACCCATTCCCCGTGACCCAGTTGGTCCCTTTTTGATTGACGCAGGAAAAGGTATACCCTCCCTTGCTCCACTAAAACATGCTCAGCCAACATCCCCCGAGAACACCTCTCGGAACCCGGAAGCAATTCCGAGACCCGAAATGCTCCAAAATATGCCAATACAAAGGCTGTTTGAAAAAGCAAGGCCTCATAACCTGTAAAGCATATTACCGACGTAGCCTCACAAATCCGCCTTAGTAATTCAACACTAATGGGCCTCCTCCCATCCGGGGCGAAATGTCGCTTCCTGTATCCCTTCAGTGCCTGCTTGACTGAGAAAAAACCGGAGCAAGGCGGGAGCTGCCATAGTCAAAAGAAAAAGGATACCCCCGCTAGCGTCTTTGCAATGTAGCTGTAGGAAAACTGCCGATCCATCAAGGTAACCAGAAATGCCAAAATAGCAGATTCAGATGGCGCACCCCAAGCAAAACCGGCACTACCAGTAAACGACACCCACCTCCTCCAAGCAGTAGAATAATCCACCCATGTATGAGGAGCCACTGATTGTCTGATAACATCCCAAACTGGTGTTAGATCAACTCCCACAGGTAGTCTGGGCACCGTGTGCCCTCCTCGTCCGCCTCCGGAAGCAACCGACGGAAACGCTGCATCTGGAAACGGGAGAGAGAATTTGCCACCACATTCAACTTCCCTGGCGTATATTGCACCTTAATCTATATGTTAAACTTCAGGCATAAAAAAAAACAAATGTCGCAGGATTTTAACCACAAATAAGGAACCTGAAGAGAGACAGTTGACCGCAAAAGGACCCCTTTATTGTCGGTCTCCACCAAAATCCGCTTATTGGTGAAGAACCGTCCCCACAGCGCGACAGCCACCAGTATTGGAAAAAGCTTGAGGAGCACAATATTCCTCGTCGCTTTCTTGTGGACCCAAGCCACCGGCCAGGCACCACAGCTCCAATGTGACCCCCAAATAGCCCCAAAACCTTTGGAACCAGCTGCATTCGTGAATAGGCGAAAATCTGGTGCAAAAATAAAGTCTGACTGAAAAAGGAACCTACCATTGAACTCTGCCAAAAAATCGGCCCATACCACCAGATCGTCCTTTAAAGCCTTCGTCAAACGGATGTGCGCAAACGGGGATTTAAAACCGGAAGTGGCGAGATATAAACGTTGTGAAAAGATTCTTCCTATCGGCATGATTTTACATGCAAAAGCCAGAAGGCCCAGCAATGACTGCATTTCCTTCAAAAGAACCTTCTGTCTCCTCAAAAAGAAAGCGATAAGGTTCCACATCCTCGCAACCTTGGCCAAAGGCAAACTAAACTCCATGGCCTCAGTGTCCATGTGAATTCCCAAAAATTCCATCTGCGTTGTAGGCAGACAAGTCTTTTCCCTTGCCAGGGGAACACCAAAATGTCCTGCAATTAATGTAAACAAATGCAAACGGGAACAGAGATCTGAATTTGCCGGGCCGACAAACAAAATATCGTCTAAAAAATGCACCACCGCATCCTGTCCAGACTCGAAAAACATGACCCAATGTAGGAAAGTGGAAAAAGTCTCAAAATAAGTACAAGACAAGGAACACCCCATTGGGAGGCATTTGTCGAAAAAATAAGCACCTTCAAAACAGAAACCCAATGAACTGAATGCTGCCGGGGCGATGGGCAAAAGCCAGAAGGCCGACTTGATGTCGGCTTTAGCCAAAAGAGCCCCACGGCCATGCGCCTTCACCTTTACGATAGCTTCCTCAAAGGTGGCATAAACCACCGAACAGGAAGCACCATCAATGTCGTCATTCAACGAACCCCCCTTGGGGAAGAGAGGTGTTGAATCAACCGGAAGGTGTTTGGCTCCTTTTTAGGCACCACCCCAATTGGTGAAATACGGTAATTGTGGAAAGCAGGCAAAGAAAAAGGCCCTGCCATTCGCCCTTCCGCTATTTCCTTAAACACCTTCTCCCTACCTCCGGAAAACAGTGCACAGATTTTAAATTCTCCACTACCGTACAACCTGTGCCTGAAAAAAATGGAAGGGGGAAACCGCACGAAAAACCTTCAATTAATAAAAGCGCCTCCTCCCTGTTTGGGTACAGGTCCAACCAGGGGCGCATGCTTCCCAGCCTCACTGGCGTGCAGGCTTTTTGGAAAAATATCCTGCGAAGACTGTGGAGCCGTCTTCCGGAAGCATTTTACTATCGGATGGGGCCCCGCACAAACCGAGCATTCGTGCCTATACTTGCAAGTTGCATTAAACCGACAGGAACTCTCATTAAATGCAAAGCAACAACCCCTGCGGTACCCTGCGTTAACAGGGTTAGCCTGGACCAACTTACCTATGGTCGGTCTCTGAGGAACAATCAAATTCAGCCATAGGCCCACATCCTTCATCCCCCACCTTAGTGACGGATGCACCGCCAGTTTCTGGCGAAAGGACTCATCATAAAAATACCAGCCCAATCCGCCAAAACTTTTATAGGCCTCTAGCACATGATCCATATGCTGAAAAAGGCCTCCGCTCAGCTCAGGCTGTTTTTCAACCAGTACACTGAAAAAAACAAAAAATGCCTGCAACCAATTATTAAACGATCGAGCAATAGGCCTGCGCCTATCCTCCTCCTGCCTATCCTCCCCTTTTTTTCCGTTTTAAAAATAAAATCCTTTGATGCCGGAAGAAGGGATAGCATATCTACAAAATCCCCAGCCCAAATTTTTTCCTTCACTGACCCCGGTAGATAACCTAAAGGGGACATCTCACATGGCAACACTTCCTTCATACTCACCTCAGGGACTGACAATCTCGCTGTGAGGTGAGCGCAAAGCAGGGCTGCGCACAGTGCTACCTAACAAACTGTGTGACACGGAAGCGACATTAGAAACAGGAGCATTAGCAGCATGAGAAGAACAGAACAGGAGGTAGAGCCCAAGGAGGATGCAGAAGCAGGTAAACCCACCGAAATAGGAATACCAGCAGAAGAAAGTTCAGCAGAAATAGCTGACAGGTAAACCATTACATCAGGCAACACATTATGCATTAAAGACTCACCCTGCCCCACCGGGGCTGGCGCTGAATCCGATACTGGACCTGGAACTAGAGCTGACACTGGATCCGGTACTGGAGCTGGCACCGGACCTGGAACTGGCGCTGGTACTGTAACCAATACTGGACCTGGCACTGAAGCTGGTGCTGGCGCTGTGACAGGAACTGACGTTGGTGGTGCTGGACCCCAAGCTGATGCCGCAGGATCTGTCTGCACCCTGCTGAGTAGTGTGCCTGAAATCAGGCCGCTCTGCATAGCCAGCAGCTGAGAGGAAGCTGCCACTTGATGTCCGGCGCCCACAGAGACAGGCGGCGACATTCTTCAGATTCCTCCTCTCCGAGGTTGTGAGTTCCCGCCCCTCCTCTTCGCAGGGGATTTTGACTGGAGCCTCCTCTTCTGCCCAGACCGCCGACCGGGCTCCACCGCCCCGCTGACTACCTCCGCACTGGTAGCAGATACACTGCCCTCCTTCCCCTGTCGTTCCGGGGGCACACTCCGGCGTGTGGGCCGTCTAGGGGAAGGCTGCACTGCTCCGCACCGTCATGCTGCTGTCCATCCTCCTCCACGTCCGCCCCGCGTAGCTCATATTCCTCCTCCACTGGCATCTCCAGGCAGCGCCGCAGCCAGGCCTCACCCCCTCGGCTCTCTGCTCTCTCCACGAAGCCACGGATCAGGGCTTCCATCACAGGCAAGTGCAGCTCTTCTTTCTTCCTAGATCGCTGCAGAGGAAGCCCTAGACCCTCTGCAGTCCTTAAATAAACTTCCCTGGGGAACCAGAAACTTCCCTGGATATCCATTGGACATCCCTCACCTGTACCTGAGCTAATTAGATGGACAGAACCGCCTACTCTTACCCATATGGGCCAGGTGGCCCCAGTCCTAAGAAAGCGGGCCCCAATACTTTTGCCCGCTTTCAACATTCTTTCCTCACTGGAGCAGTCACAGAGGCAAATTAGGTTTTCATTCTGCAATTATTAGGATTGACTATATTGAGCGAGAGGTTCAAACTATATGTTTGGCCATCTTTGTTAATTTTGTGATTTGAAAAAAAAATTATTATAACACTAGTTATGGACTCAGCCAGATCTGTAGCGGTCCCCAAACATATATTCTTACATACGCTTTATGGATTTACAGCCAAAGCATTAAATTAATCCACTTTATTGTACACAAGACATGTAAACATTACATTTGAGATCTAAAATAACCTCCATATTGCTCAAGCATAATATGTGTAGATGCCCTGATAAATGCTCTGTAATCCCATGTCAAGATTACTTTTTCTGGTGGTTCATAAGGCAGCCCCATATATACAGTATTTCACAAAAGTGAGTACACCCCTTTACATTTTTGTAAATATTTTATTATATCTTTTCATGTGACAACACTGAAGAAATGTATATAAGTGAGTGGTGTTGCGCTGATCCTTATTATAAAAACAGGTGAACAATGAATAATAATAGTCAATGCGCTAGATAGGAAAATAGTGAAATAGCGTAAACGTGGGAAATGATTCGTATTAGAAAATGTTCATTTCAATAATCAATATCTTCAATAGTGCATAAAAAATAACGTAAGTATACTCAAATAAAATATCACTTCAATAACCTAAAAATACAATCCACGTGAATATAACGTGATACTATCAGGGCACCAGTAATTAGCTCTGAATTTAAATTAAAATAAAGTGCATAATCAACATACATGTATAATAGGACCAGTGAAAATAAAAAGTGCAGACCAGAGTGCTATGTGCAACTCGGAATTTAAAAGAGAAGTGACTAGCTATTTCTATATAAAGTGCATATTGTGCATATTGACATCAGATAATCCATACAGGTGAAAAATATTTCAAATGGGAGAAAATCCTGTTTTGCACAAAAAAAAAAAAAAAAAAAAAAAAATTGAATGTGATGTGACAGCAACGTGCTAACATGCACACGTTGCAATTAAAGTGCTACCAGATGCATTCATAAATGTTCAAAAACAGTCCTTGTGTATAATTGTGACAGCAACGTCCTGGCATGCACACGTTGCAGTTAGAGTGCTGGGGTGAATCACATCTATTTCTTCGTGTGCTAAACACTTTGGTGGGTAATGGCCCCTTACCTTCAGGTAATGGGGCAAAAGCAGGTAACAAAATAATTGTTAGGGGCGTCCGCCTATGGATTCCAGCGCATCCCTCTTTATCCTGGATCTTGGGTTGGAGTTCCCTCAGGTATAATGTAGGGGGATTGTATTCATAGGGGGTAATCAACAAAAGATTACCCCCTATGAATACAATCCCCCTACATTATACCTGAGGGAACTCCAACCCAAGATCCAGGATAAAGAGGGATGTGCTGGAATCCATAGGCGGACGCCCCTAACAATTATTTTGTTACCTGCTTTTGCCCCATTACCTGAAGGTAAGGGGCCATTACCCACCAAAGTGTTTAGCACACGAAGAAATAGATGTGATTCACCCCAGCACTCTAACTGCAACGTGTGCATGCCAGGACGTTGCTGTCACAATTATACACAAGGACTGTTTTTGAACATTTATGAATGCATCTGGTAGCACTTTAATTGCAACGTGTGCATGTTAGCACGTTGCTGTCACATCACATTCAATTTTTTTTTTTTTTTTTTTTGTGCAAAACAGGATTTTCTCCCATTTGAAATATTTTTCACCTGTATGGATTATCTGATGTCAATATGCACAATATGCACTTTATATAGAAATAGCTAGTCACTTCTCTTTTAAATTCCGAGTTGCACATAGCACTCTGGTCTGCACTTTTTATTTTCACTGGTCCTATTATACATGTATGTTGATTATGCACTTTATTTTAATTTAAATTCAGAGCTAATTACTGGTGCCCTGATAGTATCACGTTATATTCACGTGGATTGTATTTTTAGGTTATTGAAGTGATATTTTATTTGAGTATACTTACGTTATTTTTTATGCACTATTGAAGATATTGATTATTGAAATGAACATTTTCTAATACGAATCATTTCCCACGTTTACGCTATTTCACTATTTTCCTATCTAGCGCATTGACTATTATTATTCATTGTTCACCTGTTTTTATAATAAGGATCAGCGCAACACCACTCACTTATATACATTTATCTAAAAGGTTAGGTGTTCACCTTATCGGTGTTTGCGGCTTTTCCACCCACAGCCTCTTCCATACTAGATAGCGCGGGAATAATTTTCCCTTATCCAACACTGAAGAAATAACACTTTGTACAATGTAAAGTAGTGAGTGTACAGCTTGTATAACAGTGTAAATTTGCTGTCCCCTCAAAATAACACAACACACAGACATTAATGTCTAAACCGCTGGCAACAAAAGTGAGTACACCCCTAAGTGAAAATGTCCAAAATGGGTCCAAAGTGTCAATATTTTGTGTGACCACCATTATTTTCAAGCACTGCCTTAACCCTCTTGGGCATGGAGTTCACCAGAGCTTCACAGATTGCCACTAGAGTCCTCTTCAACTCCTCCATAACGACATCACAGAGCTGGTGGTTGTTAGAGACCTTGCGCTCCTCCACCTTCCGTTTGAGGATGCCCAGCAGATGCTCAATAGGTTGCGAGGGGTGTACTCACTTTTGTGAGATACTGTATATGGTCAGTGCAGTTCCTTATCAAAGATAGCAAAAAATCCCTCTTTATGAAATACGTGAGACATTCATTATCCATATATGCTGTATGGTACGTCCATTTTAAACATTGGACATGCATTTTCCATGTGAGCTGTATATCCATTTCAAATCCAATGTGTCACTGTGAAAGTCTATGATAGACAACAGATCCCATCCAGGTGAACATAGAATGATAGTTATTTAAAGTAGACTGACTATGTTCCTACTAGACACCAGAGATGATCCTCCAGCTATTCTTAAATCTGCAGTGGCCAGCTATGAGCGTGTGCGAGAGGTAGAGAGACTTACCACACTGAAACCCTCCTCTGGACCACGCTTTCACCTTTTTTCTACAGATCACCACATGTGACCTGCATTTTGAATGTTTAAGGGTACCTGTTACAACTCGCTGGGACACATATGATCGTATACTGTCCAACTACAGCATGTGAGTATAATTTCTGTGGTTTTGAGGCACCCAGTCCTCCTCTGGACCAAGCTGCATTTTATATACTATAACAGTGAACTCTACTTTAAGCCCCCGTTCACACCTATGCGAATTAGATGCGGCTTACACCGCATCCAATTCGCAGGACATTTTAAAATACATTCATTTGAATGTATCTTGTTCACATATGTGCATTGCATTCGCACTACGCATTGCACAAAAAACGTGTGCGTTTTTGGGCATTGCGGTGCAAATTACAAGCCCATTATCTCCTATGGGAATGCATCTGATTCGCACATGCATTGCGTTCTGAACATGGATTTTCTCCTTCTCCTCACTACACCTCCCCCCTCTCCCTGCTCACTATTCTGCAGCTACAACACAGAGAAACCTTTGAACAACTGATTTTTATCTTCCCAGTGAAACCTGAGCTTCAATTCGCACCGCACATGTGTGAACCCAGGCTCAGTGTAAGTAAACCCTCCTATTGTTTTTAGCCAAGGAAGCTGCCATCTTTGCCTCTGTTTAATCTACAACTGCCATGGTGCTGCACATGTGACCAATTATGACACCAGCCATTGGATTGTTTGACAGTTTGGTTGAGAGCACAACCAATGGGAGTGTTACATTTCCGGCATGTGACGGAAATGAAACTGTTTTATGGATGGGTTTACTTCCGCTTTAAAGACTAAGTTCACCTTTTTTTTTTTTCAAAATTCCAGCTCCCCTATGTACCAATATAGCATTCGTGTACTTTTTTTGCAAAAATATCAAAGCTTTCTATAAAATCTACAGACACGTACCTTACTGTCCTCCATCCATGATTCCAAACGTATCTATTGCTTCTGTCTTACGTCCTTACAGACTGTAGGTCATGACACAGGAAAGAGTTGACCAGCTGACCTCATTAGCACACACCCTGCATCATCTACCCTCCCATTCCCAGGTGCACATTTTTTAAATGAAATGCAATCAATTAGTGATCACCCTTCTCAATAAATATACAATCAGATTGCATAGTGTATGGTCATCTTTATACAAGTACATAGGAGGGAGTAAACAGAAACACTCAGCTGTTAAGCTCAGTTCACAATTCTGCATAGCGAGAACTCGCATTCCCACATGCATTTTTTTTTTTTTTTTTTTTTTTTAGAGGGGGGGGGGGGTGTTTTGGAGCATTTTCACTCATCAAATATAGGGCAGCCCATATACCTAAATGGGCTGCCCTGTACACAGCAATCGCCCCAAAGAAGCTTCAGAGCTTTTTTTTTTTAGAGTGGAGCTTGGTGCATTTTTTACTGTGATTTTTGGTGCAGCGCATTTCTGAAACACAAGGAAACACACAGATGTGAATGGAGCCTTATTGTTCTCGTGTTAAACACACCATTTTCACTTTCAGGCACCATTTACATCTAGCATAGTGGGAGCAAACATTTTGTGTCTCGTTTTTCCTGTGACACGCATAGGGCAGCCTGCTGATTTAAATGAGCTGTGCTATATATGGCTTATGGGACATTTTGGCATTTTGTGGGTTGCGTGTTTACTGTGCGTTTTGCAGTATTTGCCATTCATTTTTTCACATGGCAAAATGTGTGTTTGCTTCTGTGTTTTGTGTGTTAACACTGAAAGCGCGACTAGTAATTTTAGGTGTATAAAGGTGGCCATACACTATACAATCTGATTGTACATTCTCCTTTAGATCCGCCATCAATTATGTAGTGCAAGGACCTGCTGGATTGGATATAGAGTGATTAGCTAGCGTTTCCTCCTATTATATAAATTTGGTATATCTAAAGGAGATTGTACAATCAGATTGTATAGTGTATGGCCATCTTTATACACCTAAAATTACTGGTTGCGCTTTCAGTGCCATTAATTGGTAACGGTAAACCAAACACAGAAAGCAAATACAAATTTTTGACATATGAAAAAACGAGTGGCAAATGCTGCAAAATGTACAGTAAAAATCACACAACATACAAAACGCCAACATGTCCCATAAGCCACATATAGCAAAGCCCATTAAAATCAATGGGCTGCCCTATGCGTGTCACAGGAAAAGCGAGACACAAAACGTTCACTTCCACTATGCTAGATGTGAATGGGGCCTGAAAGTGAAATTGGTGCGGTAACACAAGAACAATGAGGCTCCATTCACATCTGTGTGTTTCCTTGCATTTCAGAAATGCGCTGCACCAAAAATCGCAGTAAAAAACGCACCAAGCAAAAAAGTTCTGAAGCATCTTTGGGGCGACTGCTGTGTGTAGGGCAGCACATTCGGGTGGGTTGGCTGCCCTATGTGTGATGAGTGAAAATGCTCCAAAACACCTCCCTGCCTCGCTAAAAAAAAAACAAAACAAAACAAAAACAAGGTGGGAATGTGAGTTCCCGCTATGCAGAGATGTGAACAGGCCTTGATCGCTGAGTGTTTCTGTCCACTCCCTCCTATGTCCTTGTATAAAGATGGCCATACACTATGCAATCTGATTGTGTATTTAGTGAGAAGGGTTATCACTGATTGATTGCAATTCATTTAAAAAAACCTGCACCTGGCAATGGGTGGGTGGATGATACAGGATGTGTGCTAATGAGGTCAGCTGGTCAACTCCTGCCTGTGTCATGACCTACAGTCTGTAAGGACGTAGGGCAGAAGCAATAGATACGTTTGGAATCATGGATGTAGAACAGCAAGCTACGTGTCTGTAGATTGGAAAGCTTTAACATTTTTTGCAAAAAAAGTACATGAATGCTATATTGGTACAAAGGGGAACTGGAATTTAGAAAAAAAAAAGGTGAACTTATCCTTTAAATACCTATTATATTATGTTCACCTGGTCTGTTGTCCATCATAGACTTCCACAGTGACATATTGGATTTGAAATGGATATACAGTTTACATGCAAAATGCATGTCCAAGGTTTAAGTGGAGTCATACATGTTTAACCACTTCACATCCTGTCCATTGTCATATGAGGTCCGCAGATGGAATCTCCCATCCTGGGTGGACGTCACATGATGTCATCGGCTTCCCAGCAGTATAGGGGGCGAGCTGCCGCATCACCGAGGAGCCAATGCGCGTGCCCGGCAGCTGCAATTTTCGCCGGGCGCCCACGATCGCTTGTGACAGAGCAGGAAACACACAGATCCACATCCTTTCAGGGGAGAGGAGACAGATCATGTGTTCCTAGCATACAGGAACACTGATCGATCTCCTCCCCTAGTCAGTCCCATCCCCCACAGTTAGAATCACTCCCTAGGTAACACATTTAACCCCTTGATCGCCCCCTAGTGTTAACGTCTTCCCTGCCAGTGACAGTAAAATAATAATAAATATTCCATAAATCAATATAGGCTTATTGCCATTTTTTTTAAATTAATTTTTTTACCAAAAATATATGTAGAAGAGTACAAATGGCCTGAAGATTTTTTTTTTTTTTTTTTTTTTTAATTGGGATATTTATTATAGCAAAAATTTTAAAAATTGTGTTTTTTTCAAACTTGTCGATTTTTTTTGTTTATAGCGCAAAAAATAAAAAACGCAGAGGTGATCAAATACCACCAAAAGAAAGCTCTATTTGTAGGGAAAAATGTCATTTGGGCACAGTGTTACATGACCACGCAATTGTCATTCAAAATGTTACAGCGCTGAAAGCTGAAAATTGGCCTGGGCAGGACGTCACTCCAGCTGATCGGTAACTCAGCTGGGGTGGCCATTCGTTCTGGGCATGCGTGGGCACTTTTCGATGGAGGGCACAAATCAATAGAACACCGGCCAGACTAATGAGAAATCAAGCCCGGGAGAGGGAGTTCCTCTCCCTCTGTGACGGGCAAGGTTGCCGCTGTAGAGAGGAGGCAGGCAATATGTATGGGTACATCCTTATCCCCCTGTTTGGGCAGGTTGTAACATCAAGTGGATCCATAGCCTTAGTATTCTGTGCACAGATTCTTCTGCATGTTGCTGCTGTCAACCCGGCGCCCCCTCCCACACTATGCCCAGGACAGTCGCCCCTCCTGGTCCCTGGATCCCATTTTTATGCAGGCAGCCTGTAGTGGGAGGAGCTGCTTGGTCCCTCCCACAGCTTTTCTCCCTGCACAGACTACGTCAGCACTACTTTTACAAGATAATATCTGGTTTTACAAAGCCATTTGTTACATAAAAAGTAGATTTATATCTTTTGAGGCTGTTGAGGACTATATTTAAATGAAATTGTTTTGTGTCTTCAGACATGCACATTACCTTAATGCAACTCTGTACATGAGCCCTTAGGATTCCTCCAGCCCTTAAAGGCAATCAGTGAAAGGCAAATTTGCTGTAGTCATTTAAAACAGACATAGAGTATTGAAGCAACACATTAACTCTTTGTGGATAAATGACAGGATATCAAACTTTGTCAGCAATGATTTTTTATTGACATTTTCTGTTAAGTATAATTATTTTTATTTTATACCTTTATCTATGAAAAATGATGCATTGTTTTATATTATGATCCATTTTAATATACCTGAAAATTACAAGCAGATTTGCTGAAGTTGCTTTAATGTATAATCTGACTTTTCTTTTTCTTTTTTACTTTTGTGGGTTTCTTAATATTATATCATTTCTACTGTTTACAGCTACCCCCTATACACAGCCCTTTCCATTGCATCAGGCTTATCTGAGTACTCTAAATGAGCAGGATAGTTGGTACAGTCATAGTGGCCGCTTGTCCTGACATATTCCAAGAAGTCTGCAGACATCGGGAAGGAAACATTGTCTGCTAATAACACCGTTCCTTTTCTGAGGACGCAGCATTCCTGTAGAGGATGAATGATAAATTAGTTAAAGTGAAACTATGGGCAAAACCAAAAATGACAGATATGATGCAGTCTGTCACTGGCAATAAAACCGTAGGCTTTATTTTTCAAAATTCCCCTCTGTAACAGTTTCACTATATGTGTTGAGACCAGCCATTTAACACTGACAGGGGTGCTTACAATGATCAGCTTTTACTTATGTAAAACTTTATCCATTAAAGAAAAAAAATCTGTTGCCATAACTGCTTAAAAATGTTAGCTGTAAAAGGAAATTATTTGTTAGTCACTTTTGCAAAGTTTATCTAAATGTACTTGTCTATCTAATATCTCCACAGGTTGACCATGCTACCCCGTCCAAGGGTGACTACGTTGTTTCTTCAATGTAACAGTGGTACCCACCCTAAGACAGGTGGTGTGTTACTGGCTAGATCACAAAGAAAAACAAAGACTAAAAAACAAAATGAATGCAGCCACCACATCTTAGGAATGGTAAGCTGCAATATAAAACATATTTGTTCTTGAGTTTAGATACACTTTAAGTATCCACAGTGACTGCAAACCTAAGATGTACAATACTTCATCACTTCTTATCGTTTCTCTTTGGACAATAAACAGTTTCTTGATTTCCGCATTATGTCATTTTAAAGAGATAAGACATTTTTTGTCAGGTAGGTGTAAAATACTTAAACATTTTATGATATTGAGGGTGCATGCACGCAGCTGGACATGGCATATGTACGAGAGCCCGGCTCCGCGCCAGTCGTTTATAGCTGAGCACTGCCGATCTGGGACCCGATTCAGCCCGCGTACCACCCTCTCTGCTTCCACACATGCTGGGGCACCCCTACACGGCCAAAGGGAAGACAAAAACAACTCCCATCTTTTACAATTGCCCTTTTGGACTCTGTTTGTCACCGTTAGGCCCTATGTCAGCTAGGGCGTCCATCTTACATCTAGCAGCTATAATGTATTGGCATGAGATGGAAATTATCCTACCTAACAATGTCAGTTGGAGAATGCTGCCAAAATATGGTTACACTACTTGCTCAATTGACACATATTTAAACAGTTGCTTTGGGTACTCGACTTCCCTGCCAATGGTCTTCATTTTTTTTTCTTTTATCTATATTAGGCTACGGCCGTCCGTGGCAGCATTGTGTCCCTGTTTGACCCTAACCTTCCTTAGTGACAGGACTGAACTCAAACTAGGTACCAAGTGCTTTCTCACCAGGTAATGTTTGTTTGTGGACTTCCCTCCACATTTCAGAATGTTGTTCTCAGTATACTTAAGAGTTTTTCTTATTACTTATCTCACTTCTTTTCTTTGCAGGGGAATCTGCACTCTCCTGTTTTTCTGTTCCCACTCTGGTCTTCCATTTCTTCCAATCTCTACTCTCCTCACTTCACTCAGTGCTTTCACTCTTACCCCATTCCTTCACCGCATGCCCCTTTGGAACATTGATTCTGGACCTGTATTATATTCAGTATGAACAGATCTCTCTATTGTAAACTATGATGGCTAATCCCCCCGCTACATGGCCACAGTTCTCATACACAATGTCCAGGGCCTAAGCTCGCTGGTAAAAAGATGAAAAGCCTTCCAGCACTACCACTCCTCCTCCAATATCCCACTGCTCTATTCTAGCAGAATTAATAATGCCGCTTGGTCAGACAACTCACCTCCTTTAGCGGTTTGCACCTCCCTCCGCAGACCCACATGTCCCACCTCCTGGAGACTGAAGAACTCCCTCTTAGGTAACCCCTCTGTGTGCTTTGACATTGAACTGCAAACAAAAGAGTTCTTTGATCATAATGACCATTCTGACACTATCCTATCATTAATTGTGCAGCCCATAATCCAGGGGACCAAAATTAAAATAGTATCCAGACTGAAGAACTCCTCCAAGGAACAAATCAAACAAAAGGAACAAATCCTGGAGGACCTTCTCGAAGCACACAAGAAAAGTCCATACCTTGATGTCAAGGATAAGATTGACTCTGCCAGGTTATAACTCAATGCTTGCCTGATCACCAAAGCAGATAAAAGCCTTCGCTTGTCATGCATGAATTTTTATACCTAAGCAGATCGCCCTGGAACGCTGTTAGCACCTCCAATATACTGCTATCCCAAAACTGAGGAACCAAATGGTTCCTTCACTCAGAAGGTTTTACAACTGTTCCAAGCTTACTATTCAAAGCTCTACACCACCACAGAAACTATCCCTAAAAGTAGAATGACAGCTTTCTCGGATAGCCTTATGATTTCTTCCCTATTTGCTTCCCCCAGAGGTCTACTAGAAAAGGAAGTTTTGGGAGAAGAAATTTTACAAGCCATCAAATAAGCTAAAACATCCAAAGTGCCATGGTTTTTCCGCATTGTATTTTAAGAAATTCCCCACCATTAATTCCACACTTACAAAAACTTTTCAATGTTCTAGAAGAGGGAGTACCTCTCGATGTGGGATCTAATAAAGCTACTACATGCATGCTGCCTAAACCTGATAAGGACCATAGCAACGTGATGATGAATTACGGGCCCATCTTCCTCATAAACCACAATCTAAAACTGCTAACTGCCAACAGAAACAACTGATTTCTGGAATATTATATTGCAAGAGATCAAGTCAAAAGAAGGGAGATAAACATTGTCTAGTTGCTATAGTCCAACTGGGACAGAGGCAGAACCCGTCAGGGCATGTTACTACTGTGTTTCCCCAAAAATAAGACCTACCCCGAAAATAAGACCTAGCGTTATTTTCCAGGAGGGTTGCAATATAACCCCTACCCCGAAAATCATCCCTAGTTTAAAATGCTTGTAAAATCCTATAACCCACTGTATTACAGTAGTACACAATGTACAATGTGTGTGTTTCTGTAATATAAATGTGGGCAAGAGAGCCCCGGCGGGTCACAGAAGTGCAGAGCGGCGCTATAATGAAGGTATTTGGCACAATTATATTACAGAAACACGCACATTGTACATTATATACTACTACAATAGAGTGGATTATAGGATTTTACAAGCATTTTAACTCAGTTCCCACTGGAGATTCCTGTCAGGCAGGGAGAGAGAGGGGGAGAGAAGACAGCACATTACATGGTAAGACCTACCCCGAAAATAAGCCCTACTGTGTCTTTTGTTGCCAAAATTAATATAAGACCCGGGCTTATTTTCGGGGAAACACGGTATCCCTAGATCTACATAAAGCTTTTGACCCCCTGCCCTGGCCATACCTCTTCACTATATTGCAGCATTGGAATTTTGGTCCAAATTTTCTCTGCACACCCTATACTCGAATCCAACTGTCAACATAAACATTAATGGCTATTAGTCAGAGCCAATAAAAATACAAACAGGTACCAAACAGGGCTGCCCATTATCACCCTTATTATTTGTAATCACAATAGAAATGCTGGCAATTGCAATTCTTCTGAACCTCAATATAAAAGCAGTCCAGAGTGCAGGGAAACAACACAAATGTGCGCTCTTTGCTGAGGACCTCCTGCTGTTTGTGACCTTGCCCATCACTGCACTCCCTAACCTCTTCCAACTCCTGTGGGAATTTGGTGCCTTATCGGGCCTTTGACTCAATCCTTCTAAATCAGAAGTTCCTAATATTAACCTCTCAGACCAGATCCTTGTCTCACCTAAAACCTCATACCCCTTCACATGGCAACCTCAGGCCTTGCCATATTTAGGTATTAAGCTCACCTCAAAGATAAACCCACTGTACTGGGCCTATTATATACCGCTGTATGCCTCTATGGAGGAGGAAATAAATACATGGTCGACATACACTCTCGCATAGACTAGCAGAATTGCTGCAGCTAAAAATGACCCTACTACTGAAAATATTATATTATTTCTGTATACTACCCACCCCCATCCCCTTGGGAGCGCCCCACCTATTGCGATATATCGTGCCTCTGACAGCACCCCCCCGCATGCGCGGCTCCTGCACCACCAACCCCCTCCCCCCCATGCACGACTCTGGCAGCACCCCCAACCCCCCCGCACGGCTCTGGCAGCACCCCCAAACCCCCCGCATGCAGCCCCGACACTTACCGCCAGGCAGCAGCTCTGTGCACCAGAGAAGCGGCGACCTCCACTCCAGCACATGTCTCCTCTGCTCATCTTCCTAAGCACCAGGCATCCAATAGGGTGGCCCGGTGCTTTGGCCAATCAGGCAACAGATCTGACACCCTGACTCCTGATTGGCAGGGAGGAAGGTTAGTGTGAAAATAGCGAAAATTAATTTTCTATCGTCACACAGCCGGAGTCCGCGAACCCGGAAGGAAGACAGGCGAAGATGAATGCGGCCTCCAGCGGCGACAGCGATGCCTTTACTTTGCAGGTCAGCAAAAAAAAAAAAAAAAAAGAGGAAGCGTTTACTGCCTCTTTAAAGAGGAGTTCCACCCAGGGGGGCCGTCAAAAAAAAAAAAAAAAAATTAAAAGTCAGCAGCTACAAATACTGCAGCTGCTGACTTTTAATTGGACACTTACCTGTCCCTGGGTCCAGCGATGCGGGGGATCGAAGCCCCGCTCGTCCCCCCCCTCCGCTCGTCGGCGCCGGCATTTCAACTGTGGCCGCCGGGCTGTGGCTTCACAGCCTGGCACCCACTGCGCATGCGCGAGCGGCGCCGCGCTCCGTGATTGGCCGCTCAATCACCTGGGACCTGTAATGGGTCCCAGATGATTGACAGGAGGGAGGGAGCAGAGCGGAGCCCTTCCTGTGCCTGGGGGGAAGTGATGTCACCAGCCCAGGTAAAGGAACAGGCAGACTACGAGGGACCACCTAGCAACAGGCATTTTAGAGGTAAGTGAAAAAAAAAAAAATATCCAAATGTTTTTTTGTTTTTTTTTTTAGAATTTTTCCAGGTATTTTTGTTTTTTGGGTGGAACCCCACTTTAAGTGGTTTTAATTGGTGTTTTTTAATCAGTTTGTGCTGAACTGTATTAGATTGTGTTGGCAATGACAAATTAACACCTATTCCAAAATCTTACAATATGCATTAACACACATGCACTAACGCAATGCGCTACTATGTGTTAAGGGTTGCTGTGTTGAGGCAGCCCAATAACATTAAATTAGCTGGTAGTGCACTTTAATGCATAAAAAAAGGAATGACCCTATTTTTTAAAGCAGCGCACCACAATGCATAACATGTGCGCTGTGGTGTGTTGCAGTGTCAATGCGTTGCCTACTAGTTGTTCATTGGGGCTATTCTAAATGAATTTAATGCTAAAAAGTGCAACAAGTGAATGCAAATGAGCTCCTATTCTTCTTGCCCTCCTGCTAAATGGAAATATCTGCATACACTCATTTGATGGAAAATGAAGAGCTGTTGTAATCAATATGTATAACCAATAAATACTTTTACAAATTTCCAGGCCACAGATGGCATGTAATATCATTCAAATGCATGAGACTCTTTAAAAGTCTTTTAATAATAATATCGGTCACCTTCATAGGAAAATACCACTAATTTAATTAAAAAAACTCATTACCCCAGCACATTGTTAGTGAGAAAACTAGTCCCCAGGCCCTTTAATTCAGACCTGCCGAAACTGTGACTGCAGAATGGTAAGCCGATCCAGAACCCACAGTTGATTGTAAGGAAATTTTTTAATTTCTACTCAGCAGCCCAGACTGAAGATTTCTTTCAAGACCTCCCTCTCCCCCAAATAGAGCATGCTCATGTAGAACTAACAGATTTCGATTTTACGGAGGGCGGATCATGATGGCTATCAAAAGCCTTAATCCATCCAGAGCACCGGGTCCAGACAGTTTTTCTGGACATTACTATCGTAAATAAGCTGAAATTCTGACCCCTCACTTATGCTCTTTTTTTAATGATTTGCAAAAAGGTAGTCTCCTGCCACCATATGAAAATAACACCTTCATCCGTGTCATTCCCAAACCAGGTAAGGATCATGGAGACTGGACAAACTACCGCCCGATCTCACTAATAAATGCAGATCTCAAAATAATGATGAAAAGCATCCCGTCGGAACACTTTTATCTCCAACTTTATTCATCCAGATTAAGTGGAGTTTGTCCCCAATAGACAGGCGCCGGACCAAACTAGACGGCTAATAGACATTATATCCGCCATGAATTCTAACTGGGACAGGCAGGAGAGACAGAAGGGTATGCTGTTATCTCCATACCCGCATAAGGCCTTCGATTCTCTCTCTCCTGGGACTACCTTTTTTTTACTTTAGAATGGTATAGATTTGGCACAAACTTCCTAACTACCCTAAAAGCTATTTATAGTGAACCCACAGCCCCATTTTCAGTTAAGGATACACCCAATCCAAGTTCCCAATCCATTAATATACATAGAGGTACAAGACAGGGCTGCCCACCATCTACACTCTTAATCATATTAGCCTTGGAGCCTCTGGCTGTTAATATTAGAAGCACATCAGATATCCAGGGGATATATTGTGGAGATTGGGAGCACAAATGTGCCCTATTTGCGGACTATGTTTTAATGCTCCTTTTGTCTCCAGCTACATTAAAACCTAATCAATATAGGGTTCTGCTACGCTTCACTTCACTTTCGGGTCTTAGGGTTAACCACTCAAAATCCTTAGCGCTTAATCTATCACACTGACCGTGCAATACAAAATTCATTCCCCTTCCCTTGGCAATTGGATGCCCTTCCCTACCTAGGTATTTTTCTAACTACATCTCTTTCCACGCTGTATCAAAAGAATTTCCCACCACTTTATAAAAAACTGTCGGAAGATCTTAAAAGGTGGTTAAACAATCCTCCGTTGTGGTTCGGGCGACTGTATTCGATAAAAATGAATGTCCTGCCAGGATATTATATTTTTTTAGGACCCTCCCAGTCTCGATAAATATGTTGGACTTTAAGTCGTTTCAAGGGAAAA
Source organism: Aquarana catesbeiana (assembly GCF_042186555.1). Taxonomy (NCBI): domain Eukaryota; kingdom Metazoa; phylum Chordata; class Amphibia; order Anura; family Ranidae; genus Aquarana; species Aquarana catesbeiana. Next base: position 274,489,271 of record NC_133324.1, read on the forward strand.
TACTGAGATACATATGGGGGGGATAAGAGACCCAGGGTGAATAAACACACCTTATATACCCATAAGCTAAGGGGTGGACTGGGAGTACCAAGTCTGATTAAATATTATCAAGCAACTTAATTGACCCAGTTGATTTGCTTTCATACACACCGCCCCACTTTGGATGACCATTGAATCATCTCATTGTCCAACTAGGAAAATCAGCCATCTGATGTGGCTGAGAGCCAAGGACAGACCAATTATGATGTGCCCCACCCTGTCATTTTCATTGAATTTATGGGATAGGCTGATGACAAGATACGGGTTCAAGTCTCCTCATGCCCCTCTGGCCCCACTATTGGGCAATCCTGCCTTTACCCCAAGTCTCCATCCTCAAGGTTTTACTACTACAGCAATGGAATACCTATGCAGGAACTTAGACAAACACACTGGTCACATTTCCAAAATATACACCATGTTGAATTCTACCTTCTCTAAGCAGTTCTATATGAACAAATGGGTAAATTATATAAATGAGACTTGGGAAATGGAAGACTGGTGTAAGTTAGCACAATATGCATCTAAATTGCTTATCAACACCTCACTGATGGAAGCAAATTATAAAGTATTATTAAATGGTACATGGTGCCAGTGAGAGTGGCGTCTTGTTTCGCCAGGGCCTCCCCGCTGTGCTTTAGAGGCTGCAGAATGGAGGGCACAATGTTTCACATTTGGTGGACTTTCCCAAAAGTAAGGAGATTTTGGATCCACACCTCCAGTTTCATTTATTCACTCACTCAGGTGAACCTTACTAAGTCACCTATACAGGCACTTCTGGGGCCCCCCGGGGAGGCCCCCCAGGATACAAAAGAGGAATCGCAACATTAATTTTTCTGGTGGCTAGGATTGCCACGCCAGATCATGGAAGTCTCATATGATGGTGAATGAACGCCTTTCGGCGGTCCTAAATGATAAAATTGCCTTTTTTCACAAAATCTGGGACCTATGGATTAAATATCTCTCGAATGCCGCATAGGACATTTACATTACTATTTTCTTTACAGACTAGAGTGCACACCTGCCTTTGCATTGCTTTTCTATGTTCCTTCTTTTCTTTTGCACCGCAACATTATCCCTACCTCCTACTTCCCGAGCCAAGATGTTGGAGGGGAGAGATGAAATGTGATTGGGCAGGAGAAGGCATATTTTTGTTGTGCACAAATCTGGACCGTTATGAGTTCCAAACATAGTGAAATTCATATTGACCATATGATCTCCTCGTTCATTGAGAATTTTTTGTATCCTGATGCACAACAACTGTATCTTAATTGTAATTAATGTACCTGTTGAGTATTACCTTTTCTACTTAAAACTCAATAAAAACCATTGAAAGAAAAAAAAAACTCTTTACTCATTTTATTATTTATAATAACGAAAATATTTCCCTTACCTCGAGTAACTTAGTATCTGGCAAATATCTGTTTCCAAAATGATCAATGAACACAAAGTCAAAGTGTTCTACTCCATGCTCTGCTTTTAGCTTGGGGATGATGTATTCTGTGGAATTCTGCAATATCTTCACCTACAGAAGAGTTATATGGATTAAAAATCAGATATATGGGCAGAATCCAATTAACCCACACAGAGACCTTATCATTATAATAACAGAGGAAAATCTACTGAAGATGTAAAGCATAGGTTATTTCTTTTATGGTTGTAAACCAGTGTGAATTATGGAAATGAAAATGTTTCCATTATTTCTGTGGTTATGGGGAATATATTATATGCCATTATAAACCATAGTTAGTGGTTACATATCCTATCAATTTTTAGAGCTTGCAAACATTGTTCATCATCATACAGATTTAAACCTTATATGGTTTATTTATTGTGCACTAAAAACTGGCAGGTCATACTGCATTTGAAAATCGCAATACACATATCAATGCCTATGGCCATCTGTAGAGAAAAGTCTGGTTTAATGATGTCAAATAGATCATAATTACTTAGTTATTGTAAAAAATATACAAATGCATTACAGATACTGTATAAACATACAAAATAAAAGCATAGTGAAAATTTCTAATGGATATTAGTTCCCACCCATAATAAAACTGGTGAATCCAAAACTTTTGTGGAAATACTTTTACTTTCCTATTTTCTATATAAAATGCAAGTTGATTTTTTTAAACCTCAAATAATTTGAGAGAGAGGGAGGATTATAAAACTCAAAGCAGCCTTTCACAGGAACGCTAAATGCTCTGTACTGGGTTTAATCTTGGTCTTCAGTGTCACTTTATATGCCAAGTGTACCTTGTCTTTAACTCCCGCAAACTCAATAATTTGTCTGGCCACATCAGCATGCGCAGGATTCATCTCTATGGTGAGCAGCAGAGATCCAGGCTTCAGTAAGCGAGCTATACGGATGGCGGAATATCCACAATAAGTGCCCAGCTCTAGAACTGTGGAGGGGTTAGTTTCTTGTAGCATATTATCCAGGATCAGGCCTAAAAGTGGAGTAACAGTAAAACATTCATCTGAAATGCAGATAGTGAATGCAGTACTAAGAGGTACACATGATGGATAAATGTTAAGATAAGATAATACTTTATTGTCATTGTATACATACAACAAGATTTCTCAAAGCACACTTTACAACAGCAATATTAAAAAAAAAATTCAACACATGCATGCTTCCTAACGAATGCCCGCATATTCATCCTCAAATATGGCAAAAAAATGAAATAATTTTAAAAAGTCAAATTTTTACATGGAATTACTGAAACTGCACCAGGTGTATTTATAGACTATACAATACAGTGTTGATCCTACATATGCATGTTCCCTATTATCCTTAAATTCATGAGTTTTGTATGCAAACTGAATTATTACTGAAAAATCCGTGGTCTAGCTGTTAAATCCTCTGTGTATTTGATCATTTTGATATCACTGCAATTAAATGTTTTATGCAGTGCTAGAATCTTTTTTTCTTGGATAGTGAATTATGTATGGTTGTGCTAAAAAAAGCTTGCGTGCATTTCAAGTAAAATTTTAGGCATGTGCTTTGTGCCCATATATACACCCCTCACATTTTTGTAAATATTTTATTATATCTTTTCATGTGACAACACTGAAGAAATGACACTTTGCTGCAATGTAAAGTAGTGAGTGTACGGCTTGTATAACAGTGTAAATTTGCTGTCCCCTCAAAATAACTCAACACACAGCCATTAATGTCTAAACCGCTGGCAACAAAAGTGAATACACCCTTAAGAGAAAATGTCAAAATTGGGCCCAATTACCCATTTTCCGTCCCCGGTGATTATCACTGTATTATAGCGTGTCTCTTTTTGACAAATTTGAATCTGTTCTGTGGAAGATATTTCACAGCAGAGTTGCTGGTTTTTATATTTTTTACTGTGGATAGCATTATCATCCAAGCGCAGTTTTGCGTTGGGACAACATGTAAAAATTTGACATGCGTACAGGAGCAGTTTTATGGTTACAAAACACAGACAGTGCGCATTCGGATCTGTGCACCTGCTCTTGCACTGCATGTCAAATTTTGGAATACAGCTGTGTCCATGTAGCAGCTGAGTCTGCATTTACCTCTATAGGCTGCCTGCACACAGCTCAGGGCAGATGCAGGCACAAAAACACATGTTGCCTGCACACACGATTGTCAAAATCCTAAAAAGTAGTAAATGTATTCATGTTATAATAATATGCTGGGTGTCCATTGCACCCATGTGCCTTTAAGGAGGGGTGGGCTCCTTCCAGGCACACCCCTCTGCCTATCTACTATAATGCATGTGCTTCTATTATGGAGGCTCTCAAAAATGTATAGAGTTAAGACTGTGGATAATAATGGGATACCTTGTTGTGGCCTCTGCAGCTTACGCATGTATTTGCAAGTGTGTGCAAACTAAACCCTTTTTAATGTAAACTGATACACAGTAATTTGGTTGGTTGCAGGCTGACTGACAAGTTGAGCTGGGAACTTTCTTTGGTTTTGTTTTACATGCGTTGCCCTTGTTGCTAAGGCTAGTTATAGGTGGGGGCAGTGGCCATTTGTTTGTACTGTTAGAATACTCATGTGCCCAGTATACTATAAAATATGTAGTGTTGTTTCACTGTTGCAGAGAGCTATCCTTACTTCTTATCTTGGAGAATACACAGAAAGGTGTCCGTTTATGAAGCAGTGATCAGCGGCGATCCCGAGGATCGCCGCTGATCACAGTCCATAAACAGTTTATGAAACAGTGATAATCGGGGGGAGAAGTGTTTGAACATTTTCTCCCGCGGATGATCTCAGCATATGGAGAATCCTCATTGAATGGCACAGTAACGGCCAGTTTATGAAGCGGTGATCTCACCGCTTCACTGGCGATCTGAGTCAGAATTCACACTCCTAGGTTCACCAGCTCAGAGGTGGTGAATCGGGGAGTGAAGAGAGAATCCTGGGGGATCTGAGGAGGAAAGAGGAAGATTTTTAACTTCCTTCTACCTCGTTCAGACCCCCCAACACTGTAAGCATGTTCCCCTGTCATGTCCCCCTTCATAAACAGGCACACAGAGGAAAACGTTCTCTACTGTGAATGCCAGAGAATGAAGCAGTGAATAGATTTCACTGCTTCATAAACGGACACCACAGTGATGTGAAATCTCCCTAAAAGGAGCAAAGATCAGTAAAATGAAGACAGAGATTATAATCTTCACCCCTCCACCAAAACCTAAAAAAAAATACATGTTTTGGTTGAAATTGGGCTTTAACACATGCAGTCTCACGTGTAATTTTAGTTTCAAATACAGTAAAACCTTGGTTTGAGAGTAACTTGGTTTGAGAGCGTTTTGCAAGACAAGCAAAATGTTTTAATAAATTGTGCCTTGATAAACAAGCGATGTCTTGATATAAGAGTAGCGTCATGTCACAACTGGAGTATAAAAAAGAAGAGAGGAGTCTCTAAGTGTAGCAATATGGTTACATTTAATGAAGGTACAACATTTAGCAACTTATTGCTACACTAATGCCCCGTACACACGGTCGGACATTGATCGGACATTCCGACAACAAAATCCTAGGATTTTTTCCGACGGATGTTGGCTCAAACTTGTCTTGCATAGACACGGTCACACAAAGTTGTCGGAAAATCCGATCATTCTGAAAGCGGTGACGTAAAACACGTACGTCGGGACTTAAACGGAGCAGTAGCCAATAGCTTTCATCTCTTTATTTATTCTGAGCATGCGTGGCACTTTGTGCGTCGGATTTGTGTACACACGATCGGAAATTCCGACAACGGATTTTGTTGTCGGAAAATTTTATAGCCTGCTCTCAAACTTTGTGTGTTGGAAAATCCGATGGAAAATGTGTGATGGAGCCTACACACAGTCAGAATTTCCGACAACAAGGTCCTATCACACATTTTCCGTCGGAAAATCCGACCGTGTGTACGGGGCATTAGAGGTGCCTCTCTTCTCTTTTATACCCTGTAAAAAAATGCTTTGATATACAAGTGCTTTGGATTACAAGCATGTTTCTGGAAGGAATTATGCTTGCAAACCAAGGTTTTACTGTATAGTTATGTTTATATATAAACATAACTAGTAAGACAATGTACCAGTACCAGTAGATCCCATTTTACTTCCAGAAATACCTTTCTCATCTCCCACATTCATGGCCCATTCCTTTTCTCGGCAATATTTATCAATGTGGTCCAGCACACTCTGGGGGTTGCCATGTACTGCATTCTGCAGCACAAACTCCAGGATCCTCTGTTCCCTGGTTTCAGCCATAGATACTGCAAAGCTTCAGTTCAGTCCTGGTACCTAGAGAGTTAAAATGACAGCATGGCTCATTATCACATATACATGTTTAGAATTTTTCTGTGGTCCCTATTGCAGACAGAGAGCATCTTGAGCATGTCTTTATGAAGCAATGCACAAAAATAAATAATATGTAAATGGAAAACATTTCTTGCAGTGTACAGGGGTCCGCAGGACGGAGGACAGGAATCAGTAGGGCAGGGTACAGGGGTCAGCAGGACAGGCATGAGTAGGGCAGTGTACAGGGGTCAGCTGGATGATAGGAGTCAGTAGGGAAGGGAACAGAGGTCAGCAGATCAGAGGACAGGAGTCAGTAGAGCCGGGTACAGGGGTCAGCAGGACAGGCGTTAGTAGGGCAGGGTACAGGGGTCAGCAGGACAGAGGACAGGAATCAGTAGGACAGGGTACAGGGGTCAGCAGGTCAGAGGACAGGAATCAGTAGGGCAGGGTACAGGGGGTCAACAGGACAGGAGTTTGTATGGCAGGGTACAGGGATCAGCAGGACCGAGGACAGGAGTCAATAGGGAAGGGTACAGGGGTCAGCAGGACAGAGGACAGGAGTCAGTAGGGAAGGGTACAGGGGGGAGGGGAGCCCTGCGCCCCCACCCCAAAGCACCTTGCCACCATGTTGTTGGGGAAAAGGGCCTCTTTCCGACAACCCTGGCCATTGGTTGTCGGGGACTGTGGGCAGGGTGCTTATCAGAATCTGGAAGCCCATTTCAACAAGGGGGGCCCCCATATCCCTGCTCCCCACCCTATGTGAATGAGTATACCCCAACGCATTAAAAAAAAAAAGTGAGAAAAATAAAACACATTACACAGGTTTTTAAAATAATTTAATAAGGCAGCTCCGGCATCTCTTCCGATTTCTTCTCCACTCCCAGGTTCTTCTCCCTCCTCCGCTGATGTCTTCTGCCTCTGCCGGTTCTTCTCCCCTCTCTGGTTCTTCTCCGCTGATGTCTTCTAGTCCTCTCCGGTTTGTCTCCCTCTGTCCGCTGTCTTTTGCCTCTGCCCGGTCCCCTCTCTGCGCTGTCTTCTCCCTCTGTTCTTCATCTGTTCTTCCTCCGATGTTGACTCAACGCTCTCTCCCGCTCAAATGCTAGGTGCGCAGTGTGCCACTACTTATATTGGCATGGGGCGGGGGTCACCGGGTGACGTCATCCAGAGGCCCTGCCCCTTGTGACGTCCACCGGGGCATGATGGGTGGCGACCTCACAAGCGGCGGGGCCTCCAGATGATGTCAGCGAGTGGCCCCATGCCAATTTATGTCACACAGGGATTGTTTCTTTTCTATTAACTTACAATGGAAGGTGCGCTTTTGAAAAGTGCAGCAAAGATGCAGCATGCAGGACTTTTCAAAATGTGAAAAGTCACATAGGATTTAAAGGGGAATAATTTTGTTGCGCTTTAGTCGTACTAGAAAGGTGCATTCTAGATTAACATGTATTCCTATTTGAAGCTTGTTGGGCTTTGTGTATTTCTTCCAGATCTGTGCAGTAATCCAGCGTAAAGTTTTGCCTACTGGTCCTGGTCTTGTCTGCAACCCTTTTGTGCAGGCAGCATGCAGTGGGTGGGGCCTGCTGTGAACCTCCCAAATCTCTGCTCTCTGCAGAGGCTAAGTACAGCACAGTGGTGGTGTTACCACGTTTACAAGGAAATAACTGGGATTGCAAGGGCATTTGGTGCTTTCAAAGTTGATTTTTATGCTTCACAATTATTAAGGTATACATTTAAATTAAAGTGGCTATAAAGGCAGAAGTTTGCCTCTTTTTGCATCACAGTAAAAAAAACTTTCAATAGCTGCTCCCCCCAGCCTCTCCCCCCACCCCCCATTAAACATTTACCTGAGCTCGACCTTGACCCAGCGCTGTGCCCATTTGCAGCAACTCCCTTTCCTTCTCTCTCCTCTCACAGGAAACCCAGCAGAAGCGGGAACCATAGACTCCTGCTGCTGTCAGTCAAATCCTGTAAGGAGGGAGCTGAGGGTAGGGCCAGGACAAGAGGTGAGCAGTATGGGCGGCTGCCCTGGGCACTGTTGTATCATGTGAGGTGAGAGGGGGGCGCCACAAAGAGATGGGAGGGGATTTGTGTTGGAAGTGAGAATTTGGGGGGCGGCAGGGAGTAAGTATTGTTCTAGGAGGGGGAGTGCTAAGAGTGGTGTTTTAGGAGGATTTGTGTAGGGAGGGAGGATGGGGGGAGATTTGTGCTAGGCGGGGGGATTTGGTGCTGGGAAGGGGAGATTTGAAGTGGGGGGATTGTGTACTAGGGGTGGACATTTTAGTGGTAGAGGATTTGTATTAGGAAGGGTGAATTTCTTTGGGGGGGGGCATTTAAACTGGTGGATTTGGAGGTGGTAATTCAGCAGGGGGCGGATTTGTACTTGGAGGAGGGGGAATTTATGCATGCTGATTAGGGCTCAGTGTTTTTGTGAGGGGATTTTTGCTGACACATAATCAGGGGCGGCCTGTCCATTAGGGGCACACGGGTGCCACCCCCCGTCCATCGCCGCCTCCCCTATCCATGCATCCGGCCCCTTTCAGGACACCAGACCATGGATTCCAATGTGGAGGGGCTGTTTTTTTGAAGCACCGATTAGAGCAATTAGGCTCTAGAGCGAGAGGCTCTAATAGGTTTCAATATAGGGTGGGCTCGGGACGCAGAGACTGCACTTCGAGCCAACCCAGGTGTGTTACAACAGTGAATGAATATTCGCTGTTGTAACACCGATCCTCCTCCCGGTATCAGGTTTTGACACCGGTCACCCGATTGGCTGAAAGGACAGATTCTATTGGACACCTAGGAGGAGGAGGGAGGAGCTGCACAGTGGAAGCCGCCGTGATGCAGAGAGGACACAGGAGCCGCTGCCCTTCGCCCATAGGAGCCCGCAACCTGCCGCCCAAGGGAGCTCGCAACCCCCCCGCCCGTAGGAGCTGCAACCCGCACATAGGAACCCACAACCCGGCGGCCACCTGTAGGAGCCCACCCCACCTGGGTGGAGGGGGGCCGTAGTTGTGTGCCACCCCCCCAAAAAAAAACACAAGCCACCACTGCACATATAGCTCATAAATCTTGGGGGGGCATAGTTTGGCATGTTGGCCCTGGGCTCTACATGACCTTGTCCCGGCACTGGGTGAGGCTGAGCCGCATTGTGTTTGTCCATGGATGCACACATGGGTTTGTCCACGGATGTCCGGGAGTGCGCCCACTTGATTGCCCCCATAGCAGCAGACTTCCTATGGGGGCACTCAGAGAAGAGACGGAGTGGAGATTGCCAGCAGGGAACCACAGAAGAGGAGGTCTCTCTGTGCAAAACTATTGCACAGAACAGGTAAATATAACATGTTTATTATTTCAGGAAAAAATTAATTTTACAGCTGCTCTAAAGGTGTTGTGCTTGGAGTTTAGCTTTAACCTCTTCCCGTCTGCGCTATAGCCGAATGACAGCTACAGCGCAGACTTACTTTGCCCGGGAGGGCGTCAATAGCCGTCCTCCTGTGCTCGAGTGGCCTGCGTGCCCACTGCAGCGTGCGCGCGCACTCTGATCAGCGAGTCTATGAGACTCGGCTGATCACAGATCGGAGTAAGGGGTCGATGCCAACCCCTTACCACGTGACAGACAATGACAGCTGATCATGTGATGTAAACAAAGCCGTAATTGGCTTTTTTCTCCTCACGCTAATAGCGTGAGGAGAAAAAAAAAGCCGATCACCGGTGGCTGTGAGAGGGACGTCAGTCCCGATCGTGGAGAGCCTCTGCAGAGTCATCTGTGCCCACATGTGCCACCTGCCAGTGCACAACCAGTGTACAACAGTGCAACCAACCAGTGCCCACAAGCGCTACCTACCAGTGCCCACAGTACCACCCACCAGTGACCACAGTGCCACCTATAAATGTCACCAATCAGTGCCTCATCACCAGTGCTGCCCATCAGTGCCACCTACCAGTGCCCATAGGTGCCACCTACCAATGTCCATCAGTGCCCATCAGTGCCACCTATCAGTGCCCTTCAATGCCCATCAGTGCCACCCATCAGTGCCACCCATCAATGCCGACTCATCAGTGCCCATCAGTGCCGTCTTATTAGTGCGTATCAGTGCAGCCCATCAGTGAGGCCTATCAGTGCCAATCAGTGCAGCCTCATCAGCAAATATCAATGAAGGAGAAAAATTACCTGTTTGCAAAATTTTATAACAAACTATGAAACATGGTTTTTTTTTTTTCAAAAATGTCTGTCTTTTTCTGTTTGTTTAGCGAAAAATAAAAACCCAAGTGGTGATTAAATACCACTAAAAGAAAGCTCTATTTGTGTGAAAAAAAAATGATAAAAATGTCATTTGGGTACAGTGTTGCATGACCACGCAATTGTCATTCAAAGTGTGACAGCGCTGAAAGCTGTGCACAGTGACCAATCAGATTCTGTGTGCACCAGTTTTAGTAAATTTCATTGCAAAGGGGACACTGCAGGGTAAGCACTGGACACAGCACACCTTGCACTGTTAATGTGTATACTCCTGGTACAGCGATCACAGGAATAAATGACCCTTTGTTTCAGGTCCAGCTGATGTTGGCTGAACAGTAATCAAAGACACTACAGCGCAGATATGTAGAGGGCTCAGGCAGTGAGTTCCTGAATATGTTCCTCTCCCAGTCTACACATCTGGTCTGACTGCCTTCCCTACAAGATTTTTCGCTAACGCATGTTAATGTTTTTACAGATTTGTAGTACAAGCCTCTGGTTTTTCAAGTAGAAGTAAATGATTATTTTCATGCATCCTATGTTTCCTGACATTTGTTTATCCCAAGTACAGTCTTTACCATAAATCATACTTACAGTGTATACAGTGTATACTTCTCAGCGCTCAGTCAGGAAGTGGCCTCAAATCACGTGCTATTTTTTCTATTGTTTTCTTTAGAACTGGCCAGTCCGCAGCAAGGAAAATTTAAGCAATGACATTGCAAAACGCTTGCCATTCCTGGTAGGTTGGAAGCAGACACGTACGGTCACTGGATTTTGTCCTACCTGGCAGAAAAAGAATGAGATTCACAACTTATTAGTGTTCAGCACATAACATTCTGCTTAATACAAATCAGTCAATTTACTCTCCCTCACAGAATGTGTAATCAGAACTGTGCTAGGCAAATAAACAAGTTTTTTTTGTCTGCAAAATCTTGCCCTTTGATACAAGGCTGTTCTGAGCCAGGCTTTGAAAAGAATTTAACTAGATTACATGTCAGGATGGCCTGCCAAACTGATTATGCTGAATAAAGGCATTAGAAAGTTTGTGGAACGTTACAGATAAAGCTGAAAATTACTGTACAGCTAGCCATATATGGATTGAAATCTGCCCGGTTCAGCAGGATTCAGCCAAATTTCGATCCATTCCTGTTCAAGAGGAGTTAATCTAGTGATCATTACCTCCCAAATAGGACTATCAGTATATTTTTGCACAATCGCCACTTGCAGTCAATAGTATGCAGTGCTGATCAATTTATTTTGGCAGCAGAAAAGTCCCTGCTGCCAGATTATAATAGCACAGCGGGAGATTCCTCCATTCACCTCGAATGTGTGGATGAGGGAATTGATTTGATCTGTGGCCAGCTTTAGTTTAATATGTTTTGTGATGCACATTGATGTACTGCATTCCTGCCAACTCTCTTTTTGAACCCCATCCCTCTGCCCCTTGCGCAGCCTCAGTTGTCCCTCTTTTGGTCTGATGTATGGGTATCCAGGGCTGCTGTTAGATATCACATAACCCCACACAGCCTATCTGGGCAGCAGAGGGAAGGGGATGTGGACAGGAAGGGGTGATCAGTGTAGTGGGGGGGCACAATTACAGGAACCGATCCCCTGTAGTTTCTCCCTGCAGCATCTGAAAGCCAGCAGGAGGGAGAGGAGACATAGCTGGTAACACTGCAGGGGAAAGGAGCACACAGGGTGGCCTGGCCAGCAAGTATTAAATTGTTGACAGGAGAGGGTGATCGATGCAGAGGGGGCAATTACTGGAACCGATCCCCCGCGTTGCTCTCCCTGCAGCAGCTGAAAGCTGGTGGGAGAGAGGAGGAGAAGCCAGCTTTTAGCTGCTGCAGGGAGAGCCACAAAGGGGGATTGGTTAAAGTAATTGCCCCCGTCCCACTGTTCCGATCACCTCCTCTTGTCAACGATCCAATTCCCTCTGCTGCCCAGGCCCTATATAGGAGGTATGACTGTATCCCCTTATCGGCAGCCCTCATTGTACTCATGTCCCAGTGTGCTGTGCGTTACTTACTTTTCACCTTTAACTTTTGATCACTGCACTCTGTGTGTTATTTCCTTATCACATCTGCACTCATCACTTACTCCTGACCCCTGCAGGCTGTGCATTACTCACTCTTAATCAGCCATAGATGAATCAAATCTCAGCGCATTCAGCAGGGACTGGCCAGGATTCAATCCATCTATGAGCAGCTGGTTGTACTGAAATCGATCTATTAATCATTTATTGGTTGCAAGAAAGTCAATTGAGCTAGAGAAGAGTAGACTCAGGCTTTGTTTAAAGTGTAACTTCACTCTCTCAATTAACATTGACCATTTTTATTTGTTATGCTGCTAGCATTAGTGAATAGATAAGAATGTATTTACTTGTTTTAACCTTTTTTATACATTTCTTCAGTTACCATACTTCCAGGATTCCAGGTCTGGGCAAAGGATGTCATACATCCCAGGAGTCTTCAGGAGGGGAGGAAGGGTTTTCTCCGCTAAGCAAACTATTCTGCCTGCATGCCTGAGCTAAGGGCAGATGGATTCTACATGAATCATCTGCCCTTATTTCCCATCAGTGCGTACACACATCAGCGTGCGCACATAGGTGTACGCACATATGCCAGGGGGGCTATTTTAACTGAGCTCCTGCATAGACTCATTGCTGTTTGGTCTGAAGCTTCTGTGTGTTCTGACCTGTTACCTGTGCTGACCTCTGATCTTGATCTGGCTTGTTCTCACTAATGCTGTCTGCTTGATACCCCTCTCCTGCGCCCTCTGGAACGCTCGCTCTGTCTGCAACAGACTCACCGCTGTTCATGACCTCTTTGTCACTAATTCCTTTAATCTACTTGCTCTCACCGAAACCTGGCTCCACGCTTCACTGGACTCACTCCCCTAGGCCTAATGGACGCAAGGGAGGTGGAGTGGGATTCCTCTTATCCCCCCAAAGCACCTTCCAGGTTATTCACTCCCCTCCCTCTCTTTCCCTCTCATCATTTGAAGCTCACTGTGTACATCTATTCTCTTCTACTTCCCTAAGAATTGCTGTTATCTACTGCCCCCCTGGCCCATTATCGACTTTCCTTGATGAGTTCTCTGCCTGGCTACCCTACTTTCTCACTTCGGAAATTCCCACAATCCTTCTTGGTGATTTCAACATCCCTGCTAATACAAACACTCCTGCTACTTCTAAACTTCTTGGTCTAACCTCTTCATTTAACCTGAAGCAATGGGTACAGGCTTCTACTCACTCTGATGGCAACACCCTTGACCTTGTATTCTCCTACCTTTGCACTCCATGCAACTTCTCAAACAACCTTTTTCCTCTCTCCGACCACCACCTTTCCCTCCAATCGCCTAACCATCACACGCAGAAACTTTCGCAACTTCAACTCTTCTTCTCTTCTATTCTCCTACTGACCACCTCTATTACAAAATCTCTCCCATGTCTTGCCCCAACCAAGCCACTTCCATCTACAATAAATCCCTGTCCTCCACCCTGGACAAACTCGCTCCCCTCACTACACACAGAATCAGGCCTTGACCCCTACAACCCTGGCAAACAGATGACACTAAAATTCTCCAAAAATGTAGACGCGCTTTTGAGCGTCTGTGGCACAAGACCAAGTCTCTCAAAGACCAATACAAATCTGCCCTCCAAAAATACTATTCTTTTCTCCACACTACCAAGCAGACCTATTTTACAACTCTTATTAACACCTTCTCATCCAGTCCCCGTAAACTTTTCTATACCTTCAACTCTCTACTTCGTCCTCCACCGCCTCCATCCACTGACTCACTCACTGCCCAGGAGATTGCTAATCACTTCAAAAACAAGATTGATACAATCCATGATGAAATCTCCACTCTACATGTATCTCCCCCAGTTAAGACCCCATATCAACAGGTACAATTGCCACTCCCTTTATTCAAAACTGCTACTACAGACGAAGTTGCTAAACTCCTTTCTAACGCCCACCTAACCACCTGCCCCCTGGACCCTATTCCCTCTCGAATACTACGGTCGCCCCCTGACTCTATCCTACACTCTCTAACTCAGTGGTCATCAACCTTGTCCTCAGGGCCCACTAACAGGCCAAGATTTATGTATTACCTTGGGGAGATGCAGACTAGAATACTGAAATCACTAAGCAGCAAATGAGATCACCTGTTATATATTTCAGTTATCTTGCAAACCTTGCCTGTTTATGGGCCCTGAGGACAGGGTTGATGACCACTGCTCTACCTCACATCCTCAATCTCTTCCTCACCTCCGGCATTTTCCCCAATGCTCTAAAACATGCACTGGTCACCCCCATACTTAAAAAGCCGTCCTTGGACCCCACCAATCCTAACAACCTACGCCCTATCTCCTTGCTCCCCTTTTCCTCTAAACTCCTGGAACGCCTGGTTTACAACCAACTGAGTGACCACCTCATTAAGAATAACCTTCTTGATCAACTTCAATCTGGATTTCACCCTCAACACTCTACAGAAACTGCTCTTTTAAAACTCACAAATGACCTACTAACTGCAAAAACCAACGGACACTATTCTGTACTCCTACTTCTGGACCTTTCAGCTGCCTTTGACACGGTTGACCACCCCCTCCTCCTCAAAAAACGTTACTCCCTCGGTCTCCGTGACTGTGCTCTTTAGTGGCTCTCATCCTACCTATCCCAATGCACCTTCAGTGTCACTTACAATTCTACTTCCTCCACTCCTCTTCTTTCTCTGTCGGGATCCCCCAAGGTTCTGTTCTTGGACCTCTTTTATGTTCAATCTACACCTCTTCCCTGGGTCAGCCTCTCATGGCTTTCAATATAATTTCTACGCTGACGACACACAAATCTATCTCTCCACCCCTCAACTCACTCCATCAGTCTCCTCACGCATCACTAACTTACTAACAGACATATCTCAAACTCAACTTGTCCAAAACCGAACTTATAATATTTTCTCCCCCACGTGCCTCTTCCCCTGACTTATCTGTAAAGAGCAATGGCACAACCATCCACCTATCCTCACATGTCAGTGTGCTAGGTGTTATCCTGGACTCTGAACTCTCCTTTCGGCCCCACATCCAATCACTTTCCAAAGCTTGCCGCCTCAACCTCCGCAACATCTCTAAACTACGTCCCTTTTTAACCAATGAAACCACAAATCTCCTGATTCACTCCCTGGTTATCTCTCGCCTCGACTACTGCAATTCCCTCCTTATTGGCTTACCTTTAAATAGACTGTTCCCCCTTCATTCCATCATGAATGCTGCAGCCAGACTCATTCACCTTACAAGCCGCACAGTGTCTGCTACCCCTCTCTGCCAATCCCTCCATTGACTGCCACTTGCCCAACAAATTAAATTCAAAATACTAACAATAAGTTCCAAAGCCATCCACAACTCTGCCCCCAGCTACATCACTAGCCTAGTCTCAAAATACCAACCTAATCGCCCTCTTCGTTTCTCCCAAGACCTCCTGCTCTCTAGCTCCCTCATCACCTCCTCCCATATCCGCCTCCAGGACTTCTCCCGAGCCTCGCCCATCCTCTGGAATTCGCTACCCCAATCTGTCAGACTGTCTCCAAATTTATCCACTTTTAGGCGATCCCCGAAAACTTTCCTCTTCAGAGAAGCCTATCCTGCCTCCATCTAACAACTGCACTATTTTCTCCATTAGCTCATCCCCCACAGCTATTACCCTTTTGTACAACTTGACCCTCCCTCCTAGATTGTAAGCTGTAACGAGCAGGGCTCTCTGATACCCCCTGTATCGAATTGTATTGTAATTGTACTGTCTGCCCTAATGTAAAGCGCCGCGTAAACTGTCGGCGCTATATAAATCCTGTATAATAATAATAATAATATCCCGACCCCGGCTTGTTTTTGGACTCCTCTTCTGCCTGCTGCTCTGTCTATCTGCCTGAACATTACCAACCCGGCACTGACCCTGCACCTGTTCATCCAGCCGGTCACGGCTCTGCTCTGCAATCTGCATCTGGATCCTGCTCTAGCTGCAATCCCAGCCTGCCACGGACCTGGTCTGCCTAACCACCACTTGCCTGCCTACTGCACATCCATCCATGGACAACCAGCCATACAGACTACAGGACTGATCACAGGCACTCCTACGCCACCGTGCTTCTGTGGCTGCTGTCTCAGCTTTAGTAGGCCACAAGCCGGTGTGGTACGAGAGGCCCTCCTCTACTCGTCAGGCTCACGAACCAGGTACGTGACACCTATAAACAAAGAATCTTCCAGATAGTGGACCACACTATCCAGACCTAATTGACAACAAAGTACCCAGTGAAGGAAAGTGGAAAATGCCTCGAAATATGAACAGGACAAAGAGCACCCCATAGGGAGGCACTTGTCAAAAAAATTGCAATTGTCAAAATAAAAACCTAATGAATTGAATGCTGCTGAGGAAATAGGCAGGAGGCGAAAAGCTGATTTTATATTGGCTTTAGCCAATAAGGCCCCAGTATCAAAAGACCTAACTGATGATTGCCTCCTCAAAAGTCACATATGAAACCGAATATAACTCCCCGTCAATATCATCATTCAAAGACCTGCCCTTAGGGAAAGACAAATGATGAATAATGCAAAAGGATCCAGGCGCTCGCTTCAGCACCACACCTAATTGTGAAATGCGAAAATTTCTGAATGGCTGATCTTCAAACGGTCCCTTTAGTCTTCCCTCTTCAATTTTTTTGAACACTTTCTCCCTAACCACCTGGGGATAAACCTCCACTGATTTTAACCACTTGTTTACTGGGCACTTAAACCCCCCTCCTGCCCAGACCAATTTTCAGCTTTTAGCACTGTCGCACTTTGAATGACAATTGCGCGGTCATACAACACTGTACTCAAATGAAATTTTTATCATTTTTTTTCCCCACAAATAGAGCTTTCTTTTGGTGGTATTTGATCACCTCTGCAGTTTTTATTTTTGTTAAAAAAATTGAAAAAGACCGAATTCTTTTAAAAAATATTTTTTTTAATATTTTGTTATAAAATTTTGCAAACAGGTAATTTTTCTCCTTCATTGATGTACGCTGATGAGGCGGCAGTGATGGGCAACGATAGGTGGCAGTGATGGGCACTGATGGGTGGCAGTGATGGGCACTGATGGGTGGCAGTAATGGGCACTGATGGGTGGCAGTAATGGGCACTGATTGCTTACACTGATGGCAGCACTGCTAGGTGGCACTGATTGGCACCACTGGTGGGCATTGATAGGTGGCACTTGTGGGCATTGATAGGTGGCACTGCTGGGCACTGTGGGCACTGGCAGGTGGCACTGGCAGGCACATATGAGGCATATGTGCCTCCTTTCTCTTCGGGACCGATGTCCCTTTAACATAAGGCGGTGAGCGGCTTTTTTTTTCTCCTCACACTGTCAGCGTGAGGAGAAAAAAAAAAAGATTACCGAGCTTTTCACATGGTAAGGGGCCGGGATCGGCCCCTTACTCGGATCTGTGATCATCCGAGTCTCCGTGACTCGGTGATCACAGCGTGTGCGCCCTGCAGGGGCTTTCTCCTTGTTTGGGTACCTGACCAGCCACTGGTGCATTTTTTCCAGCCTCACTGGAGTGCAGGCTTTTTTGAAAAATATCCTTCATCCCTTGACTGGTTCCCGCATTTGCATTCTTCTGAAACACTTGCCACCAGGTGCAGTCCAGCACAAACATCCGTGCCTGTATCTACACGCAGCATTCCAACGACATTGACTTTCGTTAAAAGCGAAACAACAGCCTTTTCTATATGTTGGGTTCAAAGGATTAACTGTGGTTTGCTTAGTCATGACTTGCTTCTGCTGTAAAATCAAATTGAGCCACAACCCCGTCTTTCATCGCTCATTTAAGGGATGAGTGAATAGACATTTTTTGCCTAAACGACTCATCGTAATAGTACCAACCTAACCCACCAAAATTTTTGTAGGCTTTCAAAATGTGGTCTAAGTGCTGAAACAATCTCCCACACAGTTCTGGGTGCTTTTCCACCATTACTCCACAATAAACGCAACATGCCTGCAGCCATTTGTGGAATGACCTGGGTATTGGCCTGCGCCATCCTCCTCACTCTTCTCTTTCCCCCTCCTATCAGACTTTGCTGCAAAATCTTTATGAAAAGGAAGGAGCGAATGTATATCTATAAACTCTCCTTTCCATATTTTCTCTTTTACTGACATGCTTAAATGGTAGCCTAGGGGGGAAATCTTGAAAGGCATAGCATCCTTCATACAAACGTCAGAGACATTATACCTAACAGGCCCAGCCAGGCCCAGGCCCAGCCCAGCCAGCTGTCTCAGGACCTGGTAACTCCCTTTGATTTCCCACAGTAAAACCGGCCTCAGCCACATGCTGAGAAAATGTATTAACAGGTGGAAATTCAGAAACAGCTGCAGCTGAAGGGTTAACTGCATAGGTAGGAGCTGAAGTGACATTATTAACAGAAATGTTTTTTGACACAGGAGACAAGGATTTTATCAGAGAGGACAGTGAATCTACTAAACCAGACAACACAATTAAAGTGGATGTAAACCCAATGTCATCCTTTCTAAACTACTGCCACAGGGGTTATCTATAAGGATATACATGACTCCTGCATATATCTTTACCTGTCAAATGTCTCCCCTCTGTCTGTTATGAGAGCCGAAAAACTGCAGATTCTGTGGGTGGGTCTGTTGTCTGGAGCTCGGTGGGTGGAGTCGTGATGTCAGTAGTCTCCCCGCCCACCTCTACACTCCCCTTGTCAATATGCATTTTCTCCTGTATATTTCTTACACTGAACTTCTGCTATGACCTCTAACATCCAGTGAAAAGACAGGAGAGTAACCACATGACTTCAGCATGCCAAATTATGCTGAGGTGTGGAACATCCAATCCTGGCAGAGCAGCAGAAGAAATGAGTGGGGGAGGGAATTAAAAAATAACGCATGTCTTAGGCTAGTGCATGAGATATGTAAATCACCTGTCACTCATAGCAAGGGGGAGGATTTGACAAAGTTTTTCTCTGTTCATCAAGATTTATCTCACCGAACAATAAAAGAGGATTGCTCAGAGATGGATTAACTCTTTCTGGCAAGACTGGGCTCAAATGCTAGGAAATCTTATACTCTATATTATGACATAAAAAAAAAAAAAAAATTCGGGTTTACATCCACTTTAACTGATTTGACTCACCAGCTGCTGGAGGCTGTGCTATCTCCTGCCGAGATTCCCCCTCCAGCAGCGCTCTCTGGTCTGGGACTTGTGGTGCCTGCCCAGCTGGCAACACCTGTGGCACTTCAGCATGCCAACTTCCTTGCTTCACTAACTCAGCCTCCTGCTGTTCAAGAGCCTGTGAAGCGGGCGTCCGCCCTCTTTGGTCTATTCCAGCGGGTTGTCTCACCTTTCCCCTCCATCCTCCCCTCGATGCTGGTGACGATGAATAAGACCTCCTCTTCTTGCTGACCCGGCCCCTCCGCCCTGCCATGCCTCCTCCTTCTTCCTCTTCTTTCACTGGCATCACACAGACTTCTTCTGCATCTTCCGTGGCTTGTCGGCTCCTCACCAGAGGAATGCTGCGTCTTGGTCTCCCATGCTGGACAGGATGCCCTTCCCACTGCACCGAATTCCTCCGCTGTGTCTGTGCAAACTCTGCCTCCATTCCCCTGCCACCGCTCCGCTCCGGCCTCTCCTCTTCTGCTTCAGCAACAGACAAATCATGTGAGAGGGGGAGGAATATAATACTGATATCCATGCAATAAGGGATGACCCAAAGCCCCATCATTGTAGAACCTATTGCATTGCTGGGTCTACAAAAGATCTCGGGCTAGAGCCCATAGCTCTTACATCAGGGTCCCCAAAGAGCCCCCCCTTAAATCAGGGTCCCCAGAGAGCCTCTCCTTACATTAGGGTCCCCAGAGAGCCCCCCCTTACATCAGGGTCCCCAGAGAGCCCCCCTTACATCAGGGTCCCCAGATAGATTCCCCTTTACATTAGGGTCCCCAGAGAGCCCCTTCCTTACATCAGGGTCCCCATAGAGCCCCCCCTTACATCTGGGTCCCCAGAGAGCCTCCCCTTACATCAGGGTCCCCAGAGAGCCTCCCCTTACATCAGGGTCTCCAGAGAGCCTCGCTACTTACATCAGGGTCACCAGAGAGCCTCACCTTACATCAGGGTCCCCAGAAAGCCTCCCTTTACATCAGGGTCCCCAGAGAGCCTCCCCATACATAAGGGTCCCCAGAGAGCCTCCCTACTTACATTAGGGTCCCCAGAGCCCCCCTCATTACATCAGGATCCATGTGAGCCCCATCCTTACATCAGGGTCCCCAGAGAGCCCCTCCTTATATCAGGGTCCCAAGAGAGCTCCTCCTTACATCAGGGTCCCCAGAGAGCCTCCCTACTTACATTAGGGTCCCCAGAGAGCCTCCCTACATACATTAGGGTACCCAGAGCCCCCCTCATTACATCAGGGTCCCCAGAGAGCCCTTTCCTTACATCAGGGTCCCAAGAGAACCTCGCCTTACATCAGGGTCCCCAGAGAGCCCCCCTTACATCAGTGTCCCCAGAGAGTCCCCTTTACATCAGTGTCCCCAGGGAGCCTCCTCTTACATCAGGGTCCCCAGAGAGCCCCGCTTACATCAATGACCCCAGAAAGCCCCTCTTACATCAGTGTCCCCAGAGAGCCCCCCTTACATCAGTGTCCCCGGAGAGCCCCCCTTACATTAGTGTCTCCAGAGAGCCTCAACTTTACATCAGTGTTTACAGAAAGCCCCCCTTACATCAGTGACCCCAGAGAGCCCCCTTACATCAGGGTCCCCAGAGAGCCCCCCCTTACATCAGGGTCTCCAGAGAGTCCCCCCTTACATCAGGGTCCCCAGAGAGCCCCCCTTACATCATGGTCCCCAGAAAGCCCCCCTTACATCAGTGTCCCCAGAGAGCCCCCCCCTTACATCAATGTCCCCAGAGAGCCCCCCTCTTACATTAGTGTCCCCAGATATCCCCCCTTACATCAGGGTCCCAAGAGAGCCTTCCCTTTACATTAGTGTCCCCAGAGAGCCCCCCTTACATCAGTGACACCAGAGAGCCCCCCCTTACATCAGTGTCCCCAGAGAGGCCCCCCTTACATCAGCGTCCCCAGAGAGCCCCCCATTACATTCGTTTCCCCAGAGGGCCCCCCTCTTACATCAGTGTCCCCAGAGGGCCCCTTCCTTACATCAGTGTCCCCAGAAAGCCCCCCCTTACATCAGCGTCCCTAGACAGCCACCCCCCCTTCCAGATGTTCCCCTGTACCTGGCTGGTCTCCACTGCCTGTGCACCTCCAACCCCCAGCACATCTCTGTGCCCCCTACATGGGGGAGGTGGGAGACGGTGATCAGCAGCTCTATGGTGTCCACGGGCAGTGGGATCTCCCTGGGGCTAGCAGTTCTCTTCCTGAGTGTATACAGTGGAGATGGGAGGGGTCTCTGACCCAGGCATGTATCAGCAAAAGTGTACAAGCAGACCAACTCACTTGTACACTGTAGAGTGAAACTGATACATGCTCGGGTCAGAGGCCCCTCCCCTCTTCACTGCATACACTGACACTCAGGAAGAGAACTACTAGCCCCAGGGAGATCCCGCCGCCCACAGGCAACATGAAGCTGCCGATCGTCGCCTCCCACTTCCCCTCACTGCATTCTAAATGGACAGCCAGAGGTGCAGATGGAGATGCCGGGTCTTGGGGCCCCCCCACAGCGACAGAACAACAGGGCCCAGTCGCAAGTGCAACTGCTGCGACCGTGAAATTTCCGCCACTGACGATAATCCCTTGAGAGCAAATCAAATGCTTCACAGATAGCAAGAGAGGGAAGGAAGCCTGGGATTCTATGATGTTAAAGAAGATGGATGGGGTACACTACCTTGCAGACATTATTCCCCACCTGCTTTCCTGGGACGAAGCCTACTTGATCTTTGTGGATTAGGGCCTGGAGATGTCTGTTTATTCAGATACCTAAAATTTTTCCAAGCAGTTTAATATTGACATTCAAAAGAGAAATGGGTCTAAACTGTTGGGGCTCTAGGGCATCCGCTGACCCCTTGGGAACCATAGCTATAAGGGCTTGCAGTAATGTCGAGGTGTCTTGTTGCAGAGCATTAGAGAGGTGAGTTAGATGGAGGTGAGGGAAATATTTTTGTAGCATAAACCAACAAAGCCATTAGGGCCTGGGTTTTTGGAAGGCTTAAGGGACTTGATAGTTGCTGCAACTTCCTGGTCTGACTTGTCAGTGTTAAGGGCACTGGAGGCTGCCACAGAAAGAGAAGGAAGGTTTGTGTGACAAAAAAATTGGGTGGCTTTGGGAATTGAGAAGGGAGAGTGTTTAGCATAAAGAGTCACTAGAAAGTCAGCAAATTGAATCACAGTCTTAGAGAGGTGTAAGCTTCAGTGCCCACGTCAAGGCTCCTCTTTAGGCCCCTTTCACACGGACAGATAGAATTGTGCTTTTAGCTGCGTTTTCTACTGCAGCTAAACGCACACAATGCTTTCCTTTGGCCCCATTCACACACTGCGTTTTTTGATTACATGCGGTTTTGTGCGGATAGAAAAAATAGAATTGACTGCGTCCAGGAGCGATTTAGAGCAGCTATCGGCACATAACCGCAGGTAATCGCAGTGCACTGTGTCAGCTGCGGATAGCAGCGCCGAACTGGCTCGCTCATCGGGAAAGGAAAAATATTTTTTCCTTTCCCAATGAGCGACAAGCACGGGGATCCGACTTGGATCTCCGCTAATGCCAGGCACTGTTTGGTATGAATCTTGAGGGGGAACTCCATGCCAAATTTTAAATAAAAAACCGGCATGGGTTCCCCTCCAAGAGCATACCAGGCCCTTCGGTCTGGTATGGATTCCAAGGGGCAAAAAAACGGCGAAAAAACGGCGTGGGGGTCCCCCCAAAATCCATACCAGACCCTTATCCGAGCACGCAGCCCGGTCAGTTAGGAAAGGGGATGGGGATGAGCACTCCCCCCCTCCTGAACCATACCAGGCCGCATGCCCTCAACATGGGGGGTTGGTGCTTTGGGGCAAGGGGGGCGCCCTGCGGGCCCCCCCACCCCAAAGCACCTTGTCCCCATGTTGATGAGGACAAGGGCCTCTTCCTGACAACCCTGGCCGTTGGTTGTCGGGTCTGCGGGTGAGGGGCTTATCAAAATCCGGGAGCCCCCTTTAATAAGGGGGCCCCCAGATCCCGACCCCCCACCCTATGTGAATGAGTATGGGGTACATCGTACCCCTACCCATTCACCTGGGGGAAAAAAGTGTCAATAAAAAAACACTACAAAGGTTTTAAAAGTAATTTAAAAAAAGCTCCGGGGGTCTTCTTCCGACTTCGGGGGTCTTCTTCCGACTTCGGGGGTCTTCTGCCGACTTCGGGGGTCTCTCAGGCCTCTTCTCCCTCTCCGGTGTCGTCTCCGCGCTCTCTGGTTCTTCTCCGGAGCCTTTTTCCTTCTGCCGGGCTCCTCCGCTATCTTCTGCTCTTTTGTCGCTCTTTTGCTAGCGGAGGAGCCCAGTCTTCTGAGACGTCTTCTTCCCTTTTCTCTTCCAGAGATGTTGACATGACGCTCCCTCACGCTGTAATGCCGTGAGCGAGGCCCGCAACCAATTATATAGGCATGGAGCGTGGCCACCGGGTGATGTCACCCGGTGACCCTGCCCCTTATGATGTCACAGTCCCGGGCATGATGGGACTGTGACGACATAAGGGGCAGGGTCACCGGGTGACATCACCCGGTGGCCATGCCCCATGCCTATATTATTGGTTGCGGTCCTCGCTCACGGCATTACAGCGAGAGGGGGCGTCGTGTCAACATCTCTGGAAGAGAAGAGGGAAGAAGACGTCTCAGAAGACCGGGCTCCTCCGCTGGCAAAAAAGTGGCGGAAGAGCAGAAGATAGCGGAGGAGCCCGGCAAAAGGAAGAAGGCACTGGAGAAGAACCAGAGAGCACGGAGACGACACCAGAGAGAGGGAGAAGAGGCCTGAGAGACCCCCGAAGTCGGAAGAAGACCCCCAGGGCTACTACCTAATAAATTACTTTTAAAACCTGTGTAGTGTGTTTTTTTATTGCCACTTTTTTCCCCAGGTGAATGGGTAGGGGTACGATGTACCCCATACTCATTCACATAGGGTAGGGGGCTGGGATCTGGGGGCCCCCTTATTAAAAGGGGCTCCCGGATGGATGCATTCCAGTTTGGGTTAGGTGCTGTACTGACTCAACAAGGACATCCTGTGGTACATGCTTCACGAGCACTGACCACAATGCAAGCCAATTATGCCCAATTTGAGAAAGAGATGCTGGCCATTGTGAATGGATGTGAGAAATTTCACCAGTACATATATGGTCGCCTGGTAGTTGTGGAAACTGTCCACAAGCCATTGGAGTACATCCTACAGAAATCACTAGCTTCTACACCTTCACGTCTGCAGAGGATGGTTATGAAATTACAGCAGTATGATCTCACAGTAAAGTATAAGCCTGGAAAGGAAATTCGAATGGCAGATACCCTATCTAGGGTGTTTCTAGAAGGACATGAAGCACAGGATGAACCTGAGTTGGAAGAACAGGTACATACAGTACTAGCAAACATTCCAATATCGGATGTACTGCTGGAGAAGATAAGACAAAACACCAAACAGGATAAAGTCCTAAAAAAACTAACTTGTGTCATGTGCAATGGCTGGCCGAAAGAAGCTGTGTCCTGAACCACAGGGATTCTGGCCTATGAAAGATGAGCTATACATTCATTTAGATAATATATTTATGGGTGACCGTATTCTCATTCCTAAGTCACAGCAGGCAGAAGTACTGCAACAAATCCACCAGGGCATCACTCTGTGTAAGCGCAGAGCGCGGGAGTTGGTCTACTGGCCTAATTTGGACTTTGATATTGAGACACTTGTGAAGAAGTGTGAAACCTTCCAGACATTTCAAAACACAATGCAAAAGAACCTCTTACACCGTGGAATGCTCCTTCATGGGCATGGCAGAGACTGGCTACAGATATTTTTCATTTTAAGGACAACCATTACCTGATAGTAGTAGATTACTACAGCAAATACTTTGAGCTAGTGCAGCTGAGAAATTTAAAAGCATCAACAGTCATAAGGGCTTTCAAAACAATACTTTCAAGACATGGAGTGTGTGAAGAACTTGTGTCTGATAATGGGCCACAATTCTCATGTTCTGAGTTCCAGTGCTTCCTGTGTGAATGGGGAATCAGGCACAAACCCACAAGCCCCTATCACCCACAGGCCAATGGTCTAGCAGAGAAGTATGTTGGCATAGCCAAATCCATTATACTGAAAGCGCAATCATCAGGGCAGGTTGTGTACCTAGGACTGTTAACTATCGTGCAACACCTATAGAAGGTTTATGCTCGCCTGCACAGCTGCTAATGGGAAGAACACTGAGGACCACAGTGCCTCTTGCACCACAGAAATTGCAGCCTCAGTCTATTCCACAGGATTGAGTAACAGCTCAGAGGATCATAAACATGAAAAGGCAAAAACTGTATTATGATGAATCTACAAAATCCCTTCGTCCACTCTCTGCTGGGCAAGCTGTGCAAAACAGAGTCACTGGGAATACATGGGAACCTGCTCGAATTGTCAAAGAAGCCAATTCACCAAAATCATATATAATCGAGACCAAGTGTGGACAGAAACTGAGACGAAACAGGCATCATCTTCGTCCAGACACTGCTGCGGATACATCATTAAGGGAACCGGATGACAATGGAGATAAAGAACAAGCCCATGATGGCACAGAAGTCCTAAACATGGATATTGAGGATACCCAGTGACAGCATAAACGTATCAGCATGTAATGCTGGGAGTGACTATCAACTGGCGATTACATTCTCTCGCTATGGTCGAGTTATTAAACCAAAGATATGGAGGGACTTTGTCTCATATTAAATGCTTCATAATTGAGAGGGAAGATGTAATGATGTGTATGCTTTATGTCATAATTCAAGTTCAATTGTTATGCCTAGTTCCTTATGCATGTTAGGAAATTAAGGGCAGTTGTGCAGGGAGACCACCCACTCCTGGAGGGAGTCCACCCACCCACCAGTTCACAGGGACACACGTGAAGCCCAGCAAGAGCACAATGGCAGCTGAAGGCATCCAGTGCGTCCCTGAACCCAGTTCAACCAACTGTACAGAAAACTAGCAACCACCACAACCTATAACTAACCTTTGCAGTAAGTTAAAACAGGAAGTGAACTCACAGGAAAAACACCCCCCCCCCCAAAAAAAAGAAGGAAAAAAAACGCATCCGGAATGGACCATAACGCATCAAAAACATGTAAAAAATGCGCTTGCAGAAACGCATCCAGAGTGTGTTTTTGTGGCATGAACTGTACACAAAAATGAACCCAGAACACATCCAGAGTGTGTTTTTGTGGTGTTAACCAGTCCTTAGTGAACAATATAGGAAAGTGCATAGGGTGTGCCAGTAGTGCCTGGGCACACCCTAATCACCTCATGCACATTAGCATTATCGCTTCTTTGTTTGAGCTAGGAGCGCGCTGTTCAGCGCGCTCCCAGCACAGGGACCGGGCTCTGGCCAGGAGCCCAGGGTCTCGTACTAATAATCAGGACCCGGGACTCTCAGTTCCTGGTCACCTGGTTGCTGTGATAGCCTGTGATTGGCTATCATAATGATCAATCACTGCGCAGCCTGTCCATGTGTTTTCTTTTTCCTCTGAATGGGGAGAAGGATGTAAACAAACAAAAGTGTGTAAAGAAAAAAAAATAGCTAGATCAAGATTTGATCTAGGTCAGTGCCAAGGTTAGTGTTAGGATCAAGTTAAGGGTCAAAGATCAAGGTAAGGGTCAGAGGTATTTTTTTGAGTAGGATTTTTTAAATTAGCTTCAGTGTCCGCTAGTGTCAGTGTGTTTTAGGTAGGATAAAAAAGCAAATTGTGCACCACTATTTCTGGGCTATCGCTGTAATCATCAGGAGCAGCAGAATTTATTTTGGGTTGTTATGGTAATAGCAATAATTATACAGGTAAATTTAATTTTTTTTATTTTTTTTACTATTTTGGGACAGTTTTTCTTTGAATAAAAAAAAAAATCAGGAGATATCCATTATTATTATTATTATTGTTATTATTATTATTATTATTATATAGTTACCATTTACCACCAAAAGAAAGCCCATTTTATCCTGAAAAAAAACATGTTATAACTCTCTGGATACACAAAGTAGTTGTACAGTTTTACCAACACATGTCAAAATTGCAATATTGTGTTCAGGCATTAACATTTGTTTTACCTTCAGTTACTAAGGGGTTAATCAAATGTTAAAAACGAAATGTTAAAAAATAGTTTTGATAAATGTTTATTTAGTAAAAAAATGTTTGAATACATTTTAAAATGTTTATATTTATTTTTAAGAATGTGTGTGTATATACACAGTATAAAGTATTTGCCCCTTCTTGATTTTTTTTTCCATATTTCTCACACTTAAATGATTCAGATCATCAAACAAATTTTAATATTACACAAAGATAACCTGAGTAAATCCAAGAACTAAAATCCAAATCCAAGAAATCCCTATGTGAAAAGTAATCGTCCCCTCCCATGCTAAATCATGAATGAACTGTGATTAACCACAATTTATCTGGAAAGCTGAGTTAAAGCGGAGTTCCACCCATTTAAAAGTCAGCAGCTACAAAATGTGTAGCTGCTGACTTTTATTAAACAGACACTCACCTGTCCCACGGTCCAGCGATGCGGATGCAGGAAGCCTCGCTCATCTCCCCCTGCTCTCCGAGGTACCGGCATTCTAACTGTGGGCGCCCAGCTGTGGCTTCACAGCCGGGCGCGGACTGCCTATGCGCGAGCCACGCTGCGCACTGTGAATGGCCGGCAATCATCTGGGACCTGTGACGTGTCCCAGAAGATTGCAGGGAGGGAGGGGGGAGAGGTGAACTCCCTTCCGGCGCCGCGGAGAAAAGGGAGGAAGTAGGAGCTGGGTGCCTGTAAAAACAGGGTACCCGCTGCTCCCCCAAAAAAAGGACATGCCAAATGTGGCATGTCAGGGAGTCATCTGCAATTAAAGCGGAAGTTCCATTTTTGGGTGAAACTCCGCTTTAAATTTCACTTGCCACACCCAGGCCTGATTACTGCCAGACCTGTTGAATCAAGAAATCACATAAATAGAAGCTGTATGACAAAGTGAAGTATGCTAACAGATCACAAAAAGCCACACATCATGTCACAATCTAAAAAAAATTAAGAACAGATTAGAAACAAAGTAATGTACATGTATCGGTCTAGGAAGGGTTTCAAAGACATTTCAAAGGCTTTGGAACTCCAGTGAACCACACTGGAGAGCCATTATCCACAAATGGAGATAGCTTGGAACAGTGGTAAACCTTCCCAGGAGTGGCCGGCCTGCAAAAATTACTCCAAGAGCATGACGGCGACTCATCCAGGAGGTCATAAAAGAACCCAGAGCAACATCTAATGAACTCCAGGCCTCACTTGCCTCAGGTAAGATCAGTGTTCATGATTCAACAATAAGAAAGACTGGGCAAAAATGGCATCCATGGGAGAGTTCCAAGGCCAAAGCCACTGCTGACCAAAGAGAACACAAAGGCACATCTTACATTTACCAAAAAACATCTTGAATATCCCCAAGACTTTTAGGCAAATATTATGTGGACTGATGAGACAAAAATTTTACTTTTTGGAAGGTGTGCTTTCCGTTACGTCTGGCATAAAACTAATGCAGCATTTCATAACAAGATCATCATACCAACAGTCAGACATGGTGATGGTAGCATGATGGTCTGGGGCTGCTTTGCAACTTCAGGACTTGAACAACTTACCATAATTGATGGAACCATGAATTCTGAGTTCTACCAGAAAATCCTAAAGGAGATGTTCGGCCATTAGTTTGTGACCTCAAGTTCAAGTGCACTTGGGTTATGCAGCAGGACAATGATCCGAAACACAACAGCAAGGCCACCTCCAAATGGTTCAAACAAAGCAAAATTTAGGTTTTGGAGTGGCCTAGTCAAAGCCCGGACTTAAATCCAATTGAGGTGCTGTATCATGACCTTACATAGGCCATTCATGCTGGAAAACCCTCCATGTGGCTGAATTAAAAAAATTCTGCAAAAAATGTGGGCCAAAATTGCTCCACAGCAATGTGAAAGACTCATTGCCAGTTATAGCAAATGCTTGATTGTAGTTGTTGCCGCCAAGGGTGGCACAACCAGTTATTAGTTTTAGGGGGCAATTACTTTTTCACATAAAGCCAGGCAGGTTTGGATAGCTTTTTTGCCTGAATTTTGTATTTACTCGGGTTATCTTTGTGTAATAATAAAATTTGTTTGATGATCTGAGTGATTAAAGTGTGACAAATATGCAAAAAAAAAATCTGAAAGGGGGCAAATACTTAAATACTTTTTCACACAATTCTCTCTCTCTCTCTCTCTCTCTCTCTCTCTATTATATATATATATATATATATATATATATATTACTGTATATACAGTACTATGCATACTATTCTGTAAATTAAGAATGCTTTCAGAAATAGAAGTGTTAATAGTTTATTTTATCAGTTAACAAAATGGAAAGTAAATGAACAGATATCTAAATCTAAATGGCATCAATTCTTCTAGGTACGCTTGCACACAGTATTTGAAGGAACTCGGCAGGTAGGCTGTTCCAAACATTTTGGAGAACTAACCACAGATCCTCCGTGGATGTAGGCTGCCTTTAAATCCTTCTGTCTCTTCATCTAAACCCAGACCGACTCCGATGATGTTGAGATCAGGGCTCTGTGGGGGCCAAACTATCACTTACAGGACTCCTTGCTCTTCTTTACGCTGAAGACATTTCTTAATGACATTGGTGGTATGTTTGGGGTTGTTGTCCTGCTGCGGAATACATTTGGGGCCAACCACAGGTCTCCCTGATGGTATGGCATAATGGATACGTATCTGCCTGTATTTCTTAGCATTGAGGATACCATTGATCCTGACCAAATCTCCAACTCCATTTGCAGAAATGCATCCCCAAACTTGCAAGGAACCTCCACCATGCTTCACTGTTGTCTGCAGACACTCATTATTGTGCCACTCTCCAGCCCCTCAGTGAACAAACTGCCTCCTGTTACAGCCAAATAATGAAAATTTTCACTCATCCATCCAGAGTACTTGCTGGCATTTTTCTGTACCCCAGTTTCTATGTTTTCATGCATAGTTGAGTCACTTAGCCTTGTTTCCATGTCAGATGTATGGCTTTTTGGGTGCGATTCTTCAATGAAGACCACTTCTGGCCAGACTTCGCCGGTTGGTAGATGGGTGTACCTGGGTCACACTGGTTTCCACCAGTTTTGTGCTGATGGCACTGCTAGACATCTTCCAGTGTAGAAGGGAAATAAGCATGATGTGTCTTTCATCTGCTGCATTAATTTTCCTTGGCCGGCAATTGTGTCTATGGTCCTAAACATTGCCCGTTTCTTGGTGCTTATTCAAAAGAGCTTGATGAATTGAACTGATGCAGGTTGGAAGCCAAAGGGTAGTCACACTAAATATTGATTCAATTTAGTTTTTTTTCTTCTGTTCGCTCAATTTGCATTTTGTAAATTGATAAAAATAAACATATATTTTTGAAAGCATTCTTACTTTACAGCATTTCTTCATACATGTCTATAACTGTTGAACAGTACTGTGTACGTGTATATATATATATATATATATATATATATATATATATATATATATATATATATATATACAGACATATGTGTTTGATCTTTGGGGTGCACACCCTAATGCAATAGGCTGCGAATACCTATGGTGAACACATAAACTCGGTAGATATAAAAATATCAACAAGTGTACATGAGAAGACACACAGATCAACAACCACCTTGTTATATGTCAAATCTTACCAACTTACCAATACAGACTAGTATCTGCATTTTTACTCCCTTCACTCTCTGGAAGACAAACTGGGATTAATAAAACCCTACAATATTGGACTGAGATGGTAACACTGAGTCTAAAGACAAATAAAATAGTCATCTCAGAAGTGCTTTGACCTTTGAAAGTTTGTGGCTAACCACACAGGACCTATGAGGGTAGAAGCAGACCATACGGATTATTATAGTCATAATTTGAAGTCTATGATTTTTTTCACAGCACATCACAATCCACATAATGCATTGTGGTCTGCTGGCATGCATTACAACACACAGGTGTATTCTGCCCGTTTGTAGAGGTAAAATGCATTACCGCGGGTTGTGGTAATGTGCTTTTTAACGAGCATTACTGCAATATGCTAGTGTGAACAAGCCCTTAAAGTGGAGCAAAACCCATAAATGTAACCATTTTCCAAAAGGATGCCGTAAATAATAACTTTCTGCTCTCAACCATTATGCCAATCCATCAAATGGCTGATGTCATAACTGATCACATGTGCAGCACCATGGCAACTGTGAGAAAACAGAGGATAAGATGGCAGCTTCCTTGACTGTAAAGGATGGCAGGGTGTATTTCACTTTAAATATTCAGTTGGTCACAGCCTATACTGAAAGTAGGGGTCAGGTACACAACAAACTGCTAATCAACAAACTGCCATCTATCCAATTGCCAAATTTGAAGAGGTGAGCAGACCCACATATAGCTGTCTAGAAATCTGAACATCATATCTTCATACAGGTAGGTGTACATAAGACAACAGAGCATAGCTATACAGTAGGTGTGCGCAGCCTATTGCATTAGGGTGTGCATCTCAAAGCTCCAACACGTAACATATTTACCATCCTTTTCCCTGCTCTCCATCCTGAAACAATGGGGGGGGGGAGCAAAGGAGGAAACAGGGGGACCTGGGTAGCAGAAAGAAGAGGAACGGGGACAGGATAGGAGGCTGGGGTGGCATATATTTGTACCGATCCCCTGTATTTTCCTTCTTTGACAGCTGAATGTTGGTGAGAGAAAAAGGGGGAGAAGCCTACTTTCAGCTGCTGCAGGAGGAAAATACAGATTGGCTCCACTAAATTCCACCCCCGATGCCTCTCCTGTCCAGGTTCTGGGGGTCAGCAAGGAAGGATCGCGGTTTACCTGTCACCTGCCCACAATTGACAGGTAGATCACGATTGACAGGTTGCCAACCACAGGGTTAGGGTTTGCCAAGGCACACCTGGCACACACCCTGCATACCCCCTGTGCATGCCTATGATACCTATTAACCATAAAAGCAAATTGGAATACAGACCATGTTTTGCTTCACATAAACACTGATAAATCTCAGCCCACATTTCATCATAATCTGGCAAAAGTACTCTGACTGGTTTAAAGGCATAGTTCACCTTTACCAAAAAACTGACCAGGCAGAGAAGGGGTGTCTGTGGATAAAAACAAACTGTGCAGCTCTGGCTAAATTTGAATAATGCCCTTGATATAGATGTAGGCCATTTAATTACCTCTTGAAGCCTGACTGGAATACTCCCAGGACATTGCTATGATGTTGCTAAGTGAGACCTACTTGTTACTGCTCACCTCCACCATCACAGGAGTGAGCTCTCAAACGCTGAACTCAGAGTTACAGCATCAGGGGGGGAGAAGCATGTAAAGGGGGTTTGAATCAGAGAAAAATCTCATTCCTGTGATGGTGGAGGTGAGCAGTAATGAGTAGGCCTAGCTTAGCAACGTCCTAGCAACGTCCCGGGAGTATTCTAGTCATGGGGTAAGTAAATGGCCTACACCTATAGCAAGGGCATCATTCATCTTTAGACAGAGCTGCATAGTTTGTTTTTCCTCTACAAACACTCCTTACCTGCATAGGCATTTTTTTGTAAAAGTAAACTTACCTTATAACAAGAAAACCTGAGCTTATTTTTAAATGCTGCATACTGTATATTGTTGGCTATTGAAAGGTACATTCTGGGAAATACATAAGTTACTGAAAACACATATATTGATTACATATTTTTGCACTTTCTAAATAATGATTAGAATGATTTAATAAGGTAGTACAATTACGGTTTGCAAAGTGCTAAAGTTTGTTTGCTGCACCATATATATTATCTATGCAATTCATGTTGCCTTACTGAATAAGGAAAGACACTACTCTTTATATTGAGGCATCCTACAACACAATCTGGGTGTCACAGATGAAACAGACATATGTTCCACCAAGGCCGTAAATAATGCTTGAAATTTTTTACATTAATTAGGGACTGAGTTTACCTGGGCAGGTTGTCAGAGGATAAATTCAATTCCTTCTATGTGGAAGAAGGGCAATGCCATAGTGACACACACAAGCTTGGGAACTTCCAGATGTAGAAAGAGTGCATGAAAATGACCAAGTACTACATCCCCAACTCTCCTGTAAATAAGGCCTTGTGCTACTTATGATATGAGTACAAAACGACAGTATATAATGTGAATTTCATGATATGAATTCAAAACAAAACGATATAATGCTGTACATATTGTTTATTTAGCCCTCCCGAGTAGTAGGTACATTATACGCAGATCAGCCATAACATTATAACAACCCAACTAATATTACTAATATTACTTTTACTGCCAAAACAGTCCTCACCCTTCTCAGCATGGACTCCACTAGACCTCTGAAGGTATGCTGTGGTATCTGGCACCAGCCGTCAGTAGCAGATCCTTTAAGTCCTGTAAGTGGTGAGGTGGGACCTCAATAGATCAAAGTTGTTTTTCCAGCATGTCCCACAGATGCTTGATTGGAATGATATCTGAAGAATATGGAGGCCAAATCAACACTTCACACTCGTTGCTGTGTTTCTTAAACCATTTTTGAACAAGTTTTGCAGCGTGGCAGGGTGCATTATACTGCTGAAAGAGGCCACTGCCACCAGGGAATACTGTTTCCATGAAGGGGTGTACTTGGTCGCCTACAAAGTTTAGGTAGGCAGGTTTCCCAGCAGGATACTACCCAAAGCATCACACTGCCTATGCCAGCTTGCTTTCTTCCCATACTGCATCCTGGTGCCATCTCTTCCCCAGGTAAGTGACATAAATGCACCCGGCCATCTACATGATTTTAAGGAAACATGAATCCTCAGACCAGGCCAGGAAACCTTCTTCCATTACCCTGTGGTCCAGTCCTGAAGCTCTGGGATGGCGTGTCAGCAGTTCCACATTAGGATCAACGAGTTGCAAACCCTCTATCCCAGAGCATTAGAGTGCATTGAGCCCCCGGGCAGCACTGGGAGAAGCATGTGGTCGTGGAGGGAGCAGGAGCTGCATAAGCTGATCTGTAGCGCCTGCTCCTGTTCCAGGCGGAGTGATACTTACCAAGTACACTTCACCTGGGACCTTTCTAGCAGCCTGGAGAGCGATGCCAGCAGAAGCAGGAAGAGCAAAGAAGGTCAGCGTATTAACCTCTTCATGACCACGCTATAGCCGAATGATGGCTGCAGCGTTGTCGCATAATTGCTGGGAGGACATCAGTAGATCGCGCTTCTCACGTGCTCCCTGCGGGGCACATCCGCAGGCATCTGAGATCACTGTGTCCTTGGAACACAGCTGATCACAGATTGTGGTAAAGCGCCAATCACAGTGGCTCTTTGCCACATGATCAGCTGTGTCCAATCACAGCTGATCACAGTGTAAACAGGATTTGCCAGTCATCGCAGTGCATGAGGAGAGGAGAGCTGATAACTGGCAAACCCACACAGGGTACATCTACACTTATAATCAGGGCCCTGATTATCAGTGCAGCCCCAACAGTGCCCACCAATTCTGCCAACCAGTGCTAATCACTGCTGCCAATCAGTGCCCATCAGTGCTGTCTGTCAGTGCCCATGAGTGATGCCTATCATTGCCACCTATCATTGCCGCCTATCAGTGACTGTCAGTCAGGGGCGGACTGACCATTGAGCCACTCGGGCACTGCCGAGGGCCCTGGGCCACTAGGGGGCCCCATCAGGGTTGCCAGCCTCAGTAAAACCAGGGACAGTATGTATAAATCTGTATTTTTTTTACATCTGTCTGTGTATACTGTGTGATTGTATACTGTGTGTGTGTGTGTATACTGTGTGGCCCCATAATCTCTGATTGCCTGGGGGCCCCATAATCTCCTATTGCCTGGGGGCCCCATGAGTTATCAGTCCGCCCCTGCTGTCAGTGCCTCCTATCAGTGCCCATCAGTGCAGCCTCATCAGCGCACATCAGTGAAGGAGAAAAATTACTTATTTACAAAATTTTATAACAGAAACTAAGAAACACTTTTTGTTTTCCAAAATTTTCATTTTTCTTTCGTTTGTTTAGCAAAAATTCAAAGAACACAAAAAAGCTCTATTTGTCTCAAAAAATGATAACAAATTTATTTGGGTACAGCGTTGAATGACCACGCAAGTGCAGCAGTACTGAAAGCTAAAAATTGGCCTGGGCAGGAAGACGGTAAAAATGCCCAGTAGGCAAGTGGTTAAACAACATATACACTAAGCTTTTGCAATGGGTATATTAGCACCTATAAAAAGGTTAACAACTGTTAGGATGCTTTCACACTGATCCCCGGGTGCAGCGCAGTGCAGCTGCGGCTTTCCTGCGGGTTAGCTGTACTGAGCCATAGACTTCTATTATATCCCGTGGGTTTTGAAAGCGCACCAAAACTGAGCTTTTAGACCGCACCCGCAAGATATAATAGAAGTCTATTGCAAAGCGGAGCTAGCCCACAAGAGAGTTGCAGGTGCATTGTGTTGCACCCATGGTACAGGTAAACTGCAGCACAGTTTGAAAGCAGCTTTATAGGGGGCTCAGGACAGTAAGGGCTCATTTACATTTGTGGTTGGGGGGGGCATTAAAACCCCACAGTTGAGATGTGTTTTTACCACACACCCCCAACCACTGGTGTAGCGTCAGGAGTCGCAATGGCAATGGGGGCCTGTGCAACCTCCCTGTCTAAATCTGTTTTACACTTGGACAGGAGGGGGACATATACAGGAACCAATCCTTTCTATTTTCCTCCTGCAACAGCTGAAAGACATAGGAGGAGATTTACAAAAAGGGGAGCAGGGGAGGAGAAGGAGGGGGGGACTTGGCGGCAGCCAATGAGCGTGCAGTCTCTGGTGGTAATGTGTGCAGAGGCAGAGTTGCCGTGCAGCTTGAGCTGGGAAAAGAAAGATGAAGATGTCTGTCGTTGGAGCGTGCCGCAGCCTGGCTCTGTCTACCTGGCTGCTCTCCTACTGCTTCATCCATCTGCTGTGCATGGACTTCACGGAGGCTGAGAAGGAGGGTAAGCCTCGAACCGTGGATTGGGTAAGTGCGGACCCGGCAGCAGGGGGGGGGGGGGGGTATGTTTGCCACCCCCCAAAAAATGGAGCGCCTGCCACCACTGTAACCAATCAGCTTCCAATTTCAGCTTTTTCAATTGAGCCTTGACAATAAAACCTGAAAGCTGATTGGATGCTCTGCAGAACTGCACCAGACTTTGCATGCTCCAGTTTTAGTAAATCCCCCCACAGAGTCCCTGTAAAAAGTGAACAAAGTCAGTGTCATCCACGCTTTCTTTTTGTGCTTGTGATTAAACAGTGGGTAAACATCCAACAGGGATTAGTCCCATGGAAAATGATGATCCTGATTTTTGTTTAAATTCTTCATTATCCTTTTCAAATTAAAAAAAAAAAATCTAAATTCTGAACCATTTCATTTCATTGTGGCCCGCAGCCGGTTACCGCATCACTTAAGTTACCTTTGCGCTTCAAAAGTTTGAGTACCCCTGATGTACACAGTGGAAGTATGCACAGACCAAATGGAAAGTTGTTCTTTGAGTTTTCCTATTTTTGTTAAATAATTGACATAGTAAGAAATTATTTTTGGGTAGAAGAATATATTTTATTGAATACAATAATATACATAATGCAACTATAATTTAACTTGATTTTTTAAAGTCTAATGCTGCACTTCACGTTTAGTGAAATACCCTGAGATAAAGATGGAAGAAGCTTCATGTTTTACAGTCAAGGAATGGGAGCCGACCAGTGTTAGTGAATATGAGGTCTTCGATCTCATTGATAAAAAATAAGTTCCTTTTCATTGGAGTAGTTTTAGATATTGGCTAGCTTCATTTTTGGGTCTACACTGACTTTAATATTAAGATTTTGTTCAATTAATTTTTATTCGGTTTTTCAAGATTATTGTTCCAGGGAAGAAATACATAGTAATTTTATGCTATAACAACTGCAAAAATAAAACAGATTTATCAGTTTCCACCACTGGATTTAGAGTAGAGGCTAGGGTAGGGCTAGGGAGGGAAAGGTTTTGGTATGAAGTCCAAGAAAAGGTAGAAAAATAAGAAAGAGGAGAGGAAAAAAAGTGTGGGGGGAGGGGGGGGGAGCAAGGAGGGTTATTTACGTTTTTTTTTTTTTTTTCCCCACAATTTCCCACGTTCATAGCTTTGTATGTGTTTAGTTTTAAGGAAATGGAAGTGAGAGAAGCATCAGATTCTAAAACAACAGATCAGCCGATGCTACAGGAGGTCCTGAATGCCATCACATCAGATTCTGGTATTGAGAGGAAAAGTCCAGTACCAGCAGGTAAAGCATGAAAAGATAAGGTGTTTATTCTTTTTTTTTTTTTTTTTTTTTTTAAACTTCAGTTTGTTTAGTGTTTTCTAACCACTCTCTGATCTATCTTCCTATTCCCTGCATAAGTTTCTCAAAAGGCAGAGGCCACTATTGAACATCAGGACATATTAGATTGGCAATATACTGCAGAACTAATGAAGGAGCTAGAAAAATACCTCTGTGAGGATCCATCAGATGCCAGGTTTGTGAAATATGTAAAAGATCTCTGGGGGGAAGCTGAGTTTATACATTCAATCAATGAGCAGAGGTTCAGTAATATTATGGTTTCAGGGAAAAATACACACATACTATATATATATATTATGTTTAATTGTAGTACAAAGCATGAAAATTTTGACTTATACCCATTAATCTTATGCTGTAACAACTGTATAAATTAACCAGACTCAGTGGTTTCCACCGTTGGTTTTAGGGTAGAGGATGGGGTAGGGCTAGAGAGGGAAAGGTTCTCTCACCAAGTCAAGGTCTTCCTCACCCTCAGAGGAGGCCATATGTACAGCAGAGTACAAAAGGTAGAAAAAGGAGAATGAGGAGATTAAAAAAGGGAGGGAAGGAGGACTGTTAACTTTTTTTCCCCACAGCCTCCCATGTTCATGAGTTGTTTGTGTTTAGTTTTAAGGAAGTGGAAGTAGGAGAAGCATCAGATTTTAAAACAACAGATCAGCCGATGCTACAGGAGGTCCTGAATGTCATCACATCAGATTCTGGTATTCAGAGGAAAAGTCCAGTACCAGCAGGTAAAGCAATAAGGTGTTTATTCTTTTTTTTTTTTTTTTAACTTCAGTTTGTTTAGTGTTTTCTAACCACTCTCTGATCTATCTTCCTATTCCCTGCATAAGTTTCTCAAAAGGCAGAGGCCACTATTGAACATCAGGACATATTAGATTGGCAATATACCGCAGAACTAATAAAGGAGCTAGAAAAATACCTCTGTGAGGATCCATCAGATGCCAGGTTTGTGAAATATGTAAAAGATCTCTGGGAGGAAGCTGAGTTTATACATTCAATCAATGAACAGAGGTTCAGTAATATTATGGTTTCAGGGAAAAATACACACATACTATATATATATTATGTTTAATTGTAGTACAAAGCATGAACATTTTGACTTATACCCATTAATCTTATGCTATAACAACTGTGTAAATGAACCAAACTCAGTGGTTTTCACCGTTGGTTTTAGGGTAGAGGATGGGGTAGGGCTAGAGAGGGAAAGGTTCTTTCACCAAGTCAAGGTCTTCCTCATCCTCAGAGGAGGCAATATGTACAGCAGAGTACAAAAGGTAGAAAAAGAAGAATGAGGAGATTAAAAAAGGGAGGGAAGGAGGACTGTTAACTTTTTTTCCCCACAGCCTCCCATGTTCATGAGTTGTTTGTGTTTAGTTTTAAGGAAGTGGAAGTAGGAGAAGCATCAGATTTTAAAACAACAGATCAGCCGATGCTACAGGAGGCCCTGAATGCCATCACATCAGATTCTGGTATTCAGAGGAAAAGTCCAGTACCAGCAGGTAAAGCATGAAAAGATAAGGTGTTTATTCTTTTTTTTTAACTTCAGTTTGTTTAGTGTTTTCTAACCACTCTCTGATCTATCTTCCTATTCCCTGCATAAGTTTCTCAAAAGGCAGAGGCCACTATTGAACATCAGGACATATTAGATTGGCAATATACCGCAGAACTAATAAAGGAGCTAGAAAAATACCTCTGTGAGGATCCATCAGATGCCAGGTTTGTGAAATATGTAAAAGATCTCTGTGAGGAAGCTGAGTTTATACATTCAATCAATGAACAGAGGTTCAGTAATATTATGGTTTCAGGGAAAAATACACACATACTATATATATATTATATTTAATTGTAGTACAAAGCATGAAAATTTTGACTTATACCCATTAATCTTATGCTGTAACAACTGTATAAATTAACCAGACTCAGTGGTTTCCACCGTTGGTTTTAGGGTAGAGGATGGGGTAGGGCTAGAGAGGGAAAGGTTCTCTCACCAAGTCAAGGTCTTCCTCACCCTCAGAGGAGGCCATATGTACAGCAGAGTACAAAAGGTAGAAAAAGGAGAATGAGGAGATTAAAAAAGGGAGGGAAGGAGGACTGTTAACTTTTTTTCCCCACAGCCTCCCATGTTCATGAGTTGTTTGTGTTTAGTTTTAAGGAAGTGGAAGTAGGAGAAGCATCAGATTTTAAAACAACAGATCAGCCGATGCTACAGGAGGTCCTGAATGTCATCACATCAGATTCTGGTATTCAGAGGAAAAGTCCAGTACCAGCAGGTAAAGCAATAAGGTGTTTATTCTTTTTTTTTTTTTTTTAACTTCAGTTTGTTTAGTGTTTTCTAACCACTCTCTGATCTATCTTCCTATTCCCTGCATAAGTTTCTCAAAAGGCAGAGGCCACTATTGAACATCAGGACATATTAGATTGGCAATATACCGCAGAACTAATAAAGGAGCTAGAAAAATACCTCTGTGAGGATCCATCAGATGCCAGGTTTGTGAAATATGTAAAAGATCTCTGGTAGGAAGCTGAGTTTATACATTCAATCAATGAACAGAGGTTCAGTAATATTATGGTTTCAGGGAAAAATACACACATACTATATATATATTATGTTTAATTGTAGTACAAAGCATGAACATTTTGACTTATACCCATTAATCTTATGCTATAACAACTGTGTAAATGAACCAGACTCAGTGGTTTTCACCGTTGGTTTTAGGGTAGAGGATGGGGTAGGGCTAGAGAGGGAAAGGTTCTTTCACCAAGTCAAGGTCTTCCTCACCCTCAGAGGAGGCAATATGTACAGCAGAGTACAAAAGGTAGAAAAAGAAGAATGAGGAGATTAAAAAAGGGAGGGAAGGAGGACTGTTAACTTTTTTTCCCCACAGCCTCCCATGTTCATGAGTTGTTTGTGTTTAGTTTTAAGGAAGTGGAAGTAGGAGAAGCATCAGATTTTAAAACAACAGATCAGCCGATGCTACAGGAGGCCCTGAATGCCATCACATCAGATTCTGGTATTCAGAGGAAAAGTCCAGTACCAGCAGGTAAAGCATGAAAAGATAAGGTGTTTATTCTTTTTTTTTAACTTCAGTTTGTTTAGTGTTTTCTAACCACTCTCTGATCTATCTTCCTATTCCCTGCATAAGTTTCTCAAAAGGCAGAGGCCACTATTGAACATCAGGACATATTAGATTGGCAATATACCGCAGAACTAATAAAGGAGCTAGAAAAATACCTCTGTGAGGATCCATCAGATGCCAGGTTTGTGAAATATGTAAAAGATCTCTGTGAGGAAGCTGAGTTTATACATTCAATCAATGAACAGAGGTTCAGTAATATTATGGTTTCAGGGAAAAATACACACATACTATATATATATTATGTTTAATTGTAGTACAAAGCATGAAAATTTTGACTTATACCCATTAATCTTATGTTGTAACAACTGTATAAATGAACCAGACTTAGTGGTTTCCACCGTTGGTTTTAGGGTAGAGGATTGGGGTTGGGCTAGGGAGGGAAAGGTTCTCTCACCAAGTCTAGGTCTTCCTCACCCTCAGAGGAGGCCATATGTACAGCAGAGTAGAAAAGGTAGAAAAAGAAGAATGAGGAGATTAAAAAAGGGAGGGAAGGAGGACTGTTAACTTTTTTTCCCCACAGCCTCCCATGTTCATGAGTTGTATGTGTTTAGTTTTAAGGAAGTGGAAGTAGGAGAAGCATCAGATTTTAAAACAGATACCTACCTACAGGAGCTCAGAAATGACATCATATTAGATTGTGGTATTGAGCGGAAGAGTTCAGTACCAACAGGTATAGTATGAAAAGATAAGGTGTCTATTTCTTTTTTTATTTT
This sequence comes from Aquarana catesbeiana, assembly GCF_042186555.1. Taxonomy (NCBI): domain Eukaryota; kingdom Metazoa; phylum Chordata; class Amphibia; order Anura; family Ranidae; genus Aquarana; species Aquarana catesbeiana. The sequence continues at coordinate 274,530,795 of NC_133324.1, forward strand.
ACCCCAGTTTATATAGTATTTACCAACTTTTCAATGTTCTATCCTCCTATTCCCTTCCTAAGTTTCTCAAGAGGCAAAGGCCACTATTGAACACCAGGATATTTGGCAATATACTGCAGAAGTAGTGAAGGAGCTAGAAAAATACCTTTGTGAGGACCCGTCAGATGGCAGGTTTGTTAAATATATAGAAAATCTCTGGAAGGAAGCTGAGTTTATACACTCAATCAATGAACGGAGGTTCAGTAAAAGTATAGTTCCAGGGAAAAATTCACACATACTGTATACAGGGCTGCTGTTCGAAATCACCCCGTACCCCAATACCATTTTTTAGAGCTGACAGTTGGCTCTAACCGTCAGCTCTAAACCAATGCGGTTAAGTAGCCGCTTGATTGTTAACACAAGCAGCGGGAGGTGTTATCCCCCCTCCCGCGACTTTCCCGGGCTCTCCCGTCCCACCAGGAGACCTGAGCGACCAGCCGGCACGTTTGGCAAAAAAGTAAAGTGCCCCCCCCTCCTGAACGCACGCAAACTGCGATCATCCCACACATATGAGGTATCACCGCGAATGTCAGATCATGAGCAGTAATTCTAGCACTAGACCTCCTCTGTACATCTAAAGTGGTAACCTGTAAAGGCTTTTAAAGCGTCGCCTAAATTTACGTAATTTGTCGCCATTGTGCGGGAGTGCACAATTTTAAAGTGTGACATGTTTGGTATCTATTTACTCAGCGTGACATTATCTTTTATATTTTACAAAACAAATTGGGTTATGTATTGTTTTTTTGCATTAAAATGTAAAAAAGTTTGTTGTTTTTAAAAGATGACGTAGGACCCTTTTTTTTCCCCACACCTGAATCGCATTGCATTTGCCATGCAGTGGGAAGAATCTTGTGCATTTCCTGCATCACATCAGTGTGAACCAGGGCTCACACTGTATGGACCAGAGAACCCAAAGGGAGAACACAGATCCTTCAGTTGCTTTCTCTGCATCCTCAGATGCACTGGAGATGAATGAACAGGAGACAGAGGCTCCTGTTTACAGTGGAACGTTGGATTGCGAGTAATGCGGTTTACAAGCGTTTCGCAATACGAGCTATTTAAAAAAAAAAATCCTGACTCGCTTTGCGAGCGTTGACTTGGAAGATGAGCAGGATTCAAGCCTTTGGGGTGTGCAGTAAAGCATTTGGCCAGAGGTGCGGGGGCGCTTGGAGCGGCTTGGAAATGCTCGGAGACACTTGGAAACACTCAGAAACACTCCGTTCCCGAGTGTCTCCGAGCATCTCAGAGTGTCTCCAAGTGTCTCCGGCGCCCCCACACCTCTGGCCACATACGGTACTGCATAGACAAGCAGTGGCTGTGGAACGGATTATTTGAGTTTCCAATATTTCCTATGGGGAAACTAGCTTTGATATATGAGTGCTTTGGATTACAAGCATTCTTCTGGAACTAATTGTGCTCGTAATCCAAGGTATTACTGTATTCATAAACAGAGTAATAGTAAACACAGTTCAGTTAAAATGGACACAGGAGCAATCAGTACCGATCACCCACTGTGTTAATTCACTAATGATATATTTACTGGCCCCTTCCCCCTCTCTTCATCCGGAACAACCCATGTATACTTGCAGCAGCCGGTGAAAGAGGGATGCCGGAAGTGCCCAGGGGGGAGGGGGGAGGGGGGGAGTTACACACAGCAGGGGGAATCAGATGTGTGTAGGACAGGGAGGGGGATCGGTGAGGTGAGGGAGGGGTACAGGAAGGATGCCCTGTGTGTATCTCCATGCAGCAGCTGAAAGCCAGTTTCTCCCTCTCTCCCTACCGCCAGCTTTCAGCTGAGGCACACAGGAATTTTGTACAGTAATATTATGCTATAACAACCTCATACATGAGCCAGACTCAGCGGTTTCCATGGCTGCTTTTAGGGTAGAGGATGGGGTAGGACTAGGAAGGAAAAGGTTCTCGCACCAAGTCCAGGTTTTCCTCTCACTCATAGGAGGCCATAAGTACGGCAGGGTAGAAAAGGTATAAAAAGAGGAGAGAAAAAAATGAGGAGTGAAGAAGGGAAGGACGGGGGACTGTTTCCTGTTTTTTTTTTCCCACAATTATCCATTTTCATAGAGTTGTATGTATTTAGATTGAGAGAAGTGGAAGTAGGAGAAGCATCACATTTTAAAACAGCAGATCAGCCGCTGCTACAGGAGGTCCTGAATGCCATCACATCAGATTCTGGTATTGAGAGGAAAAGTCCAGTACCAGCAGGTAAAGCATGAAAAGATAAGGTGTCCATTCTTTTTTTTTTTAAACTTCAGTTTGTTTAGTGTGTTCTAAGCACTCTCTGATCTACCTTCTTATTCCCTACATAAGTTTCTCAAAAGGCAGAGGCCACTATTGAACATCAGGACATATTAGATTGGCAATATACTGCAGAACAAATGAAGGAGCTAGAAAAATACCTCTGTGAGGACCCACCAGATGCCAGGTTTGTGAAATATGTAAAAGATCTCTGGGAGGAAGCTGAGTTTATACATTCAATCAATGAATAGAGGTTCAGTAATATTATGGTTTCAGGGAAAAATACACACATACTATATATATTATGTTTAATTGTAGTACAAAGCATGAAAATTTTGACTTATACCCATTAATCTTATGTTGCTGTAAAAACTGTATAAATGAACCAGACTCAGTGGTTTCCACCGTTGGTTTTAGGGTAGGGGATGGGGTAGGGCTAGGGAGGGAAAGGTTCTTTCACCAAGTCAAGGTCTTCCTCACCCTCATAGGAGGCCATATGTACATCAGAGGTAGTAACGGTAGAAAAAGAAGAACAGGGAGATTAAAAAAAGGGGAAGGAAGGAGGGTTATTTACTGTTTTTTTCTCCACAATTTCCCATATTCATAGAGTTGTATGTGTTTAGTTTTAAGGAAAAGGAAGTGAGAGAAGCATCAGATTTTAAAACAACAGATCAGCTGCTGCTACAGGAGGTCCTGAATGTCATCACATCAGATTCTGGTATTAAGAGGAAAAGTCCAGTACCAGCAGGTGTAGCATAAAAAGATAAGGTGTGCATTTTTTTTTTTAACTTCAGTTTATTTAGTGTTTTCTAACTTTTTGTCTGTTCTATCTTCCTATTCCCTGCATAAGTTTCTCAAAAGGAAGAGGCCACTATTGAACACCAGGACATATTAGATTGGCAATATACTGCAGAACTAATGAAGGAGCTAGAAAAATACATCTATGAGGACCCATCAGATGCCAGGTTTGTGAAATATATAAAAATATATAAAAGATCTCTGGGAGGAAGCTGAGTTTATACATTCAATCAATGAACGGAGGTTCAGTAATATTATGGTTTCAGGGAAAAATACACACATACTATATATATATTATATTTAATTGTAGTACAAAGCATGAAAATTTTGACTTATACCCATGAATCTTATGCTGTAACAACTGTATAAATGAACCAGACTTAGTGGTTTCCACCGTTGGTTTTAGGGTAGAGGATTGGGGTTGGGCTAGGGAGGGAAAGGTTCTCTCACCAAGTCTAGGTCTTCCTCACCCTCAGAGGAGGCCATATGTACAGCAGAGTAGAAAAGATAGAAAAAGAAGAATGAGGAGATTAAAAAAGGGAGGGAAGGAGGACTGTTAACTTTTTTTCCCCACAGCCTCCCATGTTCATGAGTTGTATGTGTTTAGTTTTAAGGAAGTGGAAGTAGGAGAAGCATCAGATTTTAAAACAGATACCTACCTACAGGAGCTCAGAAATGACATCATATTAGATTGTGGTATTGAGCGGAAGAGTTCAGTACCAACAGGTATAGTATGAAAAGATAAGGTGTCTATTTCTTTTTTTATTTTACCCCAGTTTATATAGTATTTACCAACTTTTCAATGTTCTATCCTCCTATTCCCTTCCTAAGTTTCTCAAGAGGCAAAGGCCACTATTGAACACCAGGATATTTGGCAATATACTGCAGAAGTAGTGAAGGAGCTAGAAAACTACCTTTGTGAGGACCCGTCAGATGGCAGGTTTGTTAAATATATAGAAAATCTCTGGAAGGAAGCTGAGTTTATACACTCAATCAATGAACGGAGGTTCAGTAAAAGTATAGTTCCAGGGAAAAATTCACACATACTGTATACAGGGCTGCTGTTAGAAATCACCCTGTACCCCAATACCATTTTTTAGAGCTGACAGTTGGCTCTAACCGTCAGCTCTAAACCAATGCAGTTAAGTAGCCGCTTGATTGTTAACACAAGCAGCGGGAGGTGTTATCCCCCCTCCCGCGACTTTCCCGGGCTCTTCCGTCCCACCAGGAGACCTGAGCGACCAGCCGAAACGTTTGGCAAAAAAGTAAAGTGCCCCCCCCCCTCCTGAACGCACGCAAACTGCGATCATCCCACACATATGAGGTATCACCGCGAATGTCAGATCATGAGCAGTAATTCTAGCACTAGACCTCCTCTGTACATCTAAAGTGGTAACCTGTAAAGGCTCTTAAAGCGTCGCCTAAATTTACGTAATTTGTCGCCATTGTGCGGGAGTGCACAATTTTAAAGTGTGACATGTTTGGTATCTATTTACTCAGCGTGACATTATCTTTTATATTTTACAAAACAAATTGGGTTATGTATTGTTTTTTTGCATTAAAATGTAAAAAAGTTTGTTGTTTTTAAAAGATGACGTAGGACCCTTTTTTTTCCCCACACCTGAATCGCATTGCATTTGCCATGCAGTGGGAAGAATCTTGTGCATTTCCTGCATCACATCAGTGTGAACCAGGGCTCACACTGTATGGACCAGAGAACCCAAAGGGAGGACACAGATCCTTCAGTTGCTTTCTCTGCATCCTCAGATGCACTGGAGATGAATGAACAGGAGACAGAGGCTCCTGTTTACAGTGGAACGTTGGATTGCGAGTAACGCGGTTTACAAGCGTTTCGCAATACGAGCTATTTAAAAAAAAAAATCCTGACTCGCTTTGCGAGCGTTGACTTGGAAGATGAGCAGGATTCAAGCCTTTGGGGTGTGCAGTAAAGCATTTAGCCAGAGGTGCGGGGGCGCTGGTGATGCCTGGAGACACTTGGAGCGGCTTGGAAACGCTCGGAGACACTTGGAAACACTCAGAAACACTCCGTTCCCGAGTGTCTCCGAGCATCTCAGAGTGTCTCCAAGTGTCTCCGGCGCCCCCACACCTCTGGCCACATACGGTACTGCATAGACAAGCAGTGGCTGTGGAACGGATTATTTGAGTTTCCAATATTTCCTATGGGGAAACTAGCTTTGATATATGAGTGCTTTGGATTACAAGCATTCTTCTGGAACTAATTGTGCTCGTAATCCAAGGTATTACTGTATTCATAAACAGAGGAATAGTAAACACAGTTCAGTTAAAATGGACACAGGAGCAATCAGTACCGATCACCCACTGTGTTAATTCACTAATGACATATTTACTGGCCCCTTCCCCCTCTCTTCATCCGGAACAACCCATGTATACTTGCAGCAGCCGGTGAAAGAGGGATGCCGGAAGTGCCCAGGGGGGAGGGGGGAGGGGGGGAGTTACACACAGCAGGGGGAATCAGATGTGTGTAGGACAGGGAGGGGGATCGGTGAGGTGAGGGAGGGGTACAGGAAGGATGCCCTGTGTGTATCTCCATGCAGCAGCTGAAAGCCAGTTTCTCCCTCTCTCCCTACCGCCAGCTTTCAGCTGAGGCACACAGGAATTTTGTACAGTAATATTATGCTATAACAACCTCATACATGAGCCAGACTCAGCGGTTTCCATGGCTGCTTTTAGGGTAGAGGATGGGGTAGGACTAGGAAGGAAAAGGTTCTCGCACCAAGTCCAGGTTTTCCTCTCACTCATAGGAGGCCATAAGTACGGCAGGGTAGAAAAGGTATAAAAAGAGGAGAGAAAAAAATGAGGAGTGAAGAAGGGAAGGACGGGGGACTGTTTCCTGTTTTTTTTTTTCCCACAATTATCCATTTTCATAGAGTTGTATGTATTTAGATTGAGAGAAGTGGAAGTAGGAGAAGCATCACATTTTAAAACAGCAGATCAGCCGCTGCTACAGGAGGTCCTGAATGCCATCACATCAGATTCTGGTATTGAGAGGAAAAGTCCAGTACCAGCAGGTAAAGCATGAAAAGATAAGGTGTCCATTCTTTTTTTTTTTTTAAACTTCAGTTTGTTTAGTGTGTTCTAAGCACTCTCTGATCTACCTTCTTATTCCCTGCATAAGTTTCTCAAAAGGCAGAGGCCACTATTGAACATCAGGACATATTAGATTGGCAATATACTGCAGAACAAATGAAGGAGCTAGAAAAATACCTCTGTGAGGACCCACCAGATGCCAGGTTTGTGAAATATGTAAAAGATCTCTGGGAGGAAGCTGAGTTTATACATTCAATCAATGAATGGAGGTTCAGTAATATTATGGTTTCAGGGAAAAATACACACATACTATATATATTATGTTTAATTGTAGTACAAAGCATGAAAATTTTGACTTATACCCATTAATCTTATGTTGCTGTAAAAACTGTATAAATGAACCAGACTCAGTGGTTTCCACCGCTGGTTTTAGGGTAGGGGATGGGGTAGGGCTAGGGAGGGAAAGGTTCTCTCACCAAGTCAAGGTCTTCCTCACCCTCATAGGAGGCTATATGTACATCAGAGGTAGTAACGGTAGAAAAAGAAGAACAGGGAGATTAAAAAAAGGGGAAGGAAGGAGGGTTATTTACTGTTTTTTTCCCCACCATTTCCCATATTCATAGAGTTGTATGTGTTTAGTTTTAAGGAAAAGGAAGTGAGAGAAGCATCAGATTTTAAAACAACAGATCAGCTGCTGCTACAGGAGGTCCTGAATGTCATCACATCAGATTCTGGTATTCAGAGGAAAAGTCCAGTACCAGCAGGTGTAGCATAAAAAGATAAGGTGTGCATTTTTTTTTTTTAACTTCAGTTTATTTAGTGTTTTCTAACTTTTTCTCTGTTCTATCTTCCTATTCCCTGCATAAGTTTCTCAAAAGGAAGAGGCCACTATTGAACACCAGGACATATTAGATTGGCAATATACTGCAGAACTAATGAAGGAGCTAGAAAAATACATCTATGAGGACCCATCAGATGCCAGGTTTGTGAAATATATAAAAATATATAAAAGATCTCTGGGAGGAAGCTGAGTTTATACATTCAATCAATGAACGGAGGTTCAGTAATATTATGGTTTCAGGGAAAAATACACACATACTATATATATATTATATTTAATTGTAGTACAAAGCATGAAAATTTTGACTTATACCCATGAATCTTATGCTGTAACAACTGTATAAATGAACCAGACTCAGTGGTTTCCACCGCTGGTTTTAGGGTAGGGGATGGGGTAGGGCTAGGGAGGGAAAGGTTCTCTCACCAAGTCAAGGTCTTCCTCACCCTCAGAGGAGGCCATATGTACATCAGGGTAGTAACGGTAGAAAAAGAAGAACAGGGAGATTAAAAAAGGGGGAAGGAAGGAGGGTTGTTTACTGTTTTTTTTCCCCACAATTTCCCATATTCATAGAGTTGTATGTGTTTAGTTTTAAGGAAGTGGAAATGAGAGAAGCATCAGATTTTAAAACAACAGATAAGCTGCTGCTACAGGAGGTCCTGAATGTCACTACATCAGATTCTGGTATTAAGAGGAAAAGTCCAGTACCAGCAGGTATAGCATAAAAAGATAAGGTGTGCATTTTTTTTTTAAACTTCAGTTTATTGAGTGTTTTCTAACTTTTTCTCTGTTCTATATTCCTATTCCCTGCATAAGTTTCTCAAAAGGAAGAGGCCACTATTGAACATCAGGACATATTAGATTGGCAATATACTGCAGAACAAATGAAGGAGCTAGAAAAATACCTCTGTGAGGACCCATCAGATGCCAGGTTTGTGAAATATGTAAAAGATCTCTGGGAGGAAGCTGGGTTTATACATTCAATCAATGAACGGAGGTTCAGTAATATTATGGTTTCAGGAAAAATACACACATACTATATATATATATTATGTTTAATTGTAGTACAAAGCATGAGAATTTTGACTTATACCCATTAATCTTATGCTGTAACAACTGCATAAATGAACCAGACTCAGTGGTTTCCACCGTTGGTTTTAGGGTAGGGGATGGGGTAGGGCTAGATAGGGAAAGGTTCTTTCACCAAGTCAAGGTCTTCCTCACCCTCAGAGGAGGCCATATGTACAGCAGGGTAGTAACGGTAGAAAAAGAAGAACAGGGAGAATAAAAAAGGGGGAAGGAAGGAGGGTTGTTTACTGTTTTTTTTCCCCACAATTTCCCATATTCATAGAGTTGTATGTGTTTAGTTTTAAGGAAGTGGAAGTGAGAGAAGCATCAGATTTTAAAACAACAGATCAGCTGCTGCTACAGGAGGTCCTGAATGTCATCACATCAGATTCTGGTATTAAGAGGAAAAGTCCAATACCAGCAGGTATAGCATAAAAAGATAAGGTGTGCATTTTTTTTTAAACTTCAGTTTATTGAGTGTTTTCTAACTTTTTCTCTGTTCTATCTTCCTATTCCCTGCATAAGTTTCTCAAAAGGAAGAGGCCACTATTGAACACCAGGACATATTAGATTGGCAATATACTGCAGAACAAATGAAGGAGCTAGAAAAATACATCTGTGAGGACCCATCAGATGCCAGGTTTGTGAAATATATAAAAATAAATAATAGGATTTTTTAAAACAGCTTACCTGTAAAATCCTTTTCTTTCGATGGACATCACGGGACACAGAGCCACAGTAATTACTGATGGGTTATAAAGGTATCACTAGGTGATTGGACACTGGTCACACCCTAACCAGGAAGTTCAACCCCCTATATAATCCCTCCCCTTGCAGGGATACCTCAGTTTTGTAGCCAAGCAATATAGTGTATTAGAAGAGGGGCGGGACCTCTGTGTCCCGCGATGTCCATCGAAAGAAAAGGATTTTACAGGTAAGCTGTTTTTAAAAATCTTATTTTCTTTCTCGAACATCACGGGACACAGAGCCACAGTAATTACTGATGGGATGTCCCAGAGCAATGCTATCTGAGGGGGGGGGAACCACAACCAAGTAGGGTGCAATCAGACCTGAGGACCCTGTACCGCTGCCTGCAGCACACTACGCCCAAAGGCGATATCCTCATGCCTTCTCACATCCACCTGATAGAATCTGAAGACCAGGTTGCGGCCTTGCAGATCTGAGCCATCGAGGCCCGGTGATGCACCGCCCAAGAAGCACCAATAGCCCTTGTGGAATGTGCCCTGATCTGAAACGGAGGAATCTTCTGTTTCAAACTGTAAGCTTGAATGATCAATTGTCGAATCCATTTATAAATGATAGCTTTTGATGCTGCCTGTCCTCTACTGGGACCCTCTGGCAGCACAAACAAAACATCCGTTTTGCGAATCTGAGCAGTCGCTTCCAGATAGGCCTTAACTGCTCTTACTACATCCAAAGAATGTAGTGATCTTTCTTCCGGAGAACAGGGATCTGGAAAAAAGGAAGGTAGAACAATGTCTTGGTTTAGATGAAAATCTGAAACCACCTTCGGCAAAAAACTAGGATGAGGGCGCAGTACCACTCTATCCTTGTGTACAATCAAATAAGGCTCCTTACAGGAAAGGGCTGCTAATTCCCATACTCTTCTAGCAGAAGAGATGGCTACCAGAAAAATTAACTTCCTTGTCAGTAAGACCAAAGGATTCTGACCTATTGGTTCAAAAGGCTGTTTCTGTAACACAGACAGAACCAAGTTCAAGTCCCAGGGGTTTAGGGGCGCTTTAACCGGAGGATTAAGGCGCATCACCCCCTGCATAAAGTTTCGGACCAAGGAATGCGAAGCAAGTGGTCATTGAAACAATACTGATAAGGCCGAGACTTGGCCCTTGATGGTACGCAAGGCCAGCTCATCTCTAACCGTAATTGTAGAAAGTCAAGAATTTTACCGATCACATACTTTCTGGGATGCCAACTCCTGGATTCACACCAGGATATATAAGCTCTCCAGACTCTATGATAAATCATTCTGGAAGCTGGCTTCCTTGCATTGATCAAGGTAGATATCACAGGACCTGAAAGCCCACGACTCTTCAGAACGTGGGTTTCAATAGCCAAACCATCAAATTTAGCGTTTGTAAAGCAGGATGGAACACTGGACCCTGAGATAACAGGTCTGGTAGTACTGGTAGTGTCCACGGGGAACCCACCGTCATCTCTACTATTTCCGCATACCATGTCCTTCTGGGCCAAGCAGAGGCCACCAGAGGTACCGACTTCCTTTCCAGCCAGATCCTGCGAAGGAGTCGTGGCAGTAGCAGAATAGGTGGTAATGAATAAATCAGTGAGAACTGATGCCACGGAATCACCAACGCATCTGTCCCGCATGCAAGAGGATCTTTTGTCCTTGCCACAAATCTGTCTATCTTCTTGTTGAATCGGGATACAAAGAGATCTACTTCTGGAACCCCCCCCCCCGGCATACATCCCAAAAGACGTCGGGATGCAGAGACCATTCCCCTGGAAGTAACTGCTGGTGACTTAGATAGTCCGCCTGCCAGTTCTCTAACCATGGAATGAAAACTGCCGATATGCATGGCACATGCATCTCTGCCCAGACTAAGATCTGGTTCACCTCCTTTTGAGCAGCTCGGCTCCGGGTGCCTCCCTGATGATTGACATAAGCCACTGCTGTGGCATTGTCGGACTGGATCCTGACCGGGCAACCCTGTAGCCTGATAGTCCAGGGTTTTAGGGCTAGGTATACTGCCCGGATCTCCAGAATGTTGATGGGTAAGGTCCTCTCGGTTTTGGACCATAGCCCCTGGATCGCAGACTGTTCCAGAACTGCTCCCCAACCTGACAGACTGGCATCTGTTGTTACCACCGTCCAGGTGACCAGTAGAAAGGATTTCCCCTTCTGCAGGTTTTCGGGGTATGAGCCACCAATTGAGGCTCTGACGCACCGCATGCGACAGGTGCATCGGAAAGTCTAATGCCTGAACTTTCTTGTTCCAGGCCGACAGAATACTGTGTTGCAGCATTCATGAATGAAACTGAGCATAGGGAACTGGTTCGAATGAAGACTCCATCTTCCCTAGTAGTCTCATACAAAGACGGACAGAAGGACCCTTCTTGGTCCTGACTGCCAGAATCAGCTCTCTTAAAGCAGTGATCTTTGCCTGAGGTAGAAATATTTTCACCTGGCTTGTATCTATGATCAGACCTAAATACTCCAGTCTTCTTACTGGTTTTAGGAAAGATTTTTCTAGGTTGAGGATCCAACCCAGGCGTTCCAGATACCTGACTGTGGTCCTCAAATTTCCGTTCAAGGAGGCTACCGACTGGTCTATCAAGAGCAGGTCGTCTAGGTATGCTATGACAGCTATACCCTGAGCCCTTAATCTGGCCAGAGGAGGAGCCAAGACCTTTTTGAACACTCGAGGTGCAGTGGCTATCCCAAAAGGCAGAGCCACAAACTGGAAATGGCGCCCTCCTATCTCGAAGCACAGAAACTTCTGATGAGCAGGAAAAATGGGCACATGCAGATGTGCATCTCTGATGTCTATTGATGCCAGAAATTCTCCTCCCTGCAGGGTGGAGACTACTGTCCAAATTGATTCCATGCGGAAGGATTGAATCCTTAGGAATCGGTTCAGATCCCTTAAATCCAGAATGGGCCTGACATCCCCATTTGGTTTTTGGACCGTAAAAAGGTTGGAATAGAAGCCCAATACTTGATCCTTCGCGGGAACTACCACAATGACCTCCTGCGACAAAAGTCGCTCTAACACTAGAAGGAGCGACTGCTTCTTCTCTGGATCTCTGGGAACACTTGACCTGAGGAAACGGGGAGAAGGGAACTCCTGAAACTCCAGCTTGTACCCTAAGGTTACCGTGGAGATTACCCATCTGTCCTGGAAATCCTTCTGCCAGAGCCCTGAGAACTGTCGCAGTCTTCCCCCCACTCGAGTGAGCGGGGGCGCCCCCTCATGCAGAGGTCTTAGTGTTTTGCCTAGTAGGCTTCTTCCCCCAGGACTTCTTTTGTCCCTGGTGTTGACTCTTGTCTCTGGACCCAGATGGAGGAGGCCGTCGAGACTGCCTGGAGGCTGAAGCCCCTGGCGCTGGGAAAAGAGTCAGTTTGAAAGAGGGACGCTTACTCTTCTTCTTAACAGGTAAGAGAGTGCTTTTCCCACAAGAGATTGTCTTGATATAGTTATCCAAGTCTTCTCCAAACAACCTTTCACCACGAAATGGAAACCCAGACAGGAGCTTCTTACATGGTGCTTCGGCTGATCAATTTTTCAACCATAGGATTCTACGTATATGTACCAACCCCAGTGAAAGACGGGAGGTTTGCACGATAGAATCTCTAATGGCGTCAACAACAAAGCATAAGGCCGCTGGAAGGTTAGCCAACCCCTGGGCCTGCTGTTCAGGTAAAACCTTGATGACCTGTTTAACATGGTCTCTCAAGTATTGACAGACTCCAATCGCTGCTACTGCAGGTTGAGCATCTGAACCTGCTAAGGAGAAAACATCCTTCAATAGGGATTCCATCTTTTTATCTACAGAATCCCTGAGCATCTGAGCATTGTCTACAGGACAAGTCAGACTATTATTTACAGAGGAAATGGCGGCATCAATGGCCGGTATTCCCCACATTTTAATAAACTTTTCTTCCATAGGATAAAGTGTAGAAAACTTTTTCGGCGGAAAAAAACGTTTATCTGGGTGATCCCACTCAGCATAAAGGAGCTTTTCAAGTAAATTATGAACAGGAAAAGCCTGTGCTGTTTGAGGAGGTTTCAGTGACCCTAAAGAAGAAGAGGGTTATTTAACTGATTCAGATATGGGCAACTTAAATGTGGAGCGGACTAATCCAGTAAGGATCTGCACTAAGACTTTCTCCTCTTGGGAAGTCGCAGAGGGTCCCTCTCCACCTGATTCCTCCGAAGAGGAATCATCCGTCCCATCCCGATCCTCTGAAAGGGATTCCTCTCCTTTATCCCAGGGCTCCTCTTCCTGAGGGTCTTGGGGAACAGATGAAAGCCTAGTGCGTTTTTTTCCACCAAGTGAAGATGTAATCACGGCCATTACTCTTTCCTCTAGACCATTAATGGTTGAGGAAAAAACCTCCTGTGTAATATATACAGGGGCTGAAGTGCCAGAAGCAGGTGTAGCCCCTGACCCCAACGGCTCTCCCTGGCTAGCCATCCCTGGCCCCTCAGGGGGGAGGATGCTGCAGACAGGGGGCCCTCAAAACCTGAACGAGATCCCCTAGTGTCTCTGGTTCTTGGGGTGTTTGAACCTCTTCTACCCATAGTGCAAAGCAACAAGGTGGAGGTATCAAAAAATGAACACTAACTGCTGAGCGATGTAGTCTGGCTAAAAGCCTTGCTACCCAATGCTCAGTCTGGTGTTACTTTAGTAAATGCTGCCTAGGAGAATGCCTGTGTCCCACCTTACATGCGACTGTCAGCTCTGTGTCCCTCCAGAAAGGCTTAGTGCACCTGTAATTAGTGCCTTTAATAGCCTGCAGCCGGTCCTGTGGGCATCTGAGCACACTGTGCTGATGCCCTGCCCCTCCCACAACCGCGCCCCTCCCTTCGTTTTTTGAAAAAACTAGCGCTTCCCGCGCTAGCTGACCCTTCTGAATCAAACATGGAGGAGGCTGGGGGAGGGGGAGAAGGGATAGAGGCTGGTAATGATGGGCCTGCCTGTGTAATGGCAGCGGTGGCCGCCGCGACGGCGGTGAAAATGCGGGGGTCTAACCGCCTTACAGATCACCTGTGGCCTCCCCTTAGTCTGGGGGGGAGATATCCCTGAGGAGAGCCCCCCATCCCATCTTACCTGGACCCGGCCGGAGAAGCTTGTACAGCGTTGAACACTTGAGACAGACATCAGCATGAAAGGGTATGTGCTCTTGGCAGCCCCCGGTGGTCACAATAGGCATAGCATGCATTTACCTTAAAGGAGAAACCTACTAGAATTAAAAAATTCTGTGGAATCTCCCTTACCTTATCCAGCCGCAGGGTTCTGTTGTAAAGACCCAATCTTCGCCTCTCATGGTGGGCTCCGTTTGGAAAAACCGTCAGAGACTGGGGCCCCCTACGAATAGGGGGATCCACAGTTCTGGCCCTGTAAAGCACCCGGCTAGAAATTAGGCTAGAAAAAACATTTTCTAATATGCGGGGTCCAGCTCTGTAAAAAGAGGAAGCGTTACTGGTAAAACCTAGTTTCTTCGGACCCGAGGCCCGGGTACCATCCAATTCAGCCTAGAAAAGACACTTTGGAATGGATCTGGTTCGCCTGGCTTGCCCCAGTATAGGATATAGGATATTCCCTTTGGAGCTCAGCACAGGACATCTTTACACGTCCATCACCTAAGACACTGGCGAAAAAACTGAGGTATCCCTGCAAGGGGAGGGATTATATAGGGGGTTGAACTTCCTGGTTAGGGTGTGCCAGTGTCCAATCACCAGTGATACCTATATAACCCATCAGTAATTACTGTGGCTCTGTGTCCCGTGATGTTGGAGAAAGAAAAAAGATCTCTGGGAGGAAGCTGAGTTTATACATTCAATCAATGAACGGAGGTTCAGTAATATTATGGTTTCAGGGAAAAATACACACATACTATATATGTATTATGTTTCATTGTAGTACAAAGCATGATAATTTTGACTTATACCCATTAATCTTATGCTGTAACAACTGTATAAATGAAGTAGGGGATGGGGTAGGGCTAGGGAGGGAAAGGTTCTCTCACCAAGTCAAGGTCTTCCTCACCCTCAGAGGAGGCCATATGTACAGCAGGGTAGTAACAGTAGAAAAAGAAGAACAGGGAGATTAAAAAAGGGGGAAAGAAGGAGGGTTGTTTACTGTTTTTTTTCCCCCACAATTTCCCATATTCATAGAGTTGTATGTGTTTAGTTTTAAGGAAGTGGAAATGAGAGAAGCATCAGATTTTAAAACAACAGATAAGCTGCTGCTACAGGAGGTCCTGAATGTCATCACATCAGATTCTGGTATTAAGAGGAAAAGTCCAATACCAGCAGGTATAGCATAAAAAGATAAGGTGTGCGTTTTTTTTTTTTTTTAAACTTCAGTTTATTTAGTGTTTTCTAACTTTTTCTCTGTTCTATCTTCCTATTCCCTGCATAAGTTTCTCAAAAGGAAGAGGCCACTATTGAACACCAGGACATATTAGATTGGCAATATACTGCAGAACTAATGAAGGAGCTAGAAAAATACATCCGTGAGGACCCATCAGATGCCAGGTTTGTGAAATATATAAAAATATATAAAAGATCTCTGGGAGGAAGCTGAGTTTATACATTCAATCAATAAACGGAGGTTCAGTAATATTATGGTTTCAGGAAAAAATACACACATACTATATATATATATTATGTTTAATTGTAGTAAAAAGCATGAGAATTTTGACTTATACCCATTAATCTTATGCTGTAACAACTGTATAAATGAACCAGACTCAGTGGTTTCCACTGCTGGTTTTACGGTAGAGGATGGGGTAGGGCTAGGGAGGGAAAGGTTCTCTCACCAAGTCAAGGTCTTCCTCACCCTCAGAGGAGGCCATATGTACAGCAGAGTACAAAAGGTAGAAAAAGAAGAACGAGGAGATTAAAAAAGGGAGGGAAGGAGGATTGTTAACTTTTTTTTCCCCACAACTTACTATGCTCATGAGTTGTATGTGTTTAGTTTTAAGGAAGTGGAAGTGGGAGAAGCATCAAATATTAAAACAGATACCTACCTACAGGAGCTCAGAAATGACATCATATTAGATTGTCCATTACCAGCAGGTATAGTATGAAAAGATAAGGTGTCCATTTCTTTTTTTGTTTTTACCCAGTTTATTTAGTGTTTACCAACTTCTCAATGTTCTATCCTCCTATTCCCTTGCTAAGTTTCTCAAAAAGCAGAGGCCACTATTGAGCACCAGGATATTTGGCAATATACTGCAGAAGTAGTGAAGGAGCTAGAAAAATACCTTTGTGAGGACCCGTCAGATGGCAGGTTTGTTAAATATAAAGAAAATCTCTAGAAGGAAGCTGAGTTTATACACTCAATCAATGAACGGAGGTAAAATATATAAAAAATAATATAAAGTTCCAGGGAAAAATTCACAGCTACTGTATACAGGGCTGTTGTTAGAAATCACTCTGTACACCGGTACCATTTTTTAGAGCTGGTGGTCGGCTCTCTTGTAATAACAACCGATGCGGCTTTCCTGTCCCACCGGAGACCTGAGCAGCCAGCCGGCACGTCCGCCGGCTGGCCGGAGACCCGAAGAAAGCCGGGATTGGCTTTGATTGGGTCTCGGCTGTAGAAACGCAGAAGCGAAATCATGACATCACTTACGGATTACTGGAGTCTTAAAGGCGCTAGTTTCAAAAAATCTAAAGCATTCAAAAACGCTGATCTAGATCTTATGGACCCCAGATCCTTCCATAAGAGTACCTGTCACATGCCTATTGTTGTCACTAGGAATGTTTACATTCCTTGTGACAGCAATAAAAGTGATAAAAAAATGAAAGCAACAATGTAAAAAGGAAAGCAAATAAAAATAAATGAATTAAAAAAAAAAGTAAAAGTGCCCCCTCCTGTATGCATGCAAACTGCGATCGTCCCACACATGTGAGGTATCACCATGAATGTCAGATCATGGGCAGTAATTCTAGCACTAGACCTCCTCTGTACATTTAAAGTGGTAACTTGTAAAGGCTTTTAAGCGTCGCCTATGGATAGTGTAACAACGCCCCGAGTATGAAAGGGGTTAAAGTCATTTAGGACATTCCATACCCACACACAAAGGCAGCTACCGAACACCTCAATCAGCCGAACAAGGAACCCATACAAATAATTCTCCCCCCAAATACGAAACAAGATGCTCTGTCTTGAGGTATAAAGCAGGAATGAATCTTTATTTAAACACATGTTATACAGATCCCACTTCGAAACATTCCCCCCCCACCCTTGGAAAACAGGGCGGGTTAAACTGTCCAATGACAATGGACACACAAGCCAGGTGTGCTTAACTTCTCATGAGTAAACAGTCTTAACAAGGGGGCTGCTGGAGGAATCCCCCTTCCCTCTTTCCTCACAGCAAGACCATAATAGTTGAGGCAGACAGCCACAATAGACAATAGAATACAGTCACACCCCAACCATCACAGCAAAGAGTCCACAACAGGATGAGACAGCACACATTATATATACATATATACAGCATTGCGTCTGACTAGCACAGATCATAGGGCACTATGGGGGTCCCCTCCCGCTCTATCTCTCCCTCCCAGTGTCCTCTAATGAGATCGAGGGGTCCGCGGACCCTTCTCCCATAAAGTAACTCGAAGGAAGAGAACCCAGTAGATTCCTGGGGTACCTCTCTGTACGCAAATAACAGGTGAGGCAGGAATTTCTCCCAGTCGCTGCAAGCGTCCGAAA
Organism: Aquarana catesbeiana; assembly: GCF_042186555.1. NCBI lineage: Eukaryota > Metazoa > Chordata > Amphibia > Anura > Ranidae > Aquarana > Aquarana catesbeiana. Next base: position 274,548,310 of record NC_133324.1, read on the forward strand.
AGGTCCTCAGCATTTGCTTGAGGGTCCCGTTAAAGCGCTCGCAGAGACCATTAGTCTGGGGGTGGTAAGGTGAGCTCAGCAAGGGCTTAATATTGCACACCTTCCACAACTGCTGGGTGAGCACAGCGGTTAAATGGGTTCCCTGGTCAGAGAGAATCTCCTTAGGGAACTCCACTCTAGTAAATATTTTAACCAGGGCATCAGCTACTGTCTCTGCTTCAATGTTAGACATAGCTACTGCCTCTGGGTAACAGGTGGCATGTGATAGCTAAGTGTATCACCCTTTCTACTGGAGGAACAATTATTATTCCATCTGCTGCATGTAGAAGTTGAAAGAGGGGCCAATAGACGATAGTGGAGACCTCTGATTTTTTGATGCGATTTACTTCTGCAATTAAGGTGAGAGTTCTGGGAGATCTAAGCATTAAAAGGCAGTCTGTGGATGGTTTATGGACACTTTATCTATTTAAGCCCACCTAACATCACATATATTGGATCCACCATTCTGTGAACTCAGCAGAAGATTATCTTATTCACTTAATATCATTATTTCATCTACTTTTTAGTGCACATTTCACTTGTTTATATCTTGGACATTTTTTGTGCACTTCTTGCACTGTTGTGCACTTTTTTTTGTATTTTTCGCACATCCTATTCATTTATATATTTCACGAGGAGATGTAGATTAATTATTGTTTTATTTTTATTTTGATCTTATCCATAGTGTTGTATAGTGATTTTATTTTGCGCAAGATCACTTTTATAGATTTTATAGTTTTTTGGTCTGTTGTGGAACACTTTTAGGTTTTGCTGCATTATATATTGTTTACATATATTTATCACTTGATTCCTATCACTAGTCATTTTCACTAGTTACTCCTAGTAGCGCGAAGGACACTTTCACTTTTAGCCGTGCACAATTTTAAAGTGTGACATGTTTGGCATCTATTTACTCAGCGTGATATCATCTTTTATATTTTACAAAACAAATTGGGTTATGTATTGTTTTTTTGCATTAAAATGTAAAAAAGTTTGTTGTTTTTATTTTTTTCTCAAAAACTGCGTTTGAAAAAACACTGCGCAAATACTATGTGACATAAAAATTTGCAAAGCCCACCATTTTATTCCCTAGGGTCTCTACTAAAAAAAATATATATAATTTTGGGTGGTTATAAGTCATTTTCTAGCAAAAAATACTGATTTAAACTTATAAACAAAAAGTGCCAGAAAAAGCCTGGTTAAATCACCATTGGCAGACACAAACATAACTTACACAATTCCTGCTAAAAGAAAAAACTGTATTGATTAATAAAATTAGTTAATAAATAAAGCTCAGTATGTAAATGAGGTCCTAATTTGACAGGCATATGGATGCAGTTGTATGACCCCCAAACAATGACAGTGTGTATTTGGGGCCACTCACCTGCACCTGAAGACCTGTCAAATGAGGACATGCAGCTGTGTTCATACAGCCACTGCATCCTCATAAAGTAACAGACAGCTCCAGCTGCACAAACAAACCGCTCATTCAGCCTAGGTCCACACTGGTGTGTGCGGAACACCACATGTGATTTGCGCAGGAATCGCTCCCCATTCCTGTACACATCACATGTGATGTCTGTGCAGTGCGACTTAAGCCATACATTTTGCATGGCTCAAAGCGCATCGCATTCGCACCAAAATGGTGTAAGACCATTTTTTTCCCCACACCTGAATCGCACTGCATTTGCTATGCAGTGGGATGCAATGCGGGGAAACACAGAGAATCTTGTGCATTTCCCGCATCACATCAGTGTGAACCAGGGCTCACACTGTATGAACCAGGGAACCCAAAGGGCGGACACAGATTCTTCAATTGCTTTCATAGGAGGCCATAAGTACGGCAGGGTAGAAAAGGTAGAAAAGAAAAAAAGAGGAGAGAAAAAAATAAGGAGTGAAGAAGGGAAGGAAGGGGGGCTGTTTACTCTTTTTTTAACACAATTCTCCATGTTCATAGAGTTGTATGTGTTTAGATTTAGAGAAGTGGAAGTGGGAGAAGCATCACATTTTAAAACAGCAGATCAGCCGCTGCTACAGGAGGTCAGAAATAACATGACATCACAGTCTGATATAGAGAGTAAAAGTCCAGTACCAACAGGTATAGTATGAAAAAATGTGTCCATTTGTTTTTTTTTTTCACCTCAGTTTATTTAGTGTTCACCAACCTCTCTCTGGTCTATCCTTCTATTCCCTGCATAAGTTGCAAATTGCAATGCCCTTTTTTTTCTGCTTTGAACACATCAAGTTCGGGGACAACATGTTTACTTGCTGCCTCCGTCCCACCAACTTTTAGATGCCATTGTAAGAAGATAATCGGTGTTATTCACTTTACCTGTCACTGGTCATAATGTTACGGATGATCGGTGTATGGGATAGAGCAAGGGAGAGTATAACCCCTGTCAGCTTTTTTTTTCGCTATCTGTGTCCCATTGCGGAAATTTCCCTCTATTTCCTGTGCCATCGGCAAACAGAAAGTGAAGGAAAACCCCTGAAAATAAAGGGAATTCCTTGGGGACACCGAAGTCACCAGAACTAGTGTCTTCATGGGAAGATTTCCCCTCTTTTACTTTTCTGAGGACAACCCAAAATTTGGGATTTTCTTTGACTTTGACATTCAATGATAATGGTAAGCATGACAATAATGCCGCGTACACACGGGTGGACTTTTCGACCAGTCTGGTCCGACGGACTTTTGAGGTACTTCCGACGAACTTTTGAACGAACGGACTTGCCTACACACGATCACACCAAAGTCCGACCATCGCTGGGAGTGAGGTTGCGGTGATACACTGGACAGATTCCTACGTGATGACGTACGACCGGACTAAAATAAGGAAGTTGATAGCCAGTAGCGAATAGCTGCCCTAGCGTGGGTTTTCGTCCGTCGGACTAGCATACAGATAAACGGATTTTTCGACCGGACTCGAGTCCGACGCTAAGATTTGAAGCATGTTTCAAATCTAAAGTCCGTCAGGTTTTTGACTGGAAAAGTCCGCTGAAGATCCAATGAAGCCCACACACGATCGGATTGTCCGCTGGACTCGGTCCGTCGGACCAGTCCGGTCGAAAAGTCCACTCGTGTGTACGCGGCATTAGAGAGGGTGAATCTCCCTAATGGGGGCACAGACAGCAATAAAAACTGACAAGTGTTATAATTCCTCTCCACTCTATTCAAAACTAGATTTTTTTTTTTTACTTTAGTTATACTTTAATGCAACTAAAATGTAACTTGATTTTTTAAAGTCTAATGCTACACTTCGTGTTTAGTGAAATACCCTGGGATAAAGTTGGAAGAAGCTTCATGTTTTACAGTAAAGGAATGGGAGCCGACCAGTGTTAATGAATATGAGGTCTTCGATCTCATTGCTAAAAAGTAAGTTCCTTTTCACTGGGGTCGTTTTAGCAATTGGCTATTTTCATTTTTGGGTCTACACTGACTTTAATGTATGTATTTAGATTTCATTCAAGACATTTTTATTGGGTTTTTCAAAGAACATTATTGTTTCAGGGAAGAAATACATAGTAATCTTATGCTGCAACAAAAATGATGTAAAAATGAACCGGACTTAGCAGTTTCCACCACTGGTTTTAGGATAGAGGATGGGGTAGGGCTAGGGAGGGAAAGGTTCTCGCACCAAGTCCAGGTCTTTCTCACCCTCAGAGGAGGATAGAAAAGGTAGACAAATAAGAAAAAAGAGAGGGGGAAGAATAAAAGGGCTGTTTTTCCCACAATGTTCCATGTTTATAGAGTTGTATGTGTTTAGATTGAAGGGAGTGGAAGTGAGAGAAGCATTAGATTTTAAAACAGCAGGTCAGCTGCTGCTACAGGAGGTCAGAAATGACATCACATCAGATTCTGGTATTGAGAGGAACCAACCAACCAACACATCAGAAACAGAGGATCCTCATCAGGGAAAAGACCATGTCAACTGTCTGCTTCAAGAGATTCCAGAAATCAAAATACTGGATTTCTCCTGCCTAATTTAAATTGTATGGTTGTTTTATAATAATTTAAAAAAAATTTGTCACTTTTATTTGTAGATAGAAAAAATATGTCGCCAAAGTAACTATGGTCTAAATAAGCATATATTGAGCCACATAAAACTGCTATTCATTTATTTCTCTTGTGAATTTCTAATCTGAAATTTCAATAAAAAATATTTAGAAAAAAAACTGTCATTAGTCAATTTTATATAAAATATACTTTGCAGTTATTCATTTTAGTGTTAAAATCTGTCAAGTTACAAATAGCTAGTTGTTCTATAAGATGCTAAATACAACCCCTCCAGTGGTTTTTGAACAGAATACAGACATACCCCACTTGTACTAGTTCATAAGTATGGAGTTTTTTACACCTCAAAACAAACCCATACAACCTGCGGGCTGAACAGAAAAAACTAGCTAGATAGAGGAATCCTTCCACCAGGACATTATATTCTGACAATGTCACTTTTATAAAAGTCTTTTGGGGGATTATCTCACAATCATAACCCTATTCTCTACTTAGCTAGCAATGTGTAACTAATAGATTTCATGATAGACAACAAGCCTTCAAATCTAAAAAGGGAAACATATAAGCTCTGTTCTGAACACATCTATGTACCTTATTTGGCTATATTTGATTAAATCATACCTTTTGAAAAACATTTTCTTTATGGGACCTTACTACCTGGTCAGTCCTGATGAAAATGTGATGATTGGGAGGTATAGATCAGCTTTAGAGGTTTGTGGGAAGAAAAGGAGTAGTCGTGGGCAAGGATGGATTCAAATTTTGCTAAGAACATGATGTTTTTTATTAAACAAATGTACATTTAATAAAAATAATAACAAAAAGGTATTTCTCCCCTCCTCTTTATAACATTGAATTAGCAACACAGTGCCCATCTGAGAAATTATAAGTAACCTCTAAACACAGCTTTCTCTAAAGCATCATCTACATTCATATATTGTGCATGTGAGGGGTAATTAGTGCAGTTATAGCGGCCACAGGTTCTGACGTGTTCAAGAAAGTCTGGAATCCCTGGATAAACAACATTGTCAGCCAGCAAAACAGAGCCTTCCTTCAGCAAGCGACATTCCTGAAGAATGTAAAGAGGAATAAAGGAAAACAATACATCAACAACAAGAATAACAAATGTTTACCCAAAAATTTAAAGAAAGGCAAATCTCACGTACAATGTTCTAAGGTTACCAAGTCAAAATGTTCTTGTACCTTGATGAGGCCTTGTAGGCATTACATTCCAAACCATTTCTAATTGAAACTAATTTTCTACATCATGTACTTAATTTGCTAATGGCACATACTGCATATGGTGTGTCTAAAGTGCATAACTTTTATATTCAGTGTCTGCTCTTGCATAATTTTTGACAATAACTTAAGGCCTTGGTTAAAAAAAAGTTTAGGATTTGTCGAGCAGTTGACTACCAAATACATTTTTAAAGTTGAACTCCAACATTCTTTTCACTAGAACTGAATGCAATTATCAGTCCCAGCATTGATCATATCTCTGTACCATGTTGCTCTGATGTCTGCAAATCCTCTGATATTCTGGGTTTAGTTGAGGCTTTGTACCATGTGACATTCTGTATAGTCTGGATGTAGGCTGAGGGCCTTATAGTCACTTCCTGCTACATCTCTAGCTTAAAACACACCCTCTGTAGTCTGTCAGACTGTGCAAATGATGTAACTTCTTTCACAGCTCTGATGGTGGGTGGGAGTGAATACATCCTAATTAGCATTCAGTCTTGCCAAGTCACACCGACAGGAAGAGTCCAAGCCTCCTACGTCCCACCTCACAAATCACGCCCTCCCAAAGCCCGAGTATCAGGCTAGTGATCAGGAGTATCAGGACTGGTAAAGGACGGAAACAGGAATTTGGAGAGCTCTGAAATTCAGCCAGGAGAAGGAGTGACATCACAGACACAGAAACATGCCTTTTACAGTTAAAGTAGGTAAGATACAGATAAAGTGACAATGGGGTTGTGATTTATTTACATGCACAATGCATCTGTTGTTTTGGGGAGGAAAAGCTTGAGTTCTGCTTTAAGCTTGCTTTATATTGATGGATCTCTTAATTAAAAGGAAATATAGTGACAAACTTTATTAACTTGCACATCCATACATCTTCATACACACGTAGCGCTCACCTCCCAAAGGGCCCGCTGATTATTCCCAGGCACTTCTCCGCAGTTGGTGTAGCGGCAGCAGGGCACACAACAACAGTCACTCTTTCTGGCTCAATGAACGGTCTAGCCGGGAAGGTGGGAGTTAATTATGTTCCTGGGTTTTCTTTTGGTGGACTTTGCTGGATCCAACCTACTGGTTCAGTGTGATATAAAAGTAAGAGCGGGTTCGAGCCCAGGGGGCCTAGGGGATTCTTGCTGCTGTTCTGCCGGAGTCTAGAAACCCAGTGATGTGCCGAAGATGAAGTTCCCACTGCCCAGGAGGATCGCTGGGGTTTTCAGTCCCTCCTGAAAACATCATCTATGGACTTTTCCAAGAATGCACTCTTTTCTATTCTGGTATGCTGGGGCAGCCACAAGCCTGTGGTAAGGACCAGGGATGTTAGGGGATCGATTGCATTTCTTTGGGCTGTTGTCTGTCATTATCATCATGTTGACTTATTCTTCCTGTAAAATGTTGGAAACTTTGCCTCTGCCTGGTCTGAAGTTATTACAGGGGTGCAATGTAAGTAACCAGCACACATAGTCTTCACTTCACTAACCACATTGGGATATGAAGACATCAGCGGTACAAGAGTTAATGCAGTGTGACGATACAAGGGAGTACCAAGGGTAACAAAGGTTTCTCTAGCAGCCTGTCATTAAGCGTGTACATGTGGGCAGGTGAGATAGTCTCTTTCAGCGAGGGAGATGTTGTCGGAACTCCTTCAGCAGCGATCCATGTCCCATGCCACGGGAGCAGATCTGCACCTCTGAGACTCTCAGTCTGTGCACAGGTATGGAGGAAGAAGAGTTTGGTGAAGTGCAAGCAGGAAGTCCATGCTAGGTGCACAGCGGGACCCCATACCATCGCTGGGAGTGATGTCGTGGTGATACACTGGACAGGTGGAGAGGGCAAGCGCTCTGTGTGTCCCTCCTAAATGAACAAGTAACAGTGGTGATGTTTAGTACCTTGAGAGAGTTTAATCAAGTTTAATCGGCTGTTCAAAGTAATAATATCCCATTTGTAAGGTAGTAACCCTGTATAAAGTTAATCGATTAGAAGTCTGCGCTTAGGATTATATCAGGGCTGCTGCCTCCCCTTAATTAATTCCTAATAAGGAGTTAATTGAATATACTGAAAACAAGACTGGGGAAATTGGCGCTGCCCTACTATAATAAATTTGCTCAAACCATGCAAATAGTGCATAAATATGTGAAACAGAAACAAAAAACAAAAAACAAAAAACAAAAAAAGGGGGGTACTATTGTAAATGACCTGCCCCTACCTATGTGCTGAAATTGTAATAGCGTAGAAAATTATTTTTATATATTTCTTAAACGTGAACGTGTGACTCCTCTATGTATCTTAAATAGATATCAAATTGTGCAGATATAGTTAAAAAGTGCTCCACCTCTATTGCAACATTCAGAAAGTGTCAATCAAATACCGCAAGATTAGGGGTTACCATTAATCATGTGGGGGTCTCCTCATAATCCCCAAACCCATAATAACAAAAGTGCACTGTGCAACAAATAAATAAAACAAGGTACATTAAACTAATAATTGCTAGATTCCATATAGACTCAGTTCATAAGAGCAAAAACCTTAGGAGCATAAGTCCGAACTATAGTATTGATGTAAAAAGTCCAAAAAAAGTACATCTATAAAATAAAAACCAAACCAAGGAATAAAACTTATTTAAAAAAGGGATATTTAGGTGCGTCAGGATTAAAAATGCATTCCCAGCTGTCCAGGGGGTGATATTCGGTGACTTCTGTGCATACAGGAACTGGTGACTTCAAGTGCTCCCCCCCGTGCTCCCCCACTCACCGGACTCCGTCACCCTCAAAGGGGTATTAGGCAAGAGAGTGGGTGCCTCAGGATGGCTGCTGTTGTAGGGTGTTCCTCTCCCGTTCTGCTTATTCGTTCATGGATCCCTCCTTCTGTGCTGATGTTAAAGTTTCCCTTATCTGGATCTGGATGTTATCACTAATTCCCACCTCCGTGTTGTTTGAAACTTCTCCCGTGAAGAAAACAAACAGGGGACTTGTATGGTGAAGTACGTCCAATTTAATCAGATAAAAACATTTAAAAACAAACCAAAAGCGTTTAAATCAAGAGCGTTCAAAACACCCGCCGCTGTCTGCAATGGATGGGACCAGGAAACGATTCCGAGCGTGCGTCCCACCTTGCGTTCCAGTCGGCTCTTCCGGGTATGGCGTGTGAGCGTGACTCCGCCTTACGCGTTTCGTCATCAGACGTTATCAAAGACGGTGTCGACGCTTCACGCTACACACACATATATAGCCCTCCCGGCTCCATCGAACCTCCCCTAATTATGTAAATACTGCTCGGGGGGTGTATAAGGATCGACGAAGCCGTAGGTCCATATGAAAACATGCCATTTATTTATCACAATTGATTACCTGCCATACATCGTTCCAATACTGTTCCCGTCCGTAAAATACTTTATAAAATCATTCGTCAAATCATTAATGGGGCTACAACCAGTAATATCCTAGTGCTTAGCCTCTATTTCTGTATCAAATAGCCTTACATAGTTTTTAACCGAAAAACTAGAATGAAAGACACAAAAATCAAATTTTGAACTCCAGACGGTACCAGTATAGTGGGCATTCATATCTAAGCTTTGTATATGACCATAGGGTATATAAATCCACATTGTGTAGTTGTATTGTATCGGAAAACTTAAAACAAAAAAACCCAAATCAAAATTTTTTAACTTCAAAGAGTGATAGTATGATCAACATACCAGTGTATAAAATCACATTACATATTATTTAAAATGTTCTAAGAGAGCTATAATCCTCATAAATCTTCACTCAAGAAATATATACAGTGATAATAAATAAAAAATCTAAAAAATCTAAAAAATCCCAAAAATCTATTTATAGGCAGAATAATACATTGTAATTGTGTCTCTAATATCATTATTGGGGTATGAGCTAATATTGCCGATAAGAAGGGGGGGAGAAGAATCCGTTGGGGAGATTCCTTGATATCGGAGTGGGCAGGGAGAGGAGATTCTAGGGGTTGGCAATAAAGCAATTTAGGTCTATATCCAAGTTTAGTCCTCTGGGGGCCAAGGACCCCAGCTGGTAAATCCAGCTGGTTTCGTTTTGGGAAATTGAGATCTCCCTGTTGCCTCCCCGCCAGTGAGCTGGTACAGTATCAATCCCGTAAAAAATAAGGCAACTAGGATCCCTACCGTGGACTTCATCAAAATGCCTGGACAAGCTATGGTTAGGGAACCCTTTCTTTATATTTTTGATATGTTCTCTAATCCGTACGAACAGGGGGCGGGTGGTCCTCCCCACATATTGAAGGTGACAGGGGCATTCTATGATATATGTGACATGCGTGCTTCGACATGTAATTAATTGATTGATACAATATTCTTTATAGTCTGTGCATGATTTAAACATGGTCTTCTTTCTAGGCTGCCACTTAGCCACTTTACATGGTAAGCACCTCTGGCATCTAAAAAATCCTTTCAGATCTGGCCAAATTTTAACGCTACGCGGGGGGTCTATGACATTTCTTACTAGATGGTTCCTTAGGTTAGGTGCTTTTCTGTACACGAACCTAGGTTTTGTGGGTAGGAGTTTTGATAAGACTAAATCTTCTTTAAGGATCGGCCAATACTTCTTAATTATTTTTTCTAGATCTCTGTATTGGTTATTGTATCCAGTAATGAAGGTGATATCCGCTCCCTTATTGTCGTTCCTGACTTTCTTGCTCAATAGGGAGGGTCTATCCATCTTCATAATATCCATTTTTAGTTTGAGGAGTCTTTCTTTTTCATACCCCTTTTCTTGAAATCTGTTAATCAAGACATCTGCCTGGTGGCTGAAGTCCTCCAGTGTGTCACAGTTACGGCGTATACGTAATAGTTGCCCTTTAGGGACATTCGATTTCCATCGCGGATGATGGCAGCTGGAGGTGGGGATGTATCCGTTCCGATCCGTCGTTTTGAAAAAGGTACGGGTTAATAACGAATCCCCTGCTTTAAAAATTTCCAGGTCCAGATAATCGATTTGTTCATTGCTCCATTTTCCGGTAAACGTAATACCATATTTATTAATATTTAAATTCTCAAGAAAATTAGTCAAGCTTTCTGGTGTTCCATCACATAAGATGATCAGGTCATCTATATACCGTCTGTACATTTTAATCTGGGGTATGTTTTTATTGTAAATGTATTTCTCCTCCCACATGTCCATGAACAAGTTAGCTACGCTAGGGGCATAGCGAGCCCCCATTGCAACCCCCTTTGTCTGCACATAATACTTTTTATCGTACCAGAAATAGTTACATTCCATGGCTAGCTTCAAGCCTTCTAGAATGTAACTGATCTGTTCTTGCTTCATATTGGTGTTTTTGTGCAGTGCTTTCTCTACTGCCCGCATTCCATCTTTTTGCTCGATACTGGTGTAGAGCGAATTTACGTCTACCGCCACCAATAGCCATTGTTCTGCTCCTTTCACCTGTTGGAGAGGGGATAATATACCCCTTAGTTCAATAAGACCTGCCACCCCTAACATAACATCAGGGAGGAGAGAGAACAGGAGAAACGACTATAGGGAATCCCCCAACTACAGAACTCCATCAAATAATAGGTATAAAAGGTATAATATACCTGTACGGAATAGATATTCCCCATTAAGAGAGGACTATAGAGGCCAGCACCCAGGATACAGAAGAAGATACGAGGAAGACAGGGATTTTCCCAGAGTCACTTACCAGGACAGACCCCCCGGGAAATGGAGACCCCGTATTCCTTACAGGAATCCTGGATGGAGAGGACGGAACACATATGGGGGGCCAAAGACAAGAGATCGGCAATGGAGCCCAAGGAGAACAGAGGGTCCAAACACGTATCAGCGATATGGTATGAACCCACAAAATGGAACCAGAAGGGATTATCAACAGGAAATGGAACCCACTCACAGCCACATGGAAAGAGAAGGCAGACAAGAGGAAGAAGAGGGGGTAGGAAGAAGAAAAAGACCAAGAAACTATTAGGTCAAGGGATTTTCAACCTCAGCCACACACAGTTTACACAAGAGGAACTAGAAGTACTAGAATTAGGGCTTAAATACGCTCCCGATAAACCTCTGGATAAGTTTGAGGCCTATATTGACCTACAAAAATTCCTAAGAAAATTAAATATAAAAAAACACTTCGCAATGAACCCAGGAGAGGCAACTAGAGATCCTTCGGAATATACACATACCGATCTCAAAAACAACTCTATATTCAATCCCAAAACCCCAGGAAGCCAATGCATTAATGCATTTAGGAAAATGGTAGAGGAAGACATCAAGACACTGAAGAGCAGCAAGAAGAGATATAAAAATATTTGGAAAACCATTAAAGACATAGGTAATAAACATGATGTAGTGATTAGACCAGCAGATAAGGGGGGGGGTCTGGTTATCTTGAATAAAAAAGAATACCAGGAGGAGATGAATAACCTATTGAATGTAGAAAATACTTACAAAAAACTGGGTGGTAACCCAAAGGTAAAATATGAGAAGAAGCTAAGAACATATGTGGAAAAAGGGAAAAACAAGGGGATCCTTAACATCAAAGAGGCTGAATATATGATATCAAACTCAACAAAGACGCCGGTAATATATTATACGCCCAAAATCCATAAAAGGATGGAAAAGCCGCCAGGAAGACCGATTGTCAGCGGAATTAATTCTATATTTTCCAGATTAGGAGAATATTTAGACAAATTCCTCAAACCCCTGGTCAAAGAAGGTAAATCATACTTACGTGACAGTATGCAACTAATACAGGAACTCCAACAGGTGAAAGGAGCAGAACAATGGCTATTGGTGGCGGTAGACGTAAATTCGCTCTACACCAGTATCGAGCAAAAAGATGGAATGCGGGCAGTAGAGAAAGCACTGCACAAAAACACCAATATGAAGCAAGAACAGATCAGTTACATTCTAGAAGGCTTGAAGCTAGCCATGGAATGTAACTATTTCTGGTACGATAAAAAGTATTATGTGCAGACAAAGGGGGTTGCAATGGGGGCTCGCTATGCCCCTAGCGTAGCTAACTTGTTCATGGACATGTGGGAGGAGAAATACATTTACAATAAAAACATACCCCAGATTAAAATGTACAGACGGTATATAGATGACCTGATCATCTTATGGGATGGAACACCAGAAAGCTTGACTAATTTTCTTGAGAATTTAAATATTAATAAATATGGTATTACGTTTACCGGAAAATGGAGCAATGAACAAATCGATTATCTGGACCTGGAAATTTTTAAAGCAGGGGATTCGTTATTAACCCGTACCTTTTTCAAAACAACGGATCGGAACGGATTCATCCCCACCTCCAGCTGCCATCATCCGCGATGGAAATCGAATGTCCCTAAAGGGCAACTATTACGTATACGCCGTAACTGTGACACACTGGAGGACTTCAGCCACCAGGCAGATGTCTTGATTAACAGATTTCAAGAAAAGGGGTATGAAAAAGAAAGACTCCTCAAACTAAAAATGGATATTATGAAGATGGATAGACCCTCCCTATTGAGCAAGAAAGTCAGGAACGACAATAAGGGAGCGGATATCACCTTCATTACTGGATACAATAACCAATACAGAGATCTAGAAAAAATAATTAAGAAGTATTGGCCGATCCTTAAAGAAGATTTAGTCTTATCAAAACTCCTACCCACAAAACCTAGGTTCGTGTACAGAAAAGCACCTAACCTAAGGAACCATCTAGTAAGAAATGTCATAGACCCCCCGCGTAGCGTTAAAATTTGGCCAGATCTGAAAGGATTTTTTAGATGCCAGAGGTGCTTACCATGTAAAGTGGCTAAGTGGCAGCCTAGAAAGAAGACCATGTTTAAATCATGCACAGACTATAAAGAATATCGTATCAATCAATTAATTACATGTCGAAGCACGCATGTCACATATATCATAGAATGCCCCTGTCACCTTCAATATGTGGGGAGGACCACCCGCCCCCTGTTCGTACGGATTAGAGAACATATTAAAAATATAAAGAAAGGGTTCCCCAACCATAGCTTGTCCAGGCATTTTGATGAAGTCCACGGTAGGGATCCTAGTTGCCTTATTTTTTACGGGATTGATACTGTACCAGCTCACTGGCGGGGGGGCAACAGGGAGATCTCAATTTCCCAAAACGAAACCAGCTGGATTTACCAGCTGGGGTCCTTGGCCCCCAGAGGACTAAACTTGGATATAGACCTAAATTGCTTTATTGCCAACCCCTAGAATCTCCTCTCCCTGCCCACTCCGATATCAAGGAATCTCCCCAACGGATTCTTCTCCCCCCCTTCTTATCGGCAATATTAGCTCATACCCCAATAATGATATTAGAGACACAATTATAATGTATTATTCTGCCTATAAATAGATTTTTGGGATTTTTTAGATTTTTTAGATTTTTTATTTATTATCACTGTATATATTTCTTGAGTGAAGATTTATGAGGATTATAGCTCTCTTAGAACATTTTAAATAATATGTAATGTGATTTTATACACTGGTATGTTGATCATACTATCACTCTTTGAAGTTAAAAAATTTTGATTTGGGTTTTTTGTTTTAAGTTTTCCGATACAATACAATGTGGATTTATATACCCTATGGTCATATACAAAGCTTAGATATGAATGCCCACTATACTGGTACCGTCTGGAGTTCAAAATTTGATTTTTGTGTCTTTCATTCTAGTTTTTCGGTTAAAAACTATGTAAGGCTATTTGATACAGAAATAGAGGCTAAGCACTAGGATATTACTGGTTGTAGCCCCATTAATGATTTGACGAATGATTTTATAAAGTATTTTACGGACGGGAACAGTATTGGAACGGTGTATGGCAGGTAATCAATTGTGATAAATAAATGGCATGTTTTCATATGGACCTACGGCTTCGTCGATCCTTATACACCCCCCGAGCGGTATTTACATAATTAGGGGAGGTTCGATGGAGCCGGGAGGGCTATATATGTGTGTGTAGCGTGAAGCGTCGACACCGTCTTTGATAACGTCTGATGACGAAACGCGTAAGGCGGAGTCACGCTCACACGCCATACCCGGAAGAGCCGACTGGAACGCAAGGTGGGACGCATGCTCGGAATCGTTTCCTGGTCCCATCCATTGCAGACAGCGGCGGGTGTTTTGAACGCTCTTGATTTAAACGCTTTTGGTTTGTTTTTAAATGTTTTTATCTGATTAAATTGGACGTACTTCACCATACAAGTCCCCTGTTTGTTTTCTTCACGGGAGAAGTTTCAAACAACACGGAGGTGGGAATTAGTGATAACATCCAGATCCAGATAAGGGAAACTTTAACATCAGCACAGAAGGAGGGATCCATGAACGAATAAGCAGAACGGGAGAGGGACACCCTACAACAGCAGCCATCCTGAGGCACCCACTCTCTTGCCTAATACCCCTTTGAGGGTGACGGAGTCCGGTGAGTGGGGGAGCACGGGGGGGAGCACTTGAAGTCACCAGTTCCTGTATGCACAGAAGTCACCGAATATCACCCCCTGGACAGCTGGGAATGCATTTTTAATCCTGACGCACCTAAATATCCCTTTTTTAAATAAGTTTTATTCCTTGGTTTGGTTTTTATTTTATAGATGTACTTTTTTTGGACTTTTTACATCAATACTATAGTTCGGACTTATGCTCCTAAGGTTTTTGCTCTTATGAACTGAGTCTATATGGAATCTAGCAATTATTAGTTTAATGTACCTTGTTTTATTTATTTGTTGCACAGTGCACTTTTGTTATTATGGGTTTGGGGATTATGAGGAGACCCCCACATGATTAATGGTAACCCCTAATCTTGCGGTATTTGATTGACACTTTCTGAATGTTGCAATAGAGGTGGAGCACTTTTTAACTATATCTGCACAATTTGATATCTATTTAAGATACATAGAGGAGTCACACGTTCACGTTTAAGAAATATATAAAAATAATTTTCTACGCTATTACAATTTCAGCACATAGGTAGGGGCAGGTCATTTACAGTAGTACCCCCCTTTTTTGTTTTTTGTTTTTTGTTTCTGTTTCACATATTTATGCACTATTTGCATGGTTTGAGCAAATTTATTATAGTAGGGCAGCGCCAATTTCCCCAGTCTTGTTTTCAGCAACCCTGTATAAAGTGCCTAACATAGCCCAGAAGAACCCACCCCGAGTAGGCCTCTCATGTGACCCTTGCTTGGCACCCAACGAGGAGGGAAACATTAAGGACGTGACAACCACCCCATCACCCTATCCCTTACATGCTTTTTTTGATGCTATATTGCATAATTAAACTTGGATAGGGTGCAGGGAGCTATGGGATACTCCAGTAACATTGGAAAGCAATAAGAGGACACTCTTTACTTTGTCAAAGCTTTCTAATTCAGTTTTTCTAGTAGCAACTAAGGAAATGAGCAACCCTAAGACACCATAAGAAATGTCCACATTTTAGAAAGCTCTGGCACTGATGGCCAAAGGATAGTAGCAGCAAACCCTTACTAGGATCCTACACTCTGGTCCGTACTTACAATGTCCCTGGATACTTGGTTGCTTCTTTCCAATATTAGGTAGACAATTCTCCTGTGAACTCTCCAGACCAGATCCTCAGTGAAATCCCTTAATCAGTTCCAGAATGTTTTCTGCAAGATAGGCCCCCCCAACTCTAGCACAGCTGGGACCTCGACGAGCATATGTAGAACTACAGCTGAGCTGCCCAGAAGCCCTTCAGGCTGGGAACTTCTCTTCCTGGACAAGAACAGGTCTACCTCAAGCCCCCGACTATTTATTTCCCAGCTGTCAGACTTACACGTACCTGACTGACGAACCCGGTATAGCAGGGGAGGCCTCCCGTACGTATCTGGTTCCCGGCCCCTGGTAGTGTAAACAGAAGGCACAGAGTGGTAAGAGAGCCTGGCGGGTGACTTGCGGAGGTAAGGCCCAGGATCCTGATGCGTATGGTCCGGAAGTCCTAGCAAGTAAGGGACTAAGCGACTGGTGCAGAGCAGGAGCAGAAAGGGCAGGTCCTGTCTCAGGCAGTTGGCAGCAGACGGTCAGCAAGGTACAGAGGAACAGGCAGGCTCAAAGTCCGGGTCACAGGCAGGGTTGGCAGCAGGCGGGCAACGTAGTACAGAGGAGCAGGCAGAGACGTAGTCAAGGGAAGCCGTGGTCAGGTGCAGGCAGATAACAAGAGAAGTCCAAGACAAGCCGGAGTCACTAGGAGATCAGACAGGCAAACAGGAAGTGGACAGGAAACAGGAACTCAGGCACTGGGAGCTGCAGATCGGACAGCACCGAGCAGAAGGTTCCAGCACATTAAATAGGGCGGTTGGCGCCAAGTGCCGTGCGCGCGCCCATGCCGACGCGCCCAGGCGCGAACCGGCGCACACCGGAGCGCCCAATAGCCGATCTTCTTGGAGAGCTTCTCTGACACCAGCCTTCTGCTGAGCACCCCACCCCCAGGGATTGGCTGAGACAACATAACTATTCAGGCTGTTGATTTGCCTCTTTCAACCCACTACATTTTAGAATCCTCCAGAAAGCAGGGGGAAGCAGTCGAACCTGCACCCAGTGAAGCCTAGAACAGCCCAAAACAATCACAAACTGCTCCACTGATTACAGGGGAGCAAAAAAGGACTATATTTACTTACCTTTTTTAGCAACCTATCTAGGAGGGTGCTACATACATCTATAGGTTTCAAGGCTGGTGTAGTGCAACCCCTGAAAAGGCCACTGATTTAACTGGTTCTTCCTCAATAAGTACACAGGTTGCCCATCCACTCCAACAACAGTCGATTCTCACTGGCTCCAATAATCAGTCTAGGGGATGTCTTTTCAAAGATTACTACTTGCAGAACTTCAAAGGAGAGGAACTTGGCATGGGATGCCTCAAACATTCAGAAGCAGTAGTGTTTAGAGGACAGTCTTTCTTAACAATAGTGGTACTGGTTGAGAACAGCCCAGGGTCCAAAGGCTGAAGACAAGGGCATTTTTTGGGCATCTGGTAACTTGCATAGTGTGCAACTACTTCAGAGTTCAGCACACAGTCTCAGGAATCAGCTTAAAGTCACTACTCACAAGTCCAAAGGACAGATGCCTACTTCCAGCTTCCTCCAGACACAACCCAGTGATTGAGGTGGCGTCTGTCAGGACTGGATCCCTTGTGGTGTGTTTCTGCAGTCAGCTATGAGCAAAAGTCCACTTGAGCCTTGGATCCTAGCACCTTTATAGTCTCCTTCAGCAGTTGTACAGTCCATGGGCTGCCAGGCGGCAGCATCCCCTGCACTTCTGGAATCCTTCTAGGGAGAAGGAACCCTGCTCTTCAGTGTCTCTGACTATTTATCTACACCCCAGCCCCCTTCTGGAGACTTCATCCAGAGATTGGCTGGAACCTGATAAATATTCAAGCTGGGCAATTTGAATCTCCTGCTCTAAGCTCTAGAAGCTTCTTCCAGAGGCAGGGGGAAGCAATGAAACTCCTAGCCTGTGACACCCTGAACAGGCCAGACTAAACAATTACTGTTTCCCTGATTACACAAGAAGCCAAACTAAATTTGCCTAGCCACCTACACTAGGAGGTAGCTACATTAGTTTGGACCTCTGTAGCAAAAACATACATGGGTCCATTTCTGTAGAAGTCCTCCATACTTGTATCAAATTGCTTACTCCTTATTTGCACCTACAACTCAGAAGCCTTGATAGGCTTCCATGTTACAAGAGAGTTACCATGTGATAGGAGACCTGTGTTTTTACATAAGTCTCCGTGTTTCAATAGTGAGCTGTCAATTTGCAAGATTCTGACGGGTTACAGAGAGATACATGGTAAAAGAGACTTTCATATTATAAACCGATGCCACATTATAGGAGACTGCTGAAGACTGCTTTCAATTTACAGGAGACTGTTGCCATGTTAGAAGAGACTGATTGCTGTCATGTTATCATTCACTTAGCATGAGTACAAGGATAATTTTCCAGTACTTTCTGCACATTGAATATATGGAGGTTGATTTACTAAAACCGGAGAGTGCAAATTATGGTGCAGCTGTGCATGGCAGCCAATCAGCTTCTAACTTCAGCTTGTTCAATTAGGCTTTGACAAAAAAACCTGGAAACTGATTGATGTTTATGCAGCGCTGCACCAGATTTTGCACGCTCCAGTTTTAGTAAATCAACCTCAAAACATCCAAACTCCAATTTTAAATTGCACAGTAACAATGCATAACTCCATTAAGCCATTAGGCTAACCTGTCTTTCCTGATAATGTGATACCTAAGGGCATATGAGCCACTGCAGAAAGCCACATAATATATATATGTATGGTCTAACAGGCTTTTCTAGACTTTTCTTCAAAGGAGAGGGTTGTACTTTTGTACACTGTACAAATGCTTGTGTTTAACATACCTTTTAAAATAACTAGGACTGTGAGGTCTGCGCCATAATTTATGTTTACCTTTCTAAAAAAAAAAAAAAAATTACCTCATATTTAATGAATAATTCCCTGTGCTTCTGCTGCCTGCAACATTTTAGGTCACTGTGACCTGTGGCATTTTTCCCTTATAAGTGTTTTTTTTTTTTTTTTTATTGGACTTCAAAAAACATATTACAGAGTTATGCGTCATAGTCATTTCAAGCCTCACATCAACAAAACAGCAGGATTCCAGGCAACATAATAGCACTTTACCAAAGTTAGGAATAAATGAAATGTGCATTGTACTGAATGGCTGCCTGTGCCTATAGCACTTCCTGCAAAAAAATGCAGAAAAGAACCACAGTGCAGGCCAGAGCCAGGGATTTCCAAGAACCACCAGCAGGTAAGTATAATAGTAGGTGCTCTTAGTAGTTTAGGTTAGAAACTGTAGGAGGGGGTGCTAAAAATTGACTACTCTGACTACTCACTTGAGCTTGCCAGTAATAATATACTAGCAAAATTGGATGTAGGCAGGAACTGCACAGGTCTTCCTTTTGTCCACCTCAATGTGGCAGATGTTTTCCAAAGTGGCAGCTACTGTGCCTGTTTTCCATAACTGCAGGCAGAGAGGTCTATAGGCAAAATATTTGTACCACTTAAGTGGTTTTCAATATGGCAACATGCACAAAAGTTTCCATTGCATTGCAGAAGGCTGACAGGCAAGTGTACCCCCAAGCAGAGGGCTGTATCCTGAAATGGTCACTTTAGTTCTCCACCCATGGTTCGGACTTGAGAAGACAATTTTGACTACATGAGGCTTCCCCCAAATTCACTATACTCAAGAAGATAAGCTGGTGCCCATTGGACATGTGCCACACAGGTCTCCCACAGTGTTCACTTGCCCTTGTTGTAGGCTATAATGTATTCATTGCCTGCCTACTATCTCTGACATCAGCAACAACAATCAAAAGCCTGTGACAGGAGCAGTAAACCAGAAGCCAGGGGTTGACATATTGGATATGTGAATGCATATATTAGAATGCAATGCTCACCTGCTGGTAAAGAAAGTACTCTTTAGCAGATCTGGTGCTGAGCCCAGCACACATTACATTTCATGGACAGCCATGAAGTCAATGAGGCTACCGATAACTTCTGATGGCAGCCATTAATGTCTCAATCAGGAGCTGGAAGCACTGATTGAGGCTGGCATGTGTACAATTAAACATGTCATCAAGCCTGTGCCAGGGAGTGATTGTGATTCACACTATAGCCGAAGCTATAACTGTATACACCCACGCACACAGGGACAAATAAAAATGTGTAATATGTAAATGTGTGCATGCGATACAACTAAGATTGGAACTGATGAATGAAGCAGTTGGGGTGGGGCGTGTGTAGGTAGTAGTATTTACTATTTTGCTTAGGGCCCCATTTGGCCTTCGTTAGCTCTGATTAGTGCCATATGTCTGCACCAACAATATGGGCTAAAACAGTCTTTGTATCTTGGCTGTAGGTCTTTGAAAGGCTACCCTTAGAGTTTTTTCAACAAATTAATTATCAAAATGGCAGACCTATAGCATTATAAGTCAACAAGCAAAATTGTGAGCATATATTAGCGGCTTGGTAGAGATAACTGCTAATAGGACACAGCAGTAAATAAACAGGGGTATCCTCACTCTAAGGCCGGCCATAGATGATTTGACCTTAGCTGTTTCAGCAGGAACCGGCTAAGTTTCGAACCATGTGTGGGCAGGCTGAATGTACCAAGTTGATCAATCAAATTGGGTACAACCAGCCTGCCAGATTATTTTGCGATTATCGGCCGCTAGCAATAATTACTGTCTTCTCCAGGAGGGGGCGGCTTCCCCCACTCCCTGCTGCCCACCAGCCAGAAGAATACAATGTCTCGACAGGAGGAATTCCCCTGTCAGCACTGACTGTATTGATGGGGGAATCGTGCAAATTTCTTTCCTGCATAGTATTTACCTCCAACAGTATGGTGTCTGGCCGGTATCTGTCCTTTGCGTGGTCCAAGAACACGAAGTCCAAAGCATCCACGTTATACTTTTGCCTTAACTGGGGAATGATGTTTGCAGTGGACCCTTCCAGCACCAAAACCTAAAAATCAAAACCATGTAGACTTGTCAAGATCAGATAAACATGCAATCTTTACATCAACGATCTTTAATATAGGCATCATGTACACTGCCCATTTACTAACATTTAGGGCAGTATGTGCCCAGGAATGAATGCCCACAACGCAAGCAGTCTGCTTTCCAAGCATTCTTCCCTGTGTGCATACTGCCCATATTGCCCTAAATATTAGTACTGCTAGGTGCACCATTCAGCTGCAGCAGCTGTCAGTCATAGTGTTTTATAGGCTGCCACCAGCAAGGCTGGATGGTGCACCTGTGCTTTCTACCCAAGTCTAAACGCTGGTCCTTTATACACTGGGGAAAAACGCTGAGTGGGCATGAGGTCTAAAAGGTATTTCCACCTAAAACCAAAGGTTAGGTAATTTGTTGTGTCTTTTTTCCTCATATATGGTGGATAGATTCTGGTGCCACATGCTTCTTTTGGTTCTCACTCTGCTTTTGTAAACAGTAGTTAGGCAAATTCACTAGCAAAACAAACTGAGATTTATTTAATCATTTATTTATTTATTACAGGTATTCATAAATCTATAATAATATGCCTATAATAACCTTTATGCAGTGCTTCACATATTGCAAATTCACATCAGTGTGTTGAAATCCATTAATTTTGCAGTATGCAATTCATTAAAGACATGGTTTAAAGGAAACCTGTCATGAGAGCAATAAATGAGCTGCCATTGCTGACATTCCTTCTGAAAACGCTAGATGTCTGGCTGTCATGCTGATGCTTGGGTTTCTGAGCTATTGAAAACAAAGGCATGCCAACTTTTCTTCCACTGATTTTCTGCATGCTTGTTTTGGTTCATAAATCAGGGGTATTAAAGCGAGAGTCAAGCAACAGCAATGTCAACCCATACATTTCTTTATATTGGGATATACTTTAATAATTGCAATCTGATGGGAAAATTGAATGGTCAGCACCTGACAGCAAATATCAAGTAAGCAGCTTACAAGATCAATTTACACTTGCATTAAAAGTTTGGAATCACTTGTCATATTTTTTTTAAGTATTTAGTAATATATATATATATATATATATATATATATATATATATATATATATATATTTACTGTGTGTACATATTTTAATGGTATTTACATATTAAAATGGTATGATTGTTATTAGCACAGAGCTGCATATCTTGATAAGTTCTGCTTAGGCCGGGAAGTGAATGACATGTAAGTCATCACGGTTCTTTGCTGACTGGGTTTGCTGAACTTTGAAATTTGCTGCAAGCCATCTGTTGGGTATACCGTATCTTGAACTCCTGCAAATTCAATCATCTGCTTGGCCAAAGCAGCATGAACTGGATTCAGCTCCACGGTGAACAACCGAGCTCCAGGCTTCAATAAACGAGCAATTCTTATTGCAGAATATCCGCAGTATGTACCCAGTTCCAGGATTACTGAAGGGTCTGTCTCTTTCACTACTTTGTCCAGGATCAGGCCTGAGAAAACACAAAGGATTCTAATGGTAGCTCTGGCACATAACTCACTTTATACAGGAACTATAGGCAAATATTAACAACACTCTTTAACCCCTTCAGCCCCGGAAGGATTTACCCCCTTCCTGACCAGGCCATTTTTTGCAATGCGGCACTGCATCGCTTTAACTGACAATTGCGCGGTCGCTCGACGTTGTTCCCAAACAAAATTGACGTCCATTTTTCCCCCACAAATAGTGATTTCTTTTGGTGGTATTTGATCACCTCTGCAGTTTTTATTTTTTGCGCTATAAACAAAAAAAGAGCAACAATTTTGAAAAAAAACACAATATTTTTTACTTTTTGCTATAATAAATATCCCCAAATTTAAAAAAAAACATATTTTTTTTCCTCTGTTTAGGCTGATATGTATTCTTCAACATATTTTTGGTAAAAAAAAATCGCAATAGGCGTATATTGATTGGTTTGCGCAAAAGTTATAGCGTCTACAAAATAGGGGATAGATGTATGTCATTTTTATTATTATTATTTTTTTTACTAGTAATGGCGGCGATCTGCGATTTTTATTGGGACTGCGACGTTGCGGAAGACAGATTGGACACTTTTGACACTTTTTTGGGACTACCGACAATAGCCACTGATTACTGTATAAATGTCACTGGCAGGGAAGGGGTTAACACTAGGGGGTGATCAAGGGGTTAAATGTGCTCCCTCAGTGTGTTCTAACTGTGGGGGGGATGGGACTGCCTGGGGGGGGAGGCTGATCGGTGTTCCTATATACTAGGAACATATGATCTGTCTCCTCTCCCCTGTCAGAGCATGGATTTGTGTGTTTACACACACAGATCCTCATTCTGGCTCTCTCAGGAGCGATCTCGTGTGCCCGGCGGACATTGTGGCACACACATCGGCTCCTCAATACCCCTTAAAGCGGCTGCCGTACAGCTACGGCGATTCGCGCAGGGGAGCCATTCTGCCGCCGTCAAACGACGGCGGGCAGTCGGCAAGCGGTTAATCTAGCTATAAATACATGAAGAAATTAATATTTGTATTACCTTTCCACAACCCTATACTTAAACAGTCGCTTTTGGTTGGCAGTGCTGCTGCCAAACACTGTTAATGCAGTTCTATGGGGCCACATCGGAACCACACCACAACGGCGTGTAATGCGATGCATCATGCAGTAGTATGTCAAATATAGGTTTAAATCATAATGTCTCCTCACTGCCTGTCAAACACCTCTGAAAAGCAATCTGGGCATGGATGGATTTTTAGAGGAGCCGCAACACCTGCTGCACTTAAAGTGATTGTAAAGTCTTGTTTAAAAAAAATAAAAATAAATAACAAACATGTTTTTAACAAACTACATGGGTTGGACTTGATGGACTTGTGTCTTTTCTCAACCTCACCTACTATGTAACTATGTAACTATGTTATACTTACCTGCTCTGTGCAGTTAGTTTTGCACAGAGCAGCCTGGATCCTCCTCTTCTCGGATCTCTCTACGCTGCTCCTGGCCTCTCCCTCCTATTGAGTTCCCCCACAGTCAGCAGCTTGCTATAGGGGCACCTGAGCCTAGTCAAGCTCCCTGTGTCCACTCAGATACAGAGCCCTCTTCTCTGATTGGCTATCTGAGTATGATTGACAGCCGTGGGAGCCAATGGCGCCGCTGCTGTGTCTCAGCCAATCAGGAGGAGAGTCCTCGACGGGTAATACACTCGTGGACATCGCTGGACAGAGATGGGGCTCAGGTAAGTATTAGGGGGGCTGAGGGAGGCTGCTACACACAGAAGGTATTTTATCCTAATGCATAGAATGCATTAAGATAAAAAATCTTCTGCCTTTACAACTCCTTTAAGTGCCGGTTCACACCATCTTGGCTTCAAAGTCATGTGACTTTGAAGCCAAGACATCGTGGCTTGCATACAACTTATTTAACACAAGTCAATGCAAGTTGTGATGAAGCCACTCCAAGGTAGTGCAGGAACCTTTTTCTAAGTTGAGGCGACTTGAGTCGCACGGATTAGAACAGTTCCACTGCCGTTAATGGGGCAGAACTTGTTATGCGACTTTGACGCATGACAAGTTGCAGCAGTGTGAACCAGGCTCAGTGTTAGATTTAATAGAAGGCTGAAGGGGGTGTGTAGGTAGTCTAAAGTGTTTTTATGCTGTTTTATGCTTTTAATTGGGATAACACCTATTACATTTGTTATATGCCCCCATTCACATAGCATACTTTTTTTAACTCCAAAACAGAAGTTTCAGTCTGCTATGCAAATTGAGTTACAAAGTTCATGTTTACTAAAATCAACCCTGTCTATACTGGGTTGTCAGTTGTAAACTAGATTTGAGCACTGTAGGGTTTACTAGGATTTACTAAAACTGGTGCACAAAGAATCTGGTGCAGTTGTGCATAGTAACCAATCAGCTTCTAGGGTTTATTGCCAAAGTTTAAAGAATAACTCCACTTTTGTTGAGAAACAACATTGCCCTCTGGGTGATCAATGTACATTACAAGGATTTTAACAAACTTTGTCCTACCTTTTGTTATTCTGAAGAAATCCCTGTGTGTTTTTTTGTGTCCATGTGGTAAGTGAATCTAAAGGGAGCAGTTTCATAATTATAAATCAGCTGCCGCACCTGCAGAGCTCTAATGAGGAAACGTGCTGGGTCTTTAGACGTAATTTCCTATTTGTAGTATCTTACCAAAAATTAAATTTTTGTTGCAGGGATGCCTGATAGCTGACTTGTAGCTTAGTGCAGACTTCTGGGAAAATCAGTGAGCCAATCACACAAGCAGGAAATTATGTTTCTGGGGGCATTCTATACACATTCTGTGTACAGAACACCTCCAGGTTGCCATATTGCATTGCATTTTACAGAGAATTACAGCACCGCAGATTGAAAAGGAAAGGTAATTTTTAATAACATTTAATTACAATATGACTTGTGTTGCAATTGTATATTCTATATGAATTATTTTTTATTTGCAATTTTTTTTCCCATGAAAGTGGAGTTACCTATAATTGAACAAGCTGAAGTTAGAAGCCGGTACTAGATTCTGTGTGCACCAGTTTTAGCAAATCTCACCCTGTCTGTCTTAACAAAGGGTCGAAGATGTAGAACAGCCTTTCTCAACCTCTTCAACACAGAGGAACCCTTAAAATAACTTTCCGGTCTCAGGGAACCCCTGCTAAAAATTACTGTATCTACAACTCATGATACATTAGTGTCATGGTCAGTGGGAAGAATGCTTCTTACACTTGTGGTCAATGGGAAGAATTACAGATGGCTAAAAAGACCAATGATATTAGTGGAAACTTATCTGAGAGGCAGAAATTGCTCATTGCTCAAACGCTAGCAACCTCTGGCGGAACCCTAAAGTTCCATGGAACCCTGGTTGAGAAACCCTGATCTAGAAAGATGGCCTTCTACATTGTATGTTAATGAGGGGAAATTAAAAATGAATTAAGAATTTTGAAGTCTGTCCAGGGCCTTCTCTAAACAGACAACTAAAAGGGTAAGAAATGTTTTTTTTGTGTGTGTTTTTAAAACTATTTTAGTTATTGTATGTAGGGTGCCCACATGTCCCAGATTACCCGGGACTGTCCTGCAATTGACATGTTTGTGCTGGGTCACGGGCACTTTCATTCCGGGACAATGCAGTGTTCCGGAATGAAATAAAGGACACAGCCAGTCAGCCACCCTACTAACTACATTGCCGAAACTGGTTGTTAGGGCCGCCCACGCCTGGCGACTAGCAACCAGTGACATCAGGCTCCCAGCGTAAGGCTGAGCAAGGCCCTGCTGCACTGCTGGCTCAGATCGATTCGGTGGCTGCCTGACTTCTCCTTCTCCTGCCCACGGTCCGACTGAGGGACCTAACTCACCAGAGGGGATAGAAGGTGAGGGAATAGTAATGAACAAGGTGACACAAGTGGGAGACAGTAATGAAGCTGACAAGTGAGGGGATATGAAGGTGACAGGGGAACAACTGAGGGAATAGTAATGAAGAAGGTGACACAAGTGGGGGACAGAACTGAAGCTGACAAGTGAGGGTATATGAAGGGGACACAGGGGACAGTAATGAAGGTAACACAGAGAAGTGAGGGAATAGTAATGAAGGTGACAAATAGGTAACACTAATAAAGGAGACACACAGGAAACGGAGGGGACATTAATAAAGGTGACACAGGGAACTGAGGGGACAGTAATGAAGGTGACACACAGGGAACGGAGGGGACATTAACCCCCCTGGCGGTATTCCCGAGTCTGGCTCGGGGTGGATTTTTAATACCAAAAGCGGTATCCCCGAGCCAGACTCGGGATTGCATCGCAGGATCCAGGAAGAGTTTACTTACCTTGTCCCCTGGTTCCTGCGATGCCCCTCCGCTATGATCGGCGAGCCGATGTGTCTCGCTCGATTCACAGTGCCGAGCTCCGTTCCCTGCGAGCGTTGCGACGCACGGGGATGGAGTTCGGCGGCAAATTCAAAAAGTGAAACACACAGTACAGATACAGTATACTGTAATCTTACAGATTACAGTACTGTATCAAATAATTACACACCCCCTTTGTCCCTAGTGGTCTGTCCAGTGTCCTGCATGCAGTTTTATATTGTAAATACTGTTCTTTCTGCCTGGAAACTGGAGATTGTCCATAGCAACCAAAACTGTCCCTTTACATGAAGAGTGGCTTTAGACCAGCTAGAAAACAGCGATAATAAATTAGAATCACTCGCAGAATTGTGTAATAGTGATTTGTGGGGAAATCTGTCACCAAACACTAAAAGTAACGAAAGCGACAATTCTGCAACTGAGCAAATTTCAGTGTTTTTGATTTGATTACATTATTGAATAATTTTTATTATTATTATATTATTATTTGTTATTATTATTTATAGTTATTTATTATATTATAATTTTTTATTTCGTTTTTCAAACTTTATCATACCCGGGATGTCAACTAGACTCTTGTTTGGACATATTTAAGTGAATTATTCCTAAGAATTACAGGCCTACAATATAAAACGCCAAATTTATGTGCAAAATAATGGTACCGCTTTCAGCACCTAAAATCTGAAATAATCATACCGCCAGGGAGGTTAATAAAGGTGACACAGGGAAATGAGGGGACGTTAATAAAGTTGACACACAAGGAACTGAGAGGAAATTGATAAAGGAGACAGAGAGAACTGAGGGGACACTAATGCTTATTGCTTTTGTTTTTCCAAAAATTGTCAAAAAAGGTATTAAAAATCATCTTTTTCTGGGCGGGGGGTGTTGTTGCGGGGTGTCCCTGAATGGCAGTGTGGAAATGTGGTCACTGTAGTTGTGTGAGTGGGAACACATAACCAACATATTAGTGGGGTTTTCTCAAAATTTGAATGCAGACTGCAGAGCTTTAGGCTACTTTCACACTGGGGCGTTGGGGGCATCAATGGTAAAGCGCTGCTATTTTTAGCGGCGCGTTACCGTCGTTTTTGCTGAGGTTTTCAGCTGCTAGCGGGGGCCTTTTAACCCCCACTAGTGGCTGAAAAAGGGTTAAAACCGCTGGCAAAGCGCCACTGCAGTGGCGCATTGCCGGCGGATCGGCGGCGCTGCCCATTGATTTCAATGGGCAGGGGCACTTTAAGAGCAGTGTATACACCGCTAATACAGCGCTGGAAAGATGCAGCTTGCAGGACTTTTTTACCATCCTGCCAGTGCACCGCTCCAGTGTGACAGGAGAGGCTCTTTCAAGACGCTTTGCAGGCGCTATTTTTAGCATTATAGCGCCTGTAAAGCGCTTCAGTGTGAAAGTAGCCTTAAAGTTAGTCTGAAGTTTCTCTAAAGAGAAAAAAATTGCTGCAGGTAAGAATGGAGGGACCTAGAGGCACACTGTCATGAGGAAATCTTTATAAGTAAACGTACTGTTGAAGCTTGCCACTAGCCCTCCCATTCCTTTTTGGACTATGAGGGGACTGCCTCACTGGCCTATAGTGATGAGTAGGAAGCTGGAGAGGATGGAAAATGTCAGCATTATTAAGAAATGACAAAGTTTTGCCAATCAGAGCTGCCAGGGATTCAGCTGTACAAGCTCACTGCAGGTACTGTATGTGTAGTACCTCTAGGCTGCCAATATAATGCAAAAAATAGACAGAGGAGATTACAGAGTGCACTGCAACAGTGTGATGATGTGCGCTCATTACTAAATCAGCAGGCAAAGTAAAATAGTTGCATTAGGCTAGGCTCACACCTAAGCAGCTCTGCTGTGTTTACGCAGGCACGGCGGCCCATCATTTGAATGGCTGCTGTCCCTGCATTTTCATGCAGAAAAAGTTCCCTGCGCCTTTTTTAAAACAAAGCCAGAGGGAAATCGCATGGTGCTTTTGTACCATGCAATTTCCCACAGCTCAAAACGCATTGCGTTTTCAGATGCATGGGAGTGCCATCAAAAGTGAATGGCCACGCCGCACGTCTACAAAAGAACAGCACACTTTCGCTGGGGGTGGTCGCAGGTGCGGGAACAGGTGCGGTTTAAACTCTGTCCTGCACCCACAACCACCACAACCAGAAGTGTGAACCTAGCCTTAGTGCACAATGATGTCCTTGTGGTAGAGATGTGTAAATAACAAGAATGGCTGAACAAAATTAGAAATATTTTGATAGGTAAAACACACATGTATGTGCATTTAGCAGTTTTACTTTTATTGCAGACTTTAATTTAGGATTAAAGACCCAGAAAACGTCGTAGAGGCTTACAAAACTATGAGCTGCGTGCTTTTTATTGTGACTAAGCATAAAAAAGATGAGTGCCAGGTGAATGAATTATGTAGAAACAGTCAACCACTAAAAGAAACAGGTGTAACATTTTTTATTAACGCTAAATTTACAACTTAACCTCTCCCACCTAAATTCCATTTGAAATTGAGCGTGTTTGCCAACACCTTAAATGCTTTTCTGGAACGCTCAACTGCTGCTAACATGCATCTGTAATCTATATACACTACATAGATTTAAAATACTACAGCTATCCAGAATGAGTTTTCCATTAAGCCAAATGATGATATCAGAATTCTTTATTCTTTACCATTATTTGGTACTAAATATACACACTCATTATAAGTCTCTTACAAATATAATTCAACCATTTTCTATGCAGATCCCATATTCTATATATACGAGCAATCAATGAAGTAAAGAAATGTTGACTGCAGTGTTGGTGGTGTTTGTTAATGTCATAGCCCTCTTTAACCTTTGTTGTTGTTCCTTTTTGTGCTCATGTAAGGTGTTCATGTGAGCACCAAAGGGCTGTAGGGCATTTTCGAAGGTATGTTCAACCAATGTAACAAATCTGTACATTTCCAAATTATGTTCACTTGCATGGTTGATTCGCCACAAATGCGCTAGAACATTGAAGAGTAGGAAAACATTTATAATAAAATTAAGAGGAAAGCCTAAAGATGTATTGGTCCTTACCCTTCTCATCTCCAACGTTCATGGCCCATTCTTTGTGTCTGCAGTAATTGTCTATGTTGTCCACAACACTCTGAGGGTCTCCACATACTGCGGTTTCCAGGGCAAACTTCAACATTCTGTGTTCCTTCAAATTATTTTCCATAGTTGATTGTTTCACCCACCAAATAAATTTCTACCAACACTGAATACTGCAAATGACAGATGTTATAAAGATGTTATAAAGCTGAATATAAATTGTTATGTTGGTTTATACTGTATCAGATATCAGATCCAGCAAAATTAATAGTGTAACTCCTCTACCTTTTGAGTAGTGTTCATTGAATTATAAGGGAGAAGTTACATGGAGTCATGAAGTCGCAGATTTTTTTTTTACCATTGGTGCTTGGAGTGAAATTATGATTTGGAGTCACATAGGGGTTGATTTACAAAAACTGGAGAGTGCAAAGCCTGGTGCAGCTGTGCATGGTAGCCAATCAGCTTCTAACTTCAGCTTGTGTAATTAAGCTTTGACCGAAAAAAAAAAACTGGAAGCTGATTGATTTCTATTCAGAGCTGCACCACATTTTGCACACTCCAGTTTTAGTTAAGCAACCCAAGTGGGACCTATATTTATACTGGTTGTTACTCCTTTACAGTTGATTTTCATATATTTAATATTTCATTTTGCAAAAAGGAAAGCCCTGTTTGGTTGTTACACATTTTCAATTCATGCATTTTTATATTTATAAAGAGTAGCTTAGGAGGGGAATTTTGAAAATTGATTGGAAGGGGTTTATTTGATTACTGACATTGTTCTACGCTACCAACATTTTTTTTATTACAATGCAAAGATATGCAATATTAGTTCAGAGGGTACAGCGGTAGTTGCATGATTGATATTGTTTTTTAACATGGTAATTCTAACTAGATTGATAAATTAGGTGACTATTTCTTAAACAAAGGTAAGGGAGCACAGAATTGGGGAATCATATTTTTTAATATACCTGAGCAGTTTGTACCTAAAGTAACACCGTCATGAGAGATATACAAGGGCTGCCATTGCTGGCCTACTTCAAAAACTATTTTTTATTCACAAACCCAGAACAAACATGATGTAAATGAGTGTCAGAAAGTGTCTAAACTTCCTATATTTGTTCCAAGTCATTGATTCCAGAGCTTAAAGCCAAATCATTGACAGGACCGCCAGGGAACTAGAATTCTCGAATGTGAGTTTAGAAATGGTAGCTTTGATTACGGTATGTTTTTATGACAGAGTCCCCTTAATTTACTGACCCAGTAGTAGACAATTTCCCCAAAGCATCAAAATGGAGAAGCAATCAGGGAAACTCCCTTAGTGAACAGCTGCCATTCTATTGCAGGGGTTCTGCTGTTGCATAGGTAAACCTGCAGAGATAGAATAGTGCTGTCTTTGAAACAGAAAGCCCAGCAGCGACATTCACCATTAATACACAGCCCCAGTACTTAACTGTTATATGCTTGCAAAGGTGGCAATGCTGCAATTCCTTTTTTACTTTTCTAAATTTTTTATTTAGGAGGTTTTCAAATTACAAATAAGGACAAGAAAAGAAAAAATACAGCAGAGAAAAAAATGGCCACTGTACCTCTTCTGAAAGTCAGCAAGTGAGTTTTGTCGTTTGCCCAAAGAGGTAGATCTTCCTGGTAGGATCACTAGATAACATTTGACAATGCCAAAGCAGTTGGACAATAGCATTGCATGGAGCTATATGGTGTTACATGATGAATAGCCTATCAAAGCTTACATTTAGACTTAAAGCGGGGTTCCACCCAAATTTTGAACAATATCTGTATGTATTCTCTTCCTTGCCTAGATGCTGGCATGCCGTTTAAAAAAATTTAAATCGCCGTAATTACCTTTTATTTTTCTATTTCTCTTTGCACTTCCTGGTTCTCCTCCCGTGGGAGTAGGCATGTTTCTAGCCTCTCCCAGACTCCTGGGAGCTAGTCTCAGGCTTCCCAGGATGCCACTGAGCATGTGCGGGAACGAGCGGTG
The DNA here is from genome assembly GCF_042186555.1 of Aquarana catesbeiana. Lineage (NCBI taxonomy): Eukaryota > Metazoa > Chordata > Amphibia > Anura > Ranidae > Aquarana > Aquarana catesbeiana. The sequence continues at coordinate 274,580,062 of NC_133324.1, forward strand.
AATGCTGGGAGCACAGCATTCACCACATCCAGGAAATAAATGCTTGTGGGCTTCAAATGCCCACAATGAAGATGGAAACCGCCTGCAGTGAATAATATAAGTTATTCTTTCCGATGAAATCTGACACAGGCGGACATATTACACACAATATGTGAGTATGTAATGCTGAGAAGAAAAGTTTGTGAATTAACTCAAAAAAAAAAAAAACGATAGATAGGTGGACCCCCGCTTTAATATATGTTTTAAATAAGTAGTCATTATGCAATTTCTCAATGAACATCAATTATAGAATGAAAAGTTTGGTCCTCCAAAGGATCCAGTGGTCCAATCCCACACTGTGAAAAAGAGGAGTTTACAGACAGTGGTGAAGGGCAAAGTAGTATATTGAGCAGAAACTGAGGTGTATTACTCATAAAAAATGACATACATGATAATGAGGTTACAAAGAATCAGTGAATGTTTATAAGTGCTGATAGGACAGTTCAATAGAATTTTTTGTAACAGCATAGCCTAAATGATGCATTATTATGATTTGCCTAAAATGCACTCAGCTCTTAAGCCTTGTTGTAGGCTGACAACTTGTGCTTTTGTGGACTGAGTGTTGTCAGCTTCCAAGTGTATTTTGCTAAACTACTCAACCTCTCCCACTCTCTGATCTTTACAACACAAAGGCAAATCTTTCTGTACTACAAGATAAGGACTAGGAGGGTTGCGATAACACAGGAAGTGAGCAGGGGCACAGGACAGTAGAGAGTTTTTTTATATTAAACAGATATAAGAAAAGACTTTAAATATTTGTTAAACAGATCAAAAGGGAGCAAATAGAAGGTAATATTTAGGGTGTGTATACACTTTAATTTGAAAAAAATGCTATCTGGTAGGTTTTTAGTGCAATAAGAGCCAATGGGATTGATTTACTAAAGGCAAATAGACGGTGCACTTTGCAAAGTGCAGTTGCACTCTGGAAGAGCTGTTGCTTTAGAGCTTAGTAAATAAGCAGAAGTTCTGTTGACTTCCATCATCCAATCATGTGCAAGCAAAAATGCAGTTTTTTTTCATTGCATGTTATTGAGTATTCTTTGTAAAATGAAACATTACCTCATTTACTAAGCTCTGGAGCACAGTCTATTTAACTTTATTTAATCAACCCCAATGTATTTCTCTTTTCCCATAAAATCACTATCTTGCCTCCTAACATTTTTTTCCTAATTGCACGCTGACTGCTGTGTATTCATAGCTATGTGTACAATTCCAGCATCTTACAGAGCCATATACACATAGAAGTTACATCTTCCATGGCCCACCAGTGGAGAAGACAGAAGACTTCAAGCCTGAAAGAACCCCCGGAGAAGATGGCAACAGTGGTGATGGAGCCACAAGGGGGATGGCCAACCTTGCATTGCTGGAGGAAGACATGTAAGTCTGCCATAAAGTGCACTTAAGGCAAGAGTTCTGGGTGGGGGCACAAACATGTACAGTTATACTTTAAATGTATCAGTGAGGCTTGAACCCTGTGTCATTACTATGAATGTGCTTAACTCTAGTACTGACTGCTGTAAATTGAAAAAAAAATAGAAATCTGATTAAATGCTATGGGTTACTGCAATTTGCTTGACATCGTTGCTTTGTTGTAAAAAGTCTATATACTGTACTTGTAGCACCCTCTAGTTAGGTAGGTGCTAAAATTAGGATTTTCTGGCAGTCTGGGGGGGTGACCCTGGGCTGGGGCTCGGGTGCATCCAGGAGGAGTGACGAGACCCTGGAAGGAGAGGCACATGAGAGAGCAAGGAGAGAACAGCAGGAGAGAACACTTCTAAGAGTCTCCAGGGAAGACAACTAGTCACAGCTGGGAGGGCTGGTGAGTGAGCACAGTCGGGAGGACTGGGGAGGCACGCCTGAGAGAACTGGGAGATTGTAGTTGAGATGGGTGCAGATCCAGAAGAGAGGACTGTGGGAAGGGCAGTGGAAAGAGGTCTTTGCAGCCATACTGGCTGGCAGGGCCTGAAGAGAGCTATATGGGATTGGTAGCTGAACAGAGGACAGTTAGCACCTGAACTATTTCTACTGCACAGGGGCCCGAGGTCCCTGCCCGCAAAATTCAGTTCAATGAGGCCTGGTTGAAGTAGTGTTAGGCCTACCCATGCGGTGCTAGCTAGTCTGGAGGAGCAACAGTCTGAAGCAAGGGAAGTGCTGGAGGAGAAACGGTGTGCAGCGTTTGTGCTGGAGAGAAGAGTGGAGTGTATATAGAAGTCCCAAGCAAGTTTGCACTGAATATTCCTGGGCATCCCATAATTCCCAATTTCCCATCCAAGTTTAAGCCCCTTGAATAAAAAAACAAAACAAAGCTACCCCTACATACAGTGGGGACGGAAAGTATTCAGACCCCCTTAAATTTTTCACTCTTTGTTATATTGCAGCCATTTGCTAAAATCATTTAAGTTCATTTTTTCCCTCATTAATGTACACACGGCACCCCATATTGACAGAAAAACACAGAATTGTTGACATTTTTGCAGATTTATTAAAAAAGAAAAACCTGAAATATCACATGGTCCTAAGTATTCAGACCCTTTGCTCAGTATTTAGTAGAAGTCCCCTTTTGATCTAATACAGCCATGAGTCTTTTTGGGAAAGATGCAAGTTTTTCACACCTGGATTTGGGGATCCTCTGCCATTCTTCCTTGCAGATCCTCTCTAGTTCTGTCAAGTTGGATGGTAAACGTTGGTGGACAGCCATTTTTAGGTCTCTCCAGAGATGCTCAATTGGGTTTAAGTCAGGGCTCTGTCTGGGCCATTCAAGAACAGTCAGGGAGTTGTTGTGAAGCCACTCCTTCATTATTTTAGCTGTCTTGTTGGAAGGTAAACCTTCGGCCCAGTCTGAGGTCCTGAGCACTCTGGAGAAGGTTTTCCTCCAGGATATCCCTGTACTTGGCCACATTCATCTTTCCCTCGATTGCAACCAGTCGTCCTGTCCCTGCAGCTGAAAAACACCCCCACAGCATGATGCTGCCACCACCATGCTTCATTGTTGGGACTGTATTGGACAGGTGATGAGCAGTGCCTGGTTTTCATCACACATACCGCTTAGAATTAAGGCCAAAAAGTTCTATCTTGGTCTCATCAGACCAGAGAATCTTATTTCTCAGCATCTTGGAGTCCTTCAGGTGTTTTTTTAGCAAACTCCATGTTTTCATGTATCTTGCACTGAGGAGAGGCTTCAGTCGGGCCACTTTGCCATAAAGCCCCGAATGGTGGAGAGCTGAAGCGATGGTTGACTTTCTACAACCTTCTCCCATCTCCCGACTGCATCTCTGGAGCTCAGCCACAGTGATCTTTGGGTTCTTCTTTACCTCTCTCACCAAGGCTCTTCTCCCCCGATAGCTTAGTTTGGCCGGATGGCCAGCTCTAGGAAGGGTTCTGGTCATCCTAAACATCTTCCATTTAAGGATTATGGAGGCCACTGTGCTCTTAGGAACCTTAAGTGCAGCAGAAATTTTTTTATAACCTTGGCCAGATCTGTGCCTTTCCACAATTCTGTCTCTGAGCTCTTCAGGCAGTTCCTTTGACCTCATGATTCTCATTTGCTCTGACATGCACTGTGAGCTGTAAGGTCTTATATAGACAGGTGTGTGGCTTTCCTAATCAAGTCCAGTCAGTATAATCAAACACAGCTGGACTCAAATGAAGGTGTAGAACCATCTCAAGGATGATCAGAAATGGAAAGCACCTGAATTAAATATATGAATGTCACAGCAAAGGGTCTGAATACTTAGGACCATGTGATATTTCAGTTTTTCTTTTTTAATAAATCTGCAAAAATGTCAACAATTCTGTGTTTTTCTGTCAATATGGGGTGCCGTGTGTACATTAATGAGGAAAAAAAATTAATTTAAACGATTTTAGCATTTGGCTGCAATATAACAAAGAGTGAAAAATTTAAGGGGTTCTGAATACTTTCTGTCCCCACTGTACCTATGGTTCAACATGTTAATTGCCAGTCCATCAAGGGCAGGCATGTCAAATTCTGATAAATCAGTGGGCTGAATTGAGAGGACTAAATCCTCAATCTTTTGCCTGTTGTGGGCTGCACCTTCTTAATGTCAGAAAAACACTATGGGGATTATTTACTAAAACTGAAGAGTACAAAACCTGGATCAGCTCTGGATAAAAACCAATCAGTGTCCAGGTTTTATTGTCAAAGCTTATTTGAACAAGCTGAAATTAGAAGCTGATTGGCTACCATGCACAGCTGCACCAGATTCAGAGTGCTCCAGTTTTAGTAAATCTCCCTCTATGCCACTTTGGAATTTAAAATTATAGTAAAAATTGCAATTACAATATTTAATCACATAGAAAGAGGCCATAACACATTTCCTGAAATATTTAGCTACAAAAGTATGTAAGATACATTTATATTTTTTGTCCTCAAACTGAGGGCCACAGAGAAGTGAGAGGAACGCATGTGGCCCACAAAACAACTATCTGCCATGCCTGATCTAGATTATTCTTTAGAAAAACATTGTTTTATGGCATGCAAAATATACTATTAACTCTTTGAAAAAATACTGAAGAGTCAAAATATGTCCCATCCCGACAATGTCTGCACAGTTAATTCATCAGTCCCTCAGTTTCCTTCATACAGTACAGTGTCATGTAGATCTTTTGCTGCTTCCGATTCCCAATATGGATATTAACCTTTATTTCTTTAGCAACCTCAGTGTTCTTTAGTCCCATTAAACCATTTAAACTCTGTAAATCAAATATATTATTTGTTTTAATTGGGAAATGTTCTATGTTCTCCCCAAATTTCCATTCTCTCTCATTTTCCAATGCCAGATTAAGCCTGATTGGTGGCTGTGGGCAGCACAGAACAGTTCTTTCATAAGACAAATAATAAATGAGGCCAAGTGAGGTAAATGTACAGCACGGCAGCTATAATGTTAATCAGTCAGCTTCTGGAAATGTCAGCAAGCATGCAGATGCATAAAATACAGTAACCATGGCCGTTCAGTGTTTTTCTGCAGTGCATGTGTTTTTGTAACTAGATAGCTTAACTCTTACAGACAAGATCTTATGTTATTCTACATTGGCTACATACGGTAGATAAATGTTGGGTTAAGTAAAGCATGTTCTCTCTGTGTTTGTGTGGGTTTCAAAGATAGTCTGGTAGGATATTTGACTCCTGTCCAAATTGGCCCTAGTATGTGTGTGTATGTATGTGAGATAGGGACCTTAGATTGTAAGCTCTCTGAGGACAGGTAATGATATGAATGTACATTGTTGGTGTTATACAAATACCTGCAATAAATAATACAAATAAAAACATTACAGAAAAGATGACGGTTTCATTACTCACCCAAGCAGGTGCTTTTTTGGCAGTATAGACTCCAGTGAAAGTGTGATATAACACTTATCCTTAAACCTTCAAGGTGTTAAATTATACATCTCATTGGGTGTGAACTCACTGGTATGCAGCAAGACTTTCTTTTTGGGGGCCTGGGGCACAGTTGAATCTCCACCCATATATTGTAATTGCTATGTAATATAAGTCACTTAAAAAAGGTCACCGACAAAAACATACAGTATAACAAGCAAGTGCATGTGTTGTAGTGAATAGAAGTTAACATATATTTGAAGATCTTATTGCACATTACAATACAATTTTTGATGGAAACAAATACAAATTTAGCTTTTGCATACTAGTATAATCTCTGGGAGATGTTCACCAAATTTGCAGCAAAACAGAGATGTGCAAAACAGGGAAGTGATACATTTTATGAGCTGTATAGGCTTGATTTATAAATCCCTCTCTGCTGCAATTGTTTAAGTAAAAATTATCAGTCCAATGATAAACCTAAAACTTATGGAAGTTGGCTTCCCAAGATTGTAGATAGAGGGATCACAAATCCTTTGCCAGATAAGAGGTGGAGGGATCTGTGCTAGACATGCTTCTGATATTGTTGGTAACTTGCTTAGAAGTTTTCCCACCCCAGTGTAACAGCATCGGGTGCCTAAATGGGTAATTGCCAAAAGCCAGCACACAAAGAGTCACATGCTTCCAATACTGGGAATTACTGGGTAATTCTCTTCACTACTGCAGGGAACGGAAAGGACTGGGGATGGGGGGGGGACAAGGTGAGTAAAAGCTGCTGCATGGGTATGACATAAAATGCATATGGCCACTGATTGCCCCTGTGCATATTTATACTGTCTCCTGTAATTTAGGTTCTGCAGGGGTAGCTAATATCTGTATCACTCAGATATGTCTATATGTAAAAAGTTACCATTCATTCCTGTTTCCCAAGGACAATTCCTGTTGTAAGGGGTCTGTCCCCGAAAAGTGCATCCTCGCAAGCCGAGCACTATAAACATTGTAGTGCACAGGCTCCAACCTAAGTCACACTGTGAGAGCATCAAAAATGGCACTGGCAGAGCGACAATCCCAGTTATCAAGTGCATGCAGGCGACTCCAGCTGTGCCATTTTGGATTGATGCTTGAACAGTATGACTTAAGTTGGATCCTGCACACTGCAATGTTTACACTATGCTATCCAGCTCCCAGGAACAATGGTAGGGATAAGCTAGAAACAAAAGGGAGAAGTTGGATGCTGGATGTGGGGGACCCCAGTAGTAATCTCTGAGTCACTTGGTCCTGACCTGACCCCTGAATCATATGCAATACTCAATACTGACCCCTGAACTCTCTGCATTAGTTTACCCTGACCCCTGAACTTCATGTGCTACTTAATTTTGACCCCTGAATTTTCTGCATTACTTAATTCTGACCCTGATCTCTGTACCTTACTTAATCCCTACCCCTGAAATCTGTGCGTTACTTACTACTGACCCCTGAATCCTCTGTATTACCTAACCTCTTCCCGTCCGTGCTATAGCCGAATTACGGCTACAGCGCGGACCTACTTTGCCCGGGAGGGCATCAGTAGACGTCCTCCCGTGCTTGAGAGGCCTGCATGCCCCCTACAGGGCGCACGCGCCACACTCTGTGATCAGCGAGTCTATGAGACCCCTTACCACGTTATCAGCTGTCAGCCAATGACAGCTGATCATGTGATGTAAACAGAGCTGGTGATAGGCTATTTTTTCTCCTCACCCTAAAAAAAAAAAGCCGATCACCGACGGCTGTCAGAGGGACAAAGGACCCGATCGTGAGCCTCTGCAGAGTCATCTGTGCCCACCTGTGCCACCTGTCAGTGCCACCTACCAGTGCACAACAGTGTCGCCTACCAGTGCCCACAGTACCACCCATTAGTGCCCACAGTGTCACCTATTAGTACCCACAGTGCCACCTATCAGTTCCCACAGTGCCACCTACAAATGTCACCAATCAGTGCCTCATCATCAGTGCAGCCTATCAATGCCACCTACCAGTCCCCATCAGTGCCACCTACCAGTGCCCATCAGTGCCATTCAGTGTCAATCAGTGCCATCGATCACCGATTTTTGTTTGTTTAGCAAAAAATAAAAACCCCAGTGGTGATTAAATACCATCAAAAGAAAGCTCCATTTGTGTAAAAAAATGATAAAAATTTCATTTGAGTACAGTGTTGCATGACCGTGCAATTTTCAAAGTGTGACAACGCTGAAAGCTGAAAATTGGCCTGGGCAGGAGGGGGGTTTAAGTGCCCAGTAAGCAAGTGGTTAATCCTTGTTTGTGAACTCATATGGGCTGAACTCCATCAGTATGTTACATATACTAATGTAGCAAAGTCCCAGGCCTCCTTTAGTCTAATGAGAACCTTCAGAGCCAAAAGCTGCTGACATCCTTCCGTATAGAGTGGGTTGTAAGGCATAGTCGGTGTAATGCAAGATAGATTCATGGGCGCCAGACACTTCTTGAATGCAATGAGATTTTATTTCTCTTGAACAGAACTTTGGGAGAAAAGGGTTAGGGCCAGGACACCCTTTGGTAGTTGCAATGTTAATTAGCAGACTCCGAGCCGTCTACAGGTAGACAGCCATGTAGGGAAAGGCATCCAGCAAGACACCACATCTGCATGTGTAGGAATGCTGTCTCCTATGACAACAGTCTTAGAACAGTTCCTAACACAGATTGTAACAAACTATTTGAGCTCTTCCAATCTTCACTTAAGTATCTTCCTCAAGCGTTACCCGTGCTTTTCTGCTGGGTCCCTAGCTTGGCACTCCAGATACTTCTCAAGCTTCACCCCACTGGCCCGCTTGGTCCCTGGCTTGACACACAAGACTGCTCTGCAAGCGTCACCTCTGATGGCTGGGTCCCTGGCTTGACACCTGCTGAAGTTTCCCAATTCTTCACCGTCCCCGGTTGGTGAGAATACTGCTCTGGTACTTGCTTCAGCTACTCACTGTGGTCCCTGGTATTAAGGTGGTTGGTACCTTAGTGGCGACAGCTTCCCCTCTACCTCCAAACACGACAGGTTCTCCGGCCGACAGAACTGTCACTTCTGGTTGCACTGCAAGCTGCAATCCCAACCCTATGCTGCTCTATTGCTTCTGGATAGGCCCTCAGACAGCCTAGCAGCCAGATGTCCCCGGGATAGGCCCAATCTCTGGCCTAGTAGGGTTTCCGGTTAGGGTTAGGCGTTAGGGTTAGGGTTTCCCATTATCCCAATATATTTAAAAAATTGCAATTAAATTTTGCATAAAAAAGACAAAATAAATAAATTAACCTCCCTGGCGGTATTCCCGAGTCTGGCTCGGGGTGGATTTTACATACCAAAAGCGGTATCCCCGAGCCAGACTCGGGCTTGCATCGCAGGATCCAGGAAGAGATTACTTACCTTGTCCCCTGGTTCCTGCGATGTCTCCCCGCTGTGATCGGCGAGCCGCTGTGTCTCGCTCGATTCACAGTGCCGAGCTCCGTTCCCTGCGAGCGTTGCGACGCATGGGGACGGAGTTCGGCGGTAAATTCAAAAGTGAAACACATAGTATAGATACAGCATACTGTAATCTTACAGATTACAGTACTGTATCAAATATCTACACATCCCCTTTGTCCCTAGTGGTCTGCCCAGTGTCCTGCATGCAGTTTTATATATATATAAAACTGTTCTTTCTGCCAGGAAACTGGAGATTGTCCATAGCAACCAAAACTGTCTCTTTACATCAAAAGTGGTTTTAGACCAGCTAGAAAAAAGCGATAATAAATTATAATCACTTGCAGAATTGAGCGATAGTGATTTGTGGGGAGATCCGTCCTCAAACACTAAAAGTAATAAAAGCTAAAATTCTGCAACTGGGCAAATTTCAGTGTTTTTGATTTGATTACATTATTATATAATTTTTATTATTATTATATTATTATGTGTTTTAATTATTTATAGTTATTTATTATATTATAATTTTTTATTTCGTTTTTCAAACTTTATCATACCCGGGATGTCTACTAGACTCTTGTTTGGACAGATTTAAGTGAACTATTCCTAAGAATTACAGGCCTACAATATAAAACGCCAAATTTCTGTGCAAAATAATTGTACCGCTTTCAGCACCTAAAATCTGAAATAATCATAACGCCAGGGAGGTTAAAAAAATGAAATTACATATACAGCTTATAAAAAAAAAAAATAAACAAAAAAGATACTAATCAATTGAAATTTAAAAATTAAATATATTTAAAAAGTTGCAGTTTTTCCTCACATATGCTTATTATGGGATCCATAGTAAAAGCACCGAAATTGAGGTAGATACAAGTACACTGCTGCTCTCTTAGCTGCTGCTACTCACTCTAGTCTCACAGAATGGCTGAAATAGTTAAATAATACAGTTTTAGACTTTGGGAGGGTCCAATGATGTTATCTTAAATAAACGCTCCTAGACGCAAAACGCTGCATGCAAACGCCTCAAAACGGGCATTTTTAAACTCCGGTTTGAAGCTGTCAAAAAATGTGTTCAGAGGAGGTTGCCTCAGCGTCCCGTGTACATTAAAGCGGGATTCCGTCCGTAAAAATTTTTTTTTTAAAGTCAGCAGCTACAAACACTGTAGCTGCTGACTTTAAAGACGTATTTATCTGTCCTGGGTGCCCGCGATGTCCCCCGCCATCCTAGGTAAGGGAAACAGGCAATGGAGCCTTGCAGCTTCACTGCCAGTTTCCTACTGCCCACGCGTGAGCGGCGCGGCGCTCTGTGAATGGCCCCGTGGTGTTCTGGGAACACACACAGTCCCCAGAAGTGCTCACTGAGGAGCAGAACACGCAAAAGGAAGAGGCAGATTAGGAATACTGCCTAGCAACAAGGGTTTAGGTAAGTTTACATTTTTTTTCAAATTTTTTAAAAAATTTTTTAGGATTTTTGGTGAATTTTTTTTTTTCAGGGTGGCCCTCCACTTTAACCACAGGCCGACCAGCCGCTGCAGTTGTACTGCGGCAGAATGGCACGGCTGGGTGAAACAATGTTATGTAACGACGCTTTGCCTTGTGGCCACTAGGAGGTGCGCACGCCCCCCACTCACTCCCCGAGCTGATGTGAGTGCCGGGCTCCCACGATCGCTTGGGGCACACGGAGAACCCGGAACTGCCAATGGTCCCAAAAATGTGTCAAAATTGTCCGACCATAATGTCGCAGTCATGATAAAAATCGCTGATCACCGCAATTACTTGAAAAAAAAATATGAATAAAAATTCCATAAAACCCTCTATTTTGTAGATGCTATAAATTTTGCGCAAACCAATCAATATAAGCTTATTGTGTTTTTTTAACCAAAAATATGTAGAAGAATATGTATCGGCCTAAACTGAGAAAAAAATGTTTTTTTATATATTTTTGGGGATATTTATTTCAGCAAAAAGTAAAAAATAATGTTTTTTTTTCAAAATTGTCGCTCTTTTTTTGTTTATAGCGCAAAAAATAAAAACCGCAAGTTAAACACTTGTTTTTATCATTCATTTTAGACAGGGACAATTTGTTTTGTTTTTTTTTTGTTTTTTTGCAGGCTAGCTGGTAAATTTTTGTTTGTTTGTGATGCACTTCCTATGTGGCTTACTGTTTTCTCAACAGTTTTTAAAGCGGAGTTCCACCCAAAAATGGAACTTTCCGCTTTAAGTGATGGTGACCCCCTGACATGCCAAATGTCATATTTTTTTGGGGGGGCGGACAAAAACATTTCAGAGGCATCCAGCTCCCACTTCCTCCCGGGGCTCCGTGGCGCCGGAAGGAAGTTCACCTCTCCCAACTCCCTCCCTGCAATCTTCTTGGGCACGTCACAGGTCCCAGAAGATTTCCCGGCCATTCACAGCGCGCAGCGCGGCTCGCACATGTGCAGTGCATGCCCGGCTGTGGCTTCACAGTAAGAATGCCGGTGCCGTGGAAAGGAAGGGGAGAGAAGCGGGGCTTCGTACGCCCGCAACACTGGACAGTGGGACAGGTGAGTGTCCGCTTATTAAAAGTCAGCAGTTACACTTTTTGTAGCTGCTGACTTTTAATTTTTTTTTTTTCCGTCAGGACTCCGCTTTAAGAGAGCGAATAGGGTAATTGCACTGTGCCACTGAGAGCTCCCACTAGTGGCTAATATAGTGGTTATAGGCTAAAAAACACAGTGATGATCCAATACCACCAAAAGAAAGCTCTATTTGTCAGAAAAAATGACATACATTTTATGTGGGTACAGTGTTGCATTCACATTTGTCAGTTAAATTAACACAGTGCCGTATCACAAAAAATGGACTGGTCATGGAGGGGGGTAAATCTTTGCGAGTGGCTAAATTAGGATTTTTTGTGTGCTGTAGGTGTTTTTCTCCAGTAGGTGGTGCTGGATACAACACTGTTCAGCATGTTTTAATGTTGTTTTTATTCGATTTAGATTTTTAGTAAAATTGCTATGGATATTGCTTATTAAAGTGGAACTTCAGTCATTTTTAATAACTTTCCATCTATTAAATGCTCTGCCCTTATTGTTTCTAACTTTGGATAGTAAAACATTTTTTTTCTGTCAGTAAATACCTTATACAGCCCACTTCCTGTTTCTTGTCTGGTAAAAAGCCTAGGCTTATGACATCATGCACAGCTCTCTCTCTCTCTCACTCTCATGAGAGTTTTCCAGGAAGGAAGGGGGGGTGAGTCATAAGAGGGAAAATGAGAGCTGCAGAGCTGGAGGTGTGCCTCTGTGTGTCTGTGTAAATCTAGAAAGTGAACAGGCAGCAGCTTCAGCTGCCCACAGATAAAATGATTGCAGCCAGACTCAGTGGAGGGAGATTTCTGCAGCATATTTGGCGAGTACAGAATCACAGTATATATAAAAACATATGCAAAGTGGTTGGAGGGAAGCTTCAGAATGGCAAAGATGTTTTTATTAAAAATTATGTGAGCAGATTGCAGTTCCTCTTTAAAGTGATTGTAAAGTCTCTTTTTTTTTCCTATAAATATAACAAACATGTTATTCTTACCTGCTCTGTTGCAGTGGATTTGCACAGAGCAGCTCAGATCCTCTTCTGTGATCCTGGCCCCTCCCTCCTGTTCAGTGCCCCCACAGCAAGCAGCTTGCTATGGGGCACCCGAGCCGAGTCACAGCTCCCTGTGTACATTCACACACGGCACCCGCCCCGTCTCCGCCCCCTCTCTTCCCCGATTGGCTAGCTGACTTTGATTGACAGCAGCGGCAGCCAATGGCGCTGCTGCTGTGTCTCACCCAATCAGGATGGAGAATTTCGGATGGCTGAGACACTCGTGGACATCACTGAGGGGGCTGAGGGGGGCTGCTGCACACAGAAGGCTTTTTATCTTAATGCAAAGAATGCATTAAGATAAAAAAAAAACCTTCTGCTTTTACAACTCCTTTAATTGTTGTAGCAATATTAAGCTTATTTTGCTAAATGTATATATTTCTAGTTTTATATTATTATTTTTTGTTCTGTACTCTTATGGAGTTTTCGTTAAGTTCGTCCACAACATCATAGTGGCCGTTTGGAGTCCTAATATCTTCTTTGAAATGGCGCTGGACTGGAAATTATGTCTGCATTTTATGAGCCTAATTTTAGAATGGTCCACAGTATTATGGCAGCTGTTTTGTGTCTGTCCACTGTCCGCAAATGGCACAATACCGAAAATGACGTGGCAATATGTTCCGCTGGTAAATAAAGATGGCCATAATTCTAGGCGCTAGAGGCCCCTGAGTACGCGTTGGGAATTTAAAGGGTGACGTCACGCCGCCACATCAGCAATCCGAGTTGTGGATGGCGGTGTTTGATGTAAGTGTCAGCGACTTTTTACTTTGTTTTTAGTCGTGTACTTGGGATTTTTTATATGTATAATTGATTTCTTCTGCTGCTGCTCATAAGTAAATAAATATTACACTATATGGCAGTTTTTTGTTTATTGCTTCATGGTGATTTTTGAGTACAAAAGCAGAGCATTGCCCCCCAGTGGATGAAGGAAGGAGAGTGAGAAAATATTTTGGTGGATGATGGATGTCTGCATCTTTTGCAACTGATCTGCTTTTTGGCTTCACACTTGCCTGGCAGCATCAGTTGGCGGTGAGTGCGCTTTGCATGTGGGTGGTGGCTGGTGTCAGAACACTTTTCATTCACAGTGTGGCATTTGTTTCACGGATGTTCTTCCAGTTGATGGTTCAACTAATATGGCTTCCCCCCTTTTTTTTATGATTTATGAGTACATGCCATAGAAGGGGACGTTAGGATGGAACAATCCACCATGAACTGGAGTTGTTGTGGTCTTATAGAAACACTTTTGCTGCACCTTTTGGTGCAGCCTAGAATTCTGGTGAGTTGGTAATTCATCTGACTAGAGCAAATAAAAGCTATTGTCTATGGATTATAAGTTTTTCAGGACCCCACCTCGCCCCCCCAGTCCTGCTGACCTAAATGGCGGAAAACGCTTGTTCTGAGCCCTGGTATAGCCGCCTCATGGCTCCGGGGCTTAGAAATCCTCTCAGCTCTCTTTTTTTCTTCCTCCCCACTGAGAGAACGGGCTATGTAGCTTCTGACTGGTCCGCACCGCCGACCAATTAGAATGCTCCTAAACGTACCTCCTGATGGGGTACGTTTAGGAGATTAAGCTCTGGGGATTTCTAAGCCCCGGAGATTTGAGGTAGCTATAACAGGGCTCAGAATGGGCGATTACCGCCATTCAGGTCAGTGGGGCTGGTGGGGGGGCGACGTGGGGGTCCTGTGTAAGTTACCCTTACAGATTTTTCTGTAAAGGTGAACTTACCCTTTAAATACACTTTAAGTGACAACATTGCTAAACTGGTTTATAGAGTGAACTTGGTTAGGAGCAGTCTTTAGTCCTGACTCTTCAGCCGGCTAAAATGTTGAAGCTCATTAGCTGTTGGAGTGCTTTGAGACAGTCAATGAGGCCTGCAGGCAGTGTTAGAACTATGGATTAGCTAATTAGTGGTTCCTAATGGCTCAGTCTCTAGCAATGTTAGAAGATAATGGCCTGACTGGTCCTCTCACCAGACTCAGCAATACCACAGCGATGATCCCTCCGGTTGGATGTTCGCTCACTCTGGGCTGTCTGGGCAACTCCGGTCTGTAGAGTAGGATAAAGTCAACAAGGTGTGTCAGAGGGGCTGAGGTTGTTCTTGTAGTTGAAATGCAGAACAGAGAACTCAAATTCACAGACGGGTCCTTCGGGGGTCTATACTGGCAGCAGCTCTGTCCTTCAGCTTCCCTTGGCAGTGTGGTGCCAGACAGTAATTGCTCCCCATGGCACATCCTCTCTCTCTCTTCTGTCCCGGGTAGCACTGTCCATCGAGAGCTTTTTCCGGGGCCCTTTCAGTGCATGCTGGGGCTGTAGTTTGCTCCATGTCATTCCACCATGGGCCTTCTGTCTCCTTGGACTACGTGTCCCAAGATCCCCCCTCTGCCTCTGCTGATTGGTTATCCCCGCAGCCAATGGGGAGGGAGGGGAAGAACCAGAGTAGGCGGCTTAAGGAATTATGCAGAGCCGGCAACCATCCTCTTACTGTTCAGGTCCCCACTGCCGACAGGAGACAGGGGAACCAACAGGCAGCTGCTCATCTCTCTGCGGCGGTGTCGACTTGAGTAGGGGGGGTAAAGGAGGGGGCCAGTACAGTCTCTTTTCCCCAAGTCCACTAAACTTACATCCAGGATTTTCCTTCAGAGTCTCCCTTACATATAGGAGTGTCCATCAGAGTATTTCCTTACATCCAGGAGTGCCCTTCAGAGTCTCCCCTTACATCTAGGAGTGTCCATCAGAGTTTTCCCTTACATTCAGGAGTGTCCCATCAGAGGCCCCTTTACATCAAGAAGTGCACATCAAAGTCTTCCATTACGTCAAGGAGTGCCCAGCAGAGTCCCCTTTACATCAAGGAGTGCACATCAGAGTCTTCCCTTACATCCAGAAGTGCCCTTCAGAGTTTCCCCTTACATTCAGATGTGCCCATCAGAGGCCCCCTTACATCCAATAGTATTTAGAGTCTTCCCTTACAAACATAAGTGCCCTTCAGGGTCTCCCTTACATTCAGGAGTGCCCATCCGAGTCCCCCCTACATCTAGTTGTGCTGATTAGAAAAACTGGGGGATGGTCATGGCTGGTTGGCTGGCAATGGATGTGCCAGTCTGCATGCTATGATGCACAAACTGATGCTTCCACAGCCAGCCAGCCAATTTTTTTGTACACTTGCTGTGGGCCAGATAAAACCTTGTGGACCTTAGCATGGAGACTCTTGATCTAAACTCTAAAGGCTTATTTTAATGCCAGCCTCACAAGCTGCAGTATGTGATTTTTGCTTTTGTTCCCCTATTGCTCTGTTCAGCCGCTGTAAACAACAAGACAAAGCTCTCTGTGAGCTCAGAGTCAAACACCAGACTGTGGATTCTATAATATCTTGATTGCTTATGGCCTTTGGTATTTTGGAACATATGAATGGAGTTCTACCCTGTGAAGCGAGATAATATGAGAGGAAATCCTTGCACTGAAACCTGTGGATATCCCTGTTTTCCCCTTTGATGCCTCTTATGATCTTTTGTTCTGTGAGTGCACACTGCAAAGCTGGTGGAGGCTGGTGATCGGCAGTTGCAATTATAATTTATGCATGGAGTGTTACTCACATGGGTGTAATTTATAAGAGTGTTAACAATATTAAACCATATTAGTTTTTTTTCTAAATCTGGAGTTCCACAGATAAGGATAAAAGGAGAGGATTCATCATACTCCACATAAGAGACATTATCAAAGCGTGTTTGCTGCACTTAATTGTGTAGCCACAAATTCTGGTAAGCCTTCAATCCTTATGGTGGTTGGACACCTTCTTTTGCACTTACTGGGTGGGAACACTAGACTTTTTTGTTTAACACAGAAGGACTTTTTAAATGTTTTTTATGTTTATGTAACTCACGTTTATAATCATTACAGCGCTGTATATTTTGTTTATTGCTTTGGAGGATTGAATATATTGCCTTTTTTTGCTAGCAGCTGTTATTTCATTTTATCTGTTTAGCGTTAACTTTATTTATTTTTTCAGTACTTACTTAGTGTACATTTGTTATCATGGTTGAAGAAATACATGACTGAGTTTGTACGTAGCACTTTATTGATGTTAAAGAGTAACTCAATTTTTGTTAAGGAAAAAAAATCCCCTCTAGATGATCAATGTACATTGCAAGAAATTAACAAACCTTGTTGCAGAGTCCTACCTGTTTCTACTCTGAAGAAAAAGCTGTTTGGTTGTGTCAATGTGCAGAGTAAATCTGAATGGGAGTGTCTTTTTCATTATTAATCAGCTGATGCACCTGCAGTGTTCTAATGTGGAACATGCATCTTTGTATGTGCAATGCAACTGCAACTTGTATATTTGTACAGATTTCTGTGAAAGGCAATGAACCAATCACACAGGCAGGTAAATTACAATTCTGGGGGTGTTCAGTACACCATCTCTATATAGAACCTCCAGGTTACCATATTACATTGAATTGTACAGAAAATGACAGCACTGCAGGTTGAAAAGGAAAAGTAATTCTTAATAATATTCAATTACAATACACCTTGTGTAGCAATTGTATATGCTATTTTTTTTTTTCATTTGTTTTTCCCCATGGAGAGTGGAGTTCCCTTTAAGTCGTTTGGTCACATTGTCATGATAGTGGCAGTAACTTTATTTTTCTTAGATATGATTATGATTTTGTTGTAATGTTATTTTGGTTGAGGGAATACACAAGACACAGACAGATGGCTAGAGAAGAAAAGTGCTCAGCGCAGAACATTCAGCTTGCCAAATAGTTGGGCTGCGGGCACAGATGTTGCCAGATAGGCTGATGTCAGATGTCTCTATGAAAACATAGAGGGAGACACTGTTCTTCCTCTGTAATACTGGGACTCTCTTGTTTCATATACAACAGACTAAAGTGGTGTGTTCAAAACTGGAAATTCTTTGCAAGAATAATGAATGCTTCTAGCGATCCATTCCTAGGGCAGAACTATCGAGTGTCAGATTAGAGCATGTTTGGGATGGCCGTCCTAATGGTCCAGGTTGTCCTCACCCTCCCACTATATACATTTGATTGCTAAACATTCTTGTAAGCAAATGTCAAGAAGTTTGGGACGTGGGATTTTTTGTAAACATTTATTTCTATAGTCAACACATTCTGTTACAGAGCATGTTTCAATAAACACCACTCGCATATTGTATATTGCTCCACTATTTCACTTTATACCACATGCTTTACAGAGTACATAGAATTATTCACATGAATCTTTGTTACATTATAACATCATGTCACACACTATTGTTATACATTTATATAGGTATGACTATTTATACAGTGCTTTACGAAGCATGTACAACAATTCATATCTGTCCCTGTACCAGTGGCAGCATGACCTTTATGACTTTGAGGCTGGTTTACTAAAGGAGTTTAGAATGTTCACACAAAAAAGTGTGACATTTCACTTCAATTATTTAATCATGTGCAGATGAGATAAACAAGAACATGCTTATCACATAATTAGATAACTGAAGTGAATTGCCACTCGTTTTTGTACATTACGCTTTTAGTAATTCAGCCTCGATTGCTCCACCACAGAAACATATCCAAGGATCATCATGGCTTAAAATGCATTAAAAAAAAGTTCTTTTATTTAGTAATTAAATATAAAATATTGCCTATGAATAGCTCATATCTACCATATGGAGCCAGCACGGGCTCTGTGCTGTATTACCCTTTCTTAAAAGACAGACTTTATAGCCTGTGTTGTAAACAGGCCTCAGTAGCAGGAGCTCAAATTATAGATGGGTCAGAGTAGGGACTCCCTCTTTCCTCCACACCTACCTTTCTGATATATATACAGTTAGGTCCATATATATTTGGACACAGGAACAAATTTTATTTTTTTTCTGGTATTTACCAAAACATATTCAAGCTATAGTTATATAATGGATATGCGCTGAAAGTGCACACCCTCGGGTTTAATTAGAAAGTATGTACATCCAAATCGAAGGAAGGGTTTTGGAAGTACAGCTCTTAAGAATAGCCATCCCCCCTTTTTAAAGGAACCAAAAGTATTTGGACAATTGAATCAAAAGCCGTTTCATGGCCAGGTGTGGGCTGCTCCTTCTTTATTTCTTCGTCAATTAAGCAGGTAAAAGGTCTGGAGTTGATTCTAAGTGTGGTATTTGCATCTGGAATCTATTGCTGTGAACCTACATCATGCGTTCAAAGGAGCTGTCCATGCAAGTGAAACGGGGCATTGTAAGGCTTCAAAAACTAAACAAATCCATCAGGGATATAGTAGCAACATTAGGAGTGGCCAAATCAACAGTTTGGTATATTCTGAGGAAAGCACTGGTGAGCTCAGCAACATAAAAAGGCCTGGATGTCCACAGAAGACAACAGTGGTGGATGATCGCAGGATCCTCTCTATGGTAAAGAAAAACCCATTCACAACATCCAGACAAGTGAAGGACACTCTCCAGGAGGTGGGCGTATTCTTGTTACAGTCTACAATTAAGAGAAGACTTCACCAGAGTAAATACAGGGGGTTCACCGCAAGGTACAAACCATTCATAAGCCTGAAGAATAGAAAAGCCAGACTTCTAAAAAAGCCAGACCAGTTCTGGATAAGCATTCTTTGGACGGATTAAACTAAGATTAATCTGTACCAGAATGACAGAAAGAAAAAAGTGTGAAGAAGGCTTGGAACAGCTCATGATCCAAAGCACACAACGTCCCCTGTAAAACATGGTGGTGGCAGTGTGATGGCATGGGCATGCATGGCTTCCTGTGGCACTGGGTCATTTGTGTTTATTGATGATGTGACAGAAGACAGAAGCAGCCGGATGAATTCTACAATGTTTAGACATATAGTGTCAGCCCAGATGCAGACAAATGCAGCAAAGTTGATTGGACGGCGCTTCACAGTACAGATGGACAATGATCCAAAACAAATTTAAATGTATCACCACAAGATCGCGTTGTGGATACAGATAGGTATGAGTGTGCCAACGTCCTAAATATATTGCAAAACGTATTCAGGAATCCAGGACACATGGACTTTAGAGGCACATCTGTAGCGTTGAAATACGAAAATGAACTTTTATTAATCTTTAAAATTCACATTATTGACATGACATGTTAAAAACAAAACATGGCGTTTAGTCTAAACGATGCTCACACCACCTAACACAACCAAATATTACCACAGTGGAACAGATCTATGAATAATGATTCAAAATTAATGTCAAATGGAAGGAGCAGCTGGTTAGTGGTAGAGATGTAGTGAAGAAAATTCTACATGTTACGTTCCCTTAAGTGCTTCTTCGGGGGCTTGCAGTGGTGTATAGTATGCATAGTATACAAAACAATATACACAGGCAAACCTGGTGGGATCATCCACCAATCAGCGGTTTCTCATGCCTTAAAGCTGGGGTCCACCCACACCGCCAAAAAAAAAAAAAAAAAAAAAAAAATATTAAAAGCCAGCAGCTACAAATACTGCAGCTGCTGACTTTTAATACATGGCCACTTACTTGTTCCAGGGTCCAGCGATGTCTGCAGGGGACGCCGAGAACCCGCTCGGTTCTAGGCAGCTGCCGCCGCCATCCTAGGTGAGGGAATCAGGAAGTGAAGCGTTGCGGCTTCACTTCCCGGTTCCCTACTGCGCATGCGCGAGTCTCGCTGCGCGTCCCAAGTGGTCCCCGCTCTCTCCTGGGAGCTGTGTGTTCCCAGCAGACAGCGCGGTGGGGACGGGAAGTGGCGTAGACTCCCATGGGAGTCTATGCTGGAAGTGGGTGCAAATACCTGTCTTAGACAGGTATCAGCACCCCCCTCCCCCCTGAAAGGTGCCAAATGTGACACCGGAGGGGGGGAGGGTTCCGAAAAGCGGAAGTTCCATTTTTGTGTGGAACTCCGCTTTAAGCAATATAGGGCTCGAAGGGTCCTTATAACTTGTGTGGGACCGGGGTAATGACCATATCCTCAACAGTCAAACTAGGGAACTTTGAACCAGGCACTAGTACCATACACATGGAAAGGGGAAGCCCAATATGGCTATTCCTATGTAAAGTCCACTTTAATGCCGCGTACACACGACCGCACTTTCCGTCAGAATAGACTCCGACGGTCTTTCTGACGGAGTTCTGCTGAAACTGTCTTGCCTACACACAATCACACCAAAGTCTGATCATTTAGAACGCGATGACGTACGACGGGACTAGAAAAAGGAAGTTCAATAGACAGTAGCCAATAGCTGCCCTTGCGTCGTTTTTGGTTCGTCAGAATAGCATACAGACGAGCGGTTTTCCCGATAGGAACTGATTCCGTCGGAAAGATTTTAAACATGTTCTATTTCTAGGTCCGTCAGAATTTTAGAAATAAAAAGTCTGAATAATTCCGTTGGATCTTTTCTGCTGTATAGTCCGGTCGTGTGTACCGGGCATAAGTGCAGGGGGCCAGTAGAGCTCCAACAGTGTTAAGGCTAGAGCCAGTAAATGTAACAAAGGCCCACCGTCCGTATCTCTCCAGACAGGGTGAATCAAAACACACTGTAAATGCAACCCAGGAGCTTTTGAAGGAAAAGAAGTGGAATATTTTGCAATGGACAAGTCAATCACCTGATCTCAACCCAATTGAGCATGCATTTCACTTGCTGACAGCAAAACTAAAGGCAGAAAGACCCACAAACAAAGAACAACCGAAGACAGCTGCAGTTAGAGCCTGGCAAAGCATCAGAAAGGAGGAAACCCAGTCTTTGGTAATGTCCATGGGTTCCAGACTTCAGGCAGTCGTTGTCAGTAAAGGATTCTCAACAAAAGATTAAAAATGAACATTTTATTTATGATTATATTCATTTGTCCAATTACATTTGAGCCCCTGAAAATGGGGGGACTGTGTATAAAAATGGTTGCAGTTCCTAAAATTTGTACTTGATATTTTTGTTCAACCCCTTGAATTAAAGCTGAAAGTCTGCACTTCAAATTTATTTGGATTGTTTCATTTTATTTTTTTTCTGATGGCATACAGGAAAGTATGAAAATTGTGCCTGTGTCCAAATATATGTGGACATAACTGTGTGTGTGTATATATATGTGTATATATATATATATATATATATATATATATATATATATATATATATATATATATATATATATATATATATATATAGTCGGAGCCCTCCGTCCTGATAGATATGAAACACATAAACACGTCACAAGACTAACAACATAAATAGACCTGAAGTGTGCCCTGGCCTGCTGTATGGTAAACCCAGATCTGCTGGGCGGTATGCCAGAGAAGGGCGCAAAAAGACTTGGTTTAGGGAGGTAATGTTTTATTTAAGTTTATGGTCTTCTTACAGAGCGAGCTTGCAAAAGGGCTCGTGACATTTCTACTTGTGGATTGGGAATATAGCGAGCGAAGCAGGTGGATTTCCACCTTCCCATTTTCCTGATCACGTGGTCCGGGACTCCGTTTTGTGAGGCTGCTGATGCTGCTCCAATACGGAAAGAATGTCCAGAATAACGGTTGGGGTCAAGGCCTAAGTTGCGCAGAAGGATCCTGACGTGAGTAGTGAACTGGTTGGTACTAAGCGGGCTGATCGGGAACGGCAGCAATGGGCTGTCCTGCGAGGGATCAAGTAAATGGGCTAATAGACTACCTAGGATGGCTACGGGGCACCAGGCGTTGTGCGTTCTGAAGAGCTTGATGTCAACCCCTGGACCGGACTGTTGTGTTTTGGACACCTCGAGGTGTATCGTGAAGTGGCTGTGGTGACGCGTGAGGTGGCGTCTGCGTAAGGCCCTATGACTGGTGCTGCTGACTGTGAATTCGCTGGGTCGTAGAAAGCCATAAAATGCCAGGTAGATGGCAGCTTGGATGACCAAGCTGGGCAAAAACCGAAAGGTGAGCGTGAGAGTATGGTGGACATGTCTCGAAACATGGCACTGGTGACTGGTAAGCGTTTACCGCTAACTTGGGGTTTCTGCTTGTGGATGCCTCGGAGGATGGCCTTGACCGCATGGGTAGCGAACAAAGATGGTTTGTTAGGATCTAGAAAAGAGGTGAAATGCTGGATGCCAGCTAGGTAGAGTCTAATAGTGTTGTAGGATAACTTCAGCTGAGTGTGGCAGTATGAAATGAAGGCCAGGATATGATGGAGATCTCCTGGTATAGCCCCGGGGTTAGCCTCTAGAAACCTGTGATAGCTTTTCCAGGCAGCATGGTAGCCTTTCAGGGTATTGTGAGATAGTGACTGGTTAATCAGACTAGTGGCGTCATGAAGATGTCGCTTCAATCCAGGGTTAGCTGTAACCAATGTGGGATAGCAGACATGGTCGGGTCGGCTCCAGGTTCCTGCGAAAAGAAGGTTGTGTAGTTAAAGCGAGATAGCGCGTCGGCCGAAGTGTTGCATTTACCGGGGATATGAACACAGAGGACATTAAATTGGTGCTGTAGTGAGAGTTGCACCAGCCTGCGTAGGAAGGACATGATGGCCAAGGACTTGGAGCGACCTTTGTTTATAATAGAGGCTGTGGCTAGATTATCTGTGGAAAATGTCACTGTTTGTCCTACCCAGTTGTTGCCCCAGACGTGGGCTGCTGCAACAATGGGGTAAATCTCGAACATCGAGGAGGATTGACTGAACCCGGGGATCGAGAGTATTTCTGGCGGCCATGGTGCTGCGAACCAGTGGTGGCCAAAAATAGCTGCAAAACCTGTGGAGGCTGCGGCGTCCGTGATTATTTGGGGTGAAGTGGGAGACGCTGATGGGATAAACATCGAAATGCCGTTCCAGTTTGTTAGAAAATCGTCCCACATGGCTAGGTCAGCTACGGCTGCCTTGTCTAGTTTAAATATTAGGTCGGGGTCTTGTACCTGGGAAAGGAACACCAGGAGACGTGAGACGAAGGATCGCCCTTGAGGGATGATCCTTATGGCAAAGTTCAGCATGCCAAGGAGGGATTGCAGTTGTTTTTTTTTGTGCAGCCTTGCGTATTAGTAAATGTGTGGATGACTGTCCTGATGCGGGTCAATTTGTCGGGAGGCAGACTAGCTTGCATGGTGTGAGTGTTGAGTATGATACCCAAGAAGGTGACAATCTGTGCCGGGCCTTCTACCTTCTTATCCGCTAAAGGTACGTTAAGATTATGAAAGATTGTTCTGAGGCTGTTTAGATCAACTGGGGGCTCGTTGGGTTTCTCTATGAGTAGGAAGTCGTCTAAGTAGTGGATCACTTTCTGACAGGACGCATGTTGTGAGAGAATCCAGGAAAGAGACTGAGCGAAAGTGTCGAATAGCCACGGGCTGCTTTTGGAGCCGAACGTTAACTTGGTGGCGAAATAGTATAGACCTTTCCATTTGATTCCGTGCCACCGCCATAGGCACGGATCAATTGGCAACAATTTGAATGCGTCCGAGATGTCTGCTTTAGACAACCAGGCGCCTGCTCCTGCGAGAATGATGGATTGAATAGCTGAGTCTACCGTTGAATATTTAAGTGTAAACTCTTCTGAAGGTATTAGGGAATTTAAACTGGGTATATGGGAACAATGAGGCGCGGACAAATCATAAACTAAACGAAGTTTATTTGAAAACTTGCCCTTCACAAGGCCGATAGGGCTGACTCTCCATACAGAAAAAGGTGATTGTGTAAAGGGGCCGATTATGTATCCCCGGTCTAGTTCTGTTTGCAGCAGGGTGGTGATGGTTTCCTCGTCGGTAGCGGCTGAAAGCAGGTTTTTGCATTCGTGAGTTGTGTTTGGGAGTGTGATAAGTCCGGTGTGAAAGCCTGTCGTGAATCCCCGGATGAGAAAGGCTGCCAGTGAAGGTGTTGGGTGTGAGGCGAGGTAAAACGCGAGCCATCCGACGTGCACTCAGCTTAGTCATTCGGGTTTAGGCTGTTTCATAGCGCAAGCGTACCTGGGGTGAGCTTTGTGGCATGTGAGACAGACATGAAGTAGTTTGCAGTGGGGGAAGTTACAACCCCCAAAGTTGAAGTTATTGCATATGGCTGCTCCCCCTAGTGCCTGGATGGGTCGTCCTAATCTGTCTGCCTGAGCCGGCTGAGTAAATGCCGTTGAGTGACGAGTGACGCTGGAAAAGAAGGGAGGGTTGGGGGGGCGTCTGCCACCTGACTCAGAGCACCAGTTGGCCGTATGGGTGGACGACTGGCAGTTGGTACAGAGTGGGGAACGTAGGCCAGCGAAATGGCGACAGAACAGCTCTGTATCGATGGTACTCCAGTTGGTTTTTACTTGAAACTGGGAAAGTCTAGCTGCTGCTTTTGCTGAAAATGACCTGTGATAGTCATAAAAGGAGCATCCCCCATATTTATAACCTAGATCTACTATTGCGTGTAGGTATAGGTCCAGCTCCTCTCTCCTGTTGGGGTTGATCGTGCATAGCACGTCTCTGAACATGCCAAATGCTAGTACGAACTCCGCAATATTGAGTTTGCGGGTAAGCCTATGGTCTTTGGCCTTTAGGACGACGGAAACGTCTCCCCACGCATAGGACTTGTTTTCGGCTGGGTCGTGTACTGCGATGAGGAGGGATGCCAAGTTAATGTCCTTCCCATCCATGATGTCCTTCCTGATGCCTGCTGGGACGAGATGTGCGGGGAGGACGTAGGTATAGATGTCGGGCGTACCTGTAAGGAGAGGCATGGGGGTGGCGGTGGTTACTGTAGATGGTGAGGGTGCAGCTTGATGTACCTCCAGGGTTCCCACTCTTGTCTGGACATCAGTGACTGCTGCCGATAGTGTGGTCACCAAGGAGTGCAGCTGAGTGATCGCTGATGAGATTGACTGTAGTGATGCCTGGGTGCCCGATTGGGCTGCCGCTGGCGGAGGAAATAGCAAGCTGAAAAGCTCAGCTTTCCTAGCAGTCGCAGGGAAAGGTATTCCCCTGCGCCGTAGTTCAGCTGTAAGCTTGGGGATGGTCCAAGCTCTGAGAGACTGTAAGTCGTCGTTTGCTGAGTCTGCCCCAGGTGACGACGGGGTGGAGGCGAGGTCCTCGCTGCTGGCCTGCGACATGGTGTCCGCTGCCTTGAAGTCCTAGTAGTGGAGTTTAGTTTTTTTGAGGTCGAGACTTGGGTCGACCGGGAAGCTGAGGAAGATACTGTCCACACCTGTTGCAGGATGGATCAACTGAAGAACTCTACTGACCTGAAAGGGGGAAGGGTTGGAGAAATCGATGAGTAGCCGTGTTGCTACGAAAGATGAATGGCTGTATGAAGCCATTTCGTAAATGTTTGCGGTGATTTACAAAGTAAAAGAGTTTTTTTTTTTTTTTTTTTGGAATGTGCGGTGGGGTTTTTTGCTGTGCCGGGGGTCTTGGATCACTGAGCCGGTATGCGACTGGGCTGGGATTGGTTTGAATGAAAGAAGCACGCTGTTGGTGAGTGCTTGTATGCTGAAGATCCGAATCGCAGAGCCGCTGTTTGCGACTGGACTCGAATCGGTGGGATGAAAGAAGCACACTGCTGGTGAGTGCTTGTGTATGCTAAAGATTTGAAGCATTGAGTCGCTTTTGCGACTGGACTCAGATCGGTCGGATGAAAGAAGCACACTGCTGGTGAGTGCTTGTGTATGCTAAAGATTTGAAGCATTGAGTCGCTTTGCGACTGGACTCAGATCGATCGGATGAAAGAAGCACACTGCTGGTGAGTGTTTGTATGCTGAAGATCCGAATCGCAGAGCCGCTGTTTGCGACTGGACTCGGATCGGTGGGATGAAAGAAGCACACTGTTGGTGAGTGCTTGTATGCTGAAGATCCGAATCGCAGAGCCGCTGTTTGCGACTGGACTTGGATCGGTGGGATGAAAGAAGCACACTTGTTGGTGAGTGCTTGTGTATGCTAAAGTTTTGAAGCATTGAGTCGCTTTTGCGACTGGACTCAGATCGGTCGGATGAAAGAAGCACACTGCTGGTGAGTGCTTGTATGCTGAAGATCCGAATCGCAGAGCCGCTGTTTGCGACTGGACTCGGATCGGTGGGATGAAAGAAGCACACTGTTGGTGAGTGCTTGTATGCTGAAGATCTGAATCGCAGAGCCGCTGTTTTGCGACTGGACTCGGATCGGTGGGATGAAAGAAGCACACTGTTGGTGAGTGCTTGTGTATGCTGAGGATCCGAATCATTGAGCCGGTGTTGCGACTGGACTTGGATCGGTTGGTGATGTTTGTATTGCCAAGGATCCGAATCTTTAAGCCGGTGCTGCGACTGGACTCGGATCGGTTGGTGGAGTTCGTTTTGCAGAGGATCCGAATCTTTGCGCTGATTATGCGACTAGATTCAGATTGGTTGTGGACGTAAGGGGCTCGAATGAGGAACGGAGAAAGGCAGTAAGTACGGATGTGTGCGAATAACCAAGACCTACGAAGTTGTAGGTGGTTTACGAAGGGGAACATAAAGTAACGGTTCGGTAGCAGGAAAGCACTACCTGCGACAGTGAGTGTGGGACAATTGATAAAAACCTACGACCAATCTCGAAGGACATGCAGTGAGTTGGTAGAGTCGGCCTCTGCAATGCATCTGATATGAATCAGTTTGTAAAACATATTAAATTAATCCGATATAAATCGGTAGTAAGGAGTATCTGATACAAATTGGTTGTAGAGTGTTTGCCATCCCTTACTGTGAAACTGAACACCTATCAACCACCCATCCCCCCCAGGCTAATCAAGTGCAGAGAAGGCACCAGGTGGGCTCAACCACACCTCAATCAGCCACAGAAACCTATACAAACGATATATGCTGATCTCCTAATGAATGAGATGGCAACCCCATGGAGCATGAATTTTTTGACCAGTGAAGCCTATTGCGAGTGATATTGAGAACGACTGACAGTGACTGGAGGCTTGGGTCTACGAATGAATCGTATATTTGTCAGAAGGAACTTTACGAATGTACTATGCCTGTGCCGAATGATGTCGGGACATGAGCGACAACTCCGGGGCAGGTTTTTTCACAAAAGGGGTGCAGGATAAGAAGCATAATAAACCGCAAGATTTTGCACATGACACGAAAGTTTGGATACTACCTGCGACCGTGAGTGGGAACCGCCGACGAAGACCACGAATGAAAAGCCGGAGTGCACCTGCGATTGAATGCACAGACTGCCGAACATGAGGTGAGCTGGGAAGAGTCAGCCCTGTGATGTGAGCTACCGCGCACTGGAACTGACCATTGTGGATGGTCTGGCTATATACCCTCCGGGCTCCTCCCATAATTTCAGGCCGGTAAACCGGCCTTCCTATATATATATATATATATATATATATATATATATATATATATATATATATATCCCTTTGAATTTTTAGGTAGATGGAGACAGTAAGAAAGCAGCCTGTGTTGCACTTACACTTTAGAAAATCCAACATGTATCACAGGTGAACTCTGTATTAAAGGTTTATTTGCAAAACAAATTGTATACAAATAATAAAAGATTATATAAAAATCAGTTCATAAACTTGAAAGCACAAACATATGTATATATGCAATTTTTTGGCCTGACAGATGGACAAATGTAAGATCTTTCTTCATATCTTCTAAAAGATAAATTTATTTATTTATTTATTTATTTATTTATCAGCCATTTATGGCCAGTTGGCCCTAATACAGAGCATGGTGTTATCTCAGATTGCTTGGATTCTCCAATTTCCAACAAGGACACTGCCTGCATGGAGTATGTATATTCCCCTTATTTTTATGTGGTTATCCTCCCACAGCTGAAATAACAGCAGGTTAGTTGGATTACACTCAAACAGGGCTGAGTATGTGTGTGGGACATTAGATTGTATTCTCCACTACAGGGGTCAGGAATAGAAACAAAAGCTTGAATACTTTCATTAAAGAAAGTGTTAGTGCTATATAAATAAATGCTATGTATATCTGTTAAGCAAAACATAGTTTGTGTACTCTAGAAGAGCTAGTTTGACACCAAGTACTGGCCATAGTTGAAGCTGTTTTTAATAGCTATCTAACCAATGTTGTTATTACATCATTAATTGGCATAATTTAATTATTCAGCCAAAATAAGTGCAATAAAGTAATGAAATCAGTGGCTTGCTTTCATAGTACATTTCCTCTATTGTGAAAATGTACAGTATATTTGCCAATAATAGAACTGTTAAAAAAATGACAATACGGGATGACAAATGAAACATAAGAATGAAAAGTAACAATCCCAGTTCATTGTGCTTTATAATCAAGAGCAGAATGTTTTTAGAACATATACCATTACCATTCACCTACGTATTGTAAAAAAAAAAAAAATGACATGCAGTACTGTGCAAAAATGCAAAATGCAGTAAATTAAGAATGCTTTCAGCATTGCATGCTTTCAGCAAAATCCAAATCAATATTTGGTGTGACCACCCTTTGCCTTCAAAAAAAGCACCAATTTTTGCTAGGTACACTTGCGCAGTTTTTGAAGGCACTCGGCAGGTAGGTTGTTTCAAACATCTTGGAGAACTAACCACAGATCTTCTGTGGATGTAGGCTGCTTCAAATCCTTCTGTCTCTTCATGTAATCCCAGACAGACAAGATGATGTTGAGATCAGGGCTCTGTGTGGGCCAAACCCTCACTTCCTGGACTCCTTGGTCTTCTTTATGCTGAATACAGTTCTTAATGACCTTGGCTGTATGTTTGGGGTCATTATCCTGCTGCAGAATAAATTTGGGGCCAATCACACGCCTCCCTGAGGGTATGGCATGATAAGTATCTTCCTGTATTTCTCAGCATTGGAACCCAGTTTCTATGTTTTCATGCTTACTTAGCCTTGTTTCCACATCAAAAATATGGCTTTTTGGCCACAATTCTTCCATGAAGACCACTTCTGGCCAGCCTTCTCCGGACAGTAGAAGGATTTATCTGGGTCCCACTGATTTCCGCCAGTTCTGTGCTGATGACTCTGCTGGACATCTTCTGATGTTGAAGGGAAGTAAGCATGATGTGCCTTTCAATGTGTCTTTCATCTGCTGCATTAAGTTTCCTTGGCTGACCACTGTGTCTACTCATCCTTAATGTTGTCAAATCAATGGTGTTCTCAATGCTGAGAAATACAGGCAGATATTTATCCATCATGCCATACCATCAGAGAGGCATGTGACTGGCCTCAAAGTTATTTTGCAGCAGGAAAACAACCCTAAACATACAGCCAATGTCATTAAGAAGTATTTTAAGCATAAAGAAGAACAAGGAGTCCTGGAAGTGATGGTTTGGCCCCCACAGAGCCCTGATCTTAACATCATTGAGTCTGTCAGGGATTACTTGAAGTGAAAGAAGTATTTGAAAAAGCTTACATCAACAGAATATCTGTGGTTAGTTATCCAAGATGTTTGGAACAACCTACCTGCCAAGTTTGAAGCAAAAAGGGTAGCCACACCAAATATTGATTTGATTTAGATTTTTCTTCTTTTCGTTGACTTTGCATTTTGTAAGTTGATAAAAGGAACAATTAAAATATATATCTTTGAAAGCATTCTTAATTGACTGCATTTCTTCACACCTGCCTGAAAAGCATCTGCACAGTACTGTACGTGCTTTTAATATTTGTAGTATTGATTCATTTTAACATAAACGTTATGAAATTTTAATGCTGGCATTACACCTGTAGAATTTCTCTTGAACAAGAAAATATAAAATCACTTATTGGACCATTCGATGGTGCTGAACAGACAGACGATTTGTGCTGAAAGGCCTGTGCTGGGAGGGTCAGTCTGTGCTGGGTGTTCTATCTGCACTGAGGGGTTTGTCTGTACTGGGGGAGTTGGATTGTGTCGGGGAGGTCAGTCTATGCTGAAGGATGTGTGCTGGGGGGTCTGTATTAATGTAAACGTTTTATTAGTATTCTTTATTAAAATGAGTGTGCTGAGGTTTGTATGTGTCTGTTAGGGATCATTCACACTAGTGGTCGGAGGGAAGTAAAACTCAGTGTTTTTTATTATCCCCCCAACCATTCCTCTTTTAGCTGCAGAGGCAGCAGCTGGAGGTGTACACATACCACAGCAGGAATTGTACCCCTTGTCGCTTTTAGCAGGCGCTACCAAGCACAACCCATTCAAGTGAATGGGGCTGCTCTGCAACCTCTCCACAACCAGGCAGTTGTGGCATGCTAGTGTGGGATACAAGGGGTTAAAGCAAGCAGTAAGAAGGCAAAGCAACGTCTCCTCGTCACTGTCAAACGCTCACTGAAGAGCGATCTGCTAGTGTGGCTCTGGCTTGTGGCACAGTCATTAAAACATATTTTATGGTTAAAGGGACTGTGGCATGTGTGTAATGAGTATGGGGGAGTAGGCTTAGGTATTATTTACCTATGCCTCATTAAGCTCCTCCCACTGGCCACAATTTAGCTGTTATATTTACTCATAGTAATTTTTTTTTTGGAGGGGGGGGGGGCCTCGGGTGCCAAATGTGTTAGGTACGCCACTGCATGTCAATGTCTTGATTTTTGTAGAGTGGGTGTTCTACTTCCAGATTAACTTTGACAAGTTAATACGCATACAATTTTTCTCTTCTGAGAATTCACTGATTAAAAATTTGTTAGTTGAGATAGAGTTGATAAATATTTTCCATTTTCTTTTTAACTCACTTTGTAAAATTGTCCCCTTTAACTCTAAGTTAATTGAAAGAATGTTTGAAAAACAGTCATTTTCTAACAAAATTCTATAGATATAAGGCCACCGTAAGACCTTGCAAGAAGTCACTGTGCCATGACAAGGGCCATAAACCAAAGAGGTCTGAGTATCATTTGTTCTCAGAGCTCTTTAAAGGCTCCTCTGACCTATTTACATTATAATAACATCTATCCTCTAAACACAGCCTTCTCCAGTGCATCTTTCTCACTCATATACTCCAAAAAGGATGGATAGTTTGTGCAGTCATAGCGGTCAGAAGTACGGACGTATTCCAAAAAGTCTGGAGACCCTGGAACAATGACATTGTCTGCGAGGATTACAGAGCCCTTTTTGAGCAAACCACATTTCTGTAGAGAAAAAAAAAAAAAAAGAATTATTAGATTAGCATCAGCACATAGATATGCTTGTACATGCCTACAGAAACATCCTTCAATCCTCGATACCCTGTGGGCTTAAAGAGAAGCACCAGGCTCCTTCAGAAATTTTTAATATTAGGGCACTTACCTGTACACAAATCCAGTGGTGTCCTCACCTGAGCTGATTCTTTAATTGACTAAGGGAAACGGGCAATGAATCCTGAGCAGAAAGTGGGAGCAGGTACCTATCAAAACCAGGTACCCACTCCCCCTCAAAAAGTGCCAAATGTGGCAGTGGAGGGGGTAGGAGGCAGACAAGTGGAGCTTCTCCTTTAATATACTAATTACTACATTCGCTAGAAAAGTAGAGAGCTAGCCCTTCCCGCATACTACCTGCAATTTGCCAATGGGCCAGTGGTCTTCCGAGCACAGTGATTGGGAGGTGTGAGAATATTTTTATAATGCCATGTTAAAGTGTTACTAAACCCACAACAGTAAAATCAGTCTGTATATGCAGCATAGCATGCTTGTTATACCCACTGTGGAACTTAAAGGTTTAATCCTCTGCATTGTGTACAAAGGCTCTTTAATCCTGTATGCATAGATCCTTCCCTCCTGCACTGTCTATCTGGGGAAGGCCAGCTAACACAGGCAGGGTAGCTGACCTGCACATGCTCAGTTGTGTCTTTTATGCTGGAGAGAACATTTACTTGTTCTCAGAGCTAGCCAGGTCACATGATATTGTCATCACACATGTGGGCGTGTATACCGGCTGTCGTGGAAATCTCCTCCCACCTAAACTCTCAGCACTGGAGAAACTGTGCAGTTTATCACTGACCGTGGTATATAGATCATCCAAAAAGGTATATAGTGGCAGTATATTAATGTAAAAAGAAGATTTATAACCTGTGGTCAGTTTTCATATTACTGGATTTAGTAACACTTTAAGCTTATTCTGTCACCTTCCCAGCTAGAAGAGAACATGGTATTATCAGCCGTATTAATGAAGAACAGATCATGGGCATGGGCTGTCTCCTGGAGAGTACTTGTGCCCAGGTAATTAGCATGTTGGAACAGGTGCACTAAAGCTACACACTGTCACACTGGTACACACTGTCCGAAAATTGTCTGGTTCAGCAGGAACTGGCCGATTTCGGTCAGTGTGCACAGCTGTCTATTCCACAGAAACTGGCTGTTGTCGAAGAAACATGCTGGAAAACCAGCATCAGATCAGCTCTGTGAATCTGTGATCTGTGAATTCTGGCAGGGGAGGAGCTGGAGAACCTTCCCACTGTCAGAATTCAACAGAACAGCAGGGGTGATCACTGAACCAACATAGCTTGTATTGGTATTGTGATCTGCTGTTATTTTAGCGTTGGTTGGAATGAAAAATAAAACCTGTAATGCCCTGTACACACGATAGGATTTTCCGACAAGAAAATCCATGGGATTTTTTCAGACGGATGTTGGCTCAAACTTGTCTTGCATACACACGGTCACACAAAGTTGGTCGGACATTCCAAACGTCAAGAACGCGGTGATGTACAACACGTATGATGAGCCGAGAAAAATGAAGTTCAATAGCCAGTGCTGCTCTTCTGCTTGATTCCGAGCATGCGTGGCACTTTGTGCGTTGGAATTGTGTACACACGATCGGAATTTCCGACAACAGATTTTGTTGTTGGAAAATTTGAGAACCAGATCTCAAATTTTGTGTGACGGAAATTCCTATGGAAAATGTGTGATGGAGCCCACACACGGTTGGAATTTCTGACAACAAGGTCCTATCAAACATTTTCCATCAGAAAATCCTATCGTGTGTACAGGGCATTAGTGTGTCCTAAATTTGTGTACTTCCTTCCTCTACTACCCTAGAATCTTAAAGCAGAACTTCACCCAAAAGGGGAAGTTCCACTCTTCCTCCTCCTCCCACACTCCACCTTTTCATATGGCACTTTTTTTTGGGGGGGGAGGGGAGCAAGTATAGCATGTTATTGTCCGCTCGCTTCCGGGTGGTGGATGGGGAAGCAACCCGTGTCTTTACTTCGCCTGCTGAAGCAGCTCAATGGGTGAATACTCTCCCTCCCTAGATGACGGATGCCCTCATACTGACGGGTTGAGCTACAGTATGTGAGTACTGCCTTACTGTTTCTCTGTATTCCTTGAACTGCACCGATCCTGACTCGCCACCATGTTGGCGGCCTGGTTACCTCCCTACCGCCAGGCGGTCAGCGCGGAACTGATCCATGCTCCCCTGTTGCTGATCTGTGCAGTTTCTACTGTTTATCCCAGTCCTCCAAGCTGCCGGGCGGACTGTTTGTTGGCTGATTTCGACTGCTGTCCACGGTGACTGGAGCACACCTAGCCGGTATGATGGATGACTGTCACCCGCCTTGCTTATGGGAGACTGGTATATTACTTTTTCTAATGACAGACTCCCTGGATATCACTGTCCTGCATTTCCACATTGGTTCCTGTTCAAGATACCTGGACTACACACCTTCTTGTTCCTAAGTTAGTGCCCCCAGCCTCGGCCAGGTAAATTTACATATCCTGTGCTTTCCGCCCTGTTGGTGGCATCTCTACCTTGTGCCTAGAACACTTTGTGCCTGGATTAGATCTTGCCTTCTTGAATGATGTTCATGTCCCTATGTGGATTATAACCTTGTTCAGTTCGGGGATCCAAGTGCATCCTAGTTTGGATGGATGTACAGGGTGGGTAGGGGTTGGGGGTATTTTTTTCATGTCCATCTTTCTTGGTTTTGTTTTGTTATGGAAGGAATGCTTTGTATATGCTTTTGGCAGATGTTGCAGCTGGGTTCGGGGTTGGCCTTTGTCTCCCCCAGGCTTCACATTCTACATCGGGTCCTCCATGGGGGTCCTGATGCAGTAGTCCAGCCCTACCTCCCATTTACCTTGGTACTGTCATGTCCCAGCTGACACTGATTTCCTGGAACGTTATGGGATTAAACTCCAAAATCAAAGGGGCCCTGGTCTTTAACTTCCTTAAAATTACCACCCTGACGTTTGTATCCTCCAAGAAATGGACCTAGTGGGAAGTAGAGTGCTTAGCCTTAAGAAGCCAAGGTGGGTCACTATTATCACACTACATATTCTACACATGCTAGCGGGGTCAGTATACTTGTCCGGAAAACCCTACCATTTGATCTGCTGGACCTGCATCTGGACCCTGAGGGTAAATTTGCAATAGTACATGCAATAATTGATAGTCTGCCCATGGTGTTGGTGGGCTTATATATCCCTCCCCTGGCCACGGTTGCTCTCCTCACCAGGGTGTTGCAGCTGGTGGCTACCTTTCCGGTCGCTGTAGTCATCCGGGCTGGGGATTTCAACATGGTCCCCTGCTCTAAGATTGACAAATTAACTCCAGATACGGCCACGGACTCACTGCTCTCATGTTGGGCCTCCACGTTCAGCTTTATTAATGTTTGGAGGTGGAAGCACCCTCAGACCCGCAGATATATATGTAACTCTGTGACCTATTCTGCTATTTCACGCATTGATTTAATCTATGTCAGCAACCCCGTTATGGCTAGGGTGTGGGAGGTATCGGTCCTTCCCAGAATTATTTCAGACCATGCCCCTAATCTTCTAAGCTTACGCACTAGGGTGGCCCTGACTGCATCCCTGTGATGCCTTTCGAGGTATTGGGTTTCCGATGAGCGGGTGGAGCCAGTGGTGGAATCGGCTATTTAGTCGTATTGTCAACTTCCTCCCCCGCCAGACCCTTCGGGCTCTAGCTGGGAAAGTTTTAAAACACACATTAGGTAACAATACCAGACGCCATAGGCTCGGCCCATAACTCTTTCAGATTTGCTGGAGACTCAGTATACATTGACTGGGGACGAGGCAAAAGGATGGATCTCTCTGTAGCGTTGAGGGAGGTCCAACTTCTTAGTCTCGGCGGCCAAGAAACAGTTATTATAGCAGTCGCAGAGAGTGTTTAAACAGGGTGAGCGGACGGGTCGCCTACTCGCCTAGTTCTCCAGAGAACAGACGATATCTGCACATGTGGCCAATATTAGAGATATAGATGGGAGACTATTATCCGATCCCGGAGAAATTAACTTTCGCT
Organism: Aquarana catesbeiana; assembly: GCF_042186555.1. Classification (NCBI taxonomy): domain Eukaryota; kingdom Metazoa; phylum Chordata; class Amphibia; order Anura; family Ranidae; genus Aquarana; species Aquarana catesbeiana. The sequence continues at coordinate 274,615,572 of NC_133324.1, forward strand.
TTGCTTCCTACTATGCAGATCTGTATTCCTCTAGGATTGGATAAACCCTGGCTGAACTGCACACCTTTTTGGAGTCGGTTCGGTTCCCTGAGCTCCCTGAGAAGGTGCGAGGGGGACCTAATGCTCCGCTCACACTGAAGGAAATCCAGAGTGCCATAGCCTCCATGCAGACAGGCAGGACCCCCGGAGAGGACGGTTTATCAGCTGAATTCTTTAAGACCCAGTGGCAAAATTTCATGAGGTATTGCTGAGGTCCCTTACAGATTCCTCCTTGCCCCCCTCAATGTCGCGTGCGGTCTTTGTGGTCATACCTAAGCCGGGAAAGCATCCGGAACTTTGTTCTTCCTACAAACCCATATCCCTGTTAAATGTAGACACTAAGATTCTCACTAAATTTTTGCCAGTTCGACTCAACAAAGTGATACTCTCATTAATACATGGGGACCAGACAGGCTTCATGCCAGGCAAGGGCACAGACATTAACCTCATAAGGTTACTCACTGTGGTCGACCGGGTGGGGACGGGGGGGACAGGTCAGAGTTGGTAGCTTCATTATGGATGACATTGCGCAAATGTGGTTTTGGGCCAGTCTTTATATCGTGGTTAACCACTTACGGACCGCCGTAATTTTTTTGAACCATAGAAACAAGAATCCCCCTTAGATTGGGACTTTAACAGACCACCACCTCTTGGAATAAAAAATATATATTTTATTGATATATTTAAAAAAGACGTAAAAGCGTCTATAACATACAAAATGAAAAATCATTCCATACACAACTGATACAGAATCAAAATCATGGGGGAGTACCCCGATACCCGTCGCGTTTCCGGTATTCTGGTACCTTCATCAGGGGATTGAGAGTTGTGAGTATTTTGTACATGTATGGATTCCCAAGGAATGACTTTGGGTTCAGGTAGCACCCATGGCCCCTAGGATCAAATAGCGTATTTTCATATGTGCCAGACCAAGGCTATATAAGAATAGTACGTGTATTGAGTTACCGGTATCAAAGAGTGTAATAAGTGAGCCAACTAGGGGAGAACGTTCATTAGAACCTGTAACATGCCGGCTGCATGCCGGAAGGATAAATATCCAAAGACAGTCCCATAGTGGTTGGCTCCTAATAACCCTTTGAGTATGCGGGTCCAGTGAGGGGTGCCTTCCCCTATCAGTGCTAGCCGTAATATTTTTAAACGCGCCCTGTCCCGCCGAGCTTATGTGCAGAAGCAAACGCATACGTGAGTACTGCTCGCATATGAAAACAGTGTTCAAACCACACATGTGAGGTATCGCCGCGAATGGTAGAGCGAGAGCAATAATTCTAGCCCTAGACCTCCTCTGTAACTCAAGTTTCTCACCATTCCACGAGCGGGCGCAATTTTGAAGCATGACATGTTGGGTATCAATTTACTTACATTATCTTTCACAATATAAAAAAAAATGGGCTAACTTTACTGTTGTCTTATTTTTTTATTTTATTTTATTTTTTTTTATTTCCATAAAAAGTGCGCTTGAAAGACCGCTGCACAAATACAGTGTGACAGAAAGTATTGCAACGACCGCCATTTTATTCTCGAGGGTGTTAGAAAAAAAATGTATAATGTTTGGGGGTTCTAAGTAATTTTCTAGCAAAAAAAAACAGCTTTTAACTTGTAAATAACAAATCTCAAAAAGAGGCTTGGTCCTTAAGTGGTTAAAACTGCTATACTTGAACCCGACGGCTCGGGTCCGTACAAATGGCATGCCCTTCCCACTCCACTGAGGCACCAGGCAAGGTTGCCCGCTCTGCCCTGCTCTCTTTGCCCTGGCCATTGAACCTCTGGCAATGATGCGCCAGGCCTCCTCTGCAGTTGTTAGTATATCTGTGCCCCCTCTGATGGAAAAAGTGTCTATGTATGCAGACGACACTCTCCTTTATCTAGGTGATGCCCGCAAATCCTTGACAGCTGCTCTGGAGATTATTTATGTATTCGGTAGATTCAAAATCAATTGGGATGAATCAGTGCTATTCTCCTTGACTCATGCGACCTCTCCCGCTGATCTGCCTGCCTCCCTTCAATGAGTGGATAAGTTCAAGTACCTTAGTATCCTTATCCAGAAAGATTTGTCCAAATACATGGAGGACAATGTATGCCCGGTCTTCCAGAACCTCCTTAGGAGGTGTGTAATTTGGAAAAGTCTGCTGCTTACGCCAGTAGGTAGAGTCAATTTAGTTAAAATGTCTTTTCTCCCTAAATTTCTATACGTGTTTAGACACGTGTTTAGACACACCCCGATTTGTATGCCTAACTTTTTTTTAGCAAACTGGACCAGGCCATCAGCTCTTTTGTCTGGAAGAGCTCTGTCCCCAGAGTGACTAGAGCCACGCTCCAACTCCCCTTATCAGGAGGGCTGGCGTTACCTAACTTTAAAAAATATTACTGGATAGCTGTCTTGGTGTTTGTGCGGTGGTGGTTTGCACAGCATCTAACCCTGCAGTTAACTTTGAAGCCGCAATATTGGGTTCATACTCTGAACTCAGTAACCTGGTGTATAGGGGACCCAGATCCAACCCCCACATTACCACCCCCAAAGAGACCACGGCTTTGGTGTAGAGACAAGCTTCCCTGTCTATGACGGGGACTGGAGCATTCTCTCCTTACACTCCGCTGTGGGGTAACCCGTTTTTGCCTCATTTGCGGACCATCCCCGACCCAAAGGTGTGGGCTCGATATGGGGTTAGGACGCTGCGTGATAGTAGTCTTCTCACTTTTGCAGAGATGAAAACTCGATTTTTGGCATTCTGTTCGATCGCAGTTTCCTCATCGTCCTTGAGCCCCACTCGGTGGAACGGCTTCTCATTGCCCGCAATATAGACTGGACGCTCTCCTCCATTTTTTTCAGGCTTACCTGTGCGGGGGGCAGTGGGGCGGGTAGGGCCCTTCAGGCTTGGCGACGTGATATACTGGCCCTGACAGACAAAGACTGGATCAAAACCCTCCAACAATACATTCCCCTTATAATTTCCACTAAAGACCGATTTATCCAGTTAAAATTCCTCCATAGGGCATATCTGGGTTATCTACCCCACATCTAATGCCCTCTGCCCACGATGTCGAAGGGAGGTGGGAAATTTCATACACATGGTATGGTCATGCTCGTCAATTCAGAGCTTCTGGCAGGCGATGGTTGCTGACGTTCAAAGGATCAGTGGGGTGCCCCTCACACTGGACCCCCTGATCTTCCTGTTAGGAAAGACAGATAATTTACCTGCAAACATGCATAGTAAACTCTTCATATTTTATGCTGCATACTATGCTCGGAAAACTATACTGCTTCGATGGAAGGCACCTGACCCCCATTTGGAAAAAGCTGATAAATTATATTCTGCCAGTTTACAAAATGACGTGTATGGGCCGCAATTGCCGGAAAAGTTCCACAAAATTTGGTCGGCCTAGGTGGAGGTTAGACACCTTATGCTGTAATCCCAATCCAGGATTCCCTGCCTCCGGTTCCCCCTCCACCCCCCCCCCCCCGCCTACCCAATATCTGTTCCCCCCTTCCTGTTGGCATTTTTTGCTCCCCCCCTCCCGATCCCCCCAGGTCTGGCATTGCATTATATCTGATCATCTTCTGGATGTAAATGGATTGATTTACTTACATTGAATATGTCTTTCTTGGTTCTATATCCTTGGATGATGTACTGAAAACCTGTTTTGTGTAACATCTGCTGACAGTATCAATAAACATTCCTTCTGTAAAAAAAAAAAAAGTCAGCAGCTACAGTATTTGTAGCTGCTGACATTTAATTTTTTTGGGGGGGGGAGGTTGAATGGAGCTCCTCTTTAAGCAGTGTTATCAGCCCTGCCCAGTTCACCTGTCAGCACTACAGAACACCTCCCCCTAAGTTATGGAAATGAGTAGAGGAGGAGGTGTTTTGAAGCCCAAATCCAGAGCAAGTGGACTAAAGTGACAATAGTGCTTTCCTATAGATACTATATCGTAAAAACAAAGAAAAAACATTCTGAAAAAAAGAAAACTAAAGCAACCACCACATTTATGAACTGATAGGAAGAAATATATTACAGTTTTGTTCTTGGGTTTGAATACACTTTAACTTGAAACATCCCCTCTGCTCAGAATGAAAAGGTTTTGCTAGTAAATGCTAAATTACAAAAAAATAAAATAAAATAGCAGAGCACATCCTGGTATGTGAGTATGCCTAGACACGCTTATACATACAGCCTCATAGCTTTATATCTGCAGCGTGAGATCAAAGGCAGCAATGCAGATATACAGCTATAAGGTCGTATGCACAGGAGTTTCTAGAAAATTTGGTGATGTCATTATTGTGCTTCTTACTGTTCTCCTTGCTGGAGGAGAGGAAGGAACGCAAAGCCTATACCAAGGTGGCTACCTCCACACAGAGGTATAGGGTAGAACAAGGTATGGTAAGTCAGTAATGAGAGAAATATCAGCTGCAGGGAGACCACAGGAAATACTGGGGACTAGGTTTAAACTGGAACTCCAGCCTGGTCCCGAGCCTACATTCACTTTGAAAGATGAGACATAAAAAGGGGAGGAGAATTTGGGACTTTAAATGAAATTACGGTCTGGTAAGGTCGCATATTTCCATCCCTATGACTATAATTTAAAAAACCCGCAAGCGAGTAGCTAGCAAGTAGATGAGTGGTGCTAGAGCTTAGAGGACTTTCTGTGAGGAGACAGCACTGGAGAGGAGGCAAGTATGAATCACGATTGTGAAAAATATGGCATTGTTGGTAACATGGGAAATGGCATGAATAGAAATCATATGCATTTTGTCTGATCATGCATTCTTCCTATAGCAATTCTAATCAGATAATACGGATGTACTTGGTACATGGGCTACCACTGACCTCCAGAAGTTGGGTATCTGCTAAATATTTTTCCTTCCAGTGATCCACAAATACAAAATCCAGAGTGTCCACTTCATATTTCTTCTTTAGCTGGGGAATAATATCGTGTGTGTTGCCTTCCAATACCTGAACCTGAAAATCAATTGAAAACTTTCTTAACACAGCATAGGTACTGCTAAACTACTGAACGCTACATATTACAGTATATATTATATAAGCAAAAGTGATTACTGCAAAAGATATCTGCTCCAGGATTCCATGATCTTCCTACATATATGTCAGTTTCCCTTTATTTATGATAAGTATGTATAAAGCCCTGACAATTTATGCAGCTCTTTACATATTGTACATTCACATCAGCCCCTGCCCTCAAGGAGTTTTGTAATCTAAGTTTCCAAATGCCGCGTACACAGGAGCAGACTCTGCGGCAGACTTGGTCCGGAGGACCGGAGTCCATCGGATAATTCGATCATGTGTGGGCTCCAGTGGACTGTTTTTCCCCCAAAAGTTCGACGGGCCTAGAAATGAAACATGTTTCAAATCTTTCCAACGGACTCGAGTATGGTCGCCTGTATGCTAGTCCGACGGACAAAAACCGATGCTAGGGCAGCTATTGGCTATCAACTTCCTTGTTTTAGTCCGGTCGTATGTCATCACGTACGAATCCGTCGGACTTTGGTGTGATCGTGTGTAGGCAAGTCCGTTCATTCGGAAAGTCCGTCGGAAAGTCAGTCGAAAAGTCCACCAGACCTAGTCCGTCGAAAAGTCCGCCCGTGTGTACCATAACTCACATGCACACATACACACACATGCCAGAGTTAATCTTGAAAAGAGCCAATCAACCTTTGAGCTTGTCTTTGGAGTGTGGGAGGAAACCCACAAAAGCACAGCTAAAACATAAAAAACTCCATGCAAATAGTGTCCTCACCAGGATTTCAGCCAGGCATCGCAGTGCTGTACAGAAGAAGCACTAACCACTAAGCCACTGTGCTGCCCTTTAAACTTACTGCATGACTTTTACATCCTTGACTAACTTGCATGGGTTAGGTCTCTTCCTCGCCACGGTTTACTCCAACATTGGAAAAGGAGAACTCAATTGTCTAAAAGCCTAGAAAATGAAATCAATTTGCAGTCAAGAAAGGGTCATTTAAAACTGAACTCTATGAAAATAAAAGAAAATACTCCTTATGTTATGTTTTAATAAAAAACACTCTGCTAAGGTGAAGGGGTGCACCTATACAGGTAGAAGCCATCCAAAATTCAGTGTCCTCATGGCAGAGCCCTGAAAAGTGGGCAGTGCCCTGAAAATTGGGCAGGGAATGATATAAGCATACAGTACAATGTAGCTATAGTGCTGATTTTCCAATATTAGTTTTAGTTTATATTACTTGCGTGCGCTACAGTTCTACTTTATCATTGTGGTAACTGGAATCAGATTGAATACATTAAACTGCAGGCAGGAATACCAAACACATTTGGGTTTATATTTATAAAGCAGTGAATCTAACATTCACTAAAGGTGAATCTTCCTGGTGCATGCGTTTTAAAAGACACCACCATCGAATGTTTACTAAAAGTCCCATTCACTGCTTTAAAAATATGCCCATCAGTGTTCTTTAACCTCCCTGGTGGTATTCCCGACTGTGGCTCGGCGTTAAATTTCAGTACCATCAACGGTAAACCCGAGCCACACTCGGGATTGCATTGCAGAATCCTGGTGCAGGTTACTTACCTTGACCCCAGGATCCTGCGATGTCCCCCTGCTGTGTCTGCGGGCTGTGTACTCCGCCCGATGCCTCTGTGTTCGGGGCTCCGTTCCCTGCGAGCGTCGCGACACATGGGGCGGAGCCCGGCGGCAAATTCTAAAAGTACACAAAACATAAACATATACAGTACACTGTAATCTTACAGATTACATTACTGTATCAAATCATTTCACATCCCTTTTGTACCTAGTGCTTTGTCCAGTGCCCTACATGCAGTTTTATATTATATATACAGTAAAACCTTGGTTTGAGAGTAACTTGGTTTGAGAGCATTTTGCAAGACAAGCAAAAGTTTTTAATAAATTTTGACTTGATATACAAGCGATGTCTTGATATACAAGTAGTGTCATGTCACAACCGAGTATAACATTGAACAGAAGTGTAGCAATATGGTTACAATTATTAAGGTACGACATTTAGCAAGTCAAATGGTTAATGATTAAAACAGGCACATCTAAGTATGCAGGCATCCGGAGTAAAGCTGTCCACATAGACCATCCTCCGCACCACCATCATCCCTTCCAGGCTGTGCTCCACAAGTGCTTCAAGCCTCGCTTTTTAAATTTCTCTACTGCAAGGTAGTCTTCCTGGTCACGATTGCAGACTGACAGCGATGAGAGCCGGAGATGCAGTGGACCGTCTATGTGGACAGCTTTACCCCAGATGCTTGCATACTTAGATGTGCCACTTTTAATCATCAACCATGTGAGTTGCTAAATGTTGTACCTTTATTAAATGTAACCATATTGCTACACTTAGAGGCGCCTCTCTTCTCTTTTATTCACTGTAGCTCCTGCTGGATTTTGCTTCTAATCCCCTTGTGGAGACTTCCATTTGTGGATGGACATTTTATGGTTACACAACCATCACATTGCTATAATCTTTTTATATGGACTATATACTGAAGGACTTATGAATCAATGGTTGTGGAACGAATCATCTGAGTTTCCATTATTTCTTATGGGGAAATTTGCTTTGACATACAAGTGCTTTGGATTACAAGCATGTTTCTGGAACAAATTATGCTCTCAATCCAAGGTTTTACAGTACTGTTATTTCTGCCTGGAAACTTGAGATTGTCCATGGCAACCAAAAAGTGTCCCTTTACGTCAAAAGTGGTTTTAGACAAGCTAGAAAACAGCAATAGTAAATTAGAACAATTGCAGAATTGAGCGATAGTGAATTGTGAGGAAATTTATTTTATTATTATTATACAGGATTTATATAGCGCCAACAGTTTGCACAGCGCTTTACAACATGAGGACAGACAGTACACTTACAATACAAATCAATACAGGAGGGATCAGAGGGCCCTGCTTGTTAGAGCTTACAATCTAGAGGGGAGGGTCAAGTGGAAACAAAAGATAATAACTGTGGGGGGGTGAGCTGATGGAGAAAATGAAAATACAGTTGTTAAGTGTGGGTAGGGTAGGCTTCTCTGAAGAGAAGGGTTTTCAGGGATCATCTAAAAGCTAATAGAGAAGGAGAAAAGTGGACAGATTGGGGTAAGGCAAGGATTGGCGAGGCTTTGGAAAAGTCCTGGAGGCGAGCAAAGGAGGAGGTGATGAGGGAGCTAGAGAGCAGGAGGTCTTGAGAAAGCAGGAGGTCTTATTATATTATTATTTTATATAATTATTTATAGTTATCTATTATATTATAATTTATGATTTTGTGTTTCAAACTTTATCATACCTGGGATGTCTTCTAGACTCTTGTTTGGACAGATTTAAGTGTGTTATTACTAAGAATTAAAGGCCTACAATATAAAACGCTAAATTTCCAAAACAATGTACCGCTTTGAGACGCAAAAATCTGACATAATCATACCGCCAGGGTGGCTACAACAGTATTGTTAGATGGTTTGGTATGGGATAAAAGATATTTTAAATCAAAAATATAAACATTTTTAAGCATAAAGCTGATCCCTGTATAACTAACTATGTGCAGGTGATTTGATGATCCAGGCTCCCCTGGCAGACATCAGATCCAGGTTCTTGGCCTCAACTGCAGCAGCACAACTTAGTCAAGAACAACTCCCCTTCCCCCCAGATTGCTGAATGGTTATCGAAGAAGCAGCAGTGGAGTCATAAATTTGCTCTCCCCTCCTGTCAGAATGTTCTTTATCAGTACATGTACAGTATATTGCAACGCACCTGACTGGGTTCTAGTGCTAGCCCTCCCTTTCTCAGCCTGACAGCTGTTGTACCTGATACCTGAAGAGTCTGATACGAATACAGATTTAGCTACTTACACTAGCATTTGACCTCCACTACAGAAGCAGCAGTACATCACGGTCAAGAACTCAGCAGCAGCAGAGCCTGATTGCTTCCTATTGATGGCTCTGCCTCTTCCATTCTGGGAAATTGCTGTGCATGTGAATTTCAGAAACCTGATATCAAGACAAATTTGGGTACTTACACTAATAACATTTAATGCCAGGCATTGGCATGTTATACATAGTTACACTGGTCTAGCTTGGACCAATGTAATTATATATACAGTATCTCACAAAAGTGAGAACACCCCTCACGTTTTTGTAAATATTTTATTATATCTTTTCATGTGACAACACTAAAGAAATGACAGTTTCATACAATGTAAAGTAGTGAATGTACAGCTTGTATAACAGAGTAAATTTGCTGTCCTTTCAAAATAACTCAGCACACAGCCATTAACGTCTAAACTGCTGCCAACAAAAGTGAGTGCACCCCTAAGTGAAAATGTCCAAATTGGGCCCAATTAGCCATTTTCCCTCCTCGGTGTTATGTGACTCCTTATTGTTACAAGGTCTCAGGTGTGAATGGAGAGCAGGTGTGTTAAATTTGGGGTTATTGCTCTCACTCTCTCATACTGGTTACTGGAAGTTCAACATGGCACCTCATGGCAAATAACTCTCTGAGGATCTGAAAAAAAGAATTGTTGCTCTACATCGAGATGGCCTAAGCTATAAGAAGATTGCCAAGACCCTGAAACTGAGCTGCAGCACAGTGGCCAAAACCATACAGAGGTTTAACAGGACAGGTTCCACTCAGGACAGACCTTGCCATGGTCAACCAAAGAAGTTGAGTGCATGTGCTCAGCGTCATATCCAGTGGTCGTCTTTGGGAAATAGTCGTATGAGTGCTGCCAGCATTGCTGCAGAGGTTGAAGGGGTGGGGGTCATCCTGTCAGTGCTCAGACCATACGCCGCACACTGCATCAAATTGGTCTGCATGGCTGTCATCCCAGAAGCCTCTTCTAAAGATGATACACAAGAAAGCCCGCAAAAAGTTTGCTGAAGACAAGCAGACTAAGGACATGGATTACTGGAACCATGTCCCGTGGTCTGATGAGACCAAGATAAACTTATTTGGTTCAGATGGTGTCAAGCGTGTGTGGCGGCAACCAGGTGAGGAGTACAAAGACAAGTGTGTCTCCTACAGTCAAGCATTGTGGTGGGAGTGTCATGGTCTGGGGCTGCATGAATGCTGCCAGAACTTTGGAGCTACAGTTCATTGAGGGAACCATGAATGCCAACATGTACTGTGACATACTGAAGCAGAGCATGATCCCCTCCCTTCAGAGACTGGGCTGCAGGGCAGTATTCCAACATGATAACGACCCCAAACACACCTTCAAGATGACCATTGCCTTGCTAAAGAAGCTGAGGGTAAAGGTGATGGACTGGCCAAGCATGTCTCTAGACCTAAACCCTATTGAGCATCTGTTGGGCATCCTGAAATGGAAGGTGGAGGAGCACAAGGTCTCTAACATCCACCAGCTCTCTGATGTCGTCATGGAGGAGTGGAAGAGGACTCCAGTGCAGTGGCGGCTGGTGCTCAAAATTTTTTGGGGGGTGCAAACAAACTGAAAAAATTGTGAAAAAATAACCATCAATTGCAGCCACTGTGCCATCAAACGCAGCCACTGTGCCAAACGCTGCCACTGTGCCCATCAAACGCTGCCATTGTGCCATCAACTGCTGCCAGTGTGCCCATCAAATGCTGCCAGTGTGCCCAACTGCCCATCATATGCTGCCAGTGTGCCCATCAAATGCTGCCACTGTGCCATCAAACACAGCCACTGTGCCATCAAATGCAGCTAGTGTGCCAAACGCTGCCACTGTGCCCATCAAGCGCTGCCACTGTGCCATCAAATGCTGCCAGTGTGCTCATCAAACGCTGCCAGTGTGCCCAACTGCCCATCATATGCTGCCAGTGTGCCCATCAAATGCTGCCAGTGTGCCCATCAAATGCTGCCAGTGTGCCCATCATATGCTGCCAGTGTGTCCATCATATGTTGCCAGTGTGCTCCCCACCCGCTTACCCTGTGTCTGTGGGGCATCGGGTGACAGCGACGAGCGGGGTCCTTCGTGCGTCTCCTCTCCTGCCTCATCTCCTGTGCTCTCCTCCATAGGCGTCCAATAGCGGTGCCTGTCATTTCAGCCAATCAGTTGACAGGTAACAGACCCGAGCACCTGATTGGTGGAGAGGCGGTTCAGTGTTAGGAAAGCGAATGAACACAGCTGAGTTGAGCTCGCAGTTTACCAATTTTGCAACCTTAGAGCCTTACTTGCCAGCTCCGCTCGGGCCGTGCGTTCCACGGAGCTTCAGACGTCACTTTCGGTTTCCCTCTGGCACAGGGAAACTGGAAGTAACCTCTTAACTAGAACAACAAAGCACCCGCCCGTAGTGATACTACGGGCGGAAGTTGTTCGGCACGATGGAATGTGCCACAAAGCAAGTAAAATCCTGCAAATGAAGCGCCTCGTCTGCAACCTCGTGATTGCATTGACGTGGCGCTTCCCATAGTGCGCCCGTGCACCCCCTATGGATGGGCCGCCACTGCTCCAGTGGTAACCTGTGAAGCTCTGGTGAACTCAATGCCCAAGGGGGTTAAGGTAGTGCTGGAAAATAATGGTGGCCACACAAAATATTGACACTTTGGGCCCAATTTGGATATTTTCACTTAGGGGTGTACTCACTTTTGTTGCCAGCGATTTAGACATTAATGGCTGTGTGTTGAGTTATTTTGAGGGGGCAGCAAATTTACACTGTTATGCCCTGTACACACAATCGGACTTTCCGACGGAAAATGTACGATCGGAGCTTGTCAGAAGTTTATTCGTAACTTCTCGTCTCTGGTCAAGCCCCTGACCGATATGACCAGAAAGAACGGTAACCCACAGAGTTGGTCTCCGGAGTCCATTCAGGCCTTTGAAAGTCTCAAGGCTGCCTTTGTTTCTGCTCCTGTGTTGGCACATCCTGATCCTACGTTACCTTTTATCCTTGAGGTTGATGCTTCTGAGACTAGTGTTGGCGCCCTTCTGTCTCAACGTCCTACCTCTGAGAGTGCTATGCATTCTTGTGGCTACTTTTCCAAGAAATTGTCACCTGTGGAGTGCAATTACGAGATTGGTGACAGAGAGCTGTTGGCGATCATTTTAGCCCTGAAAGAATGGAGACATCACCTCGAAGGTACCACTGTGCCAGTTCTCATTCTCACTGACCATAAGAATCTCACATTCTTGTCTGAGGCTAAACGCCTCTCTCCCAGAAGGGCGCGATGGGCTCTTTTCTTGTCAAGTTTCAATTACATTGTCTCATTCTTACCTGGTACTAAGAATGTAAGGGCTGACGCCTTGTCACGACAATTTTCCTCCACTTCCAAGTTGGAGTCGGTTACGGTTCCTATGATTCCTTCTGATCGTATTCTGGCTACGGTTCGCTCCAGTGTTACTTCTCCTTTGGGTGAGAAAATTCTTGCTGCTTAGGTCAATGCTCCTCCTGAGAAACCTTGTGACTGCTGCTTTGTCCCAGAGTGTCTCCGTACTGCCGTGTTTCAGACTTACCATTCTCCCAAGGCTGCTGGCCAGAGTTTGTTTACAACAGTGCCTCAAATTCAGCTTCCCGATTGTCCCCATTTATAGCGAATTATGGTTTCCAACCTTCCATGTTGCCAGACTCGTTTGTTCCGCAGAGTATTCCTGCGCTAGATGAGCATATCCGTGGTCTTCGTTCCACTTGGGCACAAGTCCAGGAGGCTTTGCGTCATGCTAATGATAGGTACAGACTCCATGCTGAATGCAGACACCTGCCTGCGCCTTCCTACCAGGTTGGGGACAGGGTCTGGCTGTCATCTCGCAACCTCCGACTTCGTGTTCCCTCACTGAAGTTCGCACCTCAGTTTATTGGGCCTTTCCACATCCTTCACAGGATTAACCTAGTGGCTTACGCATTGGACCTTCCTCCTAGTATGTGTGCATCTCAAATGTGTTTCATGTCTCCTTATTGAAACTGTTGGTCTGCAACCGCTTTATCACCTCGGTGCCATGTCCTCACCCTATGCAGGTTGTGAACCATGAGGAGTATGAGGTACAATCCATTGTTGACTCCCGTAGGTTCCGTGGGCGCATACAGTACCTGGTGCATTGGAAGGGGTACGGTCCGGAGGAACGCTTCTGGGTCTCATCCTCGGACGTACATACCCCTGCCCTCCTCCATGATTTCCATAGATGGTTTTCCCTCAAGCCCGGTGGTCCTCCGAGGGGGAGGGGTCGTTGAGGAGGGGGTACTGTCAGGGCTGGTTCAGCCCCTCCTTCTCTGCGCTGGCCGCTCAGCTAATTGCCAGTTCTCTTCTCTCTCCACAGTTAACCAGCTGTTGTGGATCTGCTCGTCAGTCCTGCCTACTTAAAGATGTCCAGCTCACTTCTTTCCTGCCTTCGCCTTGGTCACATCACAAGAAACCATCTCCTGCGTTCCTGTTTAAAGACTGGCTTGCTGACATCCTTTCTGGCTCCTTATCCTGCTTGCTGTTCCTCCACTTGGCCCCCTGACTTCTGGCCTGGCTGATTACCCGATCTGGTTACTGAACTCTGGCTTGGCTGACTACCCGATCCGGTTACTGAACTCTGGCTATGTTTTGACTACGCTTACTCTATTTACCTTTTTATTAATAAACAAGTGTGATTTAACTGTACTTCTGTCTTGGTCTGGTTTATGGTTTCTGACAGAAGTGACTCATGCTGATAATAGAGGTATGACACTTAATGCTTTGGAGAGAGACAACTAAGCACTACAGATATATTTGCTCTGTTCAGATTTCATAACTGGGGTTATCAAATACTTTAACAGTTAACAAGCTACTATATCTAGAAGGTTGTGGTAAAAAATACCTTGTCTTTAAGTCCAGCAAATTCAATTATCTGTTTGGCTACTGCAGCATATGCGGGGTTAAACTCTACAGTAAAAAAACAAGCTCCAGGCTTTAAGAGTCGTGCTATTCGGATTGTTGAGTATCCACAGTATGTGCCCAGTTCAAGTAATGTGTTTGGGTTGGTCTCTTTCACTACATTGTCCAAGATCAGGCCTGTAACACATACACAAAACATGATATATAAGATGGTTAAAAGTAAACTGGCATAACATATTTAAAAATATAAAATATAAAACTCTGGCTTAAAAAAATAATTCTATTAAAGTAAGCATTCTTAACTCAAAGGAGTACCTTCCATTACTCTTAGCCTCAACAAATTCCTTTCTTTTTGCTGCAGTGATCCAACTTCCTGTTGGATGGTGGCTACATTTGTAGCGTTGTATGCACAAACATAGCCACCCTCTCTTGCTTGATCCTGAGATAGACTATGGACTATGGGGTTTGAAGTGTGCAGAGAGCAGTGTACATGGTGGCAAGCAATGTGCAGGGCTTGTTCCAAATAAAGAGAAGTAAGGGGGAAAACAGAAATTCTGGAGCTCGTGGAGGGCATTACAAAAAGGCATAAAAACACAGTAAGAAACAATTTCAGGGAAAACAGACTAAAGAGCATTAAGTAGTGGATGTGTATGGGTTATTTTTGGAGAATAATACAGTTTAGTGCCTTTTAAAGCCAACCTGAAAAGGGAGGAAATGTACAATTCTGTTTTGGCAATATATAACTCCAGGTGCCTGCATGTCAGCAACTCCAATGCCTCATCCCCAGAGAGCACACTTTGGTATATAAATATCCCTCTTCATAATCCATTCTATTGGCCAATGGGACCATTACTGTGTTGGGCCAGTAGTAAGAAAATTTCTTTTACAAACTTGTGTAAATAAAAGTATAATTTAACCTGTTAAGTACCTTGGTTCTGCCCATTACGTCCTGGAGTCCTCCACTAAGAAGATGTCTATATGTGTAGACATAGGAGTTGCTGTTTGACAGATGAGAATCAGATCTGTGTTTTAGAGCTGCAGTTAGCAGCTTTTTCAGTACTAATCATCAGAAACACATGTTCCTGTGTCAGTGGGTATTAAAATGACAACAAAAACTGACGCATTGTACTAGCTGAGTCTCTCGGGAGCAACAAATTACAATGTATCTGTTGTTTATCTCATCTCTACCATTAAGGAGAAGCCTTGTATTTTTTCAATGAATACAAAGCTTCCTCTGATCCGCCAAGTTGGACAGACGGCAGATGACATCATGATCTCCATCTCAGTCAATGAGAGGAAGTCTTGTATTTACTTGAAAAATCAATGTATTGAAAGACTTCTCCTAAATGGCAGCAATGTGGTACAACCACCTCTCTCTAAAACTGGTCAGAAAACCTATTATATACTTTATATTTTGAAGTAGGGTTGAGTCATAGGCAGGGAAAGACTAACCAAACAAACATTCTGTTCTGTGAAGAAGGTTCTTCCGGTTCCTGGTCATGGTTTAGGACTGCAGTGCATGGACAGTACTAGGAAACCTTTTACTTACATGTCTGTAAGCATTCTTAGAAGGACCTTATTACACTTGTGGTTTTTGTTTAAGAGTAAGCAGAATGTATAAACTCTGCTATGCAACAGTAGCTCTGCATAAGAACATTCTCTATCCATAGCTATATTATTTTTAGACACAGTACAGAACGGCTAATATCCACAAGGTTTATTTCTACTTTCTGTGCATGTTGGGAAATTGTTTTTAGACAGTTTTCACCAAAACAAGTGTTCCTGTCGGAAGATGTCCCCTCACCTATAATTTCAGTGTAAATTTAGGATCTCACATCCCTCTCTGTTCACATGAGAATCATCATGAGGAAAAATAGAGAGGATGACAATAAAACCATGGAGCTTCTAACCTAACCCTACTCCCTCCAAACCAGAGTTCAGCCTACAGATACATTCTTGTATGCACAGTCCCTTGATTTGCTCCATGCACAATTAGATATAAAGTTCCACGTGCCTTTAAGAATTCTTCGTAAAAATGAAATATCTTATAGCATATGAAATGTACATTTTTAAGGTAAAGTTATATAATATATGTAAAGATAGAAGAATTACCTTTCTGATCTCCCACATTCATGGCCCATTCCATCTGATTGCAGTACTTGTCAATATGATCCACCACGCTTTGGGGGTCTCCACGCACTGCATTCTCGAGCACAAACTGCAAGACTCGCTTTTCCTTTGTCTGATTTATCAAGAGATCCTTGATTCTAATTGTAATTTCATAATAGACAATTTTGGCATATGCACGCCGTTGATCATGCAGAACAATATACAAGGTGAAAACGAACAGAGCACCTGCTGCCAGAAGCAAAACTGTGCTCAGGTCCAGCATCTGCATAAGAAGAAATAATATTATTATTTTTAATTGCAGTCAAACAGCTATTCAGCAATCAAAAACAGCATTGGGGCTCGCTCACACTAAGTGCTTTGTCATTATGCTGCATGGACATGAGAAAGAAAACACCGGGGGTTTACTGCTACTTTGAGTTTATTTGTAGCCAAATAATTTGAAAAAGTTGTAAATGGTTAAAACCCTTGCCAGTTACTATATTGCTATCTATGTCCCATTGGGAAGATTTCCCTTTACTTGTCCCAGAAACAATTGAGTGCTGCGCGTGATACTTTTTTTATTTGCACTAACATACACAGTTTTTCAGGACAAGCTTTTGGAGTATGTCCCCTTTTTCAAGGTCCTAGCATTACTTTACTTGTTCAAAAGACACAACAGGAAGTCATTCAAAAGTAAATGCAAAGAACCTCTTAGATACTTGTCACAAGAAGAAGTGTCCCTAAGGAAAGATCCCCCCACCAGCACCACAACAGTGGTTACATTTTTGAATTTCCTTTAGTTTCAGTTCTGGTGACAATGGAGAGGGTGAATCTCCCCAGCAGGGTCATAGACAGCAATAGAAATCTGAGAGGGCTGCCTGTCCTTTCCTGCTCTGCAAAAAAGGAAAGTTTTGGCTATACTTATACTTGAAGCAGAATGCTAAATTGAGAATGCCAGAATGTAAACTGAGTTATGTGTACATTCCAAAGAAGACTGTGAGTAGGTAGGCAATTTAACTTGTAGAGTAAAAAAATAGCCTTGGATGAAGAAGCCAACTGAACAAAATGAAAGCTAGTGTCAACCAATTTTGACCTACACCACATTAATTCACAATACATACACATTTCATGTTCAATAAAAATTTATAGGGAGCTGTAAAACTGTTTTTTTGATATTTATAATTTAATTTGAATTCCTCTTCTGAAAATTGTGACCGCCACAGCACCAATCAGGGATGTGCCAAAACAGACTCACACTGTAGAGAGCTTTCATCAGCAGAGTAATATAAGCCCCTCCCAAGGATCTTTCACTGCAGATGCAGGGAAATGGGGAAAGATCATGATCACACAACAATGATCCAGAAATAAGGTACTTAGAGGATTTAAAAGAAAAATAACACAGTGGCATGATATATATGATTTATGTTAATGAAATATGGCAATTAACACCTCACTGTTTAGCGATACTGTTTAATGATACTGTAATAGACCTAAAATAAAGTACTGGACCCACATCCACATAGTGAACTTATATTTTTTTCCTAAATGGAATGGCCATATACTGTGTATATATACGGTATACATATGTTTTTGTAATTTTTGTTATATTGTATTATAATAAAGATTACTGTCTCCTTTTAGCCAGGTGTAAATAAATCATTCTCGCTATCTGTAAGTGATCTATTGCCATAATTTGGACCTTTAAGTTGTTTCTGTCCAAAAAGGGCAAACTGTATAAAGTCCATAGTAAGCAATAACAACTGACAATATGCATTCACTGAATAAATAAAAAAAATATATACTAAACAGACATAACTTTATGACCACCCAACTAATATTGATTAGGTTTTCCTTTTGCCACCAAAACAGCCCCTTTTGCTGTGAATAAATAAATGCAACTACAGTGGAACCTCGGATTGCAAGTAACGTGGTTAACGAGCGTTTCACAATATGAGCACTGTATTTCTAAAAATCCCAACTCGGTTTGCGAGTGTTGTTTCACAAAACGAGCAGGATTCAGGCCAAAGTGGTTTGGAATGCGCTTTTGGCCTGAGGTGGGAGGCGCCGGAGCCGATTGTCGCCGCTCGGAAATGCACGGAAAGGCCCGAGGACATTTCAGCTGACCGCGGCAAACCTCGGAAAGGCTCTTGAACGGAGTCTTTCCGAGGTTTGCCGAGGTCAGCCGAAGTGTGCTCGGGCCTTTTTGGCGTTTCCGAGGCTCTCCAGCGCCCCCTGCCTCTGGCCGCATGCAGTATTGCATCCCATTGAAGTCAACGCGGAACTAATTATTTTCGTTTCCATTGACTTCATTGGGAAAACTCGCTTTGATATGCGACTACTTTGGATTATGAGCATACTCCTGGAACGGATTATGTTCGTAATCCGAGGTTCCACTGTAGACCTCTGAAAGTATCCTTTGGTATCTGACACTAAGCCATTAGTAGCAGATTCTTTACGTCCTGTAAGTTTCTAGGTGGGACCTACATGAATTGCACTTGTGTCTCCAGCACATCCCACAGATGCTTGAGTGGTTTGAGATCTGGAGAATTCCGAGGCCAAGTCAACACTTCAAACTCATTGTTGTATTGCTCAAACCATTCTTGCAGTGCAGAAGGTCATATTATTATGCTAAATGAGGCCACTGCCATCAAGGAATACCGTTTCCATAAGGGACTGTACTTGGTCATCAATAATATTTGGTACATGTCAAAGTAGCATTCACATTAATAGCAAAACCCAAGGGTTTCCAGCAGAGCCTTGCCCAAAACATTACATTGCCTCCGCCGGCTTGCTTCTTCCCATACCGCATCTTGGTGGCTTCCCCAGATAAGCAGCGCACACACACAGCCATCCATATGATATACAAGAAAAGATGATACATCAGACCATGCCACCTTCTTCCATTGCTCCATGGTCTAGTTCTCATGTTCTCATACGCATGTGCCCATGTTCACTTGCTGTCTAATATATTCCACTGACTTCTAATGAGTTAATCAGTGTTATTCATTTACCCTGTCAGTGGTCATAAAGTTATGGCTGATCAGCGTACGTTTCCTTTAAATGAAACTGTCATAGAGAAACATAGTGGCTATCACAGTTTACCTTCTTCTAAAAATGTTCATTGCTTGGCCATCTCTGAATTCAGTACTTTCTAAGTAATGCAAAGCCTCCCTTGCTGATCTGGCATATGATGCTCAGTACAGATTGTGAAATAAAATTCCTGTTTGACGTGGCCCTAAACTGGTCAAAGGTTAAAGTATTGGAAGCAATTCTGTTGTGAAGAAAGCTGAACCGCAAACAAACCATGAAGGAAAATGACTTGCCTTGTAAAAAGGTTTGCATGTACGAAAAGTGCTTAGCCTTTCTAGAGATTATTTTTTATAAGTGCATGTCAACGTAATGTAAATCACCATAATAATGTGTTAAACAGCAGAAAAGAGAAAGGAATGGGACTTTGTATGAGGCATGTCACTGAACGGATACCTTATTCATAACATTCATAGAATGATTTATTAATTACAAATCACCTTATAAAAAGTGTCAATCTGTGATACAGGACACAATGTACTATGATACACTTCTATGAATATATAGTTATTATACAAAATAAGATACAACATAATTAGCGGTAAAGTTACATAAAAACACTCATCCATTCATAAAAGTGCAATGAACATAAACAATTGCTCATGGTGAGCCAAACTTGTCTGGGCATTAGTCCGATGTATACTCGACGCACGTTTCATGGCTTATGCCAATCATCAGGAGTAAAATACTCTGAAATTAAATCAGTGATATCTATAAATATAGGATACCCTTTAAATGGAGAACAATCTCTCAAAATAAAGGTATGTAACTTACAATGCGGCCCAATGGTGACGCACAACCTATGTCCAAGGGAAGACAGGGGACAGGGACGATGATCTCCCCCGGGGCTGAGGTGAGGAATCCCATCCAGACCAGAGATAGCAGCCAGGTGAAGACCAGGCGACCATGTCACGACCATGTGAATCTGGTGTATGCTTAACAGTCCACACTGCTCTGCAAGGATATGAAGATGGAACCATGTGAAATGAATGCATTAATAATGGGATGACCCTATGCCTGTGATGTATGGTGATGATTGCTATCGTGATATGAAATGTATTAGCTAATGGCTAATGGCGAAAAGCTTTGGCTCCGTCAGCGGCATACAAATCTGCCGTGGAGCCCAGCAAGTCCCAGCCCCAACTAGGTGGAAAGAGGGAATCTGCTCCATGCTCAGGCGTATTGACGCACTGAGCAGGGTATCCAATCATGAGCAGATTCCCTATTTCCACCAAGTTGGGGCTGGGACTTGCTGAGCTCTGCGGCGGATTTGTATGCCGCCAACGGAACCAAAGCTCTTAGCTTCTTGCTAAGAGGGAACTTGTGCACACTCGCTTCCAAGCCCTGCTCTGTGTGTCCACAAGACACACAGAACGGGGCTCAGTCTTGCCCCTCACCACTGGTTGACAGCAGTATGAGCTAATGGCTGCCGCTGCTGTACCTGAGCTAATGAGAAGGGAGAGAGCTGAGAGAGCCTTTGCTTTCGTGCAAATCGCTGGATCAAGATCAGGTACAGGTATGTATTTGGGGGGCTGCAGGGGGAACCTGCATGCTGAAAGGTTTATAACTTTACTGCGTTGAATTGCATTTACAACCACTTTAAAAAGCTGTTTTCTTAGTACAGACAGTAAAATTATACATTTGCTTATTACATACAGTACTGTGCAAAAGTTTTAGGCACGTGAAAGAATGCTATAGAAATAAGAATGCATTCACAAATATATATTGTAATTGTTTATTTTTATCGATTTATAAAATGTAAAGTGAGTGAACAGAAGAAAAATCTAAATCACATCAGCATTGGTGTAACTGCCGTTTGGCTTCAAACCAGCATCAATTCTTATGCCCTGTACACACGATCGGACATTGATTGGACATTCCGACATCAAAATCCATGGATTTTTTCCGACGGATGTTGGCTCAAACTTGTCTTGCATACACACGGTCACACAAAGTTGTCAGAAAATCCGATCGTTCTGAACGCGGTGACGTAAAACACGTACATCGGGACTATAAACGGGGCAGTAGCCAATAGCTTTCCTCTCTTAATTTATTCTGAACATGCGTGGCACTTTGTGCGTCGGAATTGTCCACATACGATCGGAATTTATGCAAACCGATTTTGTTGTCGGAAAATTTTATAGCCTGCTCTCAAACTTTGTGTGTCAGAAATTCCGATGGAAAAAGTCCGATGGAGCCCACACACGGTCGGAATTTCCGACAACAAGCTCCGATCGCACATATTCCATCGGAAAGTCCGACCGTGTGTACAGGGCATTACACTTAGAGTCAGGTGTATGATTTTTCAATTACACCAGGCAGGTGCTAATGATCATCAATTTCATATGTTGGCTGAAACACAGCCAATAACTGAAACAGAAACAGCTGTGTAGGAGACTTAAAACTGAGAAACATTTAAACTCTACTACTAAGGTGAGGTTGTTGAAGTCATGTCACAGGTCATACACCATGGCAAGACTGAGCACAGCAATGAGACACATCAGCAAGGTCTCTTCCAGGCATAAATGTCAAAGCAGACTGGGATTTCAAGATGTGCTGTTTATGTTATTTGGAAAAAGCTCAAAGAAACGGACAACATTAAGCACTGGATAGCTGGATGCTGGGATGTGTGGCCGGTCTGCTTAAACTTGTCTCTAATAAGCTATCAACCTCATTGGCCTTCCTTATTATTTCTTGCCATACTACCAATTTCACCAATTTACAACTGCCATTAGGGATTCCATTTTGCCTCAGTATATCACGCTGGCCGATACGCATCAGCGGAACGCGAGGGAAACATCCTTTCTTGTACACCCCTGAAGAAGGACTAAACACTTTATATCCCGAAACGCGTTGGGTGTGAGAAAAGTTTCTTCATATACCTACCCTTTGGTGTTAGCAATGAATCTTATAAATATGTTAATGTCTCATTAATATATACAATGTTTTAACAAATTTTGTCTTTAAATAAAATTTCGTTTATTTTTAATTGATACATACCTTGTTATACTCTTTCAATACATGTAATTTTTAAGTGCCTTAAAAGTCCGCCTAGGGGAACCTTTTCTCATATGTATCTTGTCTATTGGATGTGGCACTGTCTTTTCAAAAAAAAACCTAGGTTAGCCTGTCACCCCCCATTTCAACATTGAGGACTGTAGACGCAGTGGTCAGCCAATAATCTTAATGCAGCACATGAAATACAAATCTTGGTGATTTCCCTTCAACATCGGAAGATGTCCAGCAGTGCCATCAGCACAGAACTGGTGGAAACCAGTTGGATCCATGTACACTCATTTACAGTCTGGAGGAACTGGCGTGCAGAAAAATGGCAGCAGATGCTCTGGACTGATGAGTCAAAATTGTAAATATTGTCTGTAGCAGTAGGCAGTTTGTTCACCAGATCGGTACAATAATGAGTGTCTGCAGGTAACAGTGAAGTATGGTGGAGGTTCCTTGCAAGTTTGGGGCTGCATTTCTGCAAATGGAGTTGGAGATTTGGTCAGAATCAATGTTGTCCTCAATGCTGAGAAATACAGGAAGATACTTATCCATCATGCCATATCATCAGGGAGGTGTGTGATTGGCCCCAAATATATTTTGCAGCAGGTTATCGGCCTCAAACATACAGCCAATGTCATTAAGAACTTTCTTCAGCATAGAAGAACAAGGAGTCCAAGAAGTGATGGTTTGGCCCTGATCTCAACATTATCGAGTCTGTCTGGGATTACCTGAAGAGACAGAAAGATTTGAGGCAGCCTACATCCACAGAAGATCTGTGGTTAGTTTTCCAAAATGTTTGGAACAACCTACCTGCCGAGTTCCTTCAAAAATTGTGTACAAGTATACCTAGAAGAATTGATTTTGTTTTGAAGGCAAACGGTGGTCACACCAAATATTGATCTGATTTGGATTTCTCTTCTGTTCATTTACTTTTTATTTTGTTCATTGATAAAAAATAAACAGTTAACACTTCTCTTTATGAAAGCATTCTCTAACCGCTTGAGCCCCGGAAGATTTTACCCCCTTCCTGACCAGAGCACTTTTTGCGATTCAGCACTGTGTCGCTTTAACTGACAATTGCACGGCCGTGCGATGTTGCACCCAAACAAAATTGACGTCTTTTTTTTCCCCACTAATAGAGCTTTCTTTTGGTGGTATTTGATCACCTCTGCGGTTTTTATTTTTTGCGCTATAAACAAAAAAAGAGTGACAATTTTGAAAAAAAAAGCAATATTTTTTTACTTTTTGCTATAATAAATATCCCCAAAAAATTAGGGCTGCGGAAATTAACAATTAATTCCGCGATTAATAGTTCATTTTTTTTGATCGATCAAAATTTTTTTGATCGGTAGGCTGCCTGCCCTGGGGCCGCTTTGGGCCAAGCTGTGGCTGCAGCGCAGCGCTCCGCTCCCTCCTCCTCCACTATGTCATACACAGTCTGCAGGCATCTCCCGCTGTGTGTCTCCGAGCTGAGTGTGAAAACTTTGGCCGCGCTGTGAGAAAAGTACCGCCCTCCTCCTAGATCAGCTTGTGTGATAAACGCAGTGTTCTGTCTAGCACACGAGCTGATCTAGGAGGAGGGCGGGACTTTTCTCACAGCGCAGCCAAAGTTTTCACACTCAGCTCCGAGACACACAGCAGGAGATGCCCGCAGACTGTGTAATCCAGGCACAGGCACTGAATACAGAGAGGCTGCGATTATGGGCACGGTGAGACTGCATTATGGGCACGGTGAGGCTGCCATTATAGGCACAGCTAGGCTGCGATTATGGGCATGGTAAGATAGCATTATGGGCACGGTGAGGCTGCGATTATGGGCATGGTGAGACAGCATTATGGGCACGGTGAGGCTGCCATTATGGGCACGGTGATGCTGCGATTATGGGCACGGTGAAACTGCATTATGGGAACGGTGAGGCTGCGATTTTGGGCAGATAAGTCTGAAATTATGGGCACGGTGAGACTGCATTATGGGCACGGTAAGGCTGCGATTATGGGCATGATGAGGCTTCGATTATGGGCACGGTATGGCTGAGATTATGGGCATGGTGAGGCTGAGTTTATGACGTGTGACATCCTAGCCATGCCCTGCTATGTCCGGCTTCGGACGTTGTCATAACAACGGTGCTAAATCAGCTAAAAGTAGTTGGATCTGTATGTGCGTTATAATTAATCAAAATTAGTTGATTAATCGATTAAAAAAAAATCGATTAATCGAACACGAAAATTTTAATCAGTAACAGCCCTACAAAAAAAATATATATAAAAAAACAAAATTTTTCCTCAGTTTATGCCGATATGTAATCTTCTACATATTTTTGGTAAAATAAGCATATATTGATTTGTTTGTGCAAAAGTTATAGCGTCTACAAAATAGGGGATAGTTTTATGGCATTTTTATAATTAATTTTTTTTTTATTAGTAATGGCGGCGATCTGCAATTTTTATCTCCATTTATCCCCGTTCTGCGGCTCCGTGACACGATCGTGGGACACCGACAGACATTAAGTCCGCGCGACCTGCAGGCATGGTCACACTGTACGTGGCGGGCGTGCGCGCCCGCTTGCCCGCCAATTAAAGGGGACGTACAGGTACGCCCATTTGCCCACCGCTGCCATTGTGCCGACGTATGTCGGCATGCAGCGGTCGGCAAGTGGTTAATTTACATCATGTTTTCAGGCCTGCCTAAAACGTTTGCACAGTAGTGTATGTACACTGTGGTTCAAGTTTAAAGTGGAATTGCAGCTTACACCTAACTAGCCTTTAAACCTTCCCTCCCCCCTCCAACTACACCCCTCTAACCACCTATGCTGACCTGTGTAAGAAAGATGTACAGTAAATTGAAAAAGTATTCATACAATTTTCCATATTTTGTCATGTTACAACCAAAAACATAAATGTATATTAGCTATTTTGCAAAGAAAAATGGGCAAAAATTTCACTCTATAGATGTGCAAAGCTGGTAGAGACATTCCAAAAAAGACTTGCAGCTGTAATTGCAACAAAAGGTGGTTCTACAAAGTACTGACTCAGGGAGGATGAATACAAATGTACACCACACTTTTCACATATTTATTTGTAAAAAAAATTGAAAACCATTTATTATTTTCCTTCCGCTTCACAATTATGTGCCACTTTGTCTTGGTTTATCACATAAAATCCCAATAAAATACATTTACCTTTTTGGTTGTAACATGACGAAATGTGGAACATTTCAAGGGGTATGAATACCTTTTCAAGCCATTGTATATACTTACTTTTTATGCCCTGTACACACGGTCGGACATTGATCGGACATTCCGACAACAAAATCCATCGATTTTTTCCGACGGATGTTGGCTTAAACTTGTCTTGCATACACACGGTCACACAAAGTTGTCGGAAAATCCGTTCGTTCTGAACGTGGTGACGTAAAATACGTACGTCGGGACTATAAACGGGGCAGTAGCCAATAGCTTTTGTCTCTTAATTTATTCTGAGCATGCGTGGCACTTTGTGCGTCGGATTTGTGTACACACGATCGGAATTTTGTTGTCGGAAAATTTTATATCCTGCTCTCAAACTTTGTGTGTCGGAAATTCCGATGGAAAATGTGTGATGGAGCCTACACACGGTCGGAATTTCCGACAACAAGGTCCTATCACACATTTTCCATTGTAAAATCCTATCAGGTGTACAGGGCATTAGGCTGCACCAGTCCAGTCACGTGATTTCCTTCCTTGTGTCATCCAACAATGGCTGCAGGGGAGAAGAGAGAGCAATCCGACAATGGCTAGTCAAGTTTAGAGCAATGTAATCACCCATAGGCTTCAATGGCCCAGCCTTTATCAGCGCTCCCTCCTCTGCCCTGCAGCCACCGCTGGCTGACACAGAGGAGGTCACTGAACCGGACTGGAGTGGCCTGAACATATGTAAGTATATGCATCTTTTTTTATACAAGCTAGTTAGCATAGGTGTTAGGAGGGGGGAAGGAACAGTTTTAAGGCTAGTTAGGTATAAGCTGGAATGTCACTTTAACATACTGAAGAACAGTCCACTGCTGGAACTTGGGATAGTAATGTCTACCATGGGAGCAGAGGATCAGGTAAGTAAAACTATTTTTTCATTCTCTAGATTTAAATGAACAGTTAACCCTTGCCTTGCAGGAGCAGCCCCACTGCAACGATTGATTATTAGGTTTCCTGGAGTTGGGCTTTAAATTATCGCACCACAACAATGATGCTCTGGTTTTTTGGGGGGGGGTTTGTACCTTACTTTTTAGCCAAGTACTATATACATTGTGCCGACCAGTAAGATTAGAATAGTAACATCCGTACAAAAGCCTTGATCCCCTTTAGTACATTATGGCTGCTGCTAATGAAACATAAATCAGAAAAAAATCTGTTTCCATGGAAAAGAAAGGACTTCATTTTGGAAGTACCTAGCTATTGTAAATAGGAAAGTATCACAGATTAGGAAAGGCACAAAGGTCTGGTTAATTTTCCCATATAAGGGAATATTACCTTCATAGTGCAGACACTGCACTGTTTAGAGCAAGGTAATGGTAGTTAAAGATTACAATATCATATTTTTTTTTGTCCAGAGCTACAATAGTAGACATGAAATTAAACATCAATTGACAGTGTTATCCCTGTTGCCGAATCACAGCTCCTGATGCAGTCATACTTGTTGCCATAGCATCTGCTGCAGCTCTTTGAAGTACAACATGTTAAGTTTAAATACTGTATACAGTTCCCATTAGAGGGCTGTTAAATATGGATACTGATTTAGAACTATTTATATATTTACCCCACACTGGACTTGTATTGTCTTGCCAATTTGACATTGTATTTTTTTTTATAGAGTCTCTGACCTCTATGGTCAGAGTTTAGGCTGCCCTAGGCACATGCATATATTGTGAAGTTCAGCTTTAAAGGATAAGTTCACCACCAAAAATAAAAGATGCACATCTCTTTTGCAGGTAAACAAATGTGCATTTTTGTATTTATTTATTTTTACTAGTAGCCTTGAAAGCATTGCAATTAGCAGATCGTGGGTGCAATGCAGGGCTTCTGCAGACTTATCAGGGTATCTGTCTGCTCGTACCTCATACGGGCAGGCAGATACACACTGACCAGAAGAGACAATTAACTACCAGAGAGCTCAACAGTGCCATGGTAGTTCATTGAGAACTACAAGCCGACAGGTGCAAAGGATGTCAGTTCTTGTAGTTTCCCATGCACAGAATTCTGTAAATGAATGACATGGACAAAGCCCCGCAAAAAAAGGCATTTTTTTTTACAAATAGTGACAGCAAGCAGAGGGAGAAGTTTCCCTCCTTGCTGTCACTAGATGCCGCAGAGCAGGCTGTGGCTGCAGGAATAAAAACAGATGGAACATGTAACACGTTCCCAAAGGTGAACTTATTCTTTAAGCAGATTCTTTAAACAGAGACCTTGCAGAAAGGTAATCAAAGCATCCAGTAGGTTTAAGGGCTTCCTGACAGTGTTTATTGGTCAGCTTTACATCAAAATAAGACCCAAACAAGATGTTCCCTCGTAGGAGTAGTAGTCGCAGTCAAAACAAACACCAGCAAAAATTATTTAGCCTCCTGGCTAGTAGTGAGACACTGGGTCTGCTTTAGACCTTGCCCCAACAACAACAACTGAGTAACCCAGGAAAAAGACAAATTATACCCCAGATGGGGAACAAGGTGTGGCCAGTGCTTAACACCCTGCATCCTACTACAGACCTTTCACCCTTTTATCTCATGAACCACAAAATTCTATATGGCAGATACACTCCATCCACAACTGACAGGGGCTGTTGGTCACATACCCCCCCCCTCTGTTTGAACCTGTGGGTTTGAATATCAGCTACCAAACAATGAGCTCTAGAGAGGGCCTCTGCATTTTTCTGATTACAACCCACCTGATGCTCCACTTTAAAAGAAAAATCTTGGAGATCCAGGAACCAGCGGGTAACCCTGGAATTGCAGTCCTTAGTCTGGGCCAGGGGGTGTGGTCTGTTATAAGTTGGAGCAGCCGCTCAGCAAATAGTAATGTAGAGCCTCTAAGGCCCATTTAATGGCCAAACAATCTTGCTACACAATACTATAATTCCTTTCTGCAGGGGTCAGCTTTCAAATCAAATAGACCACCGGGTGTTCCTCTCCACCTATCACTTGGGATAACACAGTAGTTCCTAGTCCTATTGAAATCTGGAGCTAATAGCACTGGCTGTCTACACAGAGCCTGCTTCAGACTTTGAAAAGTTTCTTCAGCCTTGAGATTCCACTTAACTGCTACAAAGTTAAGGCCAGTTAAGGGTGCTGCCATCGTGGCAAATTTTTGGATGAACCTATGATAATACCCAACCATGCCCAAGAAGGTTCTCACTTGTTTCTTTGTGGCAGGAGGGGGCCAGTTTCTGATGACTTCTACCTTATGGATTTGGGGTTTGATTAGACCACCTCCTAATAGTGTAACCTAGATACCAGGCCTCTTCCAACCCTATGGCACACTTCTTTGGGTTTGCTGTTAAGCCTACTTTTCTAATGGAATTCAGGACAGTCTGCACTTTAGGTAGGTGAATTTTCCAGTCTGAGCTCCAAATAACCACATCATCTAGATAGGCCACTGAATAGCTTTGATGTGGGCTGAGAATTTCATCCATCATCCACTTGAATGTAGTGGGAGCCCCATTCAGCCCAAAGGGCATCCAAACATACTGCCACAAGCCCTCTGGGGTTGCAATGGCTGTCTTTTCTTTAGCTTTTGTCTGTCCGGACCACCTGCCAATATCCTCTAGTGTGGTTATATACCTGGCAGGACCCAACCTCTCACATAGTTCATCAACCTGGGGCATGGGGTGTCAAACATTACCAGGTCATTCAGTTTCTGGATGTTACAAAATCTTAAGGAACCATCTGGTTTGTGAACCAAGATTATAGGACTACATCATTCACTTTAACCTCCCTGGCGGTATTCCTGAGTTGGGCTCGGGGTGGAATTTTAGTACCAAAAGCAGTAACCCCCGATCCAGACTCGGGATCGCATCACAGTATCCAGGCAAAGTAACTTACCTTGTCTCCTGTCACCCTGCTGTGTCTGCGAGCTGTCATCTCGCTCGATTCACAGTGCTGAGTGCTGAGCTCCGTTACCTGCAAGCGTTGCAACGCACGGGGACAGAGTTTGGCGCCAAATTCAAAAAATTAAAAACACACAATACATACTGTCAGGGACGTGTTGGTGGTCATCGGGCTAACATACGTGCACGCAGGTGCACGAGAGGCTTTTCCAGAGCAATTCAGCCAAATTCCCCACTGGGGGGCGCTGGTGCGCTTCCGCGCGCGCCCGTTCGCGCGCCCGTTCGCGCTAGCGCTGTTTGGCGCCAAAGTCCCTTTAAATAGATGTCAGTTACTCCCATCAGGTGCTGTTCGTCTGCAGCTCTGCACCTGAGTTCTGTAATCTGCCTGTTGTTACTATCGTGAATTGACCCGGCTCCGTCTGACTACTCTGCTATCTCCTACCCGACCCGGCCTGCCTGACCTTGCTGTATCCTGTTACCTGTTGCCGATTACCTGCCTGCCTGACTATTCTGTGATCATCCCTTCTGCCATATACCTGCCTGATCTCCTGCTGACACGGACTGTTTGATTCTGCTTTGCTTGTGTCCTGTGACGCTGCCCACCACCTGCTCTTCCAGCTCCAGGTTCTGCTGCTGCAACATCCTTCTCCTGCCTGCTAACGGATCCGCTTCTGCCTACCTGCATCCGCTATACAGCCTCCCTGAAGGAAGTCTCATCAGCTCCTGCGCTGGCCATCGCAAGAAACCGCATCAGGCACTCCTACCCACTGTGCTCAGTAGACTACTGTCCCCACTCCAGTGGCTTCTGAACCAGTGCTTAAGAGAGGTCTCCTTCCACCAGTCGGGCTCAACTACCAGGTACCTAACACATACAGTATACTGTAATCTTACAGATTACAATACTGTGTAAAATAATTACACATCCCCTTGTCTCTAGTGGTTTGTCCAGTGCCCTGCATGCACTTTTATATTATAGATACTGTTCTTTCTGCCTGGAAACTGGAGATTGTCCATAGCAACCAAAAAGTGTCCCTTTTACGTCAAAAATGGTTTTAGACCAGCAAGAAAACGGCGATAATAAATTAGAATCACGCGCAGAATTGAGCGATAGTGATTTGTGGGGAAATTCGGCATCAAACACTGAAAGTAATGACAGTGACAATTCTGCAACTGAGCAAATTTCTGTGTTTTTGATTTGATTACATTACTGAATAATTTTTATTATATTATTATTTGTTATAATTATTTATAGTTATTTATTATATTATAATTTATGATTTTGTGTTTCAAACTTTATGATACCCGGGATGTCTACTAGACTCCCGTTTGGACAGATTTGAGTGTATTATTCCTAAGAATTACAGGCCTGCAATATAAATTGCCAAATTTCCATGCAAAATAATTGTACAGCTTACAGCACCTAAAATCTGAAATAATCATACCGCCAGGGAGGTTAAGACCTCTCTAAAATCACAAGGTCTAACATCCTCAGTACTTCTTCGGCTACAGCCTGTCAGCGGGCTTCTGGAATTCCATATGGCTTAAGCCCTACTTAAACCTTGGGGTTGGTGACAATGTCATGTTTAATTATATTTGTGCAGCCTGGCAACTCTGAGAAGAAATCTTTATTTTGCTGTAGATACCCTCTCACCTCTTTCTGTTGTGATTCAGACATGGACTTGGGTATCTAAACCTGGGTATATAACTCCTAGCCCTGGGTCTTATTACCCAGGGCTAGGAGTTATATAGGGTCCTTGCCACTTAGCGAGGAACTTATTTTCCACCGCGAGGACTAAAAAGAGTACACATTCCACTGGGAGAAAAGTTCAAACCTTTGCCAAGCTATTGTACTCACAACTCTGTGTTTCTTGTATGTGTTCTTGGACCAGGGGCATTACCAAGGTAATTCTGTCCTACGTGGCTGAGACATGCTCTATGACACTCCAGTAGGGAGTAGTTTCAGTCTCCCAGGTTTCTTTCGCATTGTCTAGCAGCCCTCTGGGATGCCTCCCACACAAATGTTCAAAGGGTGAAAACCTCATGGAAGACTGTGGGACCTCTAATTGCAAACAACAAATAAGGAGAAGACAATTCTAGTCTCTCCCATGTGTATCCACCACCTTCTTTAGCATACTCCTGAAGGTTTTGTTAAACCGTTTTACCAAACCATACGTCTGAGGGTGGTAAACCGAAGCGTGCAAGTCCAACCAGACTTGCTGGTTGGAAGCTGAACAGTGGGAACTTTGAGTGGAGAGAGTGTAAACAAGTTTTGCTATTGACTGCTGGTGATTGCTGTGTTTGCATTTTTAGGTTCTTTTTGGGGTTTTTCCTTGCAGCTTTTTAACACCTTTTCTGTCACTTTTTAAACAGCCTTTTTTTAACTTTCCTTCCTTTAGACTACTAATTAAAGGGGTTGTAAAGGTAAAAATTTTTTCACCTTAATGCATTCTATGCATTAAGGTGAAAAAACTTTTGACAGTACCGCCGCCCCCAGGCCCCCCGTTTTACTTACCTGACGCCTCGAATCTTCGCTCCTCGTCCTCGTCAGCTTCATTGCAGCTCAGCCTGGTCGCTGATTGGCTGCAGTGGATGGATTGAAAGCAGCGCAGCCATTGGCTCGCGCTGCTGTCAATCACATCCGATGATGCGGCGCGCCGGGGGGCGGGGCCGAGTGATACAGCGAGCGGCTATAGCCGCCGGCTGTATCACGGGAGCGCGCCCGCAAGCACTCACCACCGTGCGAGGGAGCTCGCATGAAGGTGGTAAATGCTTGCGGGGAGGAGCTGAAACAGCCGCCGAGGGACCCCAGAAGACCAGGTTCGGGGCCACTCTGTGCAGAACGAGCTGCACAGTGAAGGTAAGTATAACATGTTTGTTATTTAAAAAAAAAAAAAAAAATAACTTTACAACCCCTTTAAGGTGACTGGTTAATTGGTCACAGGTGCATGAGGCCTATATAACTTTCTGTAGAACTCATTCCTGCGCCTACTCATCCTTGAGCTTGCCACCCTTTTGCTTGCTGGAACTCTGACCAAGTGGAACTGGACTAAGTGGTGAGTTAAAAACCAGAGTTTAAAACAGGAGGTTATAACAGGAGTCTTCAAACCTGTAA
This sequence comes from Aquarana catesbeiana, assembly GCF_042186555.1. Classification (NCBI taxonomy): domain Eukaryota; kingdom Metazoa; phylum Chordata; class Amphibia; order Anura; family Ranidae; genus Aquarana; species Aquarana catesbeiana. The sequence goes on from NC_133324.1 coordinate 274,647,768, forward strand.
GTAACATCTGAAATTTCCCGTTAGTAATAATATTATTGTAACTGGGAAAATGGAGTTTAGCAAGACTGAAGGTTTTGTGCAGTGCACAATGTGCCACATGTATACAACAATGGAGCAACAGCTCCAGGATCCATACCGCTGCAACAGATAAGAGCAGGTTGCCCTTCTGGAAGCTCGCATTAGAGATCTGAAGGAGCAAATTGTAACACTGGGCAGAAATGACAACCTTGAAAGGGGTCCTCTGCTCACTGAGCCGGTGGGCAGAGCTTATTACCAATATTCATATAATTTTTTTTTTCTTTTTTTCACATTTTTCCAGGCTTTTTCAAGAGTAGGGTACTGTAACTGGGCATTCCCAAAGTTGTCCTCAGAGACCTTTAGCTCTTGCACATATGCTACTATGTGACTGTTCATGCTTTTATGTCGGCAAGACCAAGCTGGAGTTCTGGAGAAGAGCCTACAGGCATGTCAGGAGCATGCAGGTGTGCGATCCAAATCTCCCGCTTGGTCAACATACAACAATCGTACACAATGGCAGATTTCCAAAAATTACATTTCTTATTTTGGACCGTATTCACCACAATTCCAGATGAGGGGACTGGAATAAGTCCCTCCTCCAGCTTGAGGCACGTTGCATCCACAGGCTAAAAGCAACAAAACCACCTGGCCTGAACGAAGCCATTTGGTTTAAGCAATTTCTCGAGGGTTTTTCCTCTGGAAGAATGGAAAAGTAATAACATCCATTATGGTTAAAATATTGTTGTGAACACCGGCCTACCTAGAAAAATTCAGTAATACATACATCTCTTCTTAAACTTTATTGGATGATACAGAAGTGCATATTACTGCTCTAGTTTATATGTGGACATTTCTATGCAACTTTGAACCTTCTATACCTACCACTGCTGCAATGGCCTGGTCCATCCTGAGTTATCCTTATCGAATGGAGAATTTCTATGCATCCTCGTTAATTATACTGTGTGCACATGTACCCATTATGTGTATGTTTAGATTACCATTTAAAATGTATGGACTGTCCTCTATGGATGTATTATACTTCCTCCTACTTCCTCCTACTATGCTCAAATTTGTTTGTAATATATGTAATTTTTCGTTTTGGTTGTCATGGCTCTCTTTTCCATTAATATTTTATATCTTTTTTACCATACACCTAATCCTTTGCTGTTCATCCTGGGGACTCCCTGTCAATCACAAATAAGTACTTCGGATGTCCTTTTGCCTGGGAGGGTCTCTCTCGCTTTCCCTTTCCCTTGCCTTTAATCTCCCTCTGGGTGTGGGCATGTTTTGGCAACCGTCTGGCACGCAGAGCCGCCTTGATTCAAATGAATCTTTGGGGGCGCTGTATGGTTCCGTTCAGCGTCGTTTTTCGGAGCTGGGCCTCCATCTTGCTTCACCCAGTGGACATGCGCTGTCCACTGGTGAAGCTCTGCGTGCCGGTGGGCGGAGTGGGCGTGGCCGGGCTTCGACGTACGACTCTTGAGTCAGCGCACGCGCGCACTGCTCAGGGGGCTCCTCCCATCCCCTTATTATCAGCTGTATTTCTAACAGCTGATTGGGGAGGGAGGATTACTTATACTCACCTGTGGCCGCTTGCTCTCACATCCCTCTCACTGCTGTGCTGGATGTGGAGGCGAGCGGTCACGAAAAACATGCTCTTGCTGTAAAGATAAAAACTTTGATCTTTCCTTTTTCAATAGCCTTAGCTCTTGTCTTCAACCTAGGTTTATGACACATGCCTAAACCACTATGGACATAGTAACTTTCTGTTTCTAAAAATTACAATCTATATATATACCACCTTCCCCATATAAAAAAAAGATAAAAATGAACTTCGTATTGGTGATATATATATCACCTTCATAATATAACTATAAAAATGAACCTCTCACTGTTTTATCAGTGTTATTTATCCAGTGTCTGAAATATACTTTCTATTTATTTTAGTTTAATTTCCCACCCCATGACAATATTAATTTACATAAGTATATAATTGCTTTTTTCAGAGCTTTTGGTTCCATGTTCCCCCTTTCATCTGCTCTGTGCAAGAGCATTTTTATCCTCAACAGGTACTATAATCTTTTTTAACTATAACCATACATATAATGGATACTATAAATATTTGCTTTCATGGACTTTTCTGTGTACACTTTACAGGGCTCCTTCTTTCCCAACCCCAGTGTGTCCTCATGCTCTCCCCACCCCTTTTTTCAGGCCATCCCTCCCTCTGTGGAGGGGGATTTGGGGGTTGGTGGTGAGGTCTCTCCTAGGTCTGACATCTGTGAACTTCTACACACATATGTGCAACTGTGCGTCTCCAGAAAGTGAACTTAAAGGAACCTGCACCCTCGCATGTTTTTTAGATACAACTATTGGAATGTTGACTACACTGTTATAATATCTGTAAGTGTTCTATTTTTTCTGACAAAACATGCTATACACCATATAATGTCATTTATTATGTGTTTATTCATCTATTACTTTATTTTAGAAATATGGTTTCTTCTCGCACACATCTCTGAAGAAGGAGGCAATTTAGCACTCTGAAACGCATTGGGCACAAGAGATTATAAACTGTATTATATATACTTTTATATGTATAGCAGTGTACAAATTTACAGATATGCTCAAACATTCCTTGTTTTTATACATGAATATTGTCTCTTGTTTATACATAAATTTTTGAAACTATCAATACACTTTACTAAAATCCTTTGAAATAGTATAGTGCCTTAAAAGTCCACCACATAGGGGATTTTTTCTTGTTTTAGCTCTGGCACACCGAGCCTCTTAAGGGTCTCAGTGGTCACCTCCAGTTCACCTGCAAACACTGCTAAGGGAAAAGATAAGTTTTTATCAGGGGTCACCCCTACAGCATCATCAACCTTTGGTTCAAAGGTGTTGGGGGTCCTCCCTGCAGTAACCCTAGAAAGTTCAGGCTCAGAACTCTTTTCCTTTCTACTGCAAAGTTGCTGGAACAGTGGAAAGTCTCTCCCCAGTATTACACTACTGTATTCAACAGTATTGGGGACACAGCTAATTCATGGCAAACTAATCCTGAGATGGTTTCAATGGTCACCAGTAGGGATGAGCTTTCTGTTCGGGTCGAACATGAGTTTGACTCGAACATTGGCTGTTCGCCCGTTCGTCGAAAACCGAACATTATGGGCCGTTCGCACCAAATTCGAGCGGTGTGTAATGGCACATAATGCACTGTGGGAGCGCAGCGCATTGCTGTATGATGAATCTTACACTCTAGCCCCTGTGGGATGCGTGTTGGTGTTCCAGCGGACCTGCCTTCCTTAACCACCAGACTCCCATCTGCAGCAGTCAGTCATAGGGTCCACTACCTTTGCGGTGCACTCCTGACCCCAACGGTGTGCATCTGTCACCTGGCCTCAGGTGACCTGACGGAAGACTCAGCAACATGTTGTCCAACACCAGGAGATTGTAACCTCACAGGGTATGGAAATGCATTGCACAAACCTTTCTTCAAGGCCTCCTGAAGATGTTTCATCCTCTGCTCCCTCTGTGAAGGCAGGATGAGTTCTGCAACCTTACCCTTTTAACATGGATCAAGAAGGGTTGCCAGCCAGTAATGATTCCTTCTCTTTGATACTACGAATCCTAGGGTCCTTAAGCTGCATGGCCTCCCTGATTCGGCAAAGCCTGCGAAAGTTTGCAGAGGCATTCGATTCTGAGTCCTCTGGGTCACTAAGGATCACATGATCTGTAACAACCTCCTTCCAGCCACGTACAACTCCTTGGGTTTCTGGGGAAAACCATCCCTTGAAGACTGTTGCTGAGTGTTATCCTCCACGTCCATGCTGACACAATCCTCTTCCTCCTCTTCTTCCTGTGTGTTTTGCGGGCCTGCAGGAATAATATCTGGATAAAGGGGGCCTTGAAAGTCCTCCTCTTCCTCACACTGTTCTGCCTCAAGTGCCCTGTCCATTATTCCATGAAGCATGTGCTCCAACAGCAAGACAAGATGGACAGTATCACTGATGCATGCATTGTCGCTGCTCACCATCCTCGTGTCCTCATCAAATGGTGACAGGACAGTGCATGCATCCTTGATCAGTAGCCACTGGCATGGCAAAAAGAAACCAAGCTCCCCTGACCCTGTCCTGGTGCCATACTCACACAGGTACTCATTGATGGCCCTCTGCTGCCTGTACAGCCGCTGCAGCATTGCCAACGTTGACTTCCACCTAGTGGACATGTCACAAATGAGGCGATTGGTGGGCAGGTTGCATTCCCTTTGAATGTCAGCCAGCCAAGCACTGGCATTGTATGACCATTGGAAATTACCACAGACTTTTCTGGCCTGACTCAGGAGATCTTGTAAGCCTGGGTACCTGCTCAAGAACCGCTTCACCACCAAATTCAGGATGTGTGCCAAATATGGAACATGGGTTAAGTGTCCCTGTCGGAGGGCGGAGAGAAGGTTGGTGCCATTGTCGCATACAACCATTCCTGGCTGAAGCTGGCATGGCGTCAACCATCTCTGAGCCTGCCCCTGCAGAGCTGACAGAATCTCTGCCCCATTGTTGCTTCTGTCCCCTAAGCAGTGGTTTAACCTTAAACTACGTAGAGGGTTCTTTACTATAAGAGTGGCAAGGATGTGGAATTTCCTTCCACAGTGCTTGCGTAGCCCCTTGAACGCTTACGGAGCACCACTGGTTCAGAGAACAAATCTGCAGAAGAGGCCATAGAGGAAGAAGAAGAGGAGGGGGTGGAGGAGAGAGCTGTGGCAGAATCACCGCTAGCATTTTGGAGGCATGGTAGCGGAACAAGCTCCAACAATACTGAAGCCTGTCCTGCATCCTTCCCAGCTGCCAGGAGAGTTACCCAGTGCACTGTGAAGGAAAGGTAACATCCCTGCCCATGCCCGCTAGACCATGAGTCTACAGTAATATATACCTTACTGCTGACCGCCCTGTCCAACTAGACAAAACATTGCCTTCCACATGCCGTTAGAGAACTCGAATGGCCTTCCATGAAAAGAAATAGCGTTTTAGAACTTGACTCTGAGGTACAGCACATTCCACAAATTCACGAAAGGGGGCAGAGTCTACCAGCTGAAAAGGCAGTAGTTGCAGTACTAGCAAAGCTGGCATTCAAGCTAGCATTCAGACTGTGAGCATGTGGATGGCTGGGAAACGAATTTATTTTTACGGTTTAGCAACTGGGGTAGGGAAATTTGCCTGCTAAAATCAGATGGTGGTATACTGCTAGCAGATTGGTTGCAAGTACTTGGGAAACCTATTGCTATACCTTCATTCCTCTCAGTGCAAGTTTTTGAGAGGACTGGAGTAGGGTTGGAGATCCCAGATGATGAGCAAGAAGAAGTCTGCCTTTTTCTTTGATGTGGGTCTTTCAAGTGCTGTTGCCAAAGGATATTGTAATTATGAATATGTTTAATTTATATTTAATTCATATTTAATTTATTTATATTTTATAAATATATTTAATTTAGCTTTTATCAATGTAGGGCGGAACATATTATCTTCACAGAAATCTCTGGTAGACCAGACAAGTCAGTGTCTAGGCTTGTGTATACAAACAATGGGATCCAGTCCTCACTGTTTTACACATACTCACTTCAAAGGATCCCATGCTGGGATATGCAATGAAGGGAGGCCAACCTGTAATCAATACTTAAATTTCCGGGAAAATTCAAGTTAAACTCCTGCTCAGAATAGTCACAAGGATTTGCATTAAAAGGGGCTGACTTATGCAAAGTATAGGGATTGGAGATGTAGCCAGTCCTTAACCAGGAATAGGGAAGCTCACCAATCAGAGCCACACTATGCCAACCAATGAGGCATCAGCGTGTAATGATATACACAGACGAGAAGGGAGGGAAACACACTCTTTTATGGGAGAGCAACCATCAGAATGAAACCTTGGTGCAAAGAGTATTAATGGGAAAGGTCTGCATTTTACTTGTAGCTAAATATGTTTGCAGATTAATGTTTTCAGGAATATACTCTGTATTCCTTCATGAAATTCTCTTATTTTAACCTAATATATTCTTCCTTAGTGTAGACTATATAGATAGATGGTTGTGTATTAGATAGACTTTCAACTACTCACCAATAAATGTTGTTATTGTGTTAAAGCTTTCACTCATGGTCAAAGAACTCTCATTTAACCCAAATCATATCTGAGAGATATTAAATCTCAAATATAGTATACGGGAAAAAGACTGCATGGGAGGTCGTCATATGTCTGGTCAAGCATGTGGTGCCCAAGCGGCTGCTGTTGTGGCCACGCTGGATCCGCTTCAGACATAGGTTGCAAACAGCAATGGTGCGATATGCTGCACACGTGTCCGAAAAAGGCCCATAGCAAGGAACTTTTCAAAATCAGCGGGGAGTCAGCAGCGGTCTGCACCTGCGGAGCTCTGTGGTGTGATGCATTAGGGTGGCTGCCCTTAAGCTGCCCCCTAGAGGACATCCTGCCTCGTTGGAGTTGTGACTCCTCCTCCTCCTCTATTCTATCAGACACCCAAGTAGAGTCAGTGATCTCATCATCCCCTCCCTCCTCATCACTGGAGCAAACTTGGCACTATGCTACAGCTGGAGGAACATGACTGCCAGTTTCTTGTCCTTGTAACCCTCTCTCTAGGCTCACGTTACTCCCTTCCTCAACCTGGGAACCAACATCTGAGCCTTCAAATCACAGCGCACCCTCCAGCAGCATGTACCCGACACTGTGGTCGAATATTTCGGGGGACTCCTCCGTGCATGATGGTTGGGCTATGGAAGGAGTGACTGTGGAAAAGGAGCCGGTGGAATAGGCCGCTTTGGCAGCTGCATAGGAAGGAAAACTACTCTGAGCCTGGGTGACACAGGATGAGGACGGCTTTGTTATTCACTCCACCAACTCCTAGAGGACATCCTGCCTCGTTGGAGTTGTGTCTCCTCCTCCTCTATTCTATCAGGCACCCAAGTAAAGTCAGTGACCTCATCATCCCCTCCCTCCTCATCACTGGAGCAAACTTGGCACTATGCTGCAGCTGGGGGAACATGACTGCCAGTTTCTTGTCCTTCTTGGGCACCCCCTCTCTCTAGGCTCATGTTGCTCCCTTCCTCAACCTGGGAACCAACATCTGAGCCTTCAAATTGCAGTGCACCCTCCAGCAGCATGTACCCGACACTGTGGTCGAATAGTTCGGGGGACTCCTCCATGCATGATGGTTGGGCTATGGAAGGAGTGACTGTGGACAAGGAGCCGGTGGAATAGGCCGCTTTGGCAGCTGCATAGGAAGGAAAACTACTCTGAGCCTGGGTGACACAGGATGAGGAGGATGAGGACGGCTTTGTTATCCACTCCACCAACTCTTCTGCATGTTCTGGCTCACTAACACAGCCAGCAGCAGAAAAAAAGGACAAGTGTGCCCCACGGCCATCGGGGATGCACCATGTCCAAGCACTGTTGACTGTAGACACAGAGCCTGCTTGCCCTCTTTTAGTGGCCTGTGAGTGTCTGCCTCTCCTTGGTGGCCTTCTGGACATGATGTATATTTTGTTTTGCAACACGGCACTACACTGTATTGTGTACTGTGCACACCACCAGAAACGTATAGCAACTGCACTACGGCTGCACTGTATTGTAATTACAATTCTTGATATAATATTTTGCAGCAGGGCCCATTCCAGTGCCCACCAAGAGTAACTGTGAGGGCTTACAGTGTTTTGGTACCACCAACACCTAAGGCCCAATTTTGCACAGAGTGTATAGGGCAGGCGGTATAGTATATACAGGCGGTCCCCTATTTTCAAACATCCAACTTACAAACCACTCCTACTTACAAACGGAGGGAGACAACAGGAAGTGAGAGGAAATATACCCCTAGGAAGGTAAATTCTCTCCTGTAAGAGTTAATATGGGAAAAAGGTGTCTCCACTGATGCTTTATCACCAATCCTTGTTTCCCTAATAACCCCAAATTTTCAAAATCCAATTGTCATTGGGACAGAAAGTGAGGTGAAATCTTCTGAACAGGGGCATAGACAGCAAAACAGATGTTTCAGGGGTGATAACTCTTCCCTATGTTATCCAAAACGCTTAAAAATTGTTTTTTTTGGCTGGAGCTAGACTTACAAAATGTACCTGTTCCAAATTACAAACAGATTCAACTTAAGAACAAACCTACAGTCCCTGTCCTGTTTGGACCGCCTGTATACTGCTGTTCAGAGTATGTAGGGCCTGGGGGCCCTACGCCTTTTCTTTTTTTAATTTGGGTGCAGGGTTCCCCTTAATATCCATACAAGAACCAAAGGGCCTGGTGATGGGCTGGGGGGGGGGGGGGGGGTACCCATGCCGTTTTTATCAATAATTTTCATCCATATTGCCAGGACCCGACATTACATTACATTACAGCTGCAAGCAGTTTTATATGACTTTTATTTCTTTAGAAATGTCATTTTGTGCAGGGACTGTTCTAAACACAGGAAAAATGCGCCACTTTACAGGCATACTATAGACACCCCCCAGGCACGATATTTAAAGGAATATTACACCTTTATTGTTTCACTTTAAGCATTATTAAAATCACTGCTCCTGAAAAAAATGGCTGTTTTTGAAACTTTTTTTTGCATTGATACATGTCCTGTGGGGCAGGACCAGGGTCCCTAAACACTTTTTATGACAATAACTTGCATATTAGCCTTTAAAATTAGCACTTTTGATTTTTTAAGTTTGAGTCCCATAGACTTTAACGGGGTTCGTGTGTTTGCATGACTTTTTGGTCTGTTCGCATGTTCTGCGGGGGTGTTCGGCTCATTCCTAGTCACCAGCGGTGTGAAATACTTTTTACAGTCACAGTGCACACATACCACTCCTACCAGAAGCTGGCACAACTGTTCAAGGTTAACCAGCCGGGTATGAACCAGGGTAACTAGGCTTCTAGAGTCCAAAAAGGAACGCACATTTCCCCCCTTATCTTTACAACAGAGCTTGGCATGTCCAGATCTGTAACTAAAAATAAATAAAGAACTGCGCTAAATGCATAAGCAGGGAAAACTTGAGATGAAAGAAACAATAATGAACAAAATAACTATGATAAAGGTCCTGCTGCTAAACACTATAACCCCGATATAAGGCAAAAATTGTATAGATGTAAATCGGTGTAGCCCTGGACATAGAGTATAGTGAATGATTATTAAATAGTGATAATAATACTATGACAAATATTACCCACAAAATATGTTATGAACAAATTAGTGAATAAAATACAGTTCAAAGAAACAAAATATCCGTGATAAGAGTCCTGCTGCCGAACCATAACCCAGATCTGTGACTAAGCCCAGGCGAGCACACAAGGACATGCTCAGACTATGTCACACTCCATAGGCTCAGTGAGGATCAGTAGAGCGATTGCCCGCATCTGAGCACCAATTGTGGGGTTCAGCTTTAAGCAGAAAGCTCGCAGAAAGGTAATCCAAGAATCCAATGGTTTGAGGGCTTCCTACCTGTGTTTATTGGTCAGCTTTGCACAAAATAAGACCTAAAATAAAAGTACATGCCGCATTACCTGTTTTATCCTGTAAGTGCAATACTTTAATAAATGTTTAACTTTTATCACATACTGCACTTAGACTGGTTCTGTTTCTCTCCTGTCCTTGAGGAACAAGGTGTGGCCTGTGCTTAACCCCCTGCATTCTGCTACAGACTTTTCACTGTCACCTATTTACCTCATGAACCTCAAAATCCTACACAGTGGATGTGCTCCATCCCCAACTGACAGCGGTTGTTTGTCACAATATACTTGCAGCACTCTCCTAGCTAGGTTGCTAAAAGCTTGAAGCAAATTTCATTTTTGGCTCCTCTGTAGTCAGTGGAGTGAAGTTGATTGTTTTGGGCTGTTTTGGGTTCTGCTGTGACAGCCTGATCAGTGAAGCCTCATCAGCGCCCATCAATGCAGCCTCATAGGTGCAATGCAGTCTCATCAGTGCAAACTCATCAGTGCCCCGATCATCAATATCAGTGCAGCCACATCTGTTCCTGTGTCACCATCACCAGAGGCGGCTCTCTAATTAAGCAAATTAGGCAGTTGCTTAAGGCCTCGCACTCCCAGGGGCCTTGCCGGCTGCCTAATATGCCTGTCCCCCGGTCAGTTTTCCCCTGCCAGTAGCAGACTGACTACTTCAGCACTGCACTGTCCGAGCTCTCAGGGTCAGTGGATGGCTCTGTGTACTTCCCTCGTCCAGCTCCTCCCCTTCTGCCGGGCTTTGCTTTGATCTCCTGCCATGTGCAGAGCTGGAAGCTCGGATAATGCCTGCAGCGGCCATGTTGCTCTCCGATCCGCTCTCCAGGATGGATCGTCTGCAGAGGACTTGCCAGAGCTGGCGCATGGAGATCATCAGGGAGCCTGTCTGCCAGAGCCTCAAGGTACAGCATCCCCTGACCGAGGGCGCCCCAAAAATCAATTCTGCCACCCGCCCCCCCCCCACACACACAGCTCTGATGATATGTATGCCATCCGGCATATGTGGCCACCTACTGACCCCCTGTCATTATTATCCTAATCATCTCCCTGTGCCTGGCATCCCACCACCCTACCTCCTGTCATCATCATCCCCCCTGCACCCCTTTGCCAGCTTCCTACCACCTCACACCTGTCATCTTCATCCCCTCTGCCAGCTTCCTACCACCCCACCCATGTCATTTTCATCCTCCCTGTCCCCCTCTGCCAGCTTCCTACCACCCCACCCCTGTCATCTTCATCCCCCCTGTACCCCTCTGCCAGCTTCCTACCACCCCACCTTTGTCATCTTCAGCCCCTCTGCCTACTTCCTACCACCCCACCCCTGTCATCATCATCCCCCCTGCACCCCACCCCTGTCATCTTCCTCTCCCTATACCGCTCTGCCAGCTTCCTACCACCCCATCCATCATCTTCATTCCCCTGCACCCCTTTGCCAGTTTCCTACCACCCCACACCTGTCATCTTCATCCCCTCTGCACTCCTCTGCCAGCTTCCTACCACCCCACCCCTGTCTTCACCCCCCCTGTTCCCCTCTGCCAGCTTCCTACCACCCCACCCCTGTCATCTTCATCCCCCTGTACCCCTCTGCCAGCTTCCCTTCACCCCACCCTGTCTCATCTTCATCCCCCTGTTCCCCACTGCTAGCTTCCTACCACCCTACCCTTGCCATTTTCATACCCCCTGTACTCCACTGCCAGCTTCCTACCACCCCACCCCATCATCTTCACCCCCCTTTACCCCTCTGTCAGCTTCCTACCACCCCACCTCTGTCATCTTCATCCCCTCTGCCTGCTTCCTACCACCCCACCCCTGTCATCTTCATCCCCCTATACCGCTCTTCAGCAATGCACTGTCCGAGCTCTCAGGGTCAGTTGATGGCTCTGCGTTCTTCCCTCGTCCAGCTCCTCCCCTTCTGCCGGGCTTTGCTCTGATCTCCTGCCATGTGCAGAGCTGGAAGCTCGGATAATGCCTGCAGTGGCCGCGTTGCTCTCCGATCCGTTCTTTAGGATGGACCGTCTGCAGAGGAGGACTTGCCAGAGCTGGCGCCTGGCGATCATCAGGGAGCCTGTCTGCCAGAGCCTCAAGGTACAGCATCCCCTGACCGAGGGCGCCCCAAAAATCAATTCTGCCCCCCCCCCACACACACACACACACACAGCGCTGATGATATGTATGCCATCCGGCATATGAGGCCACCTACTGACCCCCTGTCATTATTATCCTAATCATCTCCTTGTGCCTGGAATCCCACCACCCTACCTCATGTCATCATCATCCCCCCTGCACCCCTCTGCCAGCTTCCTACCACCCCACACCTGTCATCTTCATCCCCTCTGCCAGCTTCCTACCACCCCACCCATGTCATTTTCATCCTCCCTGTTCCCCTCTGCCAGCTTCCTACCACCCCACCCATGTCATTTTCATCCTCCCTGTTCCCCTCTGCCAGCTTCCTACCACCCCACCCTTGTCATCTTCATCCCCCTTGTACCCCTCTGCCAGCTTTCTGCCACCTCACCTTTGTCATCTTCATCCCCTCTGCCTACTTCCCACCACCCAACTCCTGTCATCATCATCCCCCCTGCACCCCACCCCTGTCATCTTCCTCTCCCTATACCGCTCTGCCAGCTTCCTACCACCCCATCCATCATCTTCATCCCCTCTGCACCCTTCTGCAAGCTTCCTACCACCCCCCCCTGTCATCTTCACCCCCCCCTGCACTCCTCTGCCAGCTTCCTACCACCCCACCCCTGTCATCTTAACCCCCCCCCCCCCGTTCCCCTCTGCCAGCTTCCTACCACCCCACCCCTGTCATCTTCATCCCCCTGTACCCCTCTGCCAGCTTCCTACCACCCCACCCTGTGTCATCTTCATCCCTCTGTTTCCCTCTGCTAGCTTCCTACCACCCTACCCCTGCCATTTTCATACCCCCTGTACTCCACTGCCAGCTTCCTACCACCCCACTCCATCATCTTCATCCTTCTTTACCCCTCTGCCAGCTTCCTACCACCCCATCCATCATCTTCATCCCCCTGCACCCCTCTGCCAGCTTCCTAGCACCCCACCCCTGTCATCTTCATCCCCCCTGTACCCCTCTGCCAGAAGCTTCCTACCACCCCACCCCTGTCATCTTCATCCCCCCTGTTCCCCTCTGCCAGCTTCTTACAGCCCCATCGCTGTCATCTTCATCCCCCTGTACCCCTCTGCCAGCTTCCTACCACCCCACCCGTCATCTTCATCCCCTCTGTACTCCACTGCCAGCTTCCTACCACCCAACCCACTATCATCACCCCCCTGTACTCCACTGCCAGCTTCTTACCAACCCGCCCCTGTCATCTTCATCCCTTCTGTACCCCTGTGCCAGCTTCCTACCACCCCAACTTGTGCAATCTTCATCCCCCCTGTACCCCTTTGCCAGCTTCCTACCACCCCACCCCTGTCATCTTCATCCCCCTGTACCCCTCTGCCAGCTTCCTACCATCCCACCCCTGTCATCTTCATCACCCCTGTAGTCCACTGCCAGCTTACTACCATCCCACCCTGTCATCTTCATCCCCCTTTTCCCCTCTGCCAGCCTCCTACCACCCTACCCCTGTTATCTTCAAGCCCCCTGTACCGTTCTGCCAGCTTCCTACCATCCCACCCCTGTCATCTTCATCCCCCTGTACTCCACTGCCAGCATCCTACCACCCCACCCTGTGTCATCTTCAATCCCTGTACCACACTGCCAGCTTCCAACCACCCCACCCCATCATCTTCATCCCCATACCCCATCTCTGACATCCTACCACCCTGACCCCTGTCATCAACATCCCCATCATCCCCCTGTACCCCACCACTAGCATCCAACCACCCTACCCCATCATCATCCTTATCTCCACCCCCCTGTACCCCACTGCCAGCTTCCTACCACCCCACCCATTGTCATCAACATCCCTAACATCCCTCTCTACCCCACCTCTTGCATCCTACCACCCTACCCCTATTATTATAGGGGAGATATGATCTCAGCCTCTCACCCCAATGCTGCCATCCTGTCATCCAACCAAGTGTACCCCAAAAATTGCATCACACACCACAATACTACCCTGCCACCCAGTGAGAGGTAATGATTTGCAGTAATCTCTAGCAGCCAATCAATGAGCGGTAATAATGTGCAGTAACCTTTAGCAACCAATCATTGAGTGGTAATATTGTACAGTAACCTCTAGCAATCAATCAGTGAGCCTGGCGCAATCAGTCAGTGTGAACCAGATCTTTATGTTTACATTATTAAAGGGTTTTTTTTTGGATAAGTCTATGTGCGTGTTTGTTTTTTGGGATGTTGGGGTGGAGAGCGAAATTGCTAGAAGTGGGGGGAGCCAGGAAAATGTTTGTCCAGGGTCCACTCAATATTAAAGACGGCCCTGGGTGTCCCCAGGCGGGCAGGGTGAGGAGGCTGGCACACACTGGGGTAAAGCCATGGAGGTTCCAGCCAGCTGAAACCCTCCCTCACACTGAGAACATCTCATCAGCTGCAGCCAATGTCAGGCTCTAACGCCGCCCTAGCCTTCTCCCAAAGTCGGCACTGTTTTGCATGGTTGTCATGTCCACACAGCTTCTGACCATCCCTTGTATCATGTACGCGCAGTCTCTGACCATCTCTTGTATCATGTCCACACAGTCTCTGTCAATTCCTTGTACCATGTCCGCACGGGTCTCTGACCATCTTTTTTGTATCATGGTCACACAGTCTCTGACCATCTCTTGTATCATGGCCGCACAGTCTCTGGCCATCTCTGACCAGAGTCCCCCCCCCACATTAGAGTTCCCGTTTTAAATGCAAGACTCTGATGTAAAGGGGAACTCTGATGTAAAGGGGAATGCTGCGCCATCTGATATAAGGTGATCTCTGGTCACCAGAGCCCCCTCTTACATCAGAGTTCCCCTTTACATCAAATTCTTCAGCATTCCCCCTTACATCATGATTTGCAGCACTCCCCTTTACATCAAAGTTCCCCTTGCACTGTAAGGGGTAATCCTGCAGACTCTGATGTAAGGGGGAACTCTGTACTGGGTTATATTAACCTGACCTTCATGTAAATGGAGATTTATGTTTTTTGACTTTAACACATTGCTAGTAGCAGCTGCACAAATTTCCTCTATAGTTGTGTGCGTGTAATATAATACACATACACACACACACACACACACACACACACACAGTATATTATTGCTTGAATAATTTTTCCCATTATGGGCGTGAGTGGGGCCTCATGTCTAAGATTTCCCTAAGGCCTCACAAAGTCTAGAGCCGCCTCTGACCATCACAGCAGTATAGTGTCACCAGAGCCAGCGTACACCATGTCTAAAAAATTCTTTGCCAGTTAGGTGGTATTTCATTATGACCGAGCGGGGAGCTCTCTCTGTCTGATTCTGATTCGGAGTATGAACCAGTGGAGACCGGTCTGTAACACAATCAGAGGAGGAGGAAAAGGTGCACGCAAAACTAATGTGGCGCTCTGACGAGGAGCAGGTAACCACCAATGGTGCAGGGGCAACCACCGGCAGCACAGTACCTCTGCATTAAAGGCCAAGTACTAGTGGGGTGTAGCGTCAAGGGTTAGGTCCAATACTATTCTCCCAGAGGCACTTGCAAACCCGAGTATGGCTTCCCACTAACTCAGGATCAGCTAATATCCCAACTTTTACTGCACAGCCAGGTGTTCAGGCTAACACAGAAAATTTTGCACCATTGGGTTTTTTTACATTTATTTTTCACCAATGATTTATTATGTTTATTTGTGGACCAGTGGATCTTTATGCCCAACAATATGTCAAGAATAACCCAAATTCAAGTTATGCCTGTCTGTTTGAAAGGCAAACTATAACAGTGGAGGAATTCAAAATCTTTTGGGCCTCACATTTTATATGGGACTTGCAAAAATAATGAAGTGCATGCTTACTGGTCCACCCACCCCATTCATCACATGCCCATGCCAAGAACACGATATGAAATGATCATGCATTTCCTCCATTTCAGCGATAATACATAGTGCCCTCTCCGAAACTACCTTGGATATGATGAACTTTACAAAATTCGGCCATTACTTAATTTTTTTCTCTGAGAATTTTTCCCAGTTGTATACCCTGGATAAAAACATCTGTGTGGATGAGTCTCTTGTCCATTTCACTTGCAGGCTGGGCATCAAGCATTTCATCACCAGTGAAAGGGCCAGATATGGGGTGAAGCTGTACAAGCTGTGCAAAAGAGCCATAGGGTACAGGTATGCCTTCCGTGTGTAGGAAGGAAAGGACACCCAGCTGCACCTCTGACTGCCCAAACCATATTGGGCCAGTGGAAAAGTAGTTTGGGACCTTGCATTTCCACTCTTCAAACAGGGGTATCATCTGTATGCTGATAACTATTACACCAGCCTGCCCCTTTCCCAATCTTTACCTGAAGCAAACTCTAGCATGTGGTACAGTGAGAGCTAATAGTCTTCCTGCAAAGACTGGCGAATCCAAAATTACAGAGAGGGGAGTCAGCGAGCTTGCAGAACGAAGAAGTGTTGGCCCAGCCCAGAAACCCAAATGTGTACATAAGTACAATATGTTCATGGGGGTGTCGATTATAATGATCAGATGATAGAGCCCCAGCTAGCAACAAGAAGAACCCACCACTGGTACTAAAAAGATCCTTGCTCAGATATCAGGAGGATATTGTCACTGCCCTTGTGTACCAGGAAGGCCTTCCACCAGAAAACATTCGCTCAGATGCAGTGAGCAGACTTCACAACAAACATTTTCCACATATTTTCCCTTCCAGAGAAACAGGCCAAAAACGTAAAAAAAATGTTGGGTATGCACCAAATGGGGGGTTAGAGGCAACGCCCCTTATTATTGTCCCCAGTTTCCTTCCCAACCAGGCCTATGCATTGGAGACTGCTTCCACCATTGCCATACTTCACTACAATATTAGTGAAGTATGAACCGTGAACGTAATTCTGACTTCCTGTAATTTCCTAGTATCCAATGTCCATATAATGTGCTGACCATTTGCCTTCACACTGATCATGCCTCTCTGCCTGCCGCCTGAACTGACCATGCCTCTGCTTGCCACCTGAGCTGACCCTGGCTTGTTTATTGACAATGCTTCTACCTACTGCCTGGATTGTATCAATCACGTTTCTGCCTGCCACCTGAACTGACCTCGGCCTGTTAATTGACCATGTTTCTGCCTGCCGTTTGGACTGATCTTTTGCCCTGCTACTGTAGTAGTGGGATTCAAGATAACACGGGGGTTTCACATATGTGAGGGGCTTCAGAGTAGTGTTCTGTGTAGAGAAAATCAGTTTTTGTTTTTCTCTGGGTTTTTTAATTTCTAGATCAGGGTCTGATCTAGAGTACAGAGGCTTTGAAGAGATTTGGGTGAGAAGAAGCCTGCACCCCTTTGCCCAGGTCTTACCTGGCCGAGTGCCTAAGCCTGATATTTCTGTCTGCTGCTGTCTGACCCTGGCCTGTTAATTGATCATGCCTCTGCCTGTTGCCAGAACTGACCACGCCTCTACCTGCACTGACCCTGCACTGTTTATGGACCATGCTCCTGCCTACTGCCTGGACAAATACTTTGGCTATGATGACCATGACTTTGCCTGTTGCCTGGCAAAATATTCCCGATTTTCCTAAATTCAAGACTAAAAGGGGTTGAGAACACTGGAACACTAACATTACCTCGCCTAGGCTTTTTGATAATTCTTGATTCTGTTCTGGCTTTAGTTATATATGTAATGTCCAATATGAGTTCTATGCTTTGTATTCTATGTATATAGAGGGGATCCTGACCTCGATTTTATCCTAGTTTTTAAAAATTAATTTTAATTTTTCCAATATTATATTGGTTCATTTGGCCCTCTTCAAAGTAATACTGTACGTTGAAAGGGGTGCAATCAAATAAGAACACAAAAACTGTATAACAGTAACTAGTTGGAGGAACCAAGCCTCCATGCCGTTGCGTGAAGTCGTCTCTGTTCTCAAGATAGAGGCAAGTTCGCCAAGGTTGGCATACGCTTCCGCTCTGGCACAGCTCTCACATCAACCAAGAGAGGTGGAGCGAACCAGCAGAGTAAACTAAGTTTCTTTTGTAAGATAGATTCCCCAGCTGGGGACATATTCATCTATGTAACATGGATAACCCTCTAAGTAACGTATGGAACTCTCGATCAAAGCAGTAAACATGATAAAAACTGTTAAAGGTATAAAGATGTGTCCCAAACAATGGACGGCAGTGTAGGACACCTAATACTGTACGCTCCTAAATCTTTTACTCATGCTGCTTCTTTCCTTTTGAAAATCCTCATCCCTACTGCATAGTCTCCGCAGTCTTAGAAACTGTCCCACAGGAATGCCACGTGTAACATGATACGGTTGTCCCGAGTCAGCACGAAGTAACGCATTACCAGGATTAGGTTTCCTATATATGCTAGACCAGACATGACCATCCCTACTGAAATGCGTGACATCCAAAAGGAAATAGATTCGCTGTTCATCTGCCCAGTAAACTGCAGGTTTAGATGATTGTCATTAACATAATCCAAAAAAGGATCCAAATCACCCACAGTGCCTGAGCAAACGAACAGCAGATCTTCTATGAATCACCAGTAAAACGTTATTCTTGATCGAAAGGGGTTTCCATCCCCAAAAATGCATCGCCTCTCCCACCAACCCATGTACACTCTCGCCATGTACGCTATGTACATGGGAGACATGGTTAAAAAACGAGCTCCCATAGCTGCCCCGCACCTCTGGAGATAGAAACCCCCATCAAAAGAAAAAAAGTTATGTGTCAACAAAAAGTCTACACATTCCAAAAATGTATTCCTTGTGAGTCACTGAATAATTTCTGAAATGATCAAGAGAGAATTCCACAGCACACAAACCTAAATGATGAGGTATTGACAGATAGAGACTGGTCACTTATTGCAGAGGGTTTTGTCAGTTGGTTTTAAAGCAGTATCCGGGGACACTAGCCTGCTACAAATACAGGGCATAGAGAAGATAGCCACACCACGTAGGGGAGGAGATAAGTTCAGGATCCTGTGTAAGTGGGAAGTATTTTGGATATTTTCTCTTAGTACCAGAATTCCCCAGGGTTTAAATTTTGAGTGGGATTTAACCCATTTTTATGATTGATGTACATATATGCCATTGTACATATATTCTTTTGGTAATTTATCATTATTTATTCTTTGTTGACTATTTTTTCTCTGCTGGTCATTTTTTCTCTGCTGGCTATGTTTCTAGTTTTTCTGTGTATCTGGCATCTCGTTCCTTTTGTATTAGGGAGCATTCACTTTTTTGAGTAGTGTATAACCTTTTGAAATCAGGGGGTGAAGGATGCAGTTTCCTTTTCTCTTTTTCCTCTGCTCTTTAAGGTTGCTATATGGAATAGAATCTCTTTCTTTTTTGTGTTTCCGTTTTTGTTTTTAAACAATTTTCTGAACAGGAGATTTTATTGGTCTGAAGCTGCAACAGCTGATTCTGATTTTAATGAGATGCACGTGTGCTGTCATGTTATTTATGTGATATAAATGTGCTTGTAGTTTTTGCAATGTCTGTGGTTTTGACAAAGCACTTCTATATGTGAAACACGTCAACCTACCTGCATTTCCCCTGCCTGTACCCATCCAGTGCTTTTAATATTTATGCTTCAATAACGACTTTATACTTTACTTTCTGTGTGGGTGTGCTGCCGATCCGAAGATTCTCTGTTTCAAGCACACTTTATACACACCTAAATTGAGGGGGAGATTAGAAGTACTGGACTTGGTCAAATACCATCAAGCTGCGCAATTGGCACAGTTGCTCCACTTCCATTCATGACATTTCCGACCACTTTGGATGTCCTTGGAGTCATCTCTTTATCCCAATAAGGAGATTGGGAACTTAATGTGGATGTGAGCAAAGGACAGGCCGGTCATGCTTTATCCAACCCTATCATATTCATTGAACCTGTGGGATAGACTCCTAGTCACCCATGGATTTAAATCTCCGCACACTCCATTAGCTCCATTACTTGGGAACCCCTCCTTCACCCTGGGTCTTCACCCCCAAAATTTAGCCTGGTGGACCAAAGGTCCAATACGAATTGCGGATTTTTGTGACCATAGAGGTGTTCTGTCGAAAAACGATTCCTTCAGGAATTACACCAGCTTCCTAATTCGGAATTGTACCGATACACTCAGCGCACTTTTTAGCGACACTAAATCGCACCTCAGATTCAACCTCGTCAACACCAATGGAACATCTATGCAGGAGTTCCGACAAACACACTGTTCACATATCCCAAATGTATTCCATATTGTTCTCCACATCTGAAAAGATATTTTATATGCACAAATGGGAGGAGGACCTGGAGGAGACTCTGGTTGTGGAGGATTGGAGTAAGATAGCACAAAGTGCATCTAAGTCATATATCAATACATTGCTGATTGAAGCGAACCATAAGGTCCTTCTGCGGTGGTATATGGTGCCAGTGAGACTAGCGTCCTTTGTCCCTGGTGCGTCCCCGCAATGTTTCAGAGGGTGTGGTATGAATGGTACAATGTTCCATATTTGCTGGAAATGCCCAAAAGTCAGGCGGTTCTGGATCCGTACCTATAATTTCATATACTCACTCACTCAAGTGAACCTTGTTAAATCACCACTGCAAGCACTGTTGGGGCACCCGATAGAGGGAACGACGAGACACACAAAGAGACTTAAAGCCTTTATATTTTTAGCAGCCAGGGTTTACATAGCCAGATCATAGAATTCTTCCACAGTTCCTTTTCACTTATTAAGATCCAAACTATCTTGGATAATGGTAAATGAGCGCCTATCAACGATTCTAAATGATAAGCCTGTCCTGTTCGAAATTAAATATCTGTCAAATACTCTATGAGACAGCTATGCCATGAAGTGTCTGCTCCCCTTTTTTTTAGGGTGCACCTTCCTCTTTCTCCGTCTAATGCTTTGCTCCTCTTCTCTTCTCATATTAACCATATTCTCTCTACTCGTTCTACTATACCTGCCCTTTGTGGGCGCTCAGGTCAACTGGGGTTAGCGTAATACTTTTCTTTTTACATGCTATCCCACACATACTGATTTCTGAGTAAGAGGCGAGCCTCTTAGATCTAACATAGCATTTTTGGATGGTCTACTCCCTCGCCCTGTTTTCCTTCAGAAGGATGGGAGGCGACAAGAGTCATAATGTATACATATCGTTTATTGACGATTTTCCTCTGTTCCACTGTTCTTTCTGAATCACACATATGTTCATAAGGTAACTGGCAATTAAGTATGTTAATGTAAGTATGTACCCTTAATTGTTACAAAGATTAATACCTTGGTTTATTTCTCCCACATGCGGTATCCCCTTACTCGGGAGAAGTAGCAGAATGTGTTTTGGGGTGTAACTGCAATCATGTCTTATGTGAGAAACAATTTGTTAAAATGAAAATTTTGTGAAAAAATAATTACTTAGTTTCACAAAAAAAATTTAAGAAAAAAGTTCAATTTACCATGCCTCCTACTACAGTGCATGCGGAAAGTATTCACAGCGCTTCACTTTTTTCACATTTTGTTATGTTATAGCCTTATTCCAAAATGGATTCAATTCATTATTTTCCTCAAAATTTTACAAACAATCCCCATAATGACAAGGTGAAAGAAGTTTGTTTGAAATCTTTGCAAATCTATTAAAAATAAAAAACCACACGTACATAAGTATTCACAGTCTTTGCCATGACACTCAATGAGCCATGAGCTCAGGTGCATCCTGTTTCCACTGATTATCCTTGAGATGTTTCTACAAATTGATTGGAGTCCATCTGTGGTAAATTCAGTTAATTGGACATTATTTGGAAAGGCACACACCTGTCTATATAAGGTCCCACAGTTAACAGTGCATGTTAGAGCAAAAACCAAGCCATGAAGTCCAAGTAACTGTCTGTAGACCTCTGAGACAGGATTGTATCGAGGCACATATCTGGGAAAAGGTACAGATAAATTTCTGCAGCATTGAAGATCCCAATGAGCTCAGTGGCCTCCATGAATTGTAAATGGAAGAAGTTTGGAACCACCAGGACTCTTCCTAAAGCGGGCCGCCCAGTCAAACTGAGCGATCATAGGGAGAAGGGCCTTAGTCAGGGAGGTCATCCGATGAACTTCCCAAGAACCAGATGGTCACTCTGACAGAGCTCCAGCGTTTCTCTGTGGAGAGAGGAGACCCTTACGGAAGAACAACCATCTCTGCAGCACTCCACCAATCAGGACTGTATGGTAGAGTGGCCAGACAGAAGCCACTCCTCAGTAAAAGGCACATGACAGCCTGCCTGGAGTTTGCCAAAAGGGAACTGAAGGACTCTTAGATCTTGAGAAAAAAAATATCTGGTATGATGAAGCAAAGATTGAACTCTTTGGCCTGAATGGCAAGCAAAATGTCTGGAGGAAACCAAGCATCTCTCATCAACTGGCCAATACCATCCCTACAGTGAATCATGGTGGTGGCAGCATCATGTTGTGGCAATGTTTTTCAGAGGCAGGAACTGGGAGACTTTTTAGGGTCGAGGGAAAGATTAATGCAGCAATGTACAGAGACGTCCTTGATGAAAACCTGCTTCAGAGCGCTCTGGACCTCAGACTGGGGAGAAGGTCCATCTTACAGCAGGACAACGACCCTAACCACACAGCCAAAATAACAAAGGAGTGGCTACAGGACAGGAACTCTGTGAATGTCCTTGAGTGGCCCAGCCAGAGCCCAGACTTGAACCCAATTGAACATCTCTGGAGAGATCTGAAAATGGTTGTGTACCGATGCTCCCTATCCAACCTGATGGAGTTTGAGAGGTCCTGCAAAGAAGAATGGTAGAAACTGACCAAAAATAGGTGTGCCAAGCTTGTAACATCATACTCAAAAAGACTTGAGGCTGTAATGGGTGCCAAAAGTGCTTCAACAAAGTATTGAGCAAAGGTTGTGAATACTTATGTACACGGGTTTGTATTTTTTTATAAATTTGCAAAGATTTCAAATAAACTTCTTTCACGTTGTCATTATGGGGTATGGTTTGTAGAATCTTGAGCAAAACAATAAATTGAATCAATTTTTTAATAAGGCTGTAACATAACAAAATGTGGAAAAAGTGAAGTGCTGTGAATACTTTCCGGATGCACTGTAAATCCTTTGGGTGTCTACTTTCCAATAAGGGGTCACTTGGGGGGTATCTGTACTGTCCTGTTATTTTAAAGCCTTAAAAATTGAGATAGGCAGTCATTACATCAGGATTATTCCATTTTCAATTATATGTACTACAGACTAAATAATATACACTGATTTGGGTTAATTTTACCAAAGAACTATAGCTTCATAAATTTAGGCCTAAATTTCTGAAGAAAAATGACTTTTTGCAAAATTTTAAAACAGAAACTTTTTTTTTCATAATTTTAAATATTTTTGGCTTATATTACAAACACAGTAAAAAACACAGTGGTAATTAAAGCGGAGGTCCCCTGAAAAAAAAAATATTAAAAGCCAGCAGCTAAAAATACTGCAGCGGCTGTCTTTTAATATATGGACACTTACCTGTCCAGGGAGCCCGCGATGTCGGCAGCCAAAGCCGATCTGTCCTTCGGCTCTCGGCTGCTGCAGCCGTGCGGCTTCACTTCCTGGTTCCCTTCTGCGCATGCACGAGTCGTGCTGCGCGTCCTCTCAGGTTCCTGCTGTGTTCTGGGACCTGTGTGTCTCCCAAAATACAGCGGGGGAGGATGGGGTAGGCGTCGGAAGTGGGATAGATCACGGCAAGCGCCGCGGTGATCTATGCCAGGAAGTGGGAGCAAATACCTGTATTAGACAGGTATCTGCTCCCTCCTCCCCCCTGAAAGGTGCCAAATGTGACACCCGAGGGGGGGAGGAATCCAAAAAGTGGAAGTTCCATTTTTGGGTGGAACTCCACTTTAAATACCACCAAATAAAGCTCTATCTGTCTAAAAAAATGATAAAAAATTAATTTGGGTACAGTGTTGTTTGACTGAGTAATTGTCATTCAAAGTGTGACAGCATTAAAAATTTTAAAATGGCCTGGGCAGGAAGGGAGTGAAAATGTCTGATATCGAAGTGGTTAAAGTTAAGGACACATTGAATCAAGTGATGCTGCGTTACTAATAGACAATAAAGTTAAATAAACAAAATAATGTAAGTGTCCTACTCATTATTACAAACTCTATAACTAATATTACAATATAAATCAAGAGATGTATGCAATTAGATATGATAAATCAATAATCCAGTGTACACTGTGATTGTACATGCGTTCTCTTATATATCAATGTGTGGCCCCTTATGTTAATTAATAATACAGTCTCTCATGAAATATATGATTTTCTTCATGATGTGACTCCCCCAAACTGATGGATAAAAATACTGCGCGCTTCCTGCAAGTAACACTGTGTCACCACTGTGCTCTCAGGACTCTCACCTCAACTCCACTTGTAAGCAGACATACAAACATTTATCTGTTAGAATTCCTACAATTGCTTAGTACTCCAATTATTTTCTGCCCTCTAGAGACTCTCTTGATTTATCTATTTACCTTGTATGTGCTGGTTGTATTTGTAGTAGTAGTAGTAGTAGTTGTAGTATTACTAATACAACCGACACAAGAAGGTCATTTTGGCAGCATGAATGTATGAGAGCCTTAAGGGGACCTTACCCCTATCATTGTCATAGTACTGGGAGATATATCAAGAGAGGTTTTCCAATTTTTTTTGTAAATAATAAACATACTTACCTGTTCTGTGGAGTGTTTTTGCACAGAGTAGCCCTGAACTTCCTTTTCTTGGGTCCCCCATCAGTGTTCCTGGCCCCTTCCCTCTTGTCAAATGCCCCAAGAGCAAGCAGCTTGCAATGGGGGCACCTGAGCAGGTTCGCTCCTGAGCCGCCACTCTGCATGTCCATTCACACACACAGCCATGGCTCGGCCCTGCCCTCTTTTTCTGCTCGTGATTGACTGCAGTGGGAGACAATTAATGT
The DNA here is from genome assembly GCF_042186555.1 of Aquarana catesbeiana. Lineage (NCBI taxonomy): Eukaryota > Metazoa > Chordata > Amphibia > Anura > Ranidae > Aquarana > Aquarana catesbeiana. The sequence goes on from NC_133324.1 coordinate 274,672,330, forward strand.
GCGAATCAGGTGCAAACTGGGCCTTAATCTGGTATTCAGCTTTAATGAAATCTGTAGCTTTAGAAATACTGAACATAGGTTTTGAAATTTCATTACCTTGTTAAAGATTAAATAAGGGGGCATGGCCTAGCGTGGGACGTGATCAGACATGTCCCTGTGCAGCTCCAGTCTCTCCTACAACAATCTTGCTCCATCCTGGGTCGGCCAAGTTTAAAACACTGATCTTTCGATACCTAATTGGTTGGAGACGACCCCTATGCCATTGTGAGTATTTTCAGTGGATGGGCAAGTGGAGAAAAAAGCAACCTCTGACCAATGTGAGCATTACCACCCGCTCCTGCCAAGATGGCCGCCGCAATAACAACAGCGCGCCATGCATCTCTCTGGCCTCCACCCCTGATCCCTTCAGGGATGTCCAGGATGTCTCCCCGTCACCCTCCCCGGGGACCCTGGAGCCGCCAGCCCTGTCTTTGCAGACTGCCTTGAGTGATGATGATGCAGATGATGGGAAAGGACCCACACTGTCGGAGGTCCTGGCCACCATTAAGGTAAATCACTCAGACCTTATGGTGAAGGTGGATGAACTGAAGATTGATCTTGCCATTATGAGGCAAGACATACACAAAATACGTGGCCGAGTCACTGAGACTAAAAGGCGTATCAATGACATGGAGGACACTATTAACTCCATACTGCCCAAACTTAACACCTGCGGGGGTAAGATTGCAACATTGGAGGATAAGGTGGATGACATAGAGAATCGCCTCCACAGGAATAACCTGCGTCTGGTCGGTCTTCCTGAATGGGTGGAGGGATCAGACCCTGTAGCCTTCCTGGAAAGGTGGCATGAGCAAGAATTAGGATGCAATCAGCTCTCCTCCTGCTTTATGATTGAGAGGGCCCACCAAGTCCCTGGGTGTCTTCTTCCTGAGGGACAACCTCCCCACACAATGGTGATTTGCCTGCTCAACTACAGGGATCATGATTGCATTCTTGGTGCGGCCCGGAAGAAAGGGAGTTTTTCCAGATCAACAAAGCTGTGGTGTCTTTGTTCTCTGATTAGTCTGCATCAGTTCGTAATATGGGAGCAAGCAATCAGTGTGTCAAGCAGAAGCTGCGGGAGCATGACATCCAATATTACCTGCTATTCCCTGCTACCCTCCGTGTTACTCACAATGGGAGGGTTAATTTCTTCCAGTCCCCTCAAAATGCTTTGTCTTGGTGGGAATCGCTGCCTCAACCTCCCCGAGCACCCGCCTGATGGAGTCCACTCATTGAGTAACGGAATCCAGTTTATTATTACCCTCCTCATCTTTCTTTGTTTATGCTTATTGCAATGGGCTTTATTAAGCCATTCTGTGGTCGACCGTACATCTCTCCTGCAGGAGAGTCTATGACCTTCAGCCACTGAGTTGGCCTGAGCTGCCATGGGGTTAATTGCCCACCCCAATCTTGTTAGATGCTGACAGTTTTTTACTTTTCATTCCGCTGTTAATGGCCATGCGCTCCATGCATGGCTTAAGTTCAGGGTATAAGCCCACTCTTTTTTTCAGGAGATGGGCAGGGGTTTTGCTATCCTTCCTGGCTAGTTGTATTGTTTTTGTATATAGTTTTGCTGTAGTTTGTGTGAAGTATGTATGGTTGAATGTCTGTGTGCCACTAAATCCCTATATTAGCACTGTAGCCATGCTCAGATCTGAGGTTACCTCCAATGAGCCTTCATCCACCTTTTTTTTCTCCTGTCCTATGAGTTTTACTGCTTTCCTCACGTCCACAGTAAATACCTGTTCGTGGAATGTTTGCGGACTGAACACCAAATTTAAAAGAGCTTTTTTTGAAGTACTAAAACAACATAAACCACGTGTTCTGTGCCTCCAGGAAATCCATCTAATGGGCTCCAAGATTCTAGCTTTAAAGAAGTATTGGGTTGCTCATCACTATCACTTCACCTACTCCAACTATGCTCGTGGGGCAGCGATTCGAATCCATAAGGGGCTACCATTCTGTCAACGGGTTATTTCTGACCCTAAGGTACAACACCTCATTTTGCAGGTGGTTATACATGGGGTTTCTCTGTTGGTCACAGTTTACCCCCACCCCCACCCCTGTCATGGCTACAGTGTTTGCTGAATTAAGCATACATTTTGCCTGGTTGCCAATTTGTCCCATGATTATTTTTGGAGATTTTAACTCTGTGATGCAACCTGCCTTGGACAGGTTGAAACCTCTATTGTCTGAATCAAAACTGTTTTGTGTATGTATGTGGACCTCTGGAGATGGAAATTTCCTACAGTTAAAATGTTTTCCTGCCAGTCTAAATTTTATGCTGCTCTTTCTAGGCTTCACTATGCACTGGCCACAAAGGATTTACTACCCTGCGTTCAGTCTATAGCTTATCTATTATAGACAATATCCGATCATTCCATGGTTCAGGTAGTTTTGACTTTGGGCCATAGACCCTCGTTGTGGGTTTGGAGGCTCAGTCCCCTCTGGATCTCCACACCAGAAATTCATGATCCATTCCGACTGACATGGCCAATTACTGGTCCTCTAACTCTGACACTACCGCTGTGGGACCTGTCTGGGATGCCTTTTTTAGGCAGTGATCCGGGCCTCCTATATTTGCCATATAAAACATTAAAGATCTGTTGGGTGGGCCACAGGGGCGTTACAAAAAGCATTGGATAATGCACGCTCCTGTCATATGATGAATCCGTCCTCTGACACCCAGGGTATGCTGATGGATGCACATAGGGCATTACAGCTTCATATGGTAGATCTAACTAAAAAACAGCAATTATACCTCTCTGCTCGTATTCATGAACATTGGGGGGATAATTCCTGAACTTCAACTCCCTGATTGGTCCATTACCTCAGATGCATTAACTATTAACCAGGTGTTTGCATAATTTTATGGAAAGTTGTATGAGGATATGGTGGTTCCTCCTGAAACGACATTTACAGGGTTTTTCGCCTCATTGGATTTTCCCACACTTAGTACTACTCAGCAACACCTGCTGAGGGGGGGGGGGGGACTCCTGCACAGGGGGCTAGCATTTCAGCTTCCCACATTGCCATTTTTTTATCGGTTTGTGATCACTTTTATCGTGTATGGTTTTTATCCAATAAATCCCATTTTTCACCTGCACCATGTGGAGCTTCCTTTTTTCTTTTCCCACGGCTCCATACTGAACTGTTTCCTCTGGATCATTCCACTCTAGAATCGGAGAACGTGTACGGCAGTTGTCCAACTTCCGCCTGTGACTATCACCTTCCACCGGTGAGCGCGGCTCACAGGACACCGTCCGGCTGGACATCACGGGAGATCATCCCCCATGCCTATCTGAGGCACTGCTATAAGGTATGTGCATCCTACGGATCTGGTAAGGGTACCCATTTACTTCTATTGAACATCTGTGTGCCTTGGTATCTGCTGTCGCCTTTCCATTTGAGCATCCACACACCTCCCGGTGTCTACTGGTACCCTCCCATTGGAGAAGACAACCCTTTACTTTTCACCTTATGGACTTCCATTATTTGCTGTTCCATATTTCACTACAGACACTTTGATTATTTTTTGCTGGTTTTATTGTTGTTCACATTTGTATTTTGTCATATTCACTTTCCCACACGTGTATTCAGTACATGATTTATTATTTTATTATTATTATTTATTATTTTTTCACATGTATATCTACTACATGCCAGATATTTCCAGCGCTGCACTTTGTGTATTTGAATCTTTAGTGGACTTGGTTTGTTTGCGTGTCAGCTGCTTTTGTTGTTATATATATATATATATATATATATATATATCCTTTTTTGGGGTTTAGCGCAGCATTTTCCCTATTTTTCCTCACTTATGTCTATGAATGGTACACTCTGAACCCCAGACTCCCTCCACTGCACTTTTGTCAGCCTTTTTTGGTCTCTCCACCTCTCTCAGGGATGAACTGCACAGGTCAAAAGAAGCTAGAGGTTCAGGATCCTCTCCTATTGAAGTAGGTTTCATGGCATGGAGGGAGGCGAGAAAAATACTTACACAGTTCTCTCCGAGGATGTCGCCACATGCCCCCTTATGAAGGAATCAAAACCTTCCTTAGCTCTTTGGTCTTGGGTAATCAAGCTCACGGAATCTTCCTTTGAAGACCTCTTGGCATGCCCCGAAATCTCCAAACTGGTGACGACCTTCTATGGTCGTCTTCAGTTGATGGGGCTGACCCTTTTCAGAATTCTCATTGCAAGTGGCTATTGCTGCTGCCTGAGCTCTCTGAGGAGGACTGGGAAGAGGCTACAGAGGTTTGCTTTCAGGATCTAATCAGCACGGCTGATCAGTTGATTAAATTTAAGTTTGTCCACCACTTACACTATACTCCAGCCAAGCTGGTTCGTATGGGATTGGGTTTGGATATTGCTTGTTTTAAATGTGATCTTGTTGCTGCAAATTTTTTTCATATGTTCTGGAACTACCCTGGCCTATCATCCCTTCTGGAAGTATCTATTTAGTTTCTTTGAGCACAAGTAAATCTTTCAATACCTCAAACCCCGGAAGTTGGACTTTTAGGTGTTCTCAATGATTTTGTCCCCCGGATGCATGCTAGGACTCTGCTAAGTATACTATTGTTCTATGCTCGTAAAACAATTTTATTACACTGGAAGGAAGCTGGCCCTTTCACAGCTCAAGCTTTCTTTCGTAACGTTCATGGTTATCTACCCAAATTCAAACTGATATATAAAAGTAGGGCATTCCCATTAGAAATTTACCAAAATATGGCAAGGTCAAGGGATCCGATGGCATACGGAACAGATGCCTTGGTTTTTTTCTGTGGGATCAGTTTTTCACTGATCTATGCGTTCCCTCCTGTTCTGCTGCTTCCGCGCCTTCTCGCATGAACAAGCAAGAAGGGAAGGAGGTGATTCTTGTGGCCCAGGAGATCTTTGTTTGCAGAGATTGTAAAAATGGCAGTAGGGGACCCTTGGACCCTATCGCTATGGCTGGACCTTCTCTCGCAAGGTATTCCATCCTAAATAAAGAAAAAGAATTGCGCTAGGTGCGTAAACAAAAAATTATATAAAGAAAAAATGTGAACATACGACACAATATTTGTGAACAGTGGTAAATCAATAAATCAAATAACCAACAACAGTGAATGGCACCCAATGAAAAATCATTAATATAAAATCGGCTGACAAATATTAAGTGCTCATGAAATGTTACAAGAACATAATAAACTATATATTATAGTGAAAAAAAGTTCATATAGTAAAGGTGAATTAAAGTTCAAAATTTATGGTATTCAATGCGGGACACGGGGTCAGTATTCCACCGCTAGTGCTGCCCACCACCTAGTGATAAAGTAATGGAGGCTTATGGGAGATCCCATTCTATGGATAGCGTAGGACACAGCATTTATGGCTCACCTTCGCTGGATTCGTGGAAACATGCATTGATTGCTCCATGGGAAGTGATCCTGGGACTACATCTTATGAAGCGCTCCAAGTTGGCGCTGACTAGCTGTCCATGAAGGAGGTTGGTGGTCTTTTCAGCAGTGTCTCCTGCAGGATATCCCCTGTGGTCCATTTATCTCCACTAAGCCTGTTTTGACCCCCCTGAATAAGGGTGGTCGCAGGCTTCCCAGTAAGCCTTCATTACTTTATCACTAGGTGGTGGGCAGCACTAGCGGTGGTATACTGACCCCGTGTCCCGCATTAAATACCACAAATTTTGGACTTTATTTCACCTTCACCTTTACTATATGAACTTTTTTTCACTATAATATATATTTTATTATGTTCTTGTAACATTTCATGAGCACTTAATATTTATCAGCCGATTTGATATTAATGATTTATTGATTTACCACTGTTCACAAATATTGTGTCATATGTCCAGTGCTGCACTGTCCATTTTATAACGGTATTCCATCCTACCTTACAAACGCTAAATTTAGCAGTTTGGCTATTGTGACCCACATTCTAAAAGATCGTGGGCTGTTAGCTTCAGTAGTTTCTACTTTGGTTAATGCTAGAAAGCCGGCCTCCGGAGTCATATAATATAGAATCTGGAAGGCATACGTCTCCTGGTGTGAATCCAGGGGTTGGCACCCCAGGAAATACAGTGGGGACGGAAAGTATTCAGACTCCCTTAAATTTTTCACTTTTTGTTATATTGAAGCCATTTGCTAAAATCATTTACATTCTTTTTTTTTTCTCATTAATGTACACACAGCACCCCATATTGACAGAAAAACACAGAATTGTTGACATTTTTGCAGATTTATTAAAAAAGAAAAACTGAAATATCACATGGTCCTAAGTATTCAGACCCTTTGCTGTGACATTCATATATTTAAGTCAGGTGCTGTCCATTTCTTCTGATCATCCTTGAGATGTTTCTACACCTTCATTTGAGTCCAGCTGTGTCTGATTATACTGATTGGACTTAATTAGGAAAGCCACATACCTGTCTATATAAGACCTTACAGCTCACAATGCATGTGAGAGCAAATGAGAATCATGAGGTCAAAGGAACTGCCTGAAGAGCTCAGAGACAGAATTGTGGCAAGGCACAGATCTGGCCAAGGTTACAAAAAAATTTCTGCTGCACTTAAGGTTCCTAACAACACAATGGCCTCCATAATCCTTAAATGGAAGATGTTTAGGAGGACCAGAACTCTTCCTAGAGCTGGCCATCTGGCCAAACTGAGCTATCAGGGGAGAAGAGCCTTGGTAAAAGAGGTAAAGGAGAACCCAAAGATCACCGTGGCTGAGCTCCAGAGATGCAGTCGGGAGATGGGAGAAGTTTGTAGAAAGTCAGCCATCACTGCAGCCCTCCACCAGTTGGGGCTTTATGGCAGAGTGGCCCAACAGAAGCCTCTCCTCAGTGCAAGACACATGAAAGCCCGCATGGAGTTTGCTAAATAACACCTGAAGGACTCCAAGATGGTGAGAAATAAGATTCTCTGGTCTGATGAGACCAAGATAGAACTTTTTGGCCTTAATTCTAAGTGGTAATATGTGGAGAAAACCAGACACTGCTCATCACCTGTCCAATACAGTCCCAACAGTGAAGCATGGTGGTGGCAGCATCATGCTGTGGGGGTGTTTTTCAGCTGCAGGGACAGGACGACTGGTTGCAATCGAGGGAAAGATGAATGCAGCCAAGTACAGGGATATCCTGGATGAAAACCTTCTCCAGAGTGTACAGGACCTCAGACTGGGCCGAAGGTTTACCTTCCAACAAGACAATGACCCTAAGCACACAGCTAAAATAACAAAGGAGTGGCTTCACAACTCTGTGAATGTTCTTGAATGGCCCAGCCAGAGCCCTGACTTAAGCCTAATTGAGCATCTCTGGAAAGACCTAAAAATGACTGTCCACCAACATTTACCATCCAACCTTACAGAACTGGAGAGGATCTGCAAGGAGGAATGGCAGAGGATCCCCAAATCCAGGTGTGAAAAACTTGTTGCATCTTTCCCAAAAAGACTCATGGCTGTATTAGATTAAAAGGGTGCTTCTACTAAATACTGAGCAAAGGGTCTAAATACTTAGGACCATGTGATATTTCAGTTTATCTTTTTTAATAAATCTGCAAAAATGTCAGCAATTCTGTGTATTTCTGTCAATATGGGGTGCTGTGAGGAAAAAAAAATTACTTAAATAATTTTAGCAAATGGCTGCAATATAACAAAGAGTGAAAAATTTAAGGGAGTCTGAATACTTTCCGTCCCCACTGTATGTCATCGGTAGGATCCTCGAATTCCTACAGATAGGATTAGAATTGAAGCTGGCCTTGAGTACTATCAAAGGCCAGATGTCGGCCTTATCAGTGTTTTTTCAACGACCACTTGCTTCACACTCTGGTTCGTAACTGTTTGCAGGGGGTAACACAGATTAATCCTCCAGTTGGGTCACCCCTGAACGTTTGGGACTTAAATTTAGTCCTGTTGGCTTTACAGAAGCAACCTTTTGAGCCAATACAAGAAATTCGTCCTTTTCATATTAAAGTGCACTTCTCCAGGGCTGTTAGTGCTTCTTGGGCAGTGCATCACCAAGCCTCCATGGCTCAGATCTGCAAGGCCGCAACTTGGTCTTTGGTCCATACATTTACCAGATTCTATGAAGTAGATGTAAAAGATCATGAGGATATCGCCTTTGGGCGCAGTATACTGCAGGCTGCAGTATGAGACCTCTAGTCTCTTGGTGCCCTACTTTGTTGTGTCTCCCTCCCTTCAGTTGGCATTGCTATGGGACATCCCACATAGTAACTATTATGGCTCCCGTGATGTACAATAAGAAAATAGGTTTTTATAACAGCTTGTTGTAAAATCCTTTTCTTTGAAGTGCATCACGGGACACAGAGGTCCCTCCCTTCTTTGGTATACACGTATATTGCTTTGCTACAAAACTGAGGTACTCCCACCAGTGGGAGGGGTTTTATAGGGAGTACACTTTTTAATTTAGGGCGTGCCAGTGTCCATCACCTGAAGGTGGCCTTACAAACCCACATAGTAACTACTATGGCTCTGTGTCCCGTGATGTACTTCAAAGAAAAGGATTTTACAGGTAAGCTATTATAAAAATACTATTATCATCACAGTTTACTTAATCAGGTTCTCTACACTGATGAAACTTAGTGTGGCATACACAAAGGGCCATTGTTAATTTCTGGTTTATTATCCAAGTTGGAGTTTGGTAGGGACCATGGCGCTGCTGTATGGGAAATGTATGTGGTGTTGCTATGAATGTGTACGTGTGGATGTAGTTAGGGTTCCTTTTTTTTTTTTTTTTTGCCACTGCAATATTTTTATAATCCTGCTTATGATGCTCTCACCTCCTGGGGTTCTCTACTTTTTTAACAGTGTGAGAGCAGGGTGGGCATCTGATTTACTAGTGTTTGGTTATCCCACACACACTGTTTATGCAATGAGTAATGGAAATGATCTACATTCCTCCTATGTATATTAAGTGTAAGAGTTGTTCTCTTCTTGTTTATATTTTATTTCTCTATAATCTAAATAAACGCCTTAAAAAAAAAAAAAAAAAGATTAAATAAGATTAAAATGATTGGCTTCACATCTAACTTTTATGGAAAGTTTTCAACACTGTGTCGAATCCATGCAAAGATCCAAAGGCAAAAGGTGACTGCAAGTAGTTCCAATAACATGGCCATTGATGTACATAGAGGGCTGCAGCCAAAGACAGGCATGACCTGCGGATAATGTTTACATTAAGATAATCTATAGAATCCTGACCGGTTCAGGTGTAAAAGCGTATATACTACCAAAGTCTCAAGATCCTGACAGCAATACAGAAATTATCATGAAGAATATCTGTAAAATAATATTTCTGCACACTGAGTTGCAATATTTCACATATATACATAATAATACAAATATATCATATATAAATATAATGTATATATACATCACACTATAATATAATTATCAATAATAATAACATGACATATATATATATATATATATATATATATATATATATATATATATATATATATATATATATATATATATTAGTTAATTATTATTCCATTATGATTACATGAAAGATATATATATATATATATATATATATATTATGTAATCATGATGTAATATTAATTAATTTTATATATATATATATATATATATATAGTATAATTAACAATAATAATAATATAACACAACAGGACATTCCAATCACCAGTGATTCTCCTTTAAATAAGAACTTGTTACATTCTGCTACAATCCCATAGAGAATGTCATCCTCCTGCAATGATGAGTAATGTAGTTGGATGCAGAGGATGATTGTAGTGCCTGGATGGAATATACAGCATATTGTATGAAGCATGCAGTACATAAGATTCATGTAAAGCTCCTGCCCTGGTCTGTGTACATTACTGGAGTGACGATGACATCAGCAAGTAGAAGCACAATACAATACGGTGAAAATGTCAGAATTTCGGATCAGTTTGTAGAGATTGTGTACAAAGCATCACACCACCAGACTCCTCCCGCAGTGTACACTGACTGTATCCTGGATACAGGCTATACTATGCCTAGTACACACCCTTATACATTCATCGTATAATAATTTATAATAATAATCCCATCAAGTGCTGAGGTTGATCAGTGTGCAGACACAATGGAGGATGAAGTGAGGATGGAGTAGAGAATGAAGCATGCCTGTACCTTGCCTATGTGATCAGGAGAGGCTCCTCTGTGCCTGGCTGTCAGTGATGGGAACTTTATACAGAGTGCGAGGAGCGATCTCCAATGACAGATCATAACATCAATTCGAGCTCTGTGATTGGACTCACTGGGCCCCTCTGTCCCCGCCCCCCAGTAGATGCCTCTTTGTACACTCTGAACTCCCTGACCGGCCACGTCTTTCTTATAGGTTAGAGCGTGGGTGGGGACGCTGATTGGAGGTGACAGTGCGGGCTGTGCGGACAGGAGAGCGCTGCCTACTCCATGGCTTTCTTCAGGGCTTAGCTGACATATAAGAACTCTCACTGCAACCTATAAACTACAGCAAACAGGACTTCTACTACACTCATCACGTTGTTTCTGTAGGAGTCCAGATAGGGAGATTGTATACATCGTTATATTGATCCAGCTTGGACCTCCAATGACCCAGCTTGGACTTTCAGTAATCCAGCTTGGACCTCTAGTGCAGGGCTGGTGCAAGGATTTTTGACACTAGGCAAAATCTCATTTTGCCGCCCCCCTTTGGCCCCACCCCAGTCTCCACCCCCTTTTCCCTGCCCATGTAAACCCCATCTTTTTAATGAAGCGCCCATCAATGCAGCCCCACCAGCGTCCATCAAATTCAGCCTCACCAGCGCCCATCAGATTCAGCCTCACCAGCGCCCATCAAATTCAGCCTCACCAGCGCCCATCAAATGCAGCCCCACCAGCGCCCATCAGTGAATGTTTGCAAGCTTCCATTCATTTGGGAATCGGGACACAGTCCTCCGCTGCCGCTGCGCCTATGTGCAAACGGAGCGGCGGCTGCCTGCTTTTGCTGAGACTTAGTTGCTTGCTGCAGAGAGAAGAGAGTGGGAACACCAGTGTCCCGGCGCCCTAGGCAGCAGGGCGCCCTAGGCGACTGACTAGTTTGCCTAGTGGTAGCACCGGCCCTGCTCCAGTGATCCAGCTTGGTCCTTCAGTAATCCAGCTTGGACCTCCAGTGACCCAGCTTGGACCTCCAGTGACCCAGCTTGGACCTCCAGTGACCCATCTTGGATCTTCAGTGATCCAGCTTGGACCTCCAGTGACCCAGCTTGGACCTCCAGTGACCCAGCTTGGACCTCCAGTGACCCATCTTGGATCTTCAGTGATCCAGCTTGGACCTCCAGTGATCCAGCTTGGATCAATGTAGCAATGTATATACCATACCTGGCTGATGCACCTGTGTGAAGGAATTCTATCTTAACCAATGAGATGTACCTATTAGACTGACATAGCAATGACGTATTTGTGTGTATAAAACATTAACACCGCCTTGAATAAATCAGAAGTGGAATGAGTTAGCAATTCTGAGCGTGTCTCAGAGTGTTTACTTTATATGCATGCATATCAACACTTTTCAAATTAGAGACAGCAGCAGATAACCTTGAGCTCGATTGGAGCTCTTAATCATTTCCATAACAGTTGGTGCCGTGACCCGGATCTCAGGCTACGGTCGAAGTTATACCGCGACAAGCATTCGGGCGTTAACTGATTAATGAGAGTGGGGTTTGCGCAGCCCTAACAGTACCGGTGAGTTGATTGATATTTTTACCACTGTACGACTCTCTTATCTTTCGGTTGACGGCTGGATTCTGTCGGTATGCTGAGACTGTCTTAGAGGCAGGTATTTCCTCGCCTGAGGTTGTTTAACGAACCTGCCAATGGGTTTCTGCTGACTGTATTTTTTGTTCACTGTCTGTCATTCTTTGGGTTACGAAACTCAGCAGTCTAAAAGTGCTACATGCGTGAATGTATGGTCTCATCTCCAGACGAGCTGTTGGCCTCTGGAGTGAGATAGTTTTTTTGTAGCAGTCGTTTATAGACAGGTGTACTCTAGGTTCAAGGAACCTTTGAGAGTTATCTCAGCTGCGGGCTTTGCAGTCTGAAAGCGTTACAGAGGACTCACCCCAAGAAGAGTTGTCGGCCTCTTGGTGTAGAGCTGTAGAAAAACGTCTATAAACGGGTTTATTTTTGCAGGGTGGTCTGCCCTTGCGTTTATCTTAGCCTGCTGAGGCTTTACGGTTCAGAGAGTGGCAGGTGTAATGTCCTGTCGTGATTGTATTTGTGGTTTATTGTTTGCTATATACACGAGAGGGGGTGGGGACTGGTTAAAGTCGGAGGGGGGCTGCCCGGGAGATCTGTTGGGTCGCGGGCCGTTGCTCCTCACTACCCCTGATGTGTTTGTTCTTGTTCTGAGATTAACTGTACATTAGTCTTATGTGCCCACACCGAAGGAATTTGCTGATAAGAACGCTGAGAAAAATATTAACTCCTTGGTTGTATGTATTCCCCTCTCAAGCCGTTAGCCGAGAAACAGAAAGTGATATTGTAATGAAAGTGATATTGTAAAGAAGGAGAGAAGAAGATGTTGAAATAGTTAACAAAGTTGAAAGAAGTGACGAAAGTTATGTTGCAGAAGAAACAGGGAGAAAAATCCTGTGTGATAAAGAAAATTGGATAAAGGAAGTTAAGAAAGATGGCGATTGTATTATGTATGTATAACTGATAATATGTTGGAACCTGAAACAAAGGAGGGGAGGGACAGTACTGCCCTCCGTCTAACAACCACTCCTTTCTCACCACCCAAGCACAACCCACTGTGACAACTCAGCCCGGCGGCCATCTTAGTGCACCCATGCCTTCACTCTCTACCCAGTCCAGTGCACTTCCTGCCGGCGGCCATCTTGGTACACCCAGTAAGCTTAAACAGCCTGTACCCAGCCCTCCCTGTTTTAAAACAAGATGGTTCATACCACACACCTGTCTTCCCCAATACGGGAGCATCACATTCCCAGGCTGGATATGTTAATGATGAAGAAGCATCTGAGTGGGAAGCCCGACAGCAGGCAGCAAGGCCACCCACTGATTTAACCCCCAATCCGGCTCCAGACTCTCAGTTCCGAGAGGATCTCAAACACATGCTGGCAACCGTAAAGAACAGTGCCTCTTGTCAGCCCCTGCCCCAACAACAGTCTCGGTTACCAGAAGGGGCACCAGTGATGTATGTCGCTTTTACTCTATCACAAGCAGCGGCCTTAGTGACAAGTCTGCCTGACCCAGAGAAGCAGCCAATTCCCTTCTACCACAGGATAGTGCAAATACAAGAAACTTACTCAGCTGCCTGGAGAGACTTGATCAGCCTATGCCAAATCAAAGCAGGATATGTCTTTTGGCCAGTCATGCAGATGGCCTTCAATGATGCCTGCCTGACAAGTGCCACTTCCTACACCTCAGGCGTGGAGTTCTGTGCACAACTCCACGACTGGGCAAAGGAGAAGTTGACGGATCAGAAGACCACAATCCAAGATATTACCCAAGATAAAGGGGAGTCTGTGAAGAAGTATCATGCTAGACTCATAAAGGCACACACACACATGTTATCAACTGCTTTTGTTTCAGGGCTCAGAGAGGATATCAGAAAAGGCCTGATGGTGGCCCGCCCTGAATACCATTCAATGAAAATGTCTGATTTATTGTTGGTGGCCAGAGGTATAGAAAATCAAAAAGGTAAAAAACCAACGCCCCTCATGGTAACCCATGACGAAGATCCCACCTACACTAGTCCACCACCACTGCCCAATACCAGGGAAAGGATCACCTGTTACAACTGTGGGAAACGGGGTCACTTCAAAAAAGAATGCAGAGCCCCAAGATGTCCCAGACGAAAAACCTACCACTTTCCTCATTGACAGGGGTGCAGCCAAAAGTGTGTTGAGAGCGGTGAACCTGCCTAATAATTCTTTCCTTTCCACTTCCTGATTTGCTTGCCAGATTTGTGGTGTCCTCTACATGTCCCTTGAATCTACTAGGAGCTGATGTGTTGTCCAGACTACAGGCCTCAATCAGGACACGCCTGAAGGGGGGTGAAGTTACATACTCCCCTATCTTTAGAAGACTCATCTGCTTTGTGTTCTCTGCCTCTCCTGATGACACTTAATGAAGAAAAAAAAACTTCAAGTTCAATACTGCAGGAAGTACTTGACAGAATCCCTGCGTGCCTATGGTCCACAGGACCGGGAGACAACGGTAACTTAAAGGTGCCACCAGTTTCAGTCAAGCTAAAAGAGGGCGCTTCATTGCCCCGGAAACCACAATAACCCCAAGAAGAGAATCCTAAAAAGAGAACCAGGTACCTACTGTGGATGCCTTTGACTGCAAAATACCTCACAGAGGTGGACCTTACAAACGTTTTCTTCAGTGTCCACCCTCACCCCTTCTGCTGGTACCTTTTCGCATTCATCCACGGAAAGAAACGGCAACATACCTAAACAGTTGTGCCACAAGGGGCACAGAACTTTCCAAGCCAGTTTGCAAAAGCTATGGCTATCATCCTTGACACATGACAAAAGGAACACCCGGAAGTGATTCTCTTCCAACATGTTGATGACCTTCTCCTTTGTGTAGCTGACTTACCCCCTGTTGAAGTCACCTCAGAAAGCCTGTTGTGCTATCTTGCCAACCAGGGCTGCAGAGCCTCAAAGCCCAAATTGCAGTGGTGCTCAACACCTGTCATTTTCCTTGGACTAATTTCCTAGTGCAGAGCATGGATTCCAGAAGCCTTCCTACTGATGCTCTGCAATCAGACCCTTCCAGATGTCTCCTGAAGAAATATCTAAAGTTTGAAACCCTTGAGTGCGCCACCCCCGGCGCTAGGGCTCCCAGCCTACGACAAAACGCTCAAGCTCTTTGTATCCGAACGTCTGGGACATGCTGCAGGTGTACTCACCCAATCACACGGCATCAGCCTACGCCCCATAGGATATTATTCCTGTCGGCTGGATGCGGTAGCAAGAGGAGGCCTATTGTGTCTGCGAGCTGGATTTGCTACACAAGCCTTGCTTGACAAAACTTTGAACTTGGTCCTCGGACACTGCCTCGTTCTGCTTGTTCCCCATGACGTTGTTGCCATATTCAACCAAGATCCAACACTGAACCCTACCACCCTTCTTCCACTTCTCGAGGGGGGAAAAGGAGGAGTAGAGTCTTGGCTTGTCACCCCATGACCACACAGGACACGCGGTCACCACTGAAAACACTGTTCTACAAGCTGAAGCCTTACCACCAGTGATGTCTACACAGGAGGCAGAGCTGTAAGCACTTACTACAGCATGTAAATGGGCAGAGGGAATAAGAGCCAACATTCATATTGACTCAAGATATGCTTTCAGCATTGCCCATGATTATGGTGTTATCTAGGACAGAGGATTCCTGATGGCTGCAGGAACACCTGTGAAAAATTGATTGATGCCTTGCTTCTCCCAACCCAAGTGACTATTCTGAGTAAAAGCACACGACAAAATGAACTCAAAAGAAGCTTAAGGCAATCATCGAGCCAATACAGCTGCCAAACAGACAGCTGGTGGTCCGCGGGAAGTGGACAGCAGGGTGGTAGAAGAAGACCACCCCGTGCTTACCTTACAGACTTTCCCAGTGGACAGAGTTTATCTAAAAGAACTACAGGAAACAGCAAGTCCGGATAAGAAGGAAAGCTGGAAACGGAGAGGAACAACTCTCAGAAATGGACTATTCGAGTGCAACAAGAAGCCTTGTCTACCCAGGAGTATGTACCCAGCCGTGGTGCAATGGGCACATGGAGCTGCCCACTTGACAAAGACTTTTATGAACTCTCTTATCAACAAGTGTTGCACCAAGAGTTACTCCACTGACCGACAGCTTCTGCAGATCATGCATTATCTGCACCAAATGTAACCCAGAATGCACAGAAGAAGCACCTGGCAAAAGCCCTATACCCCATTCCAGAGGATGCAAATTGATCATTCTCAAGTGCCAAGAAGTGACAGATTTGAAAACGCCCTAGTGGAAGTGGTCACGACTGCCAGGACCACAGCTAAGAAACTACTGAGTGAGATAGTATGTAGATTTGGGGTCCCAGAGGTGATATTGAGAGATCAGGGACCAGCCCTAACAACAACCCTTACTAAAGAGATTTGGGCAGCACTGGGGGTTCAGTTGGCACTACACATCCCATACCACCCTCAAAGTAGCGGGAAGGTAGAAAAGGATGAATGGGACACTAAAAACAGGATGTTAAAGATGGCCCAAGAGACTAACATGAGTTGGCCAGACAGTTAGCCCATTGCCCTGTTCAGTGTCAGACACACCCCCAGGGGAAACATGCCCTATCCCCTTATGAAATTTTGTTTGGTTCAGCCCCCAGACTTGGTTGTTACTTTCCACAACAGTTACAGTTGCAGTCTGATGTGTTGACTAATTATGTAACCACATTATCACGAGAATTAACCTGAATGCATGTCCAGGTGTTTTCTTCCATTCTAGATCCTGAATCAGATACAGGAACACACCAACTACTGTCTGGAGATCCTTGAGCCAAGTTATGATGGTCCATTCCAAGTTTTGCTGACCACAGCCACCTCAGTCAAGTTGGCCAGGAAGAACACCTGAATGCACGCTTATCACTGCAGGAGAGCGTGTTTTCGGGTGCTGCATATCCTTTTTCTGTTTGATCTAGGGGGGAGGGGCCCAGGAGGTGGCCATCACAAAAATGATAACATAATTATGTTTTGGTGTAACTCTTCAGGTACACATGTGACCACCTTTACCTTAGATTACTGTGACATAGTACCTTGTCCGTTTGACCCTTCATGGTGATGCCATTGGTACAGTGATATCCCTGACGGTAAGGACATATATGTATGCCACACAGACAGTTACTGGGGACAGAGTTGTGGTTTCTGTGGGGGCCAGTGGGTTGGAACACAGGGCCAGACTGGGCGACCACAGAGTGCATTAGACAAAAAAGATGAAAATAGAAAGCCCCCATATCCTAACCAAAGATACCCCTGATACATGCACTGACCCAGCACACAGTCAGAGGAGGAAGCGAGCAGCTCTCTCCGGAAGCTTTGATCCTCATGTATACATACATGTCATAGGGGTTACAAGGGGGGTCCCTGATGAGTTTAAAGGCAGGGATCAGGTAAAAGCTGGTTTTGAGTCTTTGATCCCCATAACAACTGTCAGCAAGAATGTAGATTGAATTAACTACATGTCATGGTTATGCAATAGAGTTTGTCGATCAGCTTACCTGTCTCCATGTGTTCATCTCTAGAGACCAGCTGACCCTCACCTGACTGCTTTTGTAACCTCCCCTCTAAGCATGGCCCCACCCCAGGCCCTATCAGGGAACCCTATATTAACCTGTGCACTGCAAGCCAGCAGTGCTGATCAACCACTGTGTGTTAGCCTATGTGTGTACTTGCTATGTTTCCTACATCTGATTTCTGTTACCGACTTTGGCCTGTTCCCGGCCATCCCTGTCTGCCTGCGACCCTGATGTTCCAGCCAGCTCCCTCCTTCCTCTGCTCCTGTAGTCTACCGTGAGCGTGAGCTGTGAGACCCTGGGGGCCGCGACCTGGAGCCAGACTGCAGCGCAGTCCATCCTCACCACTAGAGGCTCTGGTGAACACCTGCTGGCTCTTAGACTCCGCGCCCTGGGGAATCTATGCTCTAGCTCCCAGTGGGATCTGTGTCAGTGATCCAGTAGACCTGCTTCCTGAACCTCCCAAGGTACAATCCGCAGCAGTCAGTGCTAGGGTCCACTACCTTGCGGTGCACTCCTGATCCCAACGGTGTGCATCTGTCACCCAGCCTCTAGGTGACCTGACACTACACATATTATAACCAACAGAGATTTGTAAATTACTCTAAAGATGCCCTCCAGGGAATTTCTGATCAGTTAGCCCCCACTTCCTACATGACATTCCAGGACCGGATGGCCTTAGACATGGTGCTAGCTGGGAAAGGAGGTGTTCTGTAAAATCATAGGAAAAAACGGGAACCTGTTGTACATACATTCCTGATAATACTGGCCCAAATGGTAAGGTTACTTTAGCTATAAAGAAATTAGAAGATCTGTCACTAGAGTTGAAGAAGAACTCAGGTATCACAGACCCATGGGACCAATATTTTAGCTGGATGAGTGGGTGGCAGAAGGTGCTCGCCCAGATACGGGTAACGGTATTAATAATCCTGGTCCTTTTAGCCCTGATTATATGCTGTATTCTACCTTTTGTAAAAAAGTTAATGAGCAAGGCTGTAGACAATAGCACACCTACATTTCTCCACCAAGAAGAAGAGGACCTCCTTATGATGGAAGATGACAAACCCTTCACTCCTCTACAGTCACTCCCTGTCCATAATCTCACAATCCTATAGGGTTATAGGGATAGATAGCGCCTGACTGCACCTCTCCAGCTGTATCGAGGAGGGAAGTGAACAGTTGCTGCCCAATTCTATATACAGCCTAAAAGAGTTGCTGAGGAGAAGGGCCAGGCTAAAAAGTAGGACCTTTAGTATTAGGGACAGAAAAGAGAAAATAGTCATTTTAGGGGGGATTGTGAAGGAATGTGATGTAGATAATAATAGTAATCTGAAAATGTCTATTTTCTTATGTGCATACATATTTTTCTCCTTACACATTATATAAGTATACAGATTTGCTCTGTTCCTATATTTTCTCAAGATGGCGATTACCCCCTGCATCCCACACACAGAAGAACGCGGAACTGGAGATAAGACCAGAGAGAGCCAAACCTCGTTATGAAAATTATCCATCTTCTTTTCTATCTTAACCAATGAGATGTACCTATTAGACTGACATAGCAATGACGTATTTGTGTGTATAAAACATTAACACCGCCTTGAATAAATCAGAAGTGGAATGAGTTAGCAATTCTGAGCGTGTCTCAGAGTGTTTACTTTATATGCATGCATATCAACACTTTTCAAATTAGAGACAGCAGCAGATAACCTTGAGCTCGATTGGAGCTCTTAATCATTTCCATAACACCTGGAAGCTGGAAATCTGTATACTAGGCACCACAACTCCAGTGATCTCCACTAGTGACCGGATCTCATGCTGAGCAGCTGCCCTGCTGTATTCTGAATACAGGAGGTTGGCTGCTTGAGACAGATGCCCTTCTCAGAATGCTTTGTATTCTCTCAGTATCAGTATACTAGGCACCACAACTCCAGTGATCTCCACTAGTGTCCTGATCTCATGCTGAGTAGCTGCCCTGCTTTATTCTGAACACAGGAGGTTGGCTGCTTGAGACAGGTGCCCTTCACAGAATGCTTTGTATTCTCTCAATGAATACAAAGTGTTCTCTGATTAGATGAGATGGGAAGTGTGATGTAACCACTCCACCTCTCCACTCCTGCAGTCAAATAACACTTTGTATTTATTCATAAAATGCAAAGCATTCTGTGAAGGGCACCGGTGCCAAGCAATCAACCTCCTGTGTTCAGAATAAGCAGGGCAGCCGCTCAGCACGGGATCCATATACTAGTGGAGATCACTGACGTAGTGGTGTCTAATGATTTCCAGGGGGGTCAGCCAGGTAGAGTATGGTGTATACATGGTTACGTTGGTCCAAGCTTTATTACTGGAGGTCCAAGCAGGTTCAGTGTAACTATCTATAAAGTATTGTATGGCCAGGTATGGTATATACATAGTACTGAAGGGTAGAAGTGGCTGCACCAGTCATAGGCACTCGTCAAATGTGCCAATTATGGCAACGTTTTCTGCTCCCTTGCTATATTCATAGCAGCCATGCTATAGCTTCACAGAATGAAAAGCGCACTATGAACGGAGGACAGGCAGATGAAAGAAAGGTCCACCTCCTCGGATCATAGAGATCCTTTCATTGTGGGAAGCCATAGCATGGCTTTGATGAATGAGTGCATGTGACAGGTGAAGCAGCTCATATTAAAGGAACTAAAGGCATTAAACATACCTGTTCTCTGATGGTCTGGGTCCCTCAGCGGTGCTGACATCTTCTCCCTGGGTGCTGGTCTTCAGGTATCTCCCCTGGCCGGCACAGGATGACATAACTTCTGCATACGCGCAGAAACCAGTCATCCTGGCACACAGGGACCATGCCGATGCATGTGCAGCTCAGTTTACATGCCACAGAAGAAGGCAGGCAGGTAGGTATACAGTGGAGATGGAAAGTATTCAGACCCCCTTAAATTTTTCACTCTTTGTTATATTGCAGCCATTTGCTAAAATCATCAAGTTCATTTTTTTTCCTCATTAAAGTGGGGTTCCCATTTAAAAAAAAGAAAAAAAATTAAAAGTCAGCAGCTACAAATACTGCAGCTGCTGACTTTTAATCGGACACTTACCTGTCCCAGGGTCCAGCGATGCGGGGGATCGAAGCCCCACTCATCCCCCCCTTCGCTCGGCGGCGCCGGCATTTTAACTGTGGGCACCCTGCTGTGGCTTCACAGCCGGGCACCCACTGCGCATGCGCGAGCCGCGCGCCGTCACTGGCCCCGTAGTCATCTGGGACTGGTCACGTGTCCCAGATGATTGACAAGAGGGAGGTGGGAGAGGCGATCTCCCTTCCTGCGCCGTGGGAAGTGATGTCACCAGCCCAGGCACCGAAGGAGGCAGTCTACGGGGGTCCGCCTAGCAACAGCCATTTAGAGGTGAGTAAAAAAAAAAAATTCTCCAAATGTTTTTTTTAATTTTTTTTAAGCACATTATTGAGAATTGTTGACATTTTTGCAGATTTATTAAAAAAGAAAAACTGAAATATCACATGGTCCTAAGTATTCAGACCCTTTGCTGTGACACTCATATATTTAACTCAGGTGCTGTCCATTTCTTCTGATCATCCTTGAGATGGTTCTACACCTTCTTTTGAGTCCAGCTGTGTTTGATTATACTGATTGGACTTGATTAGGAAAGCCACACACCTCTCTATATAAGAACTTACAGCTCACAGTGCATGTCAGAGCAAATAAGAATCATGAGGTCAAAGGAACTGCCTGAAGAGCTCAGGGACAGAATTGTGGCAAGGCACAGATCTGGCCAAGGTTACAAAAAATTTCTGCTGCACTTAAGGTTCCTAAGAGTACAGTGGCCTCCACAATCAAACTGAGCTATTGGGGGAGAAGAGCCTTGGTGAGAGAGGTAAAGAAGAACCCAAAGAACACTGTGGCTGAGCTCCAGAGATGCAGTTGGGAGAAAGTTGTAGAAAGTCAACTATCACTGCAGCCCTCCACCAGACAGGGCTTTATGGCAGAGTGGCCCGACGGAAGCCTCTCCTCGGTGCAAGACACATGAAAGCCCGCATGGAGTTTGCTAAAAACACCTGAAGGACTCCAAGATGGTGAGAAATAAGATTCTCTGGTCTGATGAGACCAAGATAGAACTTTTTGGCCTTAAATCTAAGCGGTATATGTGGAGAAAACCAGGCACTGCTCATCACCTGTCCAATACAGTCCCAACAGTGAAGCATGGTGGTGGCAGCATCATGCTGTGGGAGTGTTTTTCAGCTGCAGAGACAGGACGACTGGTTGCAATCGAGGGAAAGATGAATGCGGCCAAGTACAGGGATATCCTGGACAAAACCTTCTCCAGAGTGCTCAGGACCTCAGACTGGGCCGAAGGTTTACCTTCCAACAAGACAATGACCCTAAGCACACAGACAAAAAATAACGAAGGAGTGGCTTCACAACAACTCTGTGACTGTTCTTGAATGGCCCAGCCAGAGCCCTGACTTAAACCCAATTGAGCATCTCTGGAGAGACCTAAAATGGCTGTCCACCAACGTTTACTATCCAACTTGACAGAACTGGAGAGGATCTGCAAGGAGGAATAGCAGAGGATCCCCAAATCCAGGTGTGAAAAACTTGTTGCATTTTTCCCAAAAAGACACATGGCTGTATTAGATCAAAAGGGTGCTTCTACTAAATACTGAGCAAAGGGTCTAAATACTTAGGACCATGTGATATTTCAGTTTTTCTTTTTTAATAAACCTGCAAAAATGTCAACAAATCTGTGCTTTTCTGTCAATAGGGGTGCTGTGTGTACATTAATGAGGAAAAAAATGAACTTAAATGATTTTAACAAATGGCTGCAATATAACAAAGAGTGAAAAATTTAAGGGGGTCTGAATACTTTCCGTCCCCACTGTATATTATTGCAGAAGAGACATTCTAAGCCTCTTCTGCGATAATAGTCTGCCTCAGTGGCAGCCTGTCCTATCCATGCATCCGGCCCCCTAATCTACATGCAGGGCGCTGGACGCATGGATTCCAA
Organism: Aquarana catesbeiana; assembly: GCF_042186555.1. NCBI lineage: Eukaryota > Metazoa > Chordata > Amphibia > Anura > Ranidae > Aquarana > Aquarana catesbeiana. The sequence goes on from NC_133324.1 coordinate 274,694,657, forward strand.
AGGGGGGGGGGGGTTTAGGCACGTGATTTGAGCCAGAGCCTCTAATTGGCTTCAAAAAGGGTGGGCTCTGGGCACAGGGCACTGCACTCTGAGCATACCCAGTTGTGTGACAGTAGCGAATGATTATTTGCTATTGTCACACTGATCCTCCTCCCGGCCAATCAGGAAGCTGAAAGGACAGCCAATCTTACTGGACACCTAGGAGGAGGAGGAGGGAGGAGACACACAGCTGATGCAGAGGAGGAGGTGATGCGATGGAAGCCACTACCCATAGGAGCGCTCCCGCCCGCATTCTAGATGGGGTGAGTGCGGGGCTGTATACCTGACCAATCAACATCGGGGGTGCCGCCGGCTGACCAGGGGGGTGTTTACCTTTTTGAAGGTTCAAAAGGTAAGTTCACCTTTTTGAAAAAATAAATAAATCCACATATTTTGCAGGAAAAAGTGCATTTTATTTTATTTTTTTCACAGGAGTCTGCAGAGGATTACGGGTGCAATACTAGGCTCCTGTATACACTGCCCGCAGTCCTGTTGCTTGTACCTCTGTATGGGCCTACATGTTACAGAACTGTAGGGAGTACGAATAGATTACAAGCGCCCTGATCAGCACACTTGTGGTTCATTGAGAACTACAAGCTGTCTGCTGCGGTGGAAGACAGCAATTGTAGTTCATTCATTCACAGATTCTTGTGAATGAACAACGCGGCTGTGTTGGAGCATCATTTTAAAAATGTGACAGTAGGTGCTGGGAGAGGAACACCTGCCTGCTGTCACAGGGAAGGGGGGGATTGGGGGTGCAGGGAACAGGTCTTGAACTTGTTACACATTATACTCTAAATATGGGTGTAATGTGTAAGATGCTCCAAAAGGTGAACTTATCCTTTAAGCCCGGATCATACTAACTACCCATTTACTAGAATCGCTAAGAGAGCAGCAAGATCATCCATCTATTCCTACAACATAGTTCCTTCACTGAACAAAGAACTTAGACCCCTTGCACACAAGGCGCATAGGCCATGTGTGTCCAGTCCTGGTGGTTTAATGCATGTACGACCACTTTTAAAGCTGACATTTAGTGTTTCTTTTGGGATACAGCAATAAACTAGCTGTCTTCTGGCACTGTGAAGGTTAAAAGTAGGGTTGTCCCGATACCACTTTTTTAAGGCCGAGTACAAATACCAAAACTTTTTTTCAAGTACTTGCCGATACCGATTACCAATACTTTTTTTTATGTCATGTGACAGTAGCACTAATATGCAGCACCGTGACATCTCCCTTTTGAGACATGGATGAGGACAGAGATTCCCCAGTCCCTTTCTCTGCAGCCTCAGCTACACTAAAGATGAATGGACAGGAGACAGCGGCTCCTCTCTATTCATAAACTGGAGCATCGTAAACACATTACGATATTCAGTGACAGTTATGAATGAATAAAGTCAGTGATTGCTGACTCTATGCATTCGGAAAAGGAAGGAGCTGGTAAACAACAGATTTACCAGCTCCTTCCTCCGCTCTCCATCCTGACAGATGGAGGACAGAGGGCGCGGAGGAGCACGGAGGGGGACCAGAGCAGGGAGGGGGACCGAGGAGCACAGAGGGGGACTGGAGGAGCACGGAGGGGGACTGGAGGAGGATTAAGCATCGGAGCATTTGCCCGAGTACAAGTACTCGGGCAAATGCTTGGTATTGGCACCGATACTGATACTAGTATCGATATCGGTACAACCCTAGGTAAAAGCCGCTGCTGCTACTAAGAAAAGTTTCTCAGCTCACCCTCCTCCCTCTGCCCCCTTCGCCATACACAGAATTGCTACTATTATTGTCTAACAATGCATTGTGTTTTACTGCGTGGAAAGTGTCTGTTCTGGTTTGTGTTCTGTTCAGTGGTGCTTTATGCCTTTAAAACACAGAGCAGTGTTTTCTTTTTTTGTTAACTTAGTAAACTTGAGTAAAAATGCAGCGTAAAGCCTTGTACACACGATGAGATTATCGGATGTTTAAGTAAAAGTATGAAAATTCTCCTATGACAGAATAAAAATTGGGAAGTGATGTAATTTATTTGTATTGTATTTTTAGATGAAAACTGTACTGATTAAACAAAAATTGTACAATCTGATATCGTATGAGAACATTTTTTGCATTTGTCCCTTCAGAAAATTTCAGCGAAAGATGTGTACAAACGATCAGATTATCAAACGATTGCTTTGAAATTGGTATTTTTTATACAATATTCTGATCTTGTGTATGGGGCTTTAGAAAGCTGCGCTGTGGGAAGAAAAAATGCAGCTATGTTGCAGATTTACTGTATGTACCATACTGCACCTCACCTGAAGGTTGCGTTTTAGAGTGAAACAGAAAACAATTGTTTTCTGTGTGCCCAAGCAGAGATCAGTAAATCTCTGCAAAAGTGTGAAAAAGCCATTACTTGCAGATGATCTTGCTTCACAAGATACATTTTAATTAAAGGAGAAGTATAGCCAAAATCTTTTTGTCTGTACTTCTATGGATCACAGGAGTTCGGTTAGTTCTGTACTCCTATGACCCATTTTCAGCCCACAGTGGGCTAAAGCCCAGAATGCGGTGCTAGAAACGTTCCTGACATGTTTCCCACTCCATGTTCAAAACACACTGGGTGTGCAATCTGCTGCGGGTGTCAATATATTCTTAATGACACCCCAAACGCAGATCGCATGCACCAAATCGCATGGTACTGCAGTACATGCACTGCTTTTTGTAAATACCAGCCCATTCAAATGTATGGGCTGCCTTAGTCTACTGTATATGCTTTATTGAAATTTAAAGAAATACTGAAAGCCATGCTGCTACAGTGATCTCCACTAGCTTCTGTGTCCCGTGGCTGCCCTGATGCTTAGTGAATACAGGAGGTCACCACTCAGCATGAGAATCATTCAGGGAACCTTTTGCATTTTCTTGAATGTAGTGTGTTCTCTGATTGGACGCGGTAGAGAGACGGGGCAGTGAAGTCACAATCTCCAACTCAAAACTCCAATTTATTCATGGAGAAAATGCAGTGTCCTCTGAATGGTGCCCGTGCTGAGTGAGCAACCTCCTGTTTAGTCGGTAGCAGGGCAGCCAATTCAGATGGTGCCTACTACAGTGATTTTCAACTTCTCACAGGTATAGAACATACCTGGAATTCAGCTTTAGGTAGACAACTAAATCCCAATTACATCTGCGTGTTTTAGGTGCATTGCATGTATTGCTCTCCTGGCCCCTCCCTCCTATTGAGTGCCCCCACAGCAAGCAGCTTGCTATGGGGGCACCCGAGCCGAGTCACAGTTCCCTGTGTCCAGCTGACTGAGTTTGACTGACAGCAGCGAAAGCCAATGGCGCCACTGCTGTGTCTCAGCCAATCAGGAGGTAGAGTTTTGGACAGCCGACACACTCATGGACATTGCAGGACAGAGATGGGGCTCAGGTAAGTATTAGGGGGACTGGGGGGGGGGGGGGGGGATGCTGCACACAGAAGGCTTTTTATCCTAGTGTATAGAATGCATTAAGATAAAAAACCTTCTGACTTTACAACTCCTTTAAAGTATTTAATACACTGTTTAAAGGATTGTTTTTGTGGTGTGAACCAGCCCTTAGACTCTTTCATACATTAAATAGTTTTATCATATTTAAATCCTAACCAGAGTACAAGAACTAGAAATGGTGTATACGAATTACAATTGTTATTCTAATAGGTATAATTATGTAGATCATGGACAGTGCATGCCAGTTTCACATATGTGTTTCTACAGCTTTTCTTGGCCTGGTTTCAGGCATCTGAGCTGTTTGAGAACCTAGAGGCTGAACAGAATCCTAATGAAGTGAGAGTGATAATGGTAGGCACGGTCATTGATGAACACAATTCCAGCATTGTGAATAGTCACTGCTGAAATAACCGTTTAGAGTGGACTTTGCAAACATCAGCAGCAACTGAGGAATTTAGAGGTGGGACTGTTTAGTATGCAGAAAGCATGAGGAGAGCTTACATCATTATTTATAATATGCCAGCAATGAGATAAGGAACGCATGGAAAAGACAACTTTAGAGCAGATCAGATTTCTTTATGGGCACTCCTTCCCCTTTAACTTATATTTTCTTACTTATCCCAGGTGTATAAAGACTACTTATGGACTTTGTACTACAATATACCTTCATACTGTGTAGGTTTTAGTTTTATGTTAGACCATTGAAAAGAGGAATTTTCTTGGTCTCTTATGAGTTACAAAACAGTGGACATTGTTTGTCTTAGCAAGTGATGAATTCAAATATACCGTCTTTACTGTCATGAAAGGATACATGTTGAAGAATTGCAGATATGGATATTTTATACATACCATACTTACATTGATCCAGCTTGGACCAACGTAAATATGCATACAACCAGTTTTTTTTCTCGGAGAGTTCAGAAGTGTGCTACATACAGAGTGCAAGCTTCAGGAGTGTGCTACATACAGAGTGTAGGGTTTAGGAGTGCGCTACATACAGAGTTCAGGGTTGTGTTATGCACAGATAGCAGAGTTCAGGGGTGTGCTACACAGAGCGCAGAGTTCAGGGTAGCACTATGGACAGAGTTCAGGGGTGCGCTACTCAGAGTGCAGAGTTCAGCTCTCTTCACCTCTGCATTCCCCATCCAAATCCCACTTGCACCCCCCCCTCCCCCCACTGCCCTCATCTTCTCCCCCTAAAAAGATTGTAAAGGAAATATTTTTATTAAAAAAAAATGTCCTACTTACCTGCTCTGTGCAGTGGTTTTGCACAGAGCAGCCCCAGTCCTCCTCTTCTTGGGTCCCCCACCAGTGCTCTGGGTCCCTCCCCCTTGCTGAGTGCCCCCATAGCAAGCCACTTGCTGTGGGGGCACTCATGTGTGCTTGCTCCCGAGCCCACTCTCTGCATCCATATGACACAGAGGGCATGTCTCAGTCCCACCCCCCCTGCTCCCATCTGTGCATAAGTTGCTGTTCATGGATCTGTCATTGAATGGTCACCCCAAGGACTGGAAAGTGCCCATAATTCAAAGTGGGCGTCACAGAAAGTTGAAGCCTGGATAGATCACTGCTGCAGGATCGGCGATGTAACTGTGTAATGAAAAGGCTGGAACTGCACTGAGGTAGACAATACAAATAATGAAATCCTCTCCAAAGAGACTCAAATATTCAGTTCGGATGGGGAAAAGCAATTTCAAGATCCGTGATTTTATAAATTGCTCTACTACACAAGTGGTTTATATGCTCACTTGCCCGTGTGGAAAGCCTATATTGGCAAGACTAAGCGACAGTTAAAAATCTGAATAGGCAAACACATTGGTAGTATTAGAAAGGACGATGAACGTCCACTAGCTTTGCATTCTCTACAGTTTCATGATGGTAGCCCAGACGGGTTGAAAGTTGAAGGAATCTATGCTCTGAATCTCCCCCTTACAAGAGGGGGTTTTGATACTATACTTACACAAAAAGAGAAAATGTGGATTTTCCGTTTGGGTACGCTTATGCCAAGTGGGTTAAATACAGAATGCAATCTGTGCATTTTTAGAAATGTAACCAATAAGGAATGAGAGAGATATTTTCAGGCCCCTATGACACCTGGTGGTGAACACTAGTTCTCTTTATCTGTTTGATCATTGTTCCTAGTACTTTTGATCCATCTGCCGCTTGCGCTTTAATATATATGTGTGTATTCTTTTTCGGTAATTTGTGTGCTTTATTACTATTTTCTACTTTTATTATCTAATGTTCTTTTTTCTTTATTGAAATATATATATATATATATATATATATATATACAATTACAAAGTGGATATTCAACTGATCTTTGTGATTTAGGAAATACTCTGTGTGCTACAGATGTAATGAGTGTTCATTTGAGAAGTGTGTGCTGAGGACATCTGGTGGTCATACGCAAGTATAACATGATAGGAATGGGTATTTAAAGGGTAACTAAAGGTTCTTTTTATTTTATTTTTTTAAACAAATATGTCATACTTACCTCCTCTGTGCAGTTGGTTTTGCACAGAGTGGCCCCAATCCTCCTCTTCTGGGGTCCCTCAGTGGTGCTCATGGCTCCTCCTCTTCTCGAGTGCCCTGTGAGAGCCGCTCTCTCAGGGCACTTGTGCGGGCGCACTCCTGTGTCCTGCTGCTGCGTCTATTGACACAGACAGCATAACTCTGCCCCGCTCCCTCGTCATTGTATTTGATTGACAGCAGCGGGAGCCAATGGCTGCGCTGCTATCAATCTATCCGATCAGGACCCGAAACACCGGCTGGAGCTCGTGTGCTCGTCCTTGTCACTGGAAAGACCGGGTTCAGGTAAGTAAAAGGGGGGCAGCTGCAGCACAGAAGGTTTTTCACCTTAAGGAATAGACTGTCTTAAGGTGAAAAACCACAGGGGTTTACAACCCCTTCAAGGCACCAACCCCCAGCCCCTCCTTGCTCCGAAGAAGCTCGCACTCATTGGCGGGCGAAACATGTCAGCGTGACATCATCACCGTGGTCGGAGAGCTGCTTATACAGACACCCATGCTGATATTATAGCCATTGGATAAGGATCTACACTAGTGAGGAAACAACTGTTTATTTGGATGGACTATCTGCATCAACACAGGACTAACAGACACAGTGAAAGCAAAGGTGTCATATCACTGACAGTGAGCAAAGATCTTACCTTCCAAGGTTTGGCAATGATGGTTCTCCTATGCCTCCTCCTCTCTTTATTGAGTGGACTTACCTGACACCTGATCTGCCCGTATATTCCCAGTTAAAGTGGTTGTATACCCCTATAATAAGGCTTACCTGTAGGTAAAATGAATATCTCCTAAACCTGCACAGTTTAGGAGATTTCCATCCTGCATGCAGCCACTGACGTCAGCGGTGCATGCGCAGTGAAGGTCCTTGCTGGAACTGAGGATTCCTGCGTGCATGCGCGGGAGGTCATAGCGGCTCTGGACACTCACAGTGGCGGAGCCGCAAACGCGGAAGAAACGCAGAGGGAAAAATTTTAGCTCCCTCTGCGTTGACCGGGATGCGATGCGGGGACCTCGTTCTAAGGTAAGTATTTCATAATGAGCTAGTATCCTTGGGGTGACCATTCAATGACAGATCCATGAACAGCAACCTATACATGGCTTCTTAGAAGCGATTACCCATTTGCAATCTTCATTGAACAATTTGTGCTTCACGCTGTTTAGCTCCATTGAGGTTCAATCCCTTTTTCTCCCATGTCCTGGTGGTGCGAATGAAAGACATGCATGACTGAGGTGTGCTGCTAGCAGCTCTATGTAGCCACAGTGACAATGTTGTCTTTGTTATGTTTTGCACTGGTAGTAGTGTGGTATATGTATATGTATATATTTTTCCTTTAACCCCGGTGTCTCTACAGAAGGTCACTGTGAGGATCTGTTATCCTCAATTTGTTTCCTTATGTGAACGTGGCCTCAGAAAATCAACCCCATACTCTCTTCTATGCTGCCTGAATACCTATGTTAACCTTTCCCCTACATATTTGGCCTGTATTTACCATTTAAACAAATATTTATTCAGCTTTTTGAAATCTGGCCAAGTCCAAGCAGGTTTATTCTCTAATAGTGAATAACTAGAATTTCTAGACATTGAACTGTTTCCTTTCTGTATGGAATATGCACTTTTTTGTTGGCTATACTGCATTTTTACGTAAAATGGATATACCCTTTCGAAGATGTATTTTCTGTCTATGATAATCTACTGATCTGATAAGCTTGTGCACAGAGGGAAATTCCTCAGAACAAAAGCCATATTTGATTGTTCCCATCCATATGTTAACCACTTGAAGACCAGGCCTATTCTGACACTTTTTGTTTACATTTAAAAATCTGTGTTTTTTGCTAGAAAATTGTTTAGAACCCCCAAACATTATATATATATATATATATATATATATATATATATATATATATATATATATATGTGTGTAGGAAGGCCAGTATGGTGGCCTGAATTTATGGGGGGAGCCCGGGGGCTATTTAACCAGCCCGCTCGCCTGTGGTCTTTGTCGGTTTCCTGTGCGTGGTATGTTACATCTCTAGGCCGACTCTTCCAACTCGTTGGCGTTCGTGAAATTGCGCGTTCGAAATTTCAGCGGCTTTTGGTTCCCGTTCGCAGTTTTCGTACAAACGTGTCTGGCTCGGCGGTCGCAGGTAGGGTTTCGTTGACATTTCAACATATCATGTATCACCATTTGTTAGATACCTTGTCGCTCAAACCCCGATACGGAACTTACGAGTCATTCGTTAAGAAACCCTGCACGTAGCCGTAGCACTCAGCCACCGATTCGTGCCTCTATCATTTATAATACATTTTTCATTCATTTTACGTACCTCACTCTGATTCGAATCCAGTTGCGTCCGCTTCGCACCTGTTTGTCCAGCCGTGTCTCACTTTTTCTTGTCTCATGTTTTATACCATGCTCCAGAATCTTGTTTGTTATCAGTCGCAAATACGGCACACAGATTCGTGCCTCTGTCATGGCTTATCATTTCAATCATTTCACTTATTTCACCGTCATGTACCGTGCTCCGATTCGAATCTAGTCGCATCTGTGATGCACCGATTTGTCCCGGTGTGCCCCAGTTGTTATTTGGCCTCATTTCGGTCGTTGTCAGTCACAGTTTGCGGCTCACCGATTCGTACCTCTGTCATGGGAAATCATTTCACTGTCACGTATCACGTTCCGATTCGAATCCAGTCGCATCCATGATGCACCGATTCGTTCCGGCGTGCCCCAGTTATTTTTCGGCCTCATTTCAGTACATGCTTCAGAGTCCGGTTCGTTGTCAGTCGCAGTTTACGGCTCACCGATTCGTACCTCTGTCATGGGAAATCATTTCACTGTCACGCATCACGTTCTGATTCGGATCCAGTCGCATCCATGATGCAACGATTTGTTCCGGCGTGCCCCAGGTATTTCGGCCACATTTCAGTACATGCTCCAGAGTCCGGTTCGTTGTCAGTCGCAGTTGCGGCATGACCGATTTGTGCCTCTGTCATGGCACGTGCCTCTACCATGACAAATCATTTCATTCATTTCATCATTTCACTCATTTCACTGTCACGTACTGCGCCCCGATTTGAATCCAGTAGCATCCGTGATGCACCGATTCGTCCCGGCGTGCCCCAGTTGTCTTGGCCTCATTTCATTCTATGCTCCACAGTCCGACTCGTCGTTTGTCGCAGTCGGGAAAAAAAAAAAGGTAAAATAAATAAATAAAATGTTTTCGGCCTCATCTAGCACCTGCACCAGAGCTTGGTTCGCTGTCAGTCGCAATCGCGGCATGACCGATTCGTGCCTCTGTCAGGGCAAACATTTTATTCATTTCACTGTTGCATACCGCACTCGGATTCAAATCCAGTCGCATCCGTGATGCACCGATTTGTTCCTCTGTGCATTGGTGTTTTTCCTTTTGCCTCATTTCAGTACATGCTCCAGAGTCCGGTTCGCTGTCAGTCGCAGCTGCGGCACGACCGATTCGTGCCTCTGTCATGGCGAAACATTTTTCATTCATTTCACTCTAAGGCAAACATTTCATTCATTTCGTTGTCACATGCCACACCCCGACTCGAGTCCAGGGCATCCGCCAGTCATCGATTCATCCCGGCAGGCCCCAGTTGCCTTGACCTCATTAGCGCAGTCATAGCACACCGATTCGTGCCTCTATCATGGCATAGACATTTCACTCATTTTATTTAATTTCACGCATCTGTTGCTTAAACACATTACAAGTCACTTTTCAAGTCAGGTAGTCAAACCCTTCACCGGTTGTCATCTGTCATTTCCTCCAGGTCAAAGTTAAAAAAAAAAAAAAAGCCACACCCCATCTTCCTTCGAAGTTCAGTCATGGTCCCAATTCATTTGTTAAAACCTTCGCCTCACTACTATCCCCCCTTATAGTCACACAATCCGATTTATGTTGGTTTCATTTCATACACTTTACAAACCGATTAGTATCAGGATTCATTGTATACAACATACAAAAGATTCGTATCGGTTTAATTTCATATACGCTACAGTTTTGATGCAAATCTAGTCGCGTCGGTGGCACAGCGATTCATATCGGATCCAGATTCATACTCTCCACAGTTCAATTTTATATTGGATTAATTTTCATACACTCTACAATCGGTTCTTAGCAGAATGATTTAATATGACCGATTCATATCGGATTAATTTCATACACTTTACAACCGATTCATATCGGAATAAATTTCATACACAAAAAAAAAAAAAAATTACACAAGCACGTGTCCAAGCATAAACTTCTTGCATTTGTTGCAAGCACACGTTGAAACATAACTTCTTGCAATCATTGCAAGCACACATCCAAGCACAATTTCTTGCAATCGTTGCAAGTACGCATCCAAACATAACTTCTTGCAATCGTTGCAAGCGCACATCCAAGCACAACTTCTTGCAATCGTTGCAAGTACGCACCCAAACATAACTTCTTGCAATCGTTGCAAGCACACCCAAGCACAATTTCTTGCAATCATTGCAAACACGCATCCAATCATAAACTTCTTGCAAACATTGCAGGCATTCATGCAAGCATAACTTCTTGCAGTCGTTGCAAGTACGCATCCAATTACAACTTCTTGCATTTGTTGCAAGCACACATCCAAGCATAATTCTTGCAGTCTTTGCAAGCACATGCAGTAATACGAACTTCTCACAGTCACCATAAACACATCTCCAGCGACATAAACTCCCTTGCAATCGTTGCAAGCACACATTTAAGCACAACTCTTACAATCATTACAAGACACGCATCTTAGCATAACTTCTTGCAAACATTGCAAGCATGCATCCAAGCATAACTTCTTGCAATCATTGCAAGCACGCATCCAGTCACAACGTCTTGCAATTGTTGCAAGCACACATTTAAGCATAACTTCTTGCAATAGTTGCAAGCACGCATCCAAACATAACTTCTTGCAATCATTGCAAACACGCATCCAAGCATAACTCCTTGCAGTCCGTGCAAGCACATGCAGTAATATGGACTTCTCACAGTCACTGCAAATATATCTCCATTGACACAAACTCCTTTGAAATCGTTGCAAGCATGTATTTAAGCACAACTCTTGCAATCATTGCAGGCCTCGCATCTTAGCATGACTTCTTGCAATCAGTACAAACACATTCCCAGTGGCACACAATCAGTCACACATCATTCTTCAGTGGCACTTAATCGGCCAGTTGTCTCCAGTGGCATCTTCATACGAGCCACTCGTCATTTTCTGTATCATTTCTCGCTTAGGTCAGTTGAGTTCAGGTTCCATCCTGCACCAGGTATCGTATTGCCACACACAGCTGGCTCCTTCTCACAACACTATCAGGCTATACCTAGCCAGCATCCAGCATTTCCTGTCCTTACAGGACCCCAGAGAGCCGTCTGTGTTTACGGCCCATACAGTAAGATCCCTTCTACGTGGCATACAGAAGCATCAGCCCATAGATAACGGCAACGCTTGCCCATCACAACTGCCATCTTTAGGGACATGTCACAAACCTCACACATTCCCCAGTCTAGTCATCCAAGCAGCCATCTACCTAGCCCTCTGTGGTTTTCTACGGCCTAACAAATTCACTTTTACTGGTACTGGCAGCCAGGTACTATGTAGACACCACTTGACTCGCTGATAAAACCATTACGTCCTTCAGCTTGCGTTCTTCAAAACTCAACAATTCGGAACCGAGGTCTACAATAACCTCTTCCGAACTAACAACTCCACGCAGGCCAGCCTCCCCCTTGACAAGCTGACCCTCATCAGGCCAGTTCCCCAAGACTTCACCCATACACGGGTGTGTACTAAGAAGCAGCTTCAGTCTTTCGTGGGAATGCTCAATTTTGCAATACAGGTCATTTCCCCAGGATCGATCTTCTGTGTCTTTCTCTCCCACACACAGGACCCCTTGCAGATCCTTAATTTAGACGCCGCAGTGGTAGTGGACCTATCAATGCCGGAAGGTTCCGTACTACGTGGATCGGTATATCAATGTTTATACCATCTATGTCGCCCTTATCACCCCAGGTAGTGACAGATGCCACAGCCTCCACAGGCTTCGCTGCAATTTTTGGCCACCATTGGTTTACAAGAACATGGCCTCCAGAGACACTCCTAAACCCCGTGTTTACACAGACTTCCTCCCTCTTCAAGCTATACCCGGTCATGGCAGCCGCTCAACTCTAGGGTCATATCTGGACAGGACAGGCCGTGGCTTTCACCACTGACAACCGGTCCGAGGCGATCTTCTTGATAAAGCTAGGTCTGCATTGCTCTGTTATGTCCTTCCTGCGCAGGCTGGTGCAATTATCTTGGCAACACCAGTTTAATGTCCACTGTACGTTCATTCCAGACTGCCATCTTCGGGGACATGTTTACTATCTTTACTAGTTTGCCATTTGGCCTTCTCCCCAGTTTGCTCTTACAAGCAGCCTTTTACTCAGCCTACTACGGGTTCTAGCGGCCCAGCGAGTTCACCCGCAGCAATCCCGCAGGCCAAGTTCTGTGTAGTTGGCTTGCTACCAACACCATTTCATCCTTCACCTTGCAGTGTCTAAAACCCAGCAATCAAGCTCCACGATAGACATCCATCTCTATAAAATAAACAACGTCCGGTGTCCTGTAATCATACTCGACTGCCTACTGTCACTCCTACCGGTACACTCAAACTCTAGTCCCCTATTACCTTTTCGGGCAAACCCTTGAGTGCCTGCCAGTTCATCAAACACCTGGGGGTTCTTCTACGCAGCCTACACCTCGACCCCAGTCAGTACTCTGGTCACTTTTTAGTATTGGGGCAGCCTTGGCAACATTTCGGCATGGGTCCCAGACCACGTCATTAAGAGAATTAGCAGGGGAAACTCTGCCTACCTCGCCCGGTACATCCCCACTCCTTAGGTGGAAACGGCACAAGCATTCACCAAACTTGCTCAATAAATAAAGCTAAAACTAATAAAACTACACCCCTACCTGAATGTTTTTGCCCCCTTATTTTGGTATACCGACCATCAGACCAGGGCACACTTCAGGTCCATTTCATGTTGTAGGTATTATGGTAAGTCTAATTGTTCATATCCGTATCAGCCATAGGGCTTCGACCATAAGTAGGAAGGCCAGTATGGTGGCCTGAATTTATGGGAGGAGCCCGGGGGGTATTTAACCAGCCCGCTCACCTGTGGTCTTTGTGGGTTTCCTGTGCGCGGTACCCACCCTCCCATCCCCTTTTCAGGACATTTCTCAGATTCATTTCTCTTCACAAAATATTCATTTCTAATCTAGGGTATGCCCCCTTATTTTGGTATACCGACCATCAGACCAGGGCACACTTTAGGTCCATTTCATGTTGTAGGTATTATGGTAAGTCTAATTGTTCATATCCGTATCGGCCATAGGGCTTCGACCATAAATATATATATATATATATATATATATATATATGTATTTTAGCAGACACCTTAAAGAATAAAATAATGGTTTTTGCAATTTTTTATGTCACACAGTATTTGTGCAGTGGTTATTGAAATGCAATTTTTTGGGAAAAAATACACTTTAATTAATTTTAATGCAAAAAAACTAAATATACAACCAAATGTTTTGGTAACATATAAAAGATAATGTTACGCCAACTAAATAGATACCTAACATGTCACGCTTTAAAATTGTGCACGCTCGTGGAATGGCGACAAGCTACGATACTTAAAAATCTCCATAGGCGATGCTTTAAGCTTTAACATCCATAGCATGGAGTCTTTGTTCCCGATAACGGGATATATCCAGGTATCCTAGACAAAGGGCAATGTCAAAAAACCTTATATGGATTTTTTTAAAATTTAGAATCACAATTTTAGAATTCCTTCAAAAAAATATGCAGTTCTGTGTAAACGTTTTAGGCAGGTGTGAGAAAATGCTGTAAATTAGCAATGTTTTCAAAAATAGAAGTGTTAATAGTTTATTTTTTATCAATTAACAAAATGGAAAGTAAATGAACAGAAGAGAAATCCAAATCAAATCAGTATTTGGTGTGATCACCCCTTTGCATTCAAAACAGCATCAATTATTCTAGGTATATTTAATTAAATTATAAGAAATCCATCAATGTCTTAAAACAGCCTGCAATGTAAAGGAATCCCTTGTCATATTTAGCTAAATTTTTATTATTTATTATCTTTTTTTCTATTTTATAGACTCCTCCCATTTGAGGGAATCTAAATTAAATTTGTGAGGGAGGTTTCTCCACTTACTTTTTGGATTACTTATATTATAACACCAGTAATGATGTGAACTCACTTTTTTATACCACACAATAGACTATAGAAGGTAATCACATGTCTATATGTGTAATAGCGTCATCTACTTTATAGCATTATTTATGTTACTATATTGATTTGTTGGGGTTTCTTTAATAGAAATCAATTTCCATTTCCTATATAGAGAGATAGTTTCAGTGAACGGTACTAACAGATCACAATCCAACCAACCGGGATAAAGATATGGAACAAAAGTTCAATATTCCCTTTAATCTAGAAAAGAGGTAAAGTATCTTTTTATCCTTTACCAAAAGGGACTTATTATGTTGAACTATAAGACATGTCCTGTAAACAAATGTAATATATGAAAGTTATTTTTTTTTTAATTAAGCAAATAAAACTGTATTGGAGGTTGGAGGAGGAGGGAGAAGGAGGAGAGGGTACTCTGGGACCACTGTGCTAATATATATGTGTGCCCTGGGCCCTTGCATCTCCACCCCTGAGGGAACATCCCTGTGCAGTGTATTAAACAATTAAATTAAATATTTTGCTGTATTATGATATTATTACTAAAAAGTTTGTCATTCTATGTAGATGGCATTTATAGAAAGTCTGTATTGATAGCTCCTGATGAAGAAGACTTTATCCGAGAAATGCGTTAAGCTGTAAAGACTACTGTAGCGGTGCCCCCATGGGGTCACTGAGTGCAGTAGTTCCACCCGTCACCCTGCTCAGCCAGGCATTCACTTCCAGACACACATCGCTAGACAATGAGCAGTCCTTCAGCTTGTTTTTGTTGTATTTATTTAGGGGATTTAACTTGGATTGAGAAAAGGGACATAGGATGCCCAGATAATTGATACCCTCTTGTAATTTGAATAAATGATTTTGGATCTATATTGGCAGTCTCTAAAGCTCCTTACTCCTCCAGCACATCACTTGAGTCAGCTCCACTTTCTCTACTGCACAATCCTAGAATCCTGTCACATTTAGCACATGGTTAGGCCTCACACTGAATAAGTCACAACCGTCCAATAGCCACCATTTGCTGGCAGGGGTCTGCAGGCCCCTTTGGTGTAGCAACCAATAGAGATAAAAAGAATACTTTTGTGCTAACAATCTTGGTGGACTACTGGTCCCAGTAAGTCCTGTGCAAGTCCTGCCAACCCTCCTGGCTGCAGCAACTTGACTCAAACCCCAGTGACATCACAGTCTCTCCCTCTGGGTTCACATCCAATTCTGGCATGTCTCTTCCAGAGCTCCACGCTGTGCCTGTCACTCACCGACCTCAGAATGGATCCCTCCTATCTACACATCTGCATGTGTAGACACGCTGTCTCCTATTGCAACAATCTTGAACAGTTACTAACAAAGGTTCCAATGAACTCTTTCAGCTCCTCCACAATCTCCTTCTTAAATCTCCACTCAACTGAGCTCCCAGTCTATAACCTAGACCCGCTGATCCACTGCCACTGGATCTCCTGAGCTTTTCCAATCTTCTCACTGAGTATCTTCCTCAAACGTCACCCCCACGTTCCTGCTGGGTCCCTAGATTGGCACTCACAGATACTCAAGTGTCACCCCACTGGCCTGCTCAGTCCCTGGCTTGGCACACAAGACTGCTCTGCAAGCTTCACCTCCGCTGGCTGGGTCCCTGGCTTGACACCTGCTGAAGTTTCCCAATTCTCACCAACCGTCCCCGGTTGGTGAAAATACTGCTCTGGTACTTGCTTCAGCTACTCACGTTGGTCCCTGGTAATAAGGTGGATGGTCCCTTAGTGGCGACAGCTTCCCCTCTACCTCCGACCACGACAGATCCTCGGCCGGCAGAACCGTCACTTTTGGTAGGACTGCAAGCCGCAGTCCCAACCCTGCGCTGCTCTCTCTTGCTTCTGGATAGGCCATCAGACAGCCTAGCAGCCAGATGTCCCCGGGATAGGCCTCAGGCTTTGGCCTAGTAGTCCGGGGCAGTACAACACATGTCCACACAGACAGCCGTCCAGGTGGCACAGAGCCCCAATCACCTGACCTCACCCAAATAAATAGGCTCTCCCAGGAGGCCAAGGGACCCAAGAAAATCCCTGACCATTGGCTGAGACACCCCATCTATTCCTAATCTGTCATTGCAATGCCCTTGTCTTATCTAATGTCACTAGATACTCAGCCATCTAGTGATAGAGAAGTGCAGCAATTCCAGAATTAGGGTGGAATCCATTGACCTCCTATCAATTGGCCAAGGCAACTATCACTTGGCAGGTAAATTTGCTAGCAACCCTGCCTAAACATCAGGGTGCTACATCCCCCCTGCCTACAAAACTACGTGTTGGAGTTTGCAGAAAAATAATTTGAGCTCTCAAGTCTGAGAGCAAATGTCCTGGCAAAAACTGGGATGGGTGGGGAAACAGGAAAGGAATAATAATAACAAATAATGCACGTGGCATCCCACATGAAATAAACACGTGTAACACATACATGAGCGAATGGTAAATCACACAAGGTAGATAAATATAAGACATTATATATACAATTTAACTTGTGGTGTACCACCCAAGTAATTAAGAGAAAACATAAATAGTAGCCTTATATACTATCTACCTAATATATACAGTAATAAAGACTAAAGAGTATGAATATTTAGCATCATTATCCTTCTCTGGTCACTGTCTCTCCTTGTCCAAGAATGACGCAATGGTGCAGGAACACCTGAAAGAGAAAATAAACAGCAATGCAAATGCATCGTATCCCTATGACAATACAGTGTAATATGTACATAAGTGAACCTTAAGAAGGTTGTTAATTGTCTTCAGCCGAGAACAGCATAGCAGTTTAAATACACCCTATAACATGTTTAAACCATACACATATGAATGAAAGTGGGCCCCATTCTCATTCAAGAATGCCACCCCCTTTCACAATTATCCTACAAACCTTCTTAGCATGTACTATAGATGAACACATAATATAAATGAGAGCTCACTCATGCTAGCACTTCTCACACCTCCTGGTGGCCAATATGCGACACCTGGCAGTCCATTATTCAGTGTACACAGAACTTTTACCCCTTTTCTTACCATAGCCTATTCTAGCTAGCTAACACCCCAGTGTCTTTAAATCTTCCAGAGTCCATCAATATTATCACTTGGGTGAAATACATTTCCCAGCAGTTTCCCTTCTTCTTAGGGATAACTCCGGGGACAGGTGGCACAGCTGCAATTTTGGCAACAAGCAGCCAGGCCATTGTGCAAGGGACCACACTTAAGAACACAGATCCCCTTGCAATGGTAGTTTCATTGTGTCTTTGTGACGGCCGTGGACTGAGAAAGAGCTCCTTATCAACTGAAGAAACAACCTGCTGAACAGCACAGGTCACTTTTTAGAGGGAACCACACTGTCAACTCCATAGTACTGGCCAGCGCGACTCAAGTGGGCACTCCCTGTATCTGCCGGCAGCATTCAGTTCAGCACAATCTCAGCAGTACAGCCAGCAGGAATGTTCTCCACTAGCAACAATTTCTGTGCAGGGGTGAAGTGGCTTCCAGCATAACATCCTTAACTCCACAGAGCACACATTTGTAATCCACAAGATTTGGTGAACAGGTATAGTTCTGTATTATTTACCAGTAATACCTGGGATCTGGCAACTTCAAATCCTCTCCTATGGTGTTTACGGTGGTGATGTAGTGTTGAAAATCCTTCTTGTCAGAACTGCAAATGATCACTGTCCAGATTGATTTTACGGCCATAGCCCCAGGTGTGCAGCACTGAGACATATCTTTCAGCTACCTTGGGTGACAGTTTTGGAAAGTCCGCCTGCAAAGGGATCTGAAAGGAAACTTGGCACAGCCTCATCCACCCATTCGTTTCCTTGTCTAAGATCTCTTCCTCTAGGTGAGCCGCTACATAGGGATACAGGTATCCATATTCCTCAGCTACCTTTTTGATAATTATGCGCTGTATTTTAGACAGCCTGGGCAGCATTTTAGGGTCTCCATACCCGGATAGGACCCGTGCGTCTAGAGCACACTGAACTGGATACCCAGCAACATCTCGCTTGCAGTCAGACTTAGTTACAGGCGTTGGCTTGGCAATGCGAACTTTAGGGACCCGTCTGGCCCAACGATCCTCCTGAAAAGATCTAGTAATGCATACTGACGGCGCTGCATTGGCAGACAGCTCAGTCTTGACACTAGCAGCAGTAGCGGGAGGAACTTCATCCTTCTCCATGTCACACTCTTGCTCCTCATCAATTTCACTCCACTTTCCCATCCAAGACAAAGTGTCTGAAAACAGTTCAGATAATCCATCAGAGGGAATGTCTGAATTGGTTATCATGGAGCATTCCTTGGCTGGGAGGTAGTTGCGCTTGGCACTGGCTTTAACCAGCACAACCGCGTTGTCTCCCTTAATGGCCACAGGTATCACCTCCCCTACTGGCACACTGCTTTCACCCCTTGCAGGCTTACCCAACTTCGGTACCCTTTTCCTCTGTGACTCTGACATCAAAGCAAGCAGGTGAGCCTGACTGCGGCCTCGAGGAGTGACCGAAGCGCTAGGTCCTGGGGCAGCCGCCGAGACAGGAGGAGCAGCTTCCGGCACGACTCGGTTGATGGCAGGCAAGCTCTTGATATCACTCCCAGCTGAGATAGTGATATTCTTCTCCCAATCTGCTTGCAGTATCCGTGGAAGTTGAGCTGGTCAGATTACCTCGAGCAGGGGTTCCAAGGCCTCAGATGCATGGCCAGACTGGAACACTTCCTGCAGATCAGTCCCAAGGTCTTATAGCCTCCAGCCGTATACAGGGCAAGCCTACCCTTACACTCCGGTGTCAGTCAGAATGCTTTTTGACTCGCTTAGACCAAAGCCAACACCCAGAGCATAAATTTTCCAATCCGCCATAGTAATTCCAAACGGCACCATCTTCTCTATCCCACAACCAGGCACACGTGGCAGCACTTGCTTTTCCTCCTCTGTAGAGCAGGGGCTCCTCCCCCTGCCAACGGATTGGTGCAGATACTTTATGGAAACTTCAGCGCCCGCCCTTTTGCAGAGCGCCAAATCTGTAATGAAGACTGTTTTAACCCTAGCAGCACTGGCGGGAAGTGTCAAATGACCAGGCTGGTACTCTCCCATGAGCAATGAGACTTGTTGGTTCTTCCCCACGTTGTTAGGATGCATAATAGGATGTTACTTGTCACTCTCCCATGGGGCCAGACGAAATTCCGATAAAGCTGTAGCCGGTTGCTATGGGTGACTGCTGTGAAGATAACACCTTTTCCCCATGTTGGGTGTCAAATGTAGCCAAGTCCCAGGCCTCTCCAGACCTAATGGCGATCTCCAGAGTTAGGGACAGCTGACATCCTTCTGTGTAGAGTGGGTTACGAGGCATGGTGAGTGCAATGTAAGGTAGATTAATGGGCGCCAGACACTTCTTGAATGCAAAGAGATTTATTTTCTCTTAACAGAACTGTGGGAAAGAGGGTTAGGGCCAGGACACCCTTTAGTAGTTGCAATGTTAATTAGCAGACTCCGAGACTTCTATAGGTAGACAGCCATGCAGGGAAAGGACACCATATCTGCATGTGTAGACACGCTGTCTCCTATGGCAACATCTGTGAAATTTCTAACAAAGGTTGTAATTAACTCTTTGAGCTCCTCCACAATCTCTTTCTTAGATCTATACTCAACTGAGCTCCCAGTCTATCACCTAGACCCGCTGATCCACTGCCACTGGATCTCCTGAGCTCTTCCAATCTTCTCACTGAGTATCTTCCTCAAGCGTCACCCCCGCGTCCCAGCTGGGTCCCTAGCTTGGCACTCACAGATACTCCTCAAGCATCACCCCACTGGCCTGCTCCGTCCCTGGCTTGGAACACAAGACTGCTCTGCAAGCGTCACCTCCGCTGGCTAGGTCCCTGGCTTGACACCTGCTGAAGTTTCCCGATTCTTCACCGTCCCCGGTTCCCGGTTGGTGAGAAATATGCTCTGGTACTTGCTTCAGCTACTCACGGTGGTCCCTGGTAATAAGGTGGATGGTCCCTTAGTGGCAACAGCTTCCCCTCTACCTCCAACCACAACAGGTTCTCCGGCCGGCAGAACCGTCACTTTTGTTTGGACTGCAAGCCACAGTCCCAACCCTGCACTGCTCTCTATTACTTCTGGATAGGCCCTCAGACAGCCTAGCAGCCAGATTTATGCGGGATAGGCCTCAGGCTTTGGCCTAGCAGCCTGATGAAGTACAACACACGTCCATCCAGACAGTCGTCCAGGTGGAACGGAACCCCGATTACCTGACCTCACTCAAATAAATATGCTCTCCCAGCAGGCCAAGGGACCCAAGGAAATCCCTGCCCATTGGCTGATACACCCCATCTATTCCTAATCTGTCCTTGCAATGCCCTTGTCTTATCTAATGTCACCAGATACCCGGCATCTAGTAACAGAAGAGAGAAGTGCAGCAATTCCAGAATTAGGGTGTCAAGGCAACTATCACTTGGCAGGCAAATTTGCTAGCAGCCAACCCTGCCTAGACATTAGGGCGCTACAATTCCATCACTAGTTCTTCCACCCAACAACTCCTCCCACAGCAGGCTGACCATGAGTATACATAGGAGGCCTGCCCCTTGCCAATCCTAGTTGGGGATTGGTCAGGGCTCCCAGATACACTCCATACCACTCCAATCCTCTGCCCTGCCTCTTTTCCAGAACCTTCCAGAAACAGAGTTGGTGCCAGAGAGATTAAGTGCATGTCATCACCTGCTGCTATTCTCAAAAGCACTCCCAGCCCCCAGATCAAAACAAACAGGCCTAGCTCACTGCTAGGCCTGCCTAAATTTACCTGCACTGACTGTAAAAAACAAAACCACTACCTCTAGCACATCCTACCTAAAGTAGAGGGTGCTACACTCACCCCCCACTAGAATTCAACTGGTCCCCAGCTGTGAAGAAAAATTGAAAAATGGCTCCTGGGCCCAGGATGCAAGGACATCCCATTAATTTAGTTGGATGGGGAAAGGGAAAAAACTTGGATAGGGAACTGTACAAATAAATATCAGTACAAAAATAGACATTTTTTGGTAGGTATTAACACTGTACTTCACCAAAAACTCCTAACTACAGATCCCTGCAGCTAAACACATACAACATTTTTGAGCCAGAGCATTTCTCCCTCAGGAAAAATACTCTGCTCGCAGCATTCTTGTCCTCCATAACAGTGGGGATGGACAGCCGTCCCATCCCTGAAGATCCTAAAAAAAAACACAAAACCATAAATCCTACACTTACATTCTACCTATACACTGTACAAATCTCCACTGGAAGAGGGTTATTATCCTTCCAGCAAAGGAAATCAGCAACACAACATATACATTTCTGCTTGCCTTGTTCTGTCAGAAAAGAACTATAACCTAAAAACAGAACAACAACAACAAAATATATACATTTCAACTTGAGAAGAGTCCTTCTTTTGCTCCTGATAGGAGGGGCCCCTCCCCGAACGAACAGGGTCCAAAAGGGGATGGCAGGAACAATTTCACCCAAAGTGTCCATGAAACAGACAGTCCCTCTGTCAGGCATACAGGGTGGCAGGCTTAGTTTGTTCCTGCAGAATCAGAGAAAAAGAGCACACACTCTGCTACTTCCCTGCAGTCCGGCTACTTTTATGGTGGCTGTACAACACAACAGTCCTCCTCACACATAGAAATGGGGATCTGGCAATCTCCTTCTCCCTCCCCCTTCTTCTCTGATGGAGACTGAATGTCTTCGGGTAGGCTGACTCACCTTTACAACCAGGACCCGATCTCTGTAGATAGCAGGTCCCAGCCTCCATTCCTGCTGAATGTCCACAAAACAGGCCCAGGCATCACTCTCTGGCACCTGCAGAGGCTTTGGAACATGCAAAAGGTCCCAGATCATGTCATCCTCCCACATTTCTCAGGAGCTCTCAACAATGTCCATGACCTGGGGAGGGACATAAGGATAGTCCACACCCCACTCCGGAGCAACCCTTCGCTGTACCTCCCATTGGAAGCGAGAAAACTGGGCCAAATTCAACCAGTAGTCTGGGAGAACCCTAATCAATGACCCAGCCCTCGCTTACCTCATCCAGCTCACCCGGAGGCGCACCTCCCTCTGTCAATGGCTCCTTCTGGATGGGTACAGCAAGGGACTTAAAGCTGGCTGGCTCTTCAGGCATGTCATCTGGCTCCTGCACAACAGCACATGCAGTCGCCAGGCCCCTGGCCAGACCACAGGTTGCGGCAGCCTCCTGTTCATCGCATATGTACTCGGTATTCATGGAGGGGGTCGCCAAGCCACAACACCTCTCCACCTCTGAGTGGTGATCTTTGGCCCTCCCCAGCCTTCAGGGTCTTCTGCGGCTGCAGTACACAGAGTCCTGATAGCAGGTATACACTGAAATACTGCGGCTCCAGCTGGATGGGTCCCAGCCTGGTAAGTGGCTCCCCACAATGGCAGCACCGAGCCCAGTCACCTCCGCGGTCGGAATCCAGCACTCAGGACAGAGCAGGCAGTGTCACTCCGCTCTGTCTATCACTCCCAAGGCGAGCCCTCTGTCTAGCTCCAGCCGGACAGAGAGAGTATCACCTCTCCAGGTGGGTCAGATCAAAGTAAAAGGCATCTCCTTCAGTCTAGAAGTCTAGGTGCTGGCAATGCTGTAGTAGTTAGACATCAAAGAAATCCAGGACAGCCGCACTCCAAAAATATTTGCCTTTATTCAATAAAGTGTCATCCAAAATACAGGTCACAGCAAAGTGGAACAAAGCCTACGCGTTTCGCACTACACAGAGTGCTTAGTCATAGCTATGACTAAGCACTCTGTGTAGTGTGAAATGCGTAAGCTTTGTTCCACTTTGCTGTGACCTTTATTTTGGATGACACTTTATTGAATAAAGGCAAATATTTTTGGAATGCAGCTGTCCAGGATTTCTTTGATGTCTAACTAGCTCCAGCCGGACGCCAGTGTCCACCAGCACCCCCTCCTGCACATCAGGTAATCACTGCAAAGGGGGCATCAGCCAATTACCCTCCGCCATCTTCAGCTGCCTTGTAGTGTCTACTGCTAGCAGGAACTTGTTAGATTCCTCCAGGGCGAAGCTCCGCCCTCCAACTCCCCATCTGCCAGGTGCCTGTGGAACTGATAAGCAGGCTCCTTTCTGCACGCGCTGCTTTAACCCCTTGTTAGATGAGCTGAAATTTGCAGGTGTGCTGATGCTGGCAGGATTTGCCCAGACATGTTGCTCAGCGCTGACCTCGCCAAAGTAACTAGAGACTGATAGCAGGTGAATTGTTCAGTGGTTGCCTGTGGCAACAATAAAGATAACAGCCAATGTCTCCCTGTAAAGAACTGACTTGATATAGTTCCACCCGCAGGCATCCGCGGGCTGCTTCCTATCACTCGGGGCAACAGTAGACATTATCAGGCACACTTTACTGTCTGTAAGCAGGAGTTTGGAGCAAAGTTCAGGTTTCCTGTAATCCAGTGTGCAATGCCCATGCCGTACAGAGCGCTGGACATATCTGTAATCCATGGGCGCGATCGCCCGCTGTGGTTGCCACAGGTAACGGCACATATTTTACAGTCACTGAATTGCAGGATTAGTACAAGTGTCCGCCCCAGGACTGGTTAGGATAACTGGGTGGGTAGCAGGAACTGTAATTATGACAATCCTGAATGGTTGCTATGGACAACGGCACTTGTTAAACGCTGAAATGTTGGCAAACACACAAGTCCTCACTGTAACAGGACAAGCAGAGGCCCCCTCTTCTGCATTGCTAGGGTCGACGGCCAGCAGGTTAACCTTGACAGTGGATCTCGTGGGACCTCCAAATGTAGCGGTGCCCCCGTGGGGTCGCTGAGTAGTAGTTTCACCCGTCACCCTCCTCAGCCAGGCATTCACTTCCAGGAACACATCGCCAGACAATGAATAGTCCTGCAGGCCCCTTTGGTGTAGCAACCAATAGCGATAAAAAGAAGTACTTTTGTGCTAACTGAATCTTGGTGGACTACTGGTCTCAGTAAGTCCTGTGCAAGTCCTGTCAACCCTCCTGGCTGCAGTGACTTGACTCAAACCCCAGCGACATCACAGTCTCCACATCCAATCCTGGCATGTCTCATCCAGAACTCCACGATGTGCCTGTCGCTCACCAACCCCGGAATGGATCCCTCCGAGTACAAATGACCTGGAACAAAATCCATTGGTTCCTACTGGCTAAAAATTACTTACTAAGCTGAAGAGCACTGCATCACCTGCATGAACATCAATAACAAATGCTCTGATCCTGAGATACAGCATAAAGATACATATTGGAAAGAATAGCAGGCTTGAAATCAGAGGCCTGAGAAGCTTCCAGATGACCCTGTCAACAGATAGAGTTTGATTCAGTCTAGCAACACTGGGGGTTATTTACTAAAGGAAAATCCACTTTGCACTGCAAGTGCACTTGAAAGTGCACTGAATGTGCACTTGGAAGTAAAGTCACTGTAGATCATGCAAGGAAAATAAAAAACAGCATTTTAGCTTGCACATGATTGGATGATAAAATCAGCAGAGCTTCCACTCATTTCAGATCTACCCCTTAGGTTTAGAGTGACTGTACTTCCAAGTGCACTTTCAAGTGCACTTGCAGTGCAAAGTGGATTTGCCTTTCGTAAATAACCCCCACTGTGTACTACATCTAAACTTTGTCTTGATTGTGGCAATTACCTGGCTTGTTAATACATGTCTGCAACATGATCCAAAACAATCAGATACTTGAGAAAAAAATAATGACTACTTTTTCCTGTAATGTTTCTGCTAATTAAATTAAATGCTAAATTGACCTTTTACAATAAATAAATAAATAAATAAATGCACCCAAATTAGAATTAACCACTTCAGTACCACTCTATAGCCTACCAGAACCCCGCCTGGTGCTAGATCTGGTGTAACCTGTGGATTGCTTTTATTTGGGCATCTACTCCATCTGGAAATAATGATATGTTAGTTTCCATCAATTTACGTTCTTCTTCTCTTCCTATACACATCCTCAGTTTGCATAAAAGATCTGTGAATTGTACATGTACAGAACTTGTCAGCTGTGTTTTTCCAGATCTGTGCATCATGAACTGTAAAGGAGTTATTGTCCTTTCAGGCCTCTTGTAGTATTTACCCTACTATTATAATTTAAAGGTACACTCTAGTGAACATTAAACATTTTATTTTATGTAGCACAGTGTTCACTAAGTACACTCTAACCGCCCTACTATTGTTTCTTTGTAAATCTGAGTACTTCTGAAATTACATAGATCTCAGATTAAAATAAAGAAGCTGAATGAGTGTTTTTTTTTTCTTTCTTTTTTGTGCCTGGAATTGCTCTTTAAAGTGTCATTAAACCCAGACTATGAAAAACCCTCATTACATGCTATATAACAGTGTGCATACCTACAAAGCCACTAAAGCATTTGTTTTGTGTAGAGTGAAATATACCTGCAGGTTGCCTTCAGCTGTCCCTCCCATCTTCCATGAGTCCCCAGCGTAGCCTAAGATTGAGTAGACCAGCTGCTGCCATCTTCTAAGCATGCTCCAATTTCAGTTTCCTTCTAAGCTCTTCATTTCCTCCTTGTTCAACAACTGTCACTGGAAAAGGATTGCTCTTGGAGCATTTATCTGACTTTCAATCAGGGTGCTAGTGGTTACTAAATCAAACAGAGTCATTCTTTCTAGCAGGGACATGGACTGCAATAAAATCTGATAGTGGTTCTTACCCCCTCACCACTCTATTCAAATAAAAATACTTTCGCTTTGAACACACTTATATAAAGCACAGTAATCCCGAGTGAATCAGGTACCCTTCCATTCTGACATTCAACTCAGTGACCAAGGGATTTGCCCTATTTTTGTCTTCTGACCCTTGGTCCTGCATGCATGGAACCTTGTCTGTTACTTTTCCTAGCCTGTAGTTCTGGAGGCTCTATGCCACTACCCTACTTCTGGTTTGCTTTTGAACATTATAACATCTTGCTACAGTACGTCTAGGTAACCACCACCTACTCCAACTCACCAATTTTAGCAAATATTTCACTGAAAGTCTACTTTATTTGACATCTGACATGATAACATCCAGGAGGTCCCCAGTTTTACATACACTCCATCCTAAGGTGTGGTTAAGTACTTCACCTATTTATTATGGTACTAAGAGAGTATTCTACTTTCTTTATAGGTCAAGGTTATTCCAGAGGTTTGAGAATCCTGTGGTATAATCCAAGAGGGTAATTCACTGGATAGTTTATTGTTTACACAGTTATGCCGCTTACACACGATCGCACATTCCAACAACAAAATCCATGTTTTTTTCTGACGGATGTTGGCTCAAACTTGTCTTGCATACACACAGCCACACAAATGTTGTCGGAAATTCCGAATGTCAAGAACGCTGTGACGTACAACACATACGACGAGCCAAGAAAAATGAAGTTCAATAGCCAGTGTGGCTCTTCTGCTTGATTCCGAGCATGCGTGGAATTTTGTGCATTGGAATTGTGTACACAGGGTCGGAATTTCCGACAACGGATTTTGTTGTTGGAAAATTTGAGATCAAGATCTCAAATTTTGTTTGTCGGAAATTCCAACGGAAAATGTCCAATGGAGCCTACACACGGTCTGAATTTCCGACAACAAGCTCTCATCGAACATTTCCCGTCGGAAAATCCGACCGTGTGTACGTGGCATTACATAGTTTGTCTGGTTGAAAAAAGACACAAGTCCATCCGGTTCAACCAATAGAAGGGAAAATATGTATACAATTCTATACACACAATCCTTTACTCACAATTGAGCCAGAGGAAAGCAAAAAAAAAAAAACTCAATGAAGCATGATCCAATGTAGCAGGGGAAAATTTTCTTCCTGATCCCCCAAGAGGCAATCAGATATAATATTAGTATCCAGTTATATTATGTACATTTATTAAAGAATCCAGTAGACATGTGCACAGCCAAAAAAATTCATTCATTTTCGTTTTCGTTTCATTAGTTTATAATTTTTTTTGTTTTTCGGGTCATTCGTTATGATCACGATTCGAAAAATTTGTTCATTCATAAATTCGTAAATGCGTTCATTCGTACGTTCGTACATTCGTAAATTCGAACATTCGTTCATTCGTACATTTTACATTTGTACATTCGTAAATTCGTACATTCGTAAATTCGTAAAATCGTACATTTGTAAATTAGAAAATTCGGAAATTTGTAAATTCTAAGTTTGAAAATCCAAAAACCCGAAAAATTAAAAAATCTGAAATAGTAACTAACTATTAAATTATAGGTATTGTAATTTCCTTTCAAATTTGACTGTCAGTGAACGTAACAAATACGAATTTATCCGAAGTTACGAATTATCCAAAACAAATGCTGCATCTAAACAAATGGAACGGAACAAATTAATAATAAATAATAATAATAAAACGTTGTTATTATTATTATTGTTATTTATTATTATTAATTCATTACATTCCATTCCGTTTTTTCGGATCATAACTTTGGATAAATTTGTATGTGTTACGTTCACTAACAGCCAAATTTGAAAGGAAATTACAATACCTATAATTTAAAAGTTACTAGTAATTACTAATAGTTAAGTTATTTTTAGTTAACTATTATTTCAGATTTCCGAATTTTCGAATTTACGAATGTACGAATGTACGAATGTACATTCGTAAATTGCAAATGTACGAATGTACGAATGCCCGAATTTACGAATGTCCAACTTTATCGAATTTACGAATATTCAGAAAAAAAATCGTTAAACGGGTTTTCGTTAATTCGGATATTCCCGAATTAACGAATTTGTTCGAAATTCGTTAAAAAACGAATTCGGAACGAAACAAATTGCACATGCCTATAATCCAGGATTTTTCTTAAAACAATCTACTGAGCTAGCCAGAACCAGCTTTTGATTGAGTCTATTCCACATCTTCACAGCTCCTACTGTGAATGAAGAAGCCTTTCCGTATTTGGAGATTAAATCTATTTTTCTCCAGACATAAAGAGTATCCCCTTATCCTCTGTGATGACCTTAAAGCAAAAAACTCAACACCAAGTTCACTATATGGACTACTTATGTATTTGTACATGTTGATCATATCCCCCCTTAATCTCCTCTTCTCACGAGAAAATACATTCAGTTTCTCTAATCTTTCTTTATAGCTGAGCTCCTTCATGCCTCTTATCAGTTTGGTTGCCCTTCTCTGCACTTTCTCCAGTTCCCTAATATTCTTTTTGTGAACTGGTGCCCAAAGCTGAACTGCACATTCTAGATGAGGTCTTAGTAGTGATTTGTACAGGGGCAAAATGATATCTCTCTCTGCAGTCCGTACCTCTCTTAATGCAAGAAAGAATTTTTCTAACTTTTGAAGCCGCAGTTTAGCATTGCATGCTATTATTAAGCTTATGATCTACCAGAACACCCAGATCCTTCTCCAGCATTGACTCCCCCAGCTGTTCTCCTGCTAGTATGTATGATGCATGCATGTGTAGCACTACCCCCGAAGGAGCTGCTAATGAATGTTTGATTCTGCACCCTGCCTCTCAACCCCAAGAATGGTCTCAACTCCTCTGGCACACCTACTTGGTAATATTAGTGTGGGACCCAGCAATAGAGCGAAACACAATAATGATAAGCCATAAAGTATATTTACCATAGCCCTAGATCCTGCCACTTCACCAGCTGTAGTAGTAAATAGAGACTCACACAGAATAGCAATTAACCACTCAGAAAGTTTACCAAAGTGGATATTAAAGCACGATGAACAATGTGACAAATCAGAAACAATAAATGACAGTAGATAACAGTTAGTGTATATGTGAAAGGTGAGTTCAATAATCACAGTAGGCAGTATATGCAGACAGGTGTACAGTGGGACAGACGCCCAACGCTCTCCAATCCCCACACCAAACACCCTCCCACTGAAACCCCAACACACGCACCAAACTGCCATTACCTACATCCAACAGCACAAAGCAATATCCAACCTGCACTCAAGGGCTCCCCCTAGGTGGCAACCTAACGTTCAAACTACAAAGCAGAGCCGCAATGCCCCGCAGAAGATGACGAAAGCTCTTTTTCTCCAAGCATCCTCAGCCAGCCTGTATCTCAAACTGCAGCACCTGCAATCCAACAGGGAAACAAAGAGAAAGAAAACCGTGGAACAAATGATGCGCTGACAACTGTCTGACTGAAGAAACAGGACACCTGCAACACCTCCTCCCTATCTGTGAGTGCAACACAGCACCGACTCCACAGCGCAGGGAACAACAGACCCCAGAGTTCAGCTGCATGCAGCCCGCGAACAGGCAGGACCACCCCTGCAGGACCACAAGCCCCACCAGCAGTGTTTTCATCTTTCCAGTATGTGCTTGTTGTTTACAACTTACAATAAATTAAATCATGTTATGGTCACTGCTACCCAGATGTTCTTTTATATGAACATTAGAAATAAGCTCAGCATTGTTTAGGATTACCAGCTCTAGCAGAGCATCATTTCTAGTCGGGGTTTCTATGAACTGTACCATAAAATTGTCTTGTAATTGGTTTATACATTTTTGCCCTTCCAACAGTGCCATTACTCCAGCCAATATCAGAGTAGTTAAACTCCCAAATTATTATCACTGTTCCAGCCCTTGCAGCCCTATCCATCTGTGCAAGGAGATGAATCTCCACCTCTTCATTAACACTGGGTGGCTTACAACAAACTTCAATGATTAACTTTGAACTACGCACACCCATGTGTGGTTCTATGCATAAGGTTTCAGCCACATCACACACAACTAGGTGCTCTTTCACACTTTGGGATCACTTCTCACTTAGAGGCAGACACCGCCACCTTTACGTTTTACCCTGTCTTGCCAAAAGAGAGCATAACCAGGAATATTATTATCCCAGTTATGTGCAGAGTGAAGCTAAGATTCAGCAATACCAATTACATCATAGTTCTCTTTGTGCGCCAAAGCTTCCAACTCACCTATTTTGCTTGGCAGACTTCTGGCATTGCTAAACAAACACTTGTAACATGGGAACCTTCTTATCACCTGCGATAACCCTCCCCCTTATCTGACACCTCTACCTGATTGAATTCTTGTTCGCCCTCCCCTCAATCCTAGTTTAAATACTTCTTCAGCCTTGCCATAAACCTCTCCCCAAGCACAGCAGACCCCCTTCCATTTATGTGCAAACCATCTTTAATATATAGGTTATACCCCAATAAAAAGTTAGCTTGGTTATTTCAGTGAAACAACATAACCAAGGGACTACTGTAATGCAACATACACATACATACAACAACTTCCTTGTTGTAATAATAATTATGAGCTTTGGGTCTCATGCACACTGGACATTTTTACAGCTGCTGTTTTTGGCTTTAGGCTTTTTTTTTCAGTAAACTTCCCAGCATGTTATCCTATGTGTCCATGCATGCATGGACTGTTATCAGCGTTTTTTGGCAGAGGCATTTTCTGTCTGGAAAAAAAAACCCAGAACTAGTGGGTTTTAAGAGGAAGTTTTCAGCTGGAAAAACACTGTGACTCTGATAAAAGCTTAAAAACGCTAAAAAACGTCGCTATTCAGCGTTTATCAGCGTTTTTGAGCCATAAGCCTTTGTGGGAGTATAGTTCTGCTAAAAAAAAAGCTAAAAAATACAAGCGCTAAAAAACGCTACTGCATAAGCTCTGCAAAACTCATTCTACAGCTACAGCTTTCTACAGCTAATGCTACTGGCTTTTTTATAACGTTCAGTGTGCATGAGGCCTAAAGGAGGTAATTTTTCACCTATTCCTTTGCTACCGTTTATAACCTTTTGTACCACTTGCTCCACACTATTAGATTGTAAGCTCTTATGAGCAGGGCCTTCTCAACCCTCTTGTATTTTATTGTATTGTAACTATACTGTCTCACTTTATATTGTAAAGCACTCCGCAAACTGTTGGCGCTATATATATCCCATATAATAATATTATTCCTTAATCAAACTGAATTCTGAGCTGCTTAGCACACTGTTAAGAAGCATTTATTTTCTTCTAATGCCTGGCAAGGGGGTCTAGTCTCATAGACATTCTACATAATACATGCTTCATTTATTTTGTAAATTGCTCTATATTTGTTGGATTCATCGTCACCGTGGAGAGTGTCTCCATTTATGGACACCAGTGGCAACTTTTTCCAAGCTGAATGCTTTTATATATTACTTCTGCAAATTATATATGTGGGAGTCCACAGAAAGTCACCTGGAGAAACGGTACAGAATTGTGGACATGACCTCCTCAATAAACCATGAACAATATCAGAACCTCAGGATACTAAGATAAAAAATCTCGGATTAAGGAATCTATGTAGTCTTTGGAACTGAGGGCAGCAAATGCGATACCAAATCGAAAAAAAAAAAAAATCTGAAAAAATTCATGCAGAACATGAAGAAGACCCGCAGGAGGAGGCTCTCCTACATGCATATGTGTTGCCAGGGAACATACTGACAGAAGGAGAGAGTGGAGTGAGCAGACGGATAACCTCATCAATGTGCTGCTGTTAACTCAGTGTCCAGTCAGCAGCCTTGGTCTATGTTCTTAACCAAGCTGTGCTGCTGTTGCTGCAGAAAAGGCTAAAGATTTGGTTGTGCTGTCTGGTAGGATACAACTGACCAGGGCTTTTTTTCAGGGGGAACTTGGTGGAACTCAGTTCCACCACCTCTGGCTCAGACCCTTTGGTGTCTGCTCACCACAATCATTTGTAAACACAGAAGTCTGGTTTCTGTGTTTACAAGTGACAGCTCTGCACTCTGTGTGTAACCCCCATGAACTTTGCACTCTGTATGTAATGCAATCCTGATATTTAATGCCCCTTTAAGACCCTCCTGTTCGTGAAATATGACCACACCCACTATTTGATGTGATTTGGAGGCTGTGTGTGGGGGGAGGGGTTTTGGGGGGTCGTGGTTGAATTCCAGCACCTATTGTTTGAGAAAAAAAGCCCTGCAACTGACTAAATTATGAATGATAGTTGAAGTGATATTAAAGGCTTGTCTTTTTTTTTTTTTTTTAATAACAAACATGTTATTTATATTACCTGCTTTGTGCAGTGGTTTTACACAGAGCAGTCCCAATCCTGCTCTTCTCGGGTCTCCTGCCTGCGCTCCTGCCGAGTGCCCCCAGAGCAAGCACACACACAAAGTTGCGCCTCTGCTCGGCCCCCTCTCTCTCCTCATTGGCTCACTGGCTGTGATTGTAATAATAATAATACACTTTTTTTTAAGGTGCCTTTCAAAACACCCAAGGTCACCTTATAAAGATACAGTAATTGCTGATTGAGAGCAATGGGAGCCAATGGCGCTTGTTGCTGCCACATCCAATAAGGAGGGAGAGTCCTCGTAGAGCCGAGGCTCTCGTGCACATCGCTGGATCAAGATGGGACTCAGGTAAGTATAAGGCTGGGGAAGCTGCTGCACACAGAAGGTTTTTTTTATCTTATGCATTGAATGGATTAAAGTAAAAAACCTTCTGCCTTTAGAACCACTTTAAGTTGGGCTGAAGAGCTATATTTAATGTGCACCTGATTTCCAAAATCCATTGCACCATGACTTTCCTTGAAACCTCAGTGATGAGGTGTTCTTTGTAAATCAGGCCGACTAAAATAGGTTGGAGGAAATGAAAAGTAAAGAGCTGCATCTAGCAATTTATGTATATTTTGTCAGATGATGTATTATCATCTAGACCTGGTCTGAATTTCATTTTCACTGATAAGAGCATCTGTTCTGATTTGATGTAATGAAAATCCGGTTTTCCTCAGGATAGACGGATGTGATAGACCCAAAGGGATATTGCTTTAGTTTCATCTTCCACACTGATGTATGCCTGTGTGATGATGCCGCTGGCGTCCGAAAAGAAGAACACGTTGAGACAGCTGTGATGACAGACGATTTTATTCCTAGCTAGTGAACTGTGAATTTATGTATGATATATTCAAGGCAAACAGAGGACTGCACAAAAATAGGCAATCAAACTCATGGTATTCATATGGAATCAGATAAAAGATGTACTTTGTCAGAAACTTAGCAAAGCAATTTGGAGGATTCCATAAGCACACACAAGCAGAACAGAAAAATAAATGCCTCTTTTATAGACTAGGAATCCAGAAAAACAGAAGGGTCTACTGAGAATTGCTTTGGATTACAGCTGCCTCAAACACTGTAGCATTGACTACACAAGGGGTATGAAGAGTAGTGGTGTTGACCTTACATATATAAATATGCAACTGCCAACGTTAATAGGAGGCCAGTCCCTTTATTGGAGGCTGTTATCAAGTTCATTACAAAGGCATTACATGGCCATGGTGGGGCAGATGGACCTGGAATTAATCTGATCAAGTTTTTTTATCAGTCATATACAGTTCACTGCTGATGTTTCTGAGCCCATTGCATATGCTTTCCATGATTTACCATTGATAGGAGAGCCACTTTGTGTGCTTTTCTGCTTTTCTAATACACACAGCAAATAGTGTAACATGTTTTTTTTAACAAAGTTTATTGAACAAATCAGTCAAACAAAACACATGTCAAAAGAAATCCAGCCAATTGCATGACAAATTATCAATAGAATTAACTTCTCATAAAGGAGCTAATCCCAGATTATACAGCATACAAAATAATGGTAATGTGTTACCATTATTTTGTATGCTGTATAATTGAGGATAAACCCCTTCGGGAGAAATTAATTCTATTGATAATTATTTTGTCATGCAATTGTCAGGATTTCTTTTGACATGTGTTTTGTTTGACTGATTTGTTCAATAAACTTTCTGTTAAAAAAAACCCATACATGTTAAAGACCTTCATGGAACACAGTGAAGACAGTCATCATCAAGTGGAGAAAATATGGCACAACAGTGACATTTCCAAGAACTGAACATTCCTCCAAAATTGATGAAAAGACAAGAAGAAAACTGGTCAGGGAGGCTGGTAAGAAGCCTACAGCAACATTAAAGGAGCTGCAGGAATATCTGGCAGATATTGGCTGTGTGGTACATGTGACAACAATCTCCCGTATTCTTCATATGTCTGGGCTATGGGGTAGAGTGGCAAGACAGAACCTTTTCTTATGAAGAAAAACATCCAAGCCCAGCTAAATTTTGCAAAAACACATCTGAAGTTTCCCAAAAGCATGTGGAAAAATATGTTATGGTCTGATGAAATCAAGGTTAAACTTTTTTGGCTATGATTCCAAAAGGTATGTTTGCCGCAAAAACAACACTGCACATCTCCAAAAGAACACCATACCCACCGTGAAGCATGGTGCTGGCAGCATCATGCTTTGGGGCTGTTTTTCTTCAGCTGGAATAGGGGCCTTAGTCAAGGTAGAGGGAATTATTAACAGTTCCAAATACCAGTCAATATTGGCACAAAACCTTCAAGCTTCTGCTAGAAAGCTGAACATGAAGAGGAACTTCATTTTTCAGCAAGATAACAACCCAAAGCATACATTCAAATCAACAAAGGAATGGCTTCACCAGAAGAATATTAAAGTTTTGGAATGGCCCAGCCAGAGGCCCAGACCTGAATCTGATTGAAAATCTGTGGGGTGATCTGAAGAAGGATATGCACAGGAGATGCCCTCACAATCTGACAGATTTGGAGTGTTTTTGCAAAAAAGAATGGGCAAATATTGACAAGTCAAGGTGTGCCATGCTGATAGACTCATACCCAAAAAGACGAAGTGCTGTAATAAAATCAAAAAGTGCTTCAAGCAAGTATTAATTTAAGGGTGTGCACACTTATTCAACCATATTATTTAATTTTTTTATTTTTACTTCTCTCCACCTAAAAAAATTCAGTTTGTTGTTCAACTGAGTTGTACAGTTTATAGGACACATTAAAAGTGGAAAAAGTTCTGAAATGATTTATCTTTGTCTCATTTTTCACATCACAGAAACCTGACATTTTAACAGGGTTGTGTAGACTTTTTATATCCACTGTAGCATTTTTCTTGTTATAGGTATATCTGTCAGTCTTGTATTATATTCCTAATATTGTAATAGGTTTGTATGTAAAGCATTTTTGTTTAGTAAAAGCACATTGATATACCACAGAGGTCTAAGTTTCCTTGGTTTTACTGCAAGAACCTTTAAAAAACAAACGCAAGCATAACACCACTGAGTAGTCTGTGAAAATTAGAAGCTTGTTGTTTTGAAAGCGCAGGTCCCCAAGGACTCGGGAGGCATATAGTACCTCATCTCTGTCACAGAAGTTAAGCAGTCGGAGGATTAGGGTCCTCGGAGGGGTGGGCTCCAGGAGGTTTGGGCTTTGGCAAAACTCTGTGAGCCCGTTCCACTGCGTAGTGAGGTGAGAAGTGGGCATCTGGTAAAAGATTGCGTAACAGGTCTTCCACGAAACTGGATGGGTTTGCACCCTCCATTCCCTCTGCTAGGCCGATGATTCGGAGGTTATTCCTCCTATTCCTGTTCTCCACATCTTCCACCCTGTACTCCAGGGCCTTCACTTTGATTTGGAGAGAGCGAATGGTGGTATTGTGTTCCTCTACTTCATCCTCTGTCTGAATGACTCTCTGCTCTGTCTCTGTGACCCTAGAGTGGAGTTTGTCCATATCTTGCCTTAGGAGACTCACATCAAGCTGTACTGCCTTTATCTTCGCTGTAAGCGTGGCCTGGCAGGTGGCTATGGCCGCTATTACATCTGCCAGCCCAGGTGTTGGGGAGTCCACCAACCCCATGGGGTCCGTCTGCGAAGCCATGTGGAAGCAGCATGTGGAGCAGGCCTCCACATGAAAGCCAGAACCCGGTGGCGAGTCCTCTGCGATCGGTGGGAAACAGAGCTTTTTTCCCTTACCGAGTGCCACGCCCAATGATCTGAGTCTCATCCAGGTGATCATAGAGGGTAGAGTGAGGAATTACACCCCCAGGAGCAGGAGAGAAAACAACAGCCCGGCAGAGCTCATGCAAGTGCGGCCGCTTATGTCGCAATCTTGGCCACGCCCCCAACATGTATGTTAAATAGGAGCTTCATTCTCCTCCCAAAAAATTAGAAGTCTGCAGCTACAAATACTGTAGTTGCTGACATTTAATATACAGTGCATCCAGAAAGTATTCACAGCACTTCACTTTTTCCACATTTTCTTATGTTACAGCTAGGGTTGCACCGATACTAGTATCGGTATTGGTGCCGATACCGAGTATTTGCACAAGTATCGGTACTCATGCAAATCCCCAGATACCTGAAACTGATACTTTCAGGCTCGGTTCTTTGAGCTGTCAGTGGGTCTCCCCTGTTGACAGCTAAAGTGTTAAAGAAGTCCAGTAATTGGACATGTGAAAAAAAAAGAGGCTGGCAATGTTTATTAACAACATTGCTCATCAGCTGAAACACTAAAATAAAAAGAAACATTGTTTCTTTTTGTATCTTTCTGTTTCTTCATCTGCAGATCAAAGGGATGAACAAATGTTCCTCTATTTAACCCCTTATTAACCCTTAATTTACTCTAATCAGCCTTAATTAACTCCCTACTCTCCTCCATTTAATTATTATTTTCCTGCTTTTTTTTTTGTTTATTTACGTCTATTTTATAAACTATAGACAATTAAAACGTTTTTTTTGTTTGCTTTGTTAGTGAATATTTTTGCACATATATATTAACATATATTTACACATTTCACATTGAAAAGCGCAAAATTAAAAACAAAAATCAATTTATTTCATTTCTAAGTAACTTTTCAATACTTTGTACCATTGCTGACAGCTGAAGTGAAAACAAAACTGCTGTGTTAGGTATCGGTAATTGGTATCGGCGAGTACTAAAAAAAGTATCGGTACTCGTAAAAAAATTGTATTGGTGCATCCCTAGTTACAGCCTTATTCTAAAATGGATTACATTCATTATTTTCCTCATAATTCTACAAGCAATACCCCATAATGACAATGTGAAAGAAGTTTGTTTGAAATCTTTGCAAATTTATTAAAAATATAAAAAAACTAAAAAAAAAAATCACATGTACATAAGTATTCACAGCCTTTGCCATGACACTGAAAATACAGCTCAAGTGCATCCTGTTTCCACTGATCATCCTTGAGATATTTTTACAACTTGATTGGAGTCCACCTGTGGTAAATTCAGTTGATTGGACATGATTTTGAAAGGCACACACCTGTCTATATAAAGTCCCAGTTAAGTCAGGATCAAGGGAAAGATGAATGCAGCAATGTACAGAGACATCCTTGATAAATACCTTCTCCAGAGCGCTCTGGACCTCAGACTGGGGTGAAGGCAGGGCTATCTTAATGAGAGGGCACACCTGGGCACTGCCCAGTGGCCCCAGCTACATGGGGGGGCCCCTGCACGTTCCCCAAAGAATCTGCTCCTTGAGCCCATGCTGCCCGGATATTGGGGGCCCCATGATGGCACTGAGAGTGATGGATACACAGGGGAGGTAGGCTGGCAGTGGTGCTGTGCAGAACGATACCTATTTCACAGCCAGCAGGTAGTGGCAGGGCTGGAGCGGCAGTGATGCTCTGGCCCCGCCCCATGCAGCTTGAATGCTTGGGACTCGGAGGCTGCGGGGTAGGAGCTGG
Organism: Aquarana catesbeiana; assembly: GCF_042186555.1. NCBI lineage: Eukaryota > Metazoa > Chordata > Amphibia > Anura > Ranidae > Aquarana > Aquarana catesbeiana. The sequence goes on from NC_133324.1 coordinate 274,732,558, forward strand.
AGTGGAAGCTGCTGAGTTGGCAGCACTGAGAGCCCGCCTGTGGAAGTGGCATTGTGGATGGTGTCATGGTGAGCCCAGCTGTCCAGCACTGTTTTCCCCCGAAGGCCTTGGAATGCCCAGAGGGATGCTCCCTCCTCCACCCCTCCTTCTACCTGCATAACTTGATTGGTATAGGTGAGTCCAGTGCTGGAGGTGGGCACATAGCCAAAAGTTCACATGCACTGTATCTCCACTGGAAAAGAGGGTACTACATGGAAGGAATAATGATGCTGGGGGATATCAAGGGTGTATGGGGGAAAACAAATCTGAGGGGGGATCTGGGGTGTATAGGGAGTAGCAATGCTTGGGGTATCTTGGGTGGCTATAGTGCTAGAGGTATCAATGATGTATAGAGAGTCCACAGTGTAGGGGGTATCAGGGATGTAGTGGGCAAACAAGATATTTGGGGGCACACCCTAAAAGATGTACTAAAGCTGGTGCAGCCATAAGACCATACAGCAGAGCAAAATATTACACATGCAAAAAAGACATTTACCTCTAGCAGGGCTAGTTTAAAACACCTAGACAATTTAAAAAAATATTATCAAAAAATATGGGGATTTGGTCACACCATATTGCTATATGGTGATAAGCCCACTTACTGCGTCAAAGTACCCCATGATTAGTGGGTCCTACACTATCCATGGATTGGGAGATCCTGCTTCTCTGAACCTCTCATTAGTGTCCACTTGTGTCATGGGTGGAGACCTCAAAGTTCTCCCATATAGAAGAGTGTATTGCTCTCATGGTTCAGAGAAGCAGGCTCTCCCAATCCATGGATAGTGTAGGACCCACTAATCATGGGGTACTTTGACGCAGTAAGTGGGCTTAGCACCATATAGCAATATGGTGTGACCAAATTCCCATATTTTTTGATAATATTTTTTTAATATATTTTTTTAAATTGTCTAGGTGTTTTAAACTAGCCCTGCTGGAAGTAAATGTCTTTTTTGCATGTGTGCGCTGTAATATTTTGTTCTGCTGTATGGTCTTATGGCTGCACCAGCTTTAATGCATCTTTTAGGGTGTGCCCCCCAAATATCTTGTTTGTCTATTGTATGGATTCTGACCAAATACTTTTGGGTGATGAGCACCCCACTCTTTCATTAAGTACCTCTCATTAGTGTCCACTTGTGTCATGGGTGGAGACCTCAAAGTTCTCCCATATAGAAGAGTGTATTGCTCTCATGGTTCAGAGAAGCAGGATCTCCCAATCCATGGATAGTGTAGGACCCACTAATCATGGGGTACTTTGACGCAGTAAGTGGGCTTAGCACCATATAGCAATATGGTGTGACCAAATCCCCATATTTTTTGATAATATTTTTTAAATTGTCTAGGTGTTTTAAACTAGCCCTGCTGGAGGTAAATGTCTTTTTTGCATGTGTGCGCTGTAATATTTTGCTCAGGGATGTAGTGGGGTCACAATACAAGGGGTATCTTATGGTATATGGTAGCAGTGCTGGGGGAATATCTGCAGAAAGGGATCAGAGTGCTGGGGGATATCTGGGGTGTAGAGGGGTCAGAGAGGGATCAGAGTGCTGGGGGGGGGGGGATATGTGGGGTGCAGAAAGGAATCAGAGTGCTGGGGGAATATCTGGGGTGCAGAGAGGGATCAGAGTGCTGGGGGGGATATGTGGGGTGCTGGGGGGATATCTGGGGTGCAGAGAGGGATCGGAGTGCTGGGGGGGATATGTGGGGTGCAGATGGGTCTGAGTGCTGGGGGATATTTAGGGTGCAGAGAGGGGTCTGAGTGCTGGGGGGGATATGTAAAGTGCAGAGGGGTCAGAGTGCTGGGGGGATAACTGGGGTGCAGAGAGGGATCAGAGTGCTGGGGGGGATATGTGGGGTGCAGAAAGGGATCAGAGTGCTGGGGGAATATCTGGGGTGCAGAGAGGGATCAGAGTGCTGGGGGGGATATGTGGGGTGCAGAGAGGGATCAGAGTGCTGGGGGGGATATGTAAAATGCAGAGAGGTCAGAGTGCTGGGGGAATATCTGGGGTGCAGAGAGGGATCAGAGTGCAGGGGGGGATATGTGGGGTGCTGGGGGATATCTGGGGTGCAGAGAGGGATCAGAGTGCTGGGGGGGATATGTGGGGTGCAGAGGGGTCTGAGTGCTGGGGGGATATCTAGGGTGCAAAGAGGGATCAGAGTGCTGGGGGGATATGTAAAGTGCAGAGGGATCAGAGTGCTGGGGGAATATCTGGGGTGCAGAGAGGGGTCAGAGTGCTGGGGGGGATATGTGGGGTGCTGGGGGGATATCTAGGGTGCAGAGAGGGATCAGAGTGCTGGGGGGGATATGTGGGGTGCAGAGGGATCAGAGTGCTGGGGGAATTTCTAGGGTGTAGAGGGTCTGAGTGCTGGGGAGTTATTTATTAGGGGTGGTTGAGAATCCAGGCGAGTGGAGGTGATAACAATGTTAGAGGGAAACCTTTTGTGTGTGTGTGTGTGTGTGTGTAAGGGGGGGGGGGGGGGGGCGGAGTTAGGAGTGCTGGATGTATCCAGTATATAAGATGTAGAGGGGTTACAATGTTGGGGGTATCTGAGGCCCTGTCAGGCTGGATGGTGCCTCATGATTTTTATTGGCGGTCGTGTCTATACTTGTTACAACTCTCCTGAGCATCATTCTAGCAGATATATTATATGCACAGGACAGTTTTGTTACTTTATGTATGTAGTATTTTCCCACCCTATCTTTGCTGTACAGAATGATTGTTCACGTAGTTAATGCGGAGCTCCACCCAAAAAGGGGGAAGCTCCGCTTGTCTGCCTCCTACCTACTTGATGTCTGTTTACCTGCCCTGTCTCCATTGTAGGGGCCCCAGAGCATTACTTTGCCCAGGGGCCCATGATGCTATTAAGATGGCCCTGGGCGCAGGTTCATCTTCCAACAGGACAACGACCCTAAGCACATAGCCAAGATAATAAGGGAGTACAAGGGACAACTCTGTGAATGTCCTTGACTGGTCCAGCCAGAGCCCAGACTTGAACCCGATTGAACATCTCTGGAGAGATCTGAAATGGCTGTGCAATGATGCTCCCCATCCAACCTGATGGAGCTTGCGAGGTCTTGAAAAGAAGAGTGGAAGAAACTGCCCAAAAATAGGTGTGCCAAGCTTGTAGTATCATACTCAAAAAGACTTGAGGCTGTAATTGGTGCCAAAGGTGCTTCAACAAAGTATTGAGGAAAGGCTGTGAATACTTATGTACATGTGATTTTTTTTTTTTCTTTTCATTTTTCTTTTAAATAAATTTGCAAAGATTTCAAACAAACTTCTTTCACATTGTCATTATGGGTTATTGTTTGTAGAATTTTAAGAAAAATTATGAATTTAATCTATTTTGGAATAAGGCTGCAACATAAGAAAATGTGGAAAAAGTGAAGCGCTGTGAATACTTTGCACTGTAAGCTGTAATAGCTACAAAGGGTGGGCCAACTTAATATTGAACCCTACGGACTAAGACTGGGATACCATTAAAGTTCATGTGCGTGTAAAGGCAGGCGCAGGGGCGTATCATGAAATCCGTGTGCCCTTGTGCGAGATCCGAAGCGCGCTGCGGTAAAAAATGGGTGCGGTTTAAGTTGCGCTAAATATTGGGCGTGGCTTAAGGGGGTGCTGTTAAATAGAGTCTGAGATGACTTACATAGTTCAGACTGTGGTAATGTTAAATAGGGAGTACCTGGGTCCTGGCCCTGCTGAGTGACTCCAATCATCAGGACCAGGACCCAGGTATTTCCACTGCCACTCTATACACCTGGGCTGGGGTGGTGTCTCTTAACAAAGAAACATGTGCGCCACTTCACTCAGCAGGGCCAAGACCCAGGTACTCCCCCTGCCACTCTATACACCTGAGCTAGCTGGGGGGGCTCTCTTACCAAAGAAACACGTGTGTGTGCCACTCCACTTAGCAGGGCCACCAGGTACTCACAAGTCTGCCATTTCTGAGCAGCTTCCAATCCAGTCCTCACGTCTGCACCCGGCTCTCTCTCTCTCCACAGCTCCGCCCTTGCAATTTGTATGAAACAAGATCATCCAATTTGCTGGAACAAGATCATCCAGTGCCCAGGGCAAACATGGCAAACTCCTCACCCCCATATACCCCCTCCTAGCACAAATCCTCCCCTCTCAGCACAAATCCTCACTCCCCATACCCCCCCTTATAACATAAATCCCCCTAAAACCCCTCCATTCACAAATTCTCTTACCCCCAATCCCCCTCTCAGCACAGACCCCTGCCCCCTCCATCTCCCACCTAGCAGCAAAAATCCCCCCTTTCAGCACAATTCCTCAACTTCATATAACCCCTTCCAGTACAAATCCCTCTTCTTAGCACAAATCCTCCCCATCTCCCCCTCCTAGCATAACTCCTCTCTCATCTCCCCTTCCCAAAATAAATTCCCCCTCTTAAAAAAAAATCTCCCCCATCTGCCCCTCCCAGCATAAATTCCCCCTCTTAGCAAAAATCCTTCCAGCACAAATCCTCCCCATCTCCCCCTCCCAGCATAAATACCCCCTCTTAGCAAAAATCCTCCCCCATCTCCCTCTCTAAGCATAAATCCCCCCTATCTTCACAAATCCTCTTCCATCGCCCCCTCTCAGCATAAATTCCCCCTCTCAGCAACATTCTTCCCCATCTTTCCCTCCCAGCATAAATCCCCCCTCTCATCACAAATCCTCCCCCATCTCAAACCAGTGCCTCCTTCACCCTCTTAGCAAAAATCATCCCCCATCTCCCCTTCCCAGCATAAATTCCCCCTCTTAGCAAAAATCCTCCCCCATCTCCCCCTCCCAGCATAAATCCCCACTCTCTGCAAAAATCCTCCCCCATTTCAAACCTGTGCCTCCTTCTCTCCCCTCCCAGTACAAACACCCCCCCTCCAGCTCCTTCTCCTGTTCTGTAAGAGCAGCCTGATATGCTGGGACTTGTAGTGCCCTAGCCTACAGGGGACTGAAGAATGGCAACCCACTCTGCTGGGACTTGTAGTGCCCTCTGTGGGGGACTGAGGATTCCACAGTCTAGGGCACTACAAGTCCCAGCATAGGAGGCTGCCATATCTCAGCCCCTCACAGGGGGCACTACAAGTCCCAGCAGAGCGGGCTGCCACCAGTCCTCCAAACACAGCATGAGGAGACTGCACAGCCTTTCACCCCCCCGACACTCACTCCTTGGCTGCCATACACTCCTCCCCTCTCTCCCCTTACAATGGTGTCCTCCTGGTCCCCCCTCCCCGGAGTCTGGGCGGCATGTCGCGCTGCATGGTGGGGCAATTGGGGGGATTTCCCCTTGTCTGAAGACACGTCCCGGCTCCCAGACCCTGGCGCAGCACACAAGGCTGCAGATCACTCCTCCACTGGTCAGGGACCTCAGTGGCTGTGGGCAGCAATGGCAGACGAATCTATAGACTGGGCATCGGTGATGCCACGTGTGTGCACATTGAATTTGTGTTACTTCATGTGTGTAGAGTGTGACAGGGCACAGTTGGCCCCTTGAAATTGGGGACCCGTGTGCATAGCACACCCTGGACACATGGATGATATGCCACTGGGCAGGCGTCCCAATACTTTTGGTAATATAGTGTATGGTATGATACCTGTAATTCTCCAAAGGTGACGCCCTAAAAGCCTTTACATTTATGGTGTTAAACATAAATGAATGCTAAAAAAATTTCACTCCAAGCGCGTGCAGCGATATTCAACATATGTTGCTCAGTTGACATTTTCTAATCTAGAGCACCTAGAGCACTGGCAGAGACTCCTGTAAACAGGGTTAATTTATAAATACATTGTTGTAGTATTACAATTGTTTCAAGAACTGTCCTTTGATCTGCACATAAGGGTAATTGTAGCAAACTTGCAAATTTTACAAAAAAAAATAAAACATTTAAAGCAAAATTAAAACCAAAAATATCAAGAAAAAAATAAAGTGGTCAATAAAAGTTAAAGTGGTTGTAAACCGCAGGCATGAAATAAGAACAAAGCATATCTCTTTATAATGTGTACTTGTTTCAGTCCAGAGCACTAAGCCTAGGTTTACACTAATGCAGTGCGACAAATGCCGTGATCCGTGCGCATTTCCCACACTGGATCCAAATTGCACTGCCTTTGGGATCTGCTGCGGCTGTCAGTGCAATCCTAATGACACCCCAAAAGCAGGTCGCAAATGCAGTGCATTTGCCGGGACCAGATGGCATGGTACAAAAGTACTATGCGATTCAGTTGCAAAATTCCTGCATGTACTACATTGGTGTAATGTTGAGCGATTTGAGACCAACAAATCCGCTGCCTTCTCTGCTGCCTTCTCCCTCTGTTCTTCTTCCGATGCTGGGTCAGAAGGACCCCGCCCCATGCCAATATATGTAGTGGCACGCCGCGCACCCAGCATTAAAGCGGGAGAGAGCATGGAGTCAACATCTGAAGAAGAACAGAGGGAGAAGGCAGCGGAGAAGGCAGCGGAGAAGACCCAGCAAAAGAGCGAGAAGATAGCGGAGAAGACCTGGCAGAGGCAGAAGACAGCGGACAGAGGGAGAAGAACCAGAGAGGGCTAGAAGATATCAGCGAAGAAGACCCGGAGAAGGGAGAGGAGAAGAGCCTGAGAGTGGAGAAGTCGGAAGAGACCCCGGAGCTGCTTAATAAATTACTTTAAAAACATGTACTGTGTTTTTATTTTTAGGTGAATGGGTAGTGGTACGATGTACCCCATACTCATTCACCTAGGGTAGGTGGCCGGCATCTGGGGGCCCCCTTGTTAAAGGGGGCTTCCAGATTACAATAAGCTCCCTGCCCGCAGACCCTGACAACCAATGGACAGGGTTGTCTGGAAGAGGCCCTTGTCATCACCAACATGAGGGCAAGGTGTTTTGGGGGGGAGCAGGGCTCCCCCAGCCTCAAAGCACCCACCCTCCCCACGTTGAGGGCTTGCGCCTGGTACAGTTCAGGAGGGGGGGCACTCGCTCGTCCCCACCCCCCTTTCCTGTCCTGCTGGGCTGTGTGCTCGGATAAGGGACTGGTATGGATCTTGGGGGAACCCCCACACCGTTTTTTTGGGGTGGGGGTTCCCCTTAAAATCCATGCCAGACCGAAGGACCTCATATGCTCTTGAAGGGGGAACCCATGCCATTTTTTTTTTTTTTTTTTTTTTTAATTTGGCGTGGAGTTCCCCCTAAAAATTTATACCAGACAGTGCCTGGTATTGTTGGGGATCAAAGTTGGATCCCTGTTCATTGAAGTCGAACTTCAAGTTGCAGGGCAAAGTCAGATCCACAGTCGTACGACTGTCTTGTCAAAGTCCCGGTCCCGGGGCCTTAGGCTCTATTCACACTAAAGCGCAGTGAAGTGACAGCTGCTGCACCGCAGGTTTTTTTTAGCTTTATTGTGTTGTTTTTTGGTGAGTTTTTAGAGTGACACCATTTATCTGGATCCAAATGAAGCTCTTGTACCAAATTTTAGCACAGAGCTAGGAGCGTTTGTCAGTGTGATTTTTGCGCATTTTGTCACTCAACAATCGCAGGAAAATCACGCTGCATTTGGGGTGCCATTAGGACATAAGAGCATCGCAAACATGTCCCGTGTTTTGCCACAATTCTGGAATCGCAGGCTGAGTCGCGCAATTCCACCCGCAATTCCAGTACGCTCAGGTGTGAACGGAGCCGTATATCTTGCGAGTGTGATGCACTTTCTGAAAGCGCACCAAACCCGCAGGATATAATAGAAGTCTTTAGCTCCGTGCAGATAAGCTGCAGGAAAGCCAGAGGTGCATCTGAGGATCAGTGTCAAAGAAGCCTAATAACCCCTTTTTATATAAGGTGCTAATATGCCCATTGCAAAAGTGCAGTATATGTAATGTTTATACACTGACCTTTTCCTCCTCCAGCTACTACTGACATCGCTCTCCAGGCTGCTAGAAGGGTCCCAGGTGAAGTGCACATGGTATCACTCCACCTGGGACAGAAGCTGGCACAACAGAGGAAACATCGGCTTATGTGGCTCCTGTTCCTTCTGCTGCTGGCGCCGGCTCCATGCACTCTGATACTCTGAGATGGTGGGTCGGCAACCCATTGATCATGACTTGGGCTTGCCGGCTCGCCATCCCAGAGCATGGGCATGTGCTTCCCTGGTTTGAGATCATGGAACACATCATAGGGCTTTGCGTGAGCACCCCTGCTGTAGAAGGGAGATGCTTACACTTACCTATTCTTATGGCACTTCAGTCTGGTCACGTGATCAGCTCCCAGTGGCGGCTTCAGTGTAGAGGAGGGACTGCCGACAATGGATGCCTCATAGGAAGCCTATGGGTGACATCAACACATAGGTGCTGCACGCATTGTCAGTAATCTCACCTCTACACTGAAGGTGGTCAATGAAGAGATCATGGGGCAGCCTGGAGTGCCCCCAGAATAGGGATGTATAAGCATCATTCTCCTACAGGATAGATAGAATAGGATTTAGAAAGGGTGTGGGAGCCATTGTAGGCTTAGTTAGATCGATCCTGGACTTCCACTTTCAATACCGGGCACTTTTACGCCTTATTGCCCAGGCCAATTTTCAGGTTTCAGTGCTGTCACTTTGAATGACAATTGCACGGTCATACAACGCTGTACGCAAACTACGTTTTTATTATTTTAATCTCACAAATAGAGCTTTCTTTTGGTGGTATTTAATCACCGCTGTTTTTTTTTTTTTTTTGTTGCTAAATAAATTTAAAAAAATGTAAATTTGTGAAAAGAAAACCTTCTTTCTTCGTTTCTGCTATAATTTACAAATAAATAATTGTTCTATATACATTCAGGCCAAAATGTATTCTACTATATTTCTTTGGTGAAAATAACCCAAATCAGTGTATATCATTTGGTCTGCAGAACTAGTGTCCACAAACTAAAGGTATATATCTGAAAATGTATCAATCCTGATGTACTGACGGCCTATCTCATTTCTTGAGGCCTGAAAATGTCAGGACAGTACAGATATTCCCCAAACTACCCTAATTTTGGAAAGTAGACAGTTCAAGGTATTTCGTAGGAGGCATGGCATGTCATTTTTTGTCATACTGTTTTGGAAAATGAAGAAATTCACTTTTTTTTTTTTACATACTGTCACCAGTGCAGTACGGCGTCATCATATAACTGGTGTGGTGGTGATCAGGGACACTGACTGGTGACATCAAAAAAGAGCACTGTGCCCCGAGCCCACCCACTCGTGTGACAATAGCGAAATGAATATATGCTATTGTCTTCACGATTCTCCTCCCAACCAATCGGGTAGCAGCTCTTAAGACCCGATTGGCCGAAAAGGAGAAGCACGGGCTTCCATTCTCCCTTCTCCCACATCATCCGGCGCGCCTGACACTTTGGCTTGGCTCGGCTCCCCTGGTCTTAAGTCCCGCTCCCCGCAGGGGTAAGTGCGGGGCGGGTGGGGCAGACAGACAGATGGACGAGCATGCGAGCGATGGGGGGGGGGGATTGGTGGGGGACCAACCAACTGACTTGGGGGTCAGGGGGATGGGTGACAGGTGGTTTGTTTGCCGCCCCCCCCCCCCCCCCATAGTAACATTGCACTACTCTGGGGAGGTGATCAGGTTTTTTTTTCTTACACATTATGATTGCTTATAGCAATGAATCAAGCACTTCACTGAATGAAACTGATTCGTTTCGATTTTTTTTGTTGTGATTAGCTGTGATTGGTCAAAGCTAATCACAAAGTACAGATGGGCTGTTATTGGCCCTATATGTACCATGTGATCACACTGACCAATCACAGCTAGCAAAACAATTGTACACAATGGATGGCATGAAAGGATTGTTTACAACTGTCATCTGACCTGCTGTGATTGGACACAGCGATCACATGGTACCAGCACCAAGTCGGTACACTAATCAGTCATTGGCTGCGTCCAGTGGACACAGCCAGTGAGAGATCATGCCGCTACGTGGGCCTGTGAGCGGTGCTTTCTGAGAGGACGTTATATGATGTCCACTCAGGATGGTAAAGCCACCGCTTGCTGTCATTCTGCCTTAGGCTGGATGGGAAGAGCTGCATTATTAAGTCTTTTATATCTGCTTAAAGTTAAAGAGGTGGACCACTTTGTAACAAAAAAAAACCTTCAAAGTCAGCAGCTCCAAATTCTGTAACTGCTATTTTTTTTTTTTAAAGGACATCTGCCTGATTATAGATCCAGCGCCATCCTCACCTGGCCAAGTTCTTCACTACCCTTTGGGTTCCCCAATGCTAGCATCCTAACTGTGGGCAGCCAGCTATGTGGCTTCACAACCGGCTGCCTGCTGCGCACTATGCTTTGTGAAGTGGTCTTCTGGGGCCTGTGATGTGTCCCAGAAGAGTGCGGAGAGTGGAGGAGGGGGAGAAGAACTTCTGCTTGGATTGCCTAGGTGACCAGGTACCCGCTCTCCACTAAATGTGGCAGGGGAGGAGGACTTAAAGGAAAACTTCCCTTTTTGGGTTGAATTCCGCTTTAAAGTTAGGCTTTCATGCACATGGGTGTGAAATGGTGTATATTTGTGGTTCTCAGGATGTCCAGGAGGTAAATTGCATAATAAAATGTGCAGGTTTCAGACATCCCAAGTCTCTAGCGAGGTGAGGGAGTCTCCCGCATTTCTGCAGTGGCTCCCGCACACTCGCGATGTCCTGGAAGTGATCGCTGCAACGGGGAACAGCTGTGAACACCAATCTCCTTTTTATAGATTTTTAGCTGGCAGCCGCTTCTCCTTCTCTCCCTCCCACGGCTGTCAGCTAAGAAGCTATACAGGAAGATCGGTGTTCACAGCTGTCCCTTCCTCCGCACCGATCATTCCCAGCTGTTTCCTGTTTCTCCTCCCCCGGCCCCCTCTGTGTCCTTCTCTGACCCCCTTCCCTGTTCTCCACCGGCCCCCATGGTCTCCTCTGCGCCTCCTGTCCTTCTCCTCCGCAACCCGCAGCTGGCTCCCCTCCTCTCCTCTCCCGCCGGCTGTGGGGGGAACTGTCAGGAATAGGACACAGTGAGCGATAACTGAGCAGAGTAAACTGTGTGTTACTCTGCTCAGTTTATGAATGGAGAGGAGCCTCTGTCTCCTGTTCATTCATCTTCAATGCTGAGAAAGGGACTGGGGAATCTGTGTCCTCAGTCCCTTTATCTGTCTCAAGGGGAGATGTCAGGGGTCTGTTTAGGCCCCTGACATCTCACCAAAGCCCCCAAAAAATATTTTTAAAAAATTGTAAAAAAAATAAAAGTGTAAAAAAAAATAAAAAACTACTGACACCCCTGCCCTACCAACATTGTCCACTTCCGCAAACCCCTCCCCCAAAAAAGCATTGTGAAAAAAAAAAAATGTAAAAAAATCAATACGCAAAAATAAAAAACGACTGACACCGTCCACTACCACATACCCAAAAAAAATTTGCTGCGGAGTGGATGTGCGGGAACGGAGCGCCACCTCCCTGAAATGAGTTTTTACAGGTTGGAATGTCTGAGCTTTGGGAGAGGAGACTGGGGTGCATCTTTCTCCTCACACATATGTGTATTATTATTATAGGGACGTACTAAACTGCATATTGGAATTATTGGATTATTGGCTGCAGTAATAGAGTCATTACAGTACAGTATTCTATATGTGTGTAAAAAGTACACTGACACCTAGTGAGAGTTGTGCGCATTGCAGCCAATCATCCCAATGACTATGCAGTTTAGTACGTCCCATTATTATAACCCGTGTTACACCGTGCTCAAATCTTTATTATGACTAAACCACGCCTATTGGGTTGTGACTTTTACTAAGCCGCGCCTACCCTTCATAGCAATGTCCCCTCCTCTTTCCATGGATGACATATGTCACACGTTGTGTACAATAAGCCCCCATTATAAGATACGCTTGTTGCTGCATTCACATCTGTGTGACAAGAAGACTAATGTACAGTGTATAGAGCGGCACACATAGCACACCAGGAAGTCTATACATGTAGTGTTATGCTGTACTCACGTGACAGCGCACGTCCGCGAGCCCGTTCGCAGTCATGTGACGGTGGGCGTGACCCGACCTATAGAATATACATATACGAGGCTGACTGTGCAAAATAAAATGGGTTTTTATGTAGGCAGTCTTAGTGACCCTGGCACGCCTGCCTGCTACACCGGTTGTGGGTATAAGATTTGGGTTTGTTGAGACAGGCGCGCGGCGGGCAGCCCGCGGGGTCCTGATACACATGGCGGCCGTGTGGCGGTGCTCGGCAGGGAGAAGGGTGACCACTATAACCCTCAGGTGTAGCCGGGGACTGGCAGGTACAATGAGCTGGGCAGATCTGTACTAGGGGGGCATGCAGGCGCCTTATGGGCATATGAAGGCATGCTGGTCGCTGTAGTTCTACAGTTATGTAATAATTTTATGGGAGGAGGGTGTCCCTGTAAATGGGGTCATTATACAGAAAGTCCTCTATTGTGTCTCTGGAATCCAATCCTTATTTATTGAAGGAAAAGCATGTACTGACCGATATGTGTAGAGTGACAGTCATAGCCTGTTCTGTTCATGGGGTTTTATCTTTATTTGCTTTAAAGTAGATCTAAATCAATAACTTTGTCTTCATTACATAGAGCAAGGAATAGTAAAGTTTTTTTTTTTTCACCATCTCTGCCTGATTGGGGATATTTTTCTTCACTTCCTGTTTAGTAGATGCAACAGGAAGTGGGAGGAGAAAAGTGAGGGAAACCCCATCCCCTAGCTCCCCTCCCCTCCCCTCCCATCAAAGACCTGTTTCACATGGGGCTTCAACTTGTATAACAGCCAGCTTTGTCAAAGTATTTGCAGAGCTTTCAGCAGGCTTTGTTGATGCTTTTAACCACTTCACTTCAGCCCTGGAAGGTTTTACCCCCTAAAAGTGGAGTTCCACCCAAAAATGGAACTTCCACTTTAAGGGAAGGTGACCCCCTGACATGTCATTTTTTTGGGTGGGAGGGGGAGCTGAAAACCTCTTTTTAGAGGGTCCCAGATCCCACTTCCTCCCAGGGCACCGTGGCGCCGGAAGTAAGATAACCTCTCTCCCCTCCCTCTCGGCAATCATCTGGGACACGTCATAGGTCCCAGATGATTGCCCGGCCAGTGACAGCGCGGCTTGCGCATGCCCAGTACATGCCCGGGTGTGACGCCACAGCCGGGCGCCCACAGTGACGATGCCGGCGCCGCAGAGAGAGCTTTGTTCCCCCCCATCGCTGGACCCTGGGACGGGTAAGTGTCCGATTATTAAAAGTCAGCAGCTGCAGTATTTGTAGCTGCTGACTTTTAATTTTTTTTTTTTTTTTTTATTTAGTCGCAACTCCGCTTTAATGACCAGGCCATTTTCTTGCGATACGGCACTGCATCACTTTAACTGACCATTGGGCTTGCAATGTTGTACCCAAACAAATTTGATGTTCCCCACCCCCACAAATAGAGCTTTCTTTTGGTGGTATTTGATCACCTCTGCGCTTTTTGTTTTTTGCGCTGTAAGCAAAAAAAGACAATTTTAGAAAAAAAGTCAAATATTTTTTACTTTCTGCTATAAAACATTCCCCCCAAAAAAAGAAATCCTAATTTCTTAATCAGTTTAGGCCAATATGTATTCCACTACATATTTTTGGTAAAAAAAAAAAATTCAAAAAAAAAGATTTATGGAATCTGCATTTATTGTTTACTTTTAATGGCGGTGATCAGCCATTTTTAGCGGGACTGTGATATTGCGGCGGACAGATCAGACACCTAGCTGACACTTTTTTTTTTTTTTTTGGAACCAGTGACATTACAGTGATCAGTGCTAAAAATATGCACTGTTGTTCTACTAATGACACTGGCAAGGAAGGGGTTAACATCAGGAGCGATCAGAAGGTTAACGGTGTTCCCAATGGCTCGTTTACACTTGCTTCAAAACTAGGCTTCGGACACCGTTTGTTTAAAGCTCTCTGAACGCCAGTAATAAGCTCCTGTCACAAAATAAAATGGTAAGCTTACAGTCCTGTTTACACCTTGCTTTTGCTTGGTGCTTCAATGAGCCTTTGGTAAGGCTTCGAGGGGCTTCAAGCAAGCTTTGCCATAGACTTCTATGGAGGCTTTGAAGCACCACTAAAGCGACATGGGGTATCATTTTTGAAGCAAAATCGAGGTGTAAACAGGACTGTAAGCTAAACCATTTTATTTAGTGACAGGAGCTTTGACTGTCATTCAGAGTTTTAACAAAGCATGTCCGAAGCCATGTTTTGAAGCAAGTGTAAATTAGCCCTTAGCCTAGGTTCACATTGCAGCAATATGTCAAATCGCATGCCAAATCGGTGGCAATTGCACCATCAGAATTGGTGCGATGCCGCACAGATTCCCAAAACCTGCACAGATGTCTCTGAAATTGCCCTCGAAGTTGGGACTGAAATGCGGGAATGAAATTTTGCGTGTTCAGCTGAACTCGCATGATTTCATTACCGATGTTAGTGTGAACCAGGGCTTAATGTGTATTAAAGCCGAATCAAGTGTAAATGGGCCCCCAACTGTGTGTGGGATGGGCTCACTGCATGGGCGCTCTGATCTGTGTTCCTGATTAGCAGAGTGTCCATGCCTGACAGCATAGAGGTCTGCTTGTTAACATTGGAAAACCGCCGTTCTGTCTCTGCAGGGAGGGATCGCAGGCGGCTGGGTGATCGCATCTGCCAGGCCCACTGATTGGCTCCCACTGTGGCTAATCAGCGTGCGATCACGACCCCGATGGCACGCGCACTTATTGGATGTTTTATAGCAGAAAGTAAAAAATATATAAATTTTTTTTCAAAATTGTCGGTCTTTTTTTGTTTTTAGCGCAAAAAATAAAAAATGCAGTGGTGATCAAATACCACCAAAAGAAAGCTCTATTTGTGGGAAAAAATAATATAAATTTTATTTGTGTACAGCGTCGCATGACCGCGCAATTGTTCTATAGTTACAACATGCTAGCAGGCTTCAGCACTACTTGTAGCTTGTTGTAAGCCTGCTTTAAATTCCAGGCTCTTGCATTCCACCAGTGATCCCAGGACCACTACAAGCAGTCAGGCCAGCTGTCCAAAGGGTGTCTGTGATGAATGAAGCCAGAGGAGATGAGGATTTTGTCACTTCCGGTTTTGGTTCTGTGTTTACCTGGCTGTTAAAGCTAGGGAAGCAGTCGATCAAATTGATCACATTTTGATTGGCTGCCTTGGAGGGCAGAGGGGGGGATCAGGAGTCTAAGCCAGTGGTTCTCAACTCTGTCCTCAAGTACCCCCAACAGGTCATGTTTGCAGATTTTCCTTTTATCTTGCACAGGTGCTTTAAATCAGAGTCAATGGCTTGGTATTTTGGACAGCTATTTTATCTAGGAGATATTCCCAAAACATGGCCTGTTGGGGGTACTTGAGGATAGTGGTACAATCAACCACTGATCTCTCTATAAAGAGTACCTGTCGCTGCCCAAGCCATCCCAAGGAATGTTGCTCATTCCATTTAATCGTAATAAAGTTAAATAAAAAAAAAAATAAAAAGCACCCCGTCCCCCTTGCTCAAGTGCAAATGCAAACACGCACGTAGGTCCCACACGCATATGAAAACAGTGATTGTGCCACAAATGAGAGGCATCGTCACAAATGTCCGAGTGAGAGAGAAAAATTTGCATTTACCATATATTATTATTATTTTTTTTTTTAGGAGCCTGGAAAGCATTGCACCCGCCATCTGCTAATGTCAGGCTCCTGCAGACTGTCAGTGTAGCTGTCTGTGTTACAGGGAGTTAATTACTTCAGTAATGAACTGTGAGGATGCTCAACAGCGCCCTCAAACTTCTTCCACAAAGGATTTCAGTATTTGTAGTCTATTAATTCACAGAACTCTGTGAATGAATGACACAGCTGTGTGGGCGGAGCCCTGTATGTCTGCACTCTTTTCAAATTGGTCCACTGTCATAGGCAGGTGGGAGATGGGGGAGCTGCAAGAGCGGGAACATTTACATGTTCCACACTAAAATCTGGTGTAACATGTTTCCAAAGGTAATCTTAGCCTTAAGGCTAATTTCACACTGAGGCGCTTTACAGGCGCTATAGCTCTAAAAAGCCTGTAAAGGGCCTCTTCTCTCACTCCAGTGTGAAAGCCCGAGGGCTTTCACACTGAAGCAATGCATTGGCTGGACACTTAAAGTCCTGCAAGCTGCATCTTTGGGGCACTTTAGGAGCAGTGTATACACCGCTCCTAAAGCGCCCCTGCCCATCGAAATCAATGGGCGGAGCTGGCAAAGCACTGCTGCAGCGGCGCTTTTAACCCTTTTTTCGGCCGTTAGCGGGGATTAAAAGCTCCCCGCTAGTGGCCGAAAAGCGCTGCAAAAACGATGGTAAAGCACTGCTAAAAATAGAGCTCTGCCTGCCCCGGTGTGAACGTGCCCTTACCTCTAAACTGGTAACCCGTAAAGACTTTTAAAGCATCACTTATGGAGATTTTTAGATACCGTAGTTTGCTGCCATTTCACAGGTGTGCAAAATTTTAAATGTTGACATGTTTGGTATGGGTTTACTCGGTGCAACATCATTGTATATTTTACCAAAAATGTGTATATTATATTGTGGTTTGTATGCACTAAAATGCTTTTAAGTGTATTTTTCTTTCCTGAGGATTGAATTTGATGAACGACTGCACAAATATCTTGTGGCTTAAAATATTGCAAAAAACACTGTTCTATTGTCCAGGGCTTTTGCTTTCAGAAAATACACTATATT
The DNA here is from genome assembly GCF_042186555.1 of Aquarana catesbeiana. Lineage (NCBI taxonomy): Eukaryota > Metazoa > Chordata > Amphibia > Anura > Ranidae > Aquarana > Aquarana catesbeiana. The sequence goes on from NC_133324.1 coordinate 274,749,307, forward strand.
ACCAAAAGTATTGTGATGCCTGCCTTTACACGCACACGAAGTTTAATGACATCCCAGTCTTAGTCCGTAGGGTTCAATATTGAGTTGGCCCACCCTTTGCAGCTATAACAGCTTCAACTCTTCTGGGAAGTCTGCCCACAAGGTTTAGGAGTGTGTCTATGGGAATGTTTGACCATTCTTCCAGAAGTGCATATGTGAGGTCAGGCACTGATGTGGGACGAGAAGGCCTGGCTCACAGTCTCCGCTTTAATTCATCCAAAGGAGTTCTAGCAGGTTGAGGTCAGGACTCTGTACAGGCCAGTCAAGTTCTTCCACCCCAAACTCGCTCATCCATGTCTTTATGAACCTTACTTTGTGCCCTGGTCCAAATCATTATTAATCCAAATAATATAATGTGTGTGTGTGTATATATATATATATTGTTTGGGGGTTCTCAAGAATTTTGGTAGAAAAATGCTGATTTTTTTTTTAACATGTATGTGAAAAATGTCAAAATTGGCCCGGATGCCACGTGGTCAAGAACCTTTTGCTATGTCAGTGACAGATTCTTAAAGAAATACTGCCAATTCATAGACTAGGAAACTGGCAGTCAGTGCTGTGTGCTGAGAAGCTGTCATGTATTTCAGTAAGTTACCCTCACAGTACTGTATCCCCAGCCTCATTCAGCTATAAACTAACAAAGGGGTCAGGGATATCATTACAATATTTGGGAAATAACTTGAGCCATTGGGTGGGCGGAGCCTGATGGGGAGGGAGTAGTTCCCCATCAGTTCTGCCATTCTTAAGCTTGACAGTGGATGGCAGTGGGAAGATTTGAAAGCTTTTATTGGACTGAATAGTGGCTATGGCTCTGCCCACTAACATGTGCTACCTGCCTGCAAACTAGTCTCATTTTCCCATCAGAAAGTGTGGGGAAATTTTACATATTAGGGCTAAGGGGTCATTTCACTAAAGGTTACCGCATGCGATATGAAGGTCATGTGACCCATTTTTTGGAATTATCACATGAATTAATAAAAGAGTAAATTCATCAAAGTAAAATATTGAATGTGAGGTAGTGATTCCAAAACGCGAGACACGTTTGCGATATCATTACTTCTAATGGCACCCCAATTGCGGTGCGATAAATCATGCTGCAATCGTGACAAATTGTGACGCTGTTGCCCAAAAGAAGCTCCACCTTCTTTTTGAACAATCAGCTTTGCACATTGCAATTTTATAGTGATTGCAGCACAATTTATTGCGGCAAAATCACAACGCGATTGGGGTGCCATTAAGAAGTAATGGTATCGTAAACGTGTTCCACGTTATACCACGATTTGGAATGGAGCCTTAAGAACACACAAATGCGTTATTTATCACTTGCTTAGTACAAAATAACAATGAGGGGAACTCTGCACTGGCCAGTAAATGAAAAATATACAATGTATCAGTGTGAGAATACAATGTATCAGTGTGGAAATGTTTGCCATGAGCTCAGGAATGAAAATAAATTGTAACATTTCACCAGAGAAAGATCATTCTGTGAATGGAAGCACACTAGAATGTTTTCAGTTTCATAGTATTTCTGTGTGCATTTATTTCTTCCTCTGGTGCAGTGTTGGCATGTAAAAAAAATATATAAAATTTAAGTGATAAATATCGCAAAACATAAATATTTATTACATTCGGTAAATAAAACATGATTTTTTTTTTTTTTTGTGAATTTACTACTTTTGAGATAAATACCAATTAATCAAAAATGCATTTAGCCCCCGTTCACACTTAATGTGACTTTGAGATCTTGCTACGTCACTTAGGCTGCATGCACACGAGACACCGGTGCAAACTCTACTGAACACATGTTTTTAAAAGCTGAAACCGGCATTTAGAAACGCCCGTTTTGCCGCGTTTGCATGCAACGTTTAGCCGTGTTTGTGTCTAGACAGCAGGGAATGACATTTTGCGACCCAAGATATGGGGCCCCAAAGTCGGGTCGCAAAATGTCAAGCACTTCTGCAGCAAAGAATGACATTTTCCGACCTGACTTTGGGGCCCCATATCTGGGGGCAACTTGGTGCTAGGAACCCCATATCTGGTGTGCAAACACAGTGGAACTAGCACTACAACATATCCAAAGGGTTCCTAGCACCAAGTGGCCCCGAGATACGGGGCCCCAAAGTCGGGTCACAAAATGTCATTCTCTGCTGCAGAAAAGTGCTTGACATTTTGTGACCCGACTTTGGGGCCCCATATCTCGGGGCCACTTGGTGCTAGGAACCCCAAATTTGGATATGTTGTAGTGCCACTTTGTTTGCACACCAAATTTGGGGTTCCTAGCACCAAGTGATATGGGGCCCCAAAGTCGGGTTGCAAAATGTCATTCTCTGCTGCAGTTTACCATCATATTTCTGTATTTTCTGGTCCAAAAAATAGGGTTCCGTTAAAAACACTTATAAATGCGGTACCGGCGTTTAGCGTCTGAAACGTGGAAAACTTTTGCGTCTAAACCCATTTTTTTTCTTCTGGAAAAACGAGGTTAAACGCAACTGCCTAAAAACGAGGCTGTGTACATGGACACATAGGATAACATTGAATGAGTTCAGGGGCAGTTGAAAAAAGTGTCCAACTGCCTCTGAACACATGTTTAACAGCGTCTCGTGTGCATGAGGCCTTAGAGTAGCATGATTTCAAAGCCATAGGTCAGTGCGATTCCAGGTGCGACTTGCCTGACATCTGTGTGACCTCTTGCACAGATGTCTATGCAAGTCACACCTAAAATCACAAAAAATAGTGCAGGAACCCTTTTTTTCAAAAAAGTGCAGCACCACAAAGTCGGAGTTGCACCGATTTGAGCAGTCTCATTGCCGACAATAGTGTGCGACTTGTCATGCGAATTGGTCCTGTCAAATCGCATGACAAGTCACACTGGTGTGAATGGGGGCTTAAAGTTTTGAACTCAAAAAAGGTGTTTTTTTTTTTAAAGTGGTATTACACCCAAAACCAAAAATGTAATATATTGCAGCTTACCAATCCTTAGATGTGGTGGCTGAATTAGTTTTCTTTTTTGGGCTTTTTTCCTCTCTGTTGTCCCCTGGTGACCTGGTCAGTAACACACCTCCTGTATTAGCGTGACTCCACGCTGGATGAAGGAGCACAGGGGGCACATTTGGACAGCAGCCTTGTTAGTCTGCGGGGAGGGGAGTGTTCGATGTACTGGCAGATTTAAACATACTAACAAATTGAAGCCAACTTCAGCTTTATAAGCAATTACAGCAAACTGTTTTTTTTTAATTCCATTTGGGATAAATGTTTTACATAATTAAAACTGATCATTGTAAGCACCCTGTCAGTGTTGAAAGGTTTGTCTCTAAATTCTGCAAGAGAGCTTGTTCTTTTGAAAACAGACTTACTGACCAGTTGAAAGCACCCCCCCCCCCCCCCCCCCCCAGCAGTGTGGCTGCTCTCACTTTTTGTATTACAGGAGACTTTGAGAACAATGGGAGCCATAACCTCCTGCTGCTGTCAGTAAAATCTTTTGAGGAGAGAGCCAGGGTGGGGGCCTGGCTGAGCTGCACTATGTGTGTCTATGGATGCACACAGCCTGGCTCGCCAGCATCCCTGCACGGGTGCCCCCATAGCACACAATCTGCTAAGGGGACACACTTATACACACATACTGTGGATATGGAGGAAGATGGAGCAGGCAGCCGGGCACTCCAGAAATGGAGGTAATGGGTTGCTCTGTTCAATATCGTTGTAGTTCATGAACTACTTTGGTCCAACTTTCATGCAACTTGAGGGCAATAGACTTCAATGTTAACCCTCAAATGTTGCATCAAATTCATACCAGAATGTTTTACATGCATTAGTGGGTCCGAATTTGTAGCAGAACAACAAGTCACATGCAAGTCGCACCCATCCAAAATTGCTTCAAATGTTGCACAATTCCAATGTTGCACAAGTGTGAATGGAGCCTAAATCAGCCAAGACATTTTTTGGGGCAACATAATGAACAAAAAATTGCTAAAAATATGTACGCACACACATATAAATTTTTATTTATAAATATCCATTCCATATCCACAGTATGTGTGTATAAGTGTGTGTATATAATATATATATAATATACAGTATCTCACAAAAGTTAGTACACCCCTCACATTTTTGTAAATATTTTATTATATCTTTTCATGTGACAACACTGAAGAAATTACACTTTGCTACAATGTAAAGTAGTGAGTGTGCAGCTTGTATAACAGTGTAAAATTGCTGTCCCCTCAAAATAATTCAACACACAGCCATTAATGTCTAAACCACTGGCAACAAAAGTGAGTACACCCCTAAGTGAAAATGTCCAAATTGGGCCCAAATTGTTAATATTTTGTGTGGCCACCATTATTTTCCAGCACTGCCTTAACCCTCTTGGGCATGGAGTTTACCAGAGCTTCACAGGTTGCCACTGGATTCCTCTTCCACTCCTCCATGACGACATCATGGATGTTAGAGACCTTGCGGTCCTCCACCTTCCATTGGAAGATGCCCCACAGATTCTCAATAGGGTTTAGGTCTGGAGACATGCTTGGCCAGTTCATCCCCTTTAGCCTCCGCTTCTTTAGCAAGGCAGTGGTCACTTTGGAGGTGTGTTTGGGGTCGTTCTCATGTAGGAATACTGCCCTGCAGCCCAGTCTCCAAAGGGAGGAGATCATGCTCTGCATCAGTATATCACAGTACATGTTGGCATTCATGGTTCCCTCAATGAACTGTAGCTCCCCAGTGCCGGCAGCACTCATGCAGTCCCAGACCATGACACTCCCACCACCATGCTTGACTGTAGGCAAGACACGCTTGTCTTTGTACTCCTCACCTGGTTGCTACCTCACATACTTGACACCATCTGAACCAAATAAGTTTATCTTGGTCTCATCAGACCACAGAACATGGTTCCGGTAACTCATGCCTATAGTCTGCTTGTCTTCAGCAAACTGTTTTCTGGCTTACTTGTGCATCCTCTTTAGAAGAGGCTTCATTCTGGGACGACAGCCATGCAGATCAATTTGATGCAGTGTGCTGCGTATGATCTGAGCACTGACAGGCTGACCCCCCCACCCCTTCAACCTCTGCAGCAATGCTGGCAGCACTCATACGTCTATTTCCCAAAGACAACCTCTGAATATAACGCTGAGCCCCTGCACTCAACTTCTTTGGTTGACCATGGCGAGGCCTGTTCTGAGTGGAACCTGTCCTGTTAAACCGCTATATGGTCTTGGCCACAGTGATGCAGCTCAGTTTCAGGGTCTTGGCAATCTTCTTATAGCTTAGGCCATCTTTATGTAGAGCAACAATTCTTTTTTTCAGATCCTCAGAAAGTTCTTTGCCATGAGGTGCCATGTTGAACTTCCAGTGACCATTATGAGAGAGTGAGAGCGATAACACCAAATTTAACACACCTGCTCCCCATTCACACCTGAGACCTTGTAACACTGAGTCACATGACACCAGGGAGGCAAAATGGCTAATTGGGCCCAATTTGGACATTTTCACTATGGGGTATACGCACTTTTTTTTGCCAGCGGTTTAGACATTAATGGCTGTGCGTTGAGTTATTTTGAGGGGACGGCAAATTTACACTGTTATACAAGCTGTACACTCACTACTTTACATTGTAGTAAAGTGTTATTTCTTCAGTGTTGTCACATGAAAAGATATAATAAAATATTTACAAAAATGTGAGGAGTGTACTCACTTTTGTGAGATACTGTGTGTGTGTGTGTGTGTATATATATATATATATATATTATATTATATATATATAAAATCATCTTTTCATGCTGCCATAACACAAAAGGGATGCTGCATCCTGATATGGAGTTTAGCTGCATCTGAGCGCTACAATCCAGCTGCATTTTGCCACCTGTCCAAATGAGCCCTAAAAGATCTCTTAGTAGCTTGGAAAATATGGTTCAAATATTAAAGTGGTTGTTAACCCACTATGTACAATTTACGCTGTCCCCTCTCTGTTTATTAATGTAAACTGACCCTGTGTCTGTGCCTTATAAAAAACAAAATGCAGCTATATACCTAATTTCGGAGAGCTGCTCGACGCTCATGTGACCCGCCGACTCTCTTTTTTTTCTCGGCCTGACAGATGCAACAGGCGGGGCCGAGAATCTCCCACTGACGTCAGTCAAGAGGGAAGGAGGAGAGAGGTGGTCGGTCACGTGAGCTTTAAAATCCAGTATATAACCGGTATATATAAGGCACAGACACTGGGGCAGCTTACATTAATAAACAGAGAATATAGTTGTAACGAGCCCCTTGATCGCTCGGTTCCACTCTCCCGACACTCCTCTGCAGCTATAGAATCAGATTGCAGATCGCAAAATCTGATTGTTCGGTCATCCAATGTTCCGGGATTAGAACTACAGCTATGTGCCATTCTAATCCAGTTGTGATAGCTCAGAACAAACACCAGGCATGCTGTATGTAAGTTCAAACAGGAATCTCACTTTATTGCAAAATACAAGCTTTTATACACTAAAAGTGGAGGTGCAGACCTCCTGCTCATATTACTCTAACAATACAGCTTTAACCTAATTAACATGAGCTAATTAACTAATCCCTTTAGACAGCCTAGATGACTCAGAAATGACTTTTAGGCCAGACTGGCCGTCTTGTAGTTCAGAAAATCCAATCAACATTATCACAATCAACATAGACTCTTCTTCACACAATAGCAGAGTTAATTAACACAAACAACAATGGGGATCTAATGACTCTTAGATCCCATACTATAGACTTATTTACAATACACATTTTAGCAGACAACAGACAGACAGGTGCTGGAATTTACATCAGCATCTCCTAACAGTATCTGTCCCAGCATTATGAATCAGCCACTATACCAATATGGCAAATCCAGTGTCCCCAGAGTCTGTGTGTCCTGGGGGACCAGGACCCGAATCCACAGTAATACCACCTCAAGGGTCCCCAGGCATACAGCTCACAAAGAGCACCGTTCCCCCAAATGCAAGGGCCCCCGATCGATCGGCAAGAGGCTAGCATACAGTCCCCTCCAAAAGTCTCTCTCCCGGCTAGGTCTGTCACAATAGTAATTTTCAGCAGTGGGAAGGGGGTGGGCATGGACACAGAGCTGACAGGGAGGGAGGGGGAAAGGACAGAGCAGGACAGGAGACACAGTGGATGACGGAGGCACATAAACTGACCACAGTGTCAGGGCTCAGCAGCCTTGATCAACCGTGGTCCGTTTACAAAGGGGAGGGCGGGACCAGCCAGGTATTTCAGGTAATACAAAGAGACAAATAACACAGTACAAGCACTGTGCTGTATGTATAACATGCTTTAAAGGAACAGGATCCATTTTTTTTATTTTTTGGGGTAATAAACGCTTTAAATAGGGCTTAATAACTGATCTTTGGCTTACTACACTTTCCATCTCATTCTGATCCCTGTGATTTGTGTTTCACACTCAGTGTTCGTGGACACAATGCCTGGTGATGCAGTGTGACACTTTCACAGAATTGCAGAAATTGTGTTATTTTCATTTTATATATTTTATAACTATACATCTTCTGTTGAATGTTACAAAAATAAATTAGAACTGAATGGTCAGTTAATTATTGCTTGTTTTGTTTATCCTGTCATCTGTTCTTTTTTATTTTTTGTCCCACAGCCTTGCATTATGATTATGATTTGTTGGTGATTGGTGGAGGTTCTGGAGGTCTCGCATGTGCAAAAGAAGGTAAGACTCCAGTGTTTGTAATTGAATGATGAATTCAGTATCTGGATAAAATACAGTATTTTTTTTTTTTTCATATTTGCTCAATTGTGGGTCAGACTTGTAATTGGAGGTGATGCTGCTCAGCTTTGATGAATCTTGGCACTAGCAGTCATGTACTTGCTATTAGTGGTTGAAGCTGGCCAGTAATATTCTTGGAACAGTAATAAAATATTTTTTAATTTAAATATTTTAAAGCCCAGTGAAGGTCAGTTCACCTCTATTTTCATAGTCTTACCTAAATGTTCATTTACAGCGGTTCTTCAGTGTGTCTAAATATGAATATGCACCAAAGTAAAGCTGGCCATACATGGATTGAAATTGGTTTGGTTCAGCAGGAACTGGACGAATTTCGATCCATGAGGGAGGGGGCAGGCTGCTTTACACAAGGTGATCTGTTGATTGACTTTTGTACAACCAGCCTTTCGAAAATGTTGTCAGCTATATCAGTGCTGATCAGTATATTCTGACGGTGGGGAAGTTTCCCTGCTGTCAGAATACATTAGTGCAGCAAAAAGGAATTGCCCAATCCACATTTTTTTGGATGGGGGAGTCAAGTTCTGTATGGCCAGCCTAAGACCTAGTACACTCAACAATATAACAGATCTGGTCAGACATGCCCCATCCCCCTTTTCTGCAACACAAGTTTGTGTGAGGAAGCTTGTATTTTGTATGTTACTCAGCTCTGCTTGCGCAGACCACTGCAATGTAATGGCTGGAAGTGGCATTGTTTTGAAGGATTTTCAAGCAAACATCAATCACAATTCATAACATGCAGAAATACAGGATTATACAGAGATAAAAAGGCGTGACACTTAATTAAGCTTTAAAAGAAACTTTCTATGATAAAAATAGTAGGCTGCCATTGCAAACTTACCGTTGCAAAATGCTAGTTGCTTGTCTGTTGTGCTGACTCATTGGCTTCAGTACTTTGAATGGAACACCCATGTATATCAGGAGAGTCACAGTAAAGTCAAACGTTTTGTATTTACATTTTTGTTCTTGGTCTGTAATACAAGAGGGTCCCAGCGTGACTGCCTGGCAATTGGCATTATTAGAAAAAGTGCACAGCAACAGCCCTGATATTTCTAATGACACACATTTTCCTTAGGGCCTGTACACAGTTGTCACAAACAAAGGGTTTGTTCACACAATGTGAGATGACCTGTGTTTTTCTGCACTGTATAAATCAGGTCACTGCTGAGACACATAAGAAACAATTGTTTTCTTGGTGCTCGTTAAGATCACAATGCTGGTGTGACGCACTGTGCAATGCAGAGAAATGTTGCGCTTTAAAGAGGAACTGCAGTCTGCTCACATAATTTGTAATAAAAACATATTTGCCATTCTGAAGCTTCCCTCCAACCACTTTGCATATTATTTTATATATACTGGTATTCTGTACTTGCCAATTGTGCTGCAGAAATCTCCCTCCACTGAGTCTGGCTGCATCCATTTTAACTGTGGGCAGCTGAAGCTGCTGCCTGTTCCCTTGCTGGATTTACACAGAGGCACACATCCAGCTCTGCAGCTCTCTTTGGCCCTCTTATGACTCATCCCGCCCTCCGTTCCTGGCAAAGAGCTATGCATGATGTAATAAGTCTAGGCTTTTTACCAGACAAGAAACAGGAAGTGGGCTGTATAAGGTATTTACTGGCAGAAAATCAAATGTTTTACTATCCAAAGTTAAAAACAACAAGGGCAGAAGATTTAATAGATAGAAAGATGAAAAAATGACTGAAGTTCCACTTTAAATACAATAAAAAAAAAGCAAGCAGTGTTGTCACACTGACAGCTGCCCACACAGTAAAATACTGCATTTTACCAAGCAGGCTGGTGTGAACCTTTCATAAAACAGGATTTGGGGGGGGGGGTCAGTACCATGCTCTCTTTACCGTTTTTCTTTTTTTTTTTACTTTATAAAGACCATACAAAGTTACACTCAATTCAAGTTTCCGCACTGCAGCTTGTTGCATGTGGGGTGCAGTGTGATGCAGAAGAATGCTAAGTTGTGGCGTGGCCAGGGTACATAGAAAGCAATTGTTTTCTATGTCCCCTTGCAGTGATTGGCATTGATCAGGTGCATAAAAAACCCTAGTCACTGCATTTGGTGTGAACAGGCCCTAAAACTAAACTAGTGGCAGATATAAAACCACAATGAAGGTAGTTGCACATTCACTAAAGCGGAGCTCCACCCAAAAGGGGAAGTTCCACTTCAAAAAGTAGGTTTAATTTTGGTCAATTTTAAAATAGGCTAAAAATCACACCACACATAACTGCATGTGAATTAATGTGAAGGCATGGTGTGAACTGGCCCCCTGGGGTTATCTGAGTCCAGTGCATCTTCTGTATTGTCAATAAAGCAAGAAAAAAGAGTAGAAGGAAAAGAAGGGGGGGAGGGTAGGGGGTCAGTAGAAGAGGGAAAAGGGTTTTCAGGTCAAAAAGTAAGGGAGGAAAGGGAAAGAAAAGGACAAATAAAGAAAAACAGCCATATACATGTCTCATCATCTTTAGTTAGCAAGGTGCACGCCATGTTGAATTTGGTTTGTCAGAGCAAGGCATTAGGAAAAACACTTCAGTATGATGTGATACCTAATAGTGTTCTGCATATATGGTTTGCATCAAAAATAACTCTACAATAAACAACAATGGTTATCTCAGAGCCATAGGAATTGATTCACTCTGAGTTAAATAATGGTGCTTTGGGGCAGGGCGGGCTCTGCTGCTCATGTTGATGGGGACAAGGGCCTCTTTGTGGGGGTCTGCGGGCAGGGGGCTAATCGGAATCTGGAAGCCCCCTTTAAGAAGGGGGGCCCCCAGATTCCGCCCCCCATGTGAATGAATATCCGGTACATCGTACCCCTACCCATCTACCCATTCACCAAAAAAGTGTTGCAAGGTAATAAAAACACACCGTTTTTGACAATTCTTTTATTAACTGGTTCCTGAGTGGCTCACGCATAGTGTGGCACAATGGCACTGCTGCGCGAAACCCCGTACGGGGTCCCCTTTAAAAGCGGTCAGAGGGTGAGCGCGTGTCTGCTGCATGGCAGGGGACCCAATGTGCGTGGCCGGCGGGAGCGATCTTGTGCACAAAAGCCAGCACGGGATTTGTGTGAGTAAACACACAAATCCCTGTTCTGTCAGGGGAGAAGAGACATATCGTTTGTTCCTACTAAGTAGGAACAACGATATGTCACCTCCCCCAGTCAGTCCTATCCCCTCACAGTTAGAACATGCTAAGGGAACACACATTTAACCCCTTGATTGCCCCCTAGTGTTAACCCCTTCCCTACCAGTGACATTTGCACAGTAATCAGTGCATTTTTATAGCTCTGATCACTGTATAAATGTCAATGGTCCCAAAAATGTGTCAAAAGTGTCCGATCTGTCTGTCGCAATGTCTCAGTACCAATAAAAATCACTGATCACCGGCATTACTATTAAAAAAATAAATAATAAAAATGCCATAAATCTTTCCCATAGTTCCATAGTTTGTAGACGCTATAACTTTTGTGCAAACCAATCAATATACGCTTATTGCAATTATTATTGTTTTTTTTTTTTTTAATATAAATATATATCTAAACTGATGAAGAAATTTGTTTTTTAAAAACATTTTTGAGGATATTTATTATAGTAAAAAATATATTTTTTTTTCAAGTTTGTCACTCTTTTTTTTGTTAATTGCACAAAAAATAAAAACTGCAGAGGTGATCAAATACCAATATGTAAATGTGCAAAAAAAAAACACTGCGCTAACCAGTGAGAGAAGAGCAGCTACATACAGTGTGACAAAAACAATAATATACAAAATAGGAAAAAATGTAGCGCATGATAAAGGACTATTAATGATAAAACATGATAAAGTCCATGTAGTCACAAGTCCTTCAACACAATATGGTGAGCTAAATAAGTGAAAAAAGTCTATAGACCAAAAAGCAGATGAATGAAATGTGTAATATCCAACTGTGTGTGAACACGGATACAATCACTGGGGATGGTGGTTTTTCCAAGTGCTGGCAAGAAACTAGGTTGATCCGTAGAAGGAAACCACATCAGATGAAAGACGGCATCAATGAGAGAATGATAAGTATAAACTCTTACCGGATGGAATGGACTCCCCTGTCAGCGACATGGAGTCTAAAGGGAAATGTGCCACCCAGGGCGGATAGGAAGATATCCCGGCAGTTGGAACCTCTGAGTTGGACTCCGCAGGAACTCCAGGGATCGCCAGGTAGGTAGACACGATAGGAACACACGGTAGGAATCGGCCAAAGGTGTTGCTTTAGGGAGATATTAAGGTGGGCGTGCCGGAGAACAGGCAAATTGTGCGGCAACTCTGCTAAACAAATACCACCAAAAGAAATCTCTATTTGTGGGAAAAAAGGACGCAAATTTCGTTAGGGTACAATGTCGCACGACCGCGCAATTGTCAATTAAAATTATGCAGTGCCAAATTGTAAAAAGTGCTCTGGTCAGGAAGGGGGTCAAATCTTCCGGGGCTGAAGTGGTTAAAAAAAAATAGCCCCCCCTGACCTGACAAAGAAAAAATAACAGACGCTCCCACCATTGGTGCAACCCAGCATACATCGGTCCGTGATGTCACAAGGGGGCAGGGTCACCAGATGATGTAGCCAGGTGGCCCCGCCCCTTACCTATATAAGAAATGTCACACGTCGGAGCCTGCAGTAGGCAGCCAGCCTTCACTGACGGTGGGAGTGCCTTTGTTATTTTTTCTTTTTTGGGTCCGGCGGGCGGCGTGATTGATGGTGGATTTACATTGGGGGACACTATTTTTTAATTTTTTTAATAAAATTGTGTTTTTATTACCATGTGACACTTTTTTTACTCCATACTCATTCACAGGGGGGGGCTTTTTAAAGGGGGCTTCTTAAAGGGGACTTTTTAAAGGGGACTTCCAAATTCCGATTAGCCTCCTGCCCGCAGACCCCCACAACCACTAGCCACAGCTGTGGGGATGAGGCCCTTGTCCCCATCGACATCGGTGCTTTTTTTTTTTTTTTTTTTTTTTTTTTTTTTTAATACCTTTTAATTGTCTGTTTTTTTTTTTTTTTTTTTTCACAATCCGCTGTGAGTGGGGAAGCCCGGCTCGCTTCTCAGCCTGCTGCTTAGTAACCAGCTATTTGGGACCCCCAGGCTGTTTTTTGACAAAAAAACACATGTGATAGCGCCAGAAAAACCCTGGTGGTATGCTTTTTAACGCTCTGGTCCGTTTGTGAATTGAACTAAAGAGCTTTTTATGTGGTATTTACCAGCACATTTTTTTTTCTGGTAAATACTGCATAATTTTTTATTTTTGTGAATTGGACTTAATTTGCCTCATGGAATAATTTATGCAAATGAGTAACACGATACCTTTATCGCATGCGGTAAACATTTAGTAAATTTACCCCATAAGGCCCATATATTTTGAAATTGACAAAATATACCATGAATGCGAGGATCCTTCATGACTAACGTTTAAAGTGGATGTAAACCCGAATCATGAAATTTGAGCTGGGCACAAATATCTGTAGTGTTTTCTTATCTCTCTCCAAAGCAATGAGTCTCGGCTGTAGCTCTGTTATCAGCCTGATAACTTCTGATAAGTCCTCAGCCTGATAACTTCTGATAAGTCCTCTGAGACGGGAGATAAAAGCACCCTGAAGTTTGTGTCATGGGAGGTTGCTATAAATAGATTAGCAGAAAGCTTGCCTTCTCACAGCAGAACACTGCACATTACTTCCTTCCTTTGCCAATGTGGAGGGGGGGTGTGGGCATTTCCTCCAATCAGCAGTGTTGGCTGTATGCCAATAATCCACTCCCAGTGCTGAACAGGAAGAGAAAAATCTGTAACACGATGTGCCCATTCTAAAGGATGTATAAAGCTGAAGACAGCAGATATACATGTAAAATGTATGTAGGAGGTTTTGTTTCGACCCTGTGTATTATCTGAGGCTATTCACCTCACTGGGTATATGTGAGGGTTTACATCCACTTTAAGTTTAAAATGCCAACTCCAAAGAGAGCTAAGACTGGTTTGGAAGCATGAGTTAGATTAGTAACTGACCCTATGAAAAAGAAAACATAGTTGGTCAGGTTGAAAAAAGTCCACTAATTCAGCCAAAAAAAATAAATAAATCATATAATCCCATATACACAATCCTTCACCCACAGTTGATCCAGAAGAAGGAGCAAAACCCCAGCAAAGCATGATCCAATTTGCTACAGCAGGGGAAAGCAATCCTTCCTAATCCTCCGAGAGGCAATCGGATTTTCCCTGGATCAACTTTACCTATAAATGTTAGTACCCAGTTATATTATGTACAATAAAGAAAGAAAGAAAGGATCCAGGCCTTTTTTAAAGCAATCTACTGAGCTGTCCAGAACCACCTCTGGAGGGAGTCTATTCCACATTTTCACAGCTCTTACTGTGAAGAAACCTTTGCATATTTTGGAGATTAAATCTTTTTTCCTCTAGACGTAAAGAGTGCCCCTTTGTCCTCTGTGATGACCTTAAAGTGAATAACTCAACACCAAGTTCACTATATGGACCACTTATGTATTTGTACATATTGATCATATCCCCCCTTAATCTCCTCTTCTCAAGAGAGAATAAATTCAGTTCCTCTAATCTATTCTCATAGCCGAGGTCCTCCATGCCTCTTATCAATTTGTGCCCTTCTCTGCACCTTCTCCAGTTCCCCCATATCTTTTTTGAGAACTTGTGCCCAAAACTGAACTGCATATTCCAGATGAGGCCTTACTGATTTGTACAGGGGCAAAATGATATCTCTCTCTGGAGTCCATACCTCTCTTAATACCAGAAAGGACTTTGTTTGCTTTGAAAACCACAGTTTGGCATTGCATCCTATTAAGCTTATGACCTAACAAAACCCTCAGATCCTTCTCCACTATGGATTCCCCCAGTTACACTCCCCCTAGTATGTATGATGCATGCATATTCTTAGCCCCCAAGTGCATAACTTTACATTTATAAACATTAAACCTCATCTGCACTTAGTCACCCAGTTAGACAGTGTATTGAGGTCAGCTTGTAAGTTGGAGACATCCTATAAGGACGTTATTCCACTGCATAGCTTGGTGTCATCTGCAAAGACTGAAATGGTACTTTTAATCCCAGACCTTATATCATTTATAAAGATGTTAAAAAGTAAGGGTCCCAACACTGGACCTTTGGGTACACCACTGATAACCTTCGACCATTCAGAGTAAGAATCATTAACCACTACTCTCTGAATTTGGTCTTTTAGCCAGTTTTCTATCCATTTACAAACTGATCTTTCCAAGCCTGTGCCCAGAAGCGCACAATTTCTGGACAAGTCCACCAGATATGAAACAATGAGACCAGCTGTGCACAGTTTCTCCTGCACAGCGAGAAGTTTTGACAAGGGGATCGTTTTGCTAGTAGTTGCAGGGTGAGGTACCACCTATGGAGCATCATTTGAATCGTCTGCCAATGGGAGATACATCTGGATGCTTTCCTTGTCTATTGAAGAGCCAACTGACATCCAAAAAGCCTTTTTTAATTCCTCAACTTTAAAGTACAGTTGTACTTTTGTGCTTAAAATCCTGCATGGGTTCCCTTGCCCCTTTCTATTATAATATACCTAAATACATGTCTAAGTTGCATAGCTGACCTGCTTTAACCTGCTCAATTCTCCTTGGTGCCAGGCATTGTTTATTTATTACAGGTACTTATATAGTGCCGACAATTTACGCATCAGTCCCTGCCCACAAATAGTTTACAGTCTAAGGTTTTCAACTCGCATTCATTCATATACATACTAGGGCCAAGTTAGACAGGATCCAATTAAGCTACCAGCATGTCTTTGGAGTGTAGAAGGAAACCAGAGTACCCAGAGGAAACTAGGGGTGTTGACTATAATCGATGCATCGTGATTCAGACATTCACGATTCTGCATCGATGCTGAGAGTTGGCCGAATCGATCTCCGATGGCGTCATCCGTCGCTCTGTGTGGGGCTCTGCCTCTCCTGGAGATACACAGCGGCAAAGCCTGCCTCGTGGATAAAGCCCCCTCCCCTTCACTGAAGCAGAAAGTCAGCTGATGAGCTGACAGCCAGTAGAGTGAAGGGGGAGGAGCTCGAGAAGACCCGATGTCAGAAGTGGCATTACTGGAGGCATCGGAAGGGAGAAGAGAGGCAGAGACACACGGAGCATGGAGGAGGGGTAATGGACTGACACTGAGAGCAGGTGAGTGCCAGTGTCACTGCTCACATTCCCCCCCCCACTACCATGCCTCTGCCTGATCCCATCCATCCCACCACCATCCCTCTGCCTGGTCTTATCCCCACACCATCCTTCGGCCTGATCCAATACCCCCCACCACCATGCTTCTGCCCGATTTCCCCCCCCACCATGCCTCTGCCTGATCCCATCCATCCCACCACAATGCTTCTGCCTGATCCCATCCATCCCACCACAATGCTTCTGCCTGATCCCATCTATCCCACCACCATGCATCTGCCTGAACCCACCTCTTCCACCATCATCCCTGTGCCTGATCCCACCCCCCCACTACAATGCCTCTGCCTAAACCCGTCCATCCCACAATTCCTCTGCCACTGATCCGTTTGATCCCATCCATCCACCCGCCATTGATCCCATCCAACCCACAATCCCTCTGCCACTGATCCCATTCATCCCACCATCCCTCTGCCACTCATCCCATTCATCCCACCTTGACTGATCCCATTCATCCCACCATCCTTCTGCCACTGATTCCATTCATCCCACCATCCTTCTGCCCCGATCCCATCCTACCCACCATCCCTCTGCCCCTGATCCCATCCATCCCTCTGCCCCTGATCCCATCCATCCCACCATCCCTCTGCCACTGATCCCATCCATCCCACCATTCCTCTGCCACTGATCTCATCCATCCCACCATTCCTCTGCCACTGATCCCATTCATCCCACCATCCCTCTGCCACTGATCCCATTAATCCCACCATCCTTCTGCCCTGATCCCATCCTACCCACCATCCCCCTGCCCCTGATCCCATGCATCCCTCTGCCCCTGATCCCATCCATCCCACCATCCCTCTGCCACTAATCCCTTCCTACCCTCACCAACATTCCTCTGCCCCTGATCCCATCCCCCCCACCACCATCCTTCTGCCAGATCCCATCCCTCTGTCACTATCACTTATATTTTGTGCATCAAAACTATATTTGTAGTGTAATTATGGGACTGTTTTTTTTCATGTTTTGAATAAAGTTTAAATTATGCATGATGCTGATTAATGCCATAAACAATTCTATATTGTTCTAGCGACCCAGCTGCACTGTTTTGCTTTTCTTGTCAGGCCAAACTTGCACAATTCTTTTTCATGGATAAATGTCATGTTTTTATTGCAGCTGCCCAACATGGAGGGAGAGTTGCAGTGTTAGACTATGTGGAGCCATCCCCCAAAGGTATGATCATATGGTACATTTTCTGCATTAAAAACAAATACATCATACGTTTTCAGGTGTTTAATAGTGCAAAGTGCAGTAATCCAATCAGATTTCAGCTGTTTTCCATCAGGTTAGAGCAGTCTGAATTCCATATGCCATGGTGACTGGAAGTCTCATAATGCCGTAATATCCCAAACATAAGCTCGCCACGCAAACCCTCTAGTTAGGTTGGTTACCAGCCACTCTGTGTGTGTATATATATATATATATATATATATATTTATATATATATATATATATATATATAGTGTGAACTGATCATATGGCTCCTGTGGGGGTCAGAACTGGATATGTGGTTGCTGGCTCCTAACCTTTTGGAACTTCTCCTAGCTTTTGGAAAAATGTGACCATGCCAGCGATAAGCTATCAGTCATATAGGCAGTGCATTATTTTTTGTGAGCAATGAAGTACAACCAGTGTGTAGCATTGCAAAGCAGGAATGAGAAATAAATGTCTGTCTCCATATAACTGTATCTCAAATTGGAGTTTACATGGGGCTGAAGATTCTCTCCCTGCCTCTGTGTGACAGCTATGGATACAGCCTGTCACCTAGTACCAGCGCTTACACGTGGTAGGAAACTAAGCTACATGCTTCCAATACCCATATGTATTTCTCTGCATTCTTGGTTGTTGAATGAACTTCTGCCAAAAATGTAAACCTATTTGTTCTGCATGGACCAAGCAAACAGAAAAATACACTTGCAGTGGTGTCCCTCCTCACTGTAAGGGTTAAATGCTCACTAGGTCTAGGGGGTAGAGAAAGAGGCTGTCTTACTTACTGAAGTTCCCCTTTCCAGTAGGTTCCAGGGCTGTCCTCTCCTGAAGCTCTGGTCTGTGGGTGTTCCCTCGGCGTCATCACGTACAATGCAGGGCTGTTAACCCTGCATTGTATGTGAAGGAGTGGTCATGTGACTGCGGATGAGAGAGAATTAGAGAGGATGCGAAGCTGGACCAGTCAGAGAGATAGAGGGAGCCTTCTGGATTATGGAACAAGGTAAGTATTTTGCTTTATTCTGGCACCCACTAAACAAGCATTTAAACCCTTGCAGTGTGTGTGGGTATTCAGAGAAGTAGTCATAAAGCAGTGATAAAGCTCAGAATATTGGGTAACAGTAAACACACCCACATATATGCATTAGTCATGGCAGCCTTGGTTTTGCCATCATTTGAGGTAGACTGCCTCAAACTAGGGGCTGGAGATTATGTAGGGGTAGCGAAAATCTACGCACATAATTTTCTGGTTTCAAACAGCTGTGCTGAGCATCCTGTGTCAGGTAACAAAAACAGCTTGTCCACATCAAAGAAACATAAATCATACAAAAACAAAAAATCCTTTTAGAGGTGTGCCAGTGTTCAAGCCACATAAAAAAACATAATGTGATATAGTATGTGCACACAATATAAAACACAGATAATCAGCTAGTAGTAAGCTATGGTAAGTAAGGGAAATGCAGCTGGTTTTTAGAAGTGAGAGGAGTGTGCAAAATTTGAAAGTGATCAAATGCACTCACAGACAAAACTCCTGGGGATCAAAGTTTCGGCCTATGCCGATGACATGCTATTCTCCCTTACGCACCCTCTGGTTTCACTCCCTAACCTGATGACGGAGTTTGGGAGATACGGAGAGCTCTCAAACCTCCAGTTTAACTTCTTCAAGTTAGAAGCAATGGGGGTTAATTTTCCACATAAATCAATTGTACAACTACAGAACAATTTTAAATTTAAATGGACTGACAAGGAGCTGACGTACTTAGGTACATTGGTCCCCTCCAACACAGCCAAAATCTTTGAGCTAAACTTCCCACCACTACTTCGTAGAGTTAAACAACTTTTAGACAAGCGGAACACTGGTCTTCATTCTTGGTTGGGCCGCTGCAACATTATTAAAATGAGCATTCTCCCCAAGTTTCTCTATCTCCTACAGGCGCTTCCAGTCCATATCCCAGCTAGCTATTTCAAACAAACCCAAACAACATTCCTTGACTTCATCTGGGCACACAGACGCCCATGATTACAGCGTAATCAGCTAATGCTACCTAAACGATACAGGGGACTGGCAGTGCCGGATATACGCAAGTATTACCAAACGATACATTTCAGTAGGATTGGAACAGACACACAGATTTTAAACTATGGGTTCTTATAGAACAGGCCCAATCAGACGTTCCTCTTAGTGGAGCCCCGTGGTGTTATACCTCCCTCTCACGGGAGATGAAGAACCACCCCCTATTAGGCAATACAGCCAAGCTATGTGCAGTCCTACTTTCATCCCCCAACATATCCTCAAAGACATCACCCCTGTACCCAATCATGGGGAACCCCCTTTTCCCTCCGGGAATTAGCGGTTCCAACTTCCGAAACCTGAAGGACTTGGGCCTTACACAGGCTTTCCGATTTTTTGGAGGGGGGGGGGGGCGTGGCCGACGACCCCGGAGCTGGTAGACCAATCGGGCACTTTCCGGCTGGGCTTTTGGAGGGCCCTCCAGCTCTCCCATCTTTTCAGAACCCTTCCGGCCCCGGGGTTGTTTGCCAGGCCCCTTACCACCTTCAAAGAATTCTGCTCAGAGACGGGGGCAATGCCCCACACACTCTTTGCCAACTACGAGTTATTAATTACCCCTGCGGAGCTCCATGTTTTGAACTCCATACAAGAATGGGAACAGGACCTAGGTAAAACTTTCAGTACAACACAGCAGCAACACATTCTCAGGCTTACGTACAAATCTTCTATTTGCGCGAAAACACAGGAGACCAACTTTAAGATCCTAACTAGGTGGTACAGAACCCCAGTGAGACTGAAGAAAATCTTTTCAGACACTTCTGATCAGTGGTGGAGATGCAAGGAAGACAAGGGTATTTTTTGGACCGGCCCCAAACTACAACACTTTTGGACGGAGGTCCAACGTACCCTCCAAAGACTCACAGAACGCAAAATACCGAATGACCCAGCATACTTCCTCCTACACGCCACCAATATACCAGGGAAGATATACAAAAAGTCTATTATCCGGCACCTTCTTGACACTGCTAAATCTTGTATCCCTCTTAGGTGGAAATCCCCGCAACCCCCGACAGTAGGGATGTGGATTTGAAAAGTAGATTGGAAACCTAGTACTAACAGCGCGACACCAACAGGAGCGATACTCCAAGTCCTGGTCACCATGGAACGGCTTTATCTTTTCAGACGAAGGAAAAACCCTCCTTGACAGCGACCCGAATGACTAAAAGTCACCCTACTAACTAAATAGCTAACTATTGACCCTACTGGTTACAGAGCATCCAGGTGCCCTGACTGATTGCCCCCGCATCTGGCGGGCTCACACAGAATTATCCTCCAGACCCCCCCCCCTACTCCCCCCCCAATTCTTCTTCTCTGAATTCTCCCTTCCTCTTTTTCCCTATATAATTGCTAACTATCCTTCTTCTTTATCCTTTTTCTCAGTTCTATGGACCCGAATTAATGAGATCCAAACTCTTCTAGTATATTAAACTTAAAAATGGATTGGGACCGGTCTGGGACCCACTAAAGGGCAAAATGTCATACTGTCCTTTTGGATGTAATAAAATGCTCTCGTATAGAACGTATATATGCAATGTGATTTAAAGTGGTTGTATACCTATTTTTAAAACTTTTACCTACAGGTAAGCCTATAATAAGGCTTACCTGTAGGTTTAGGAGATATTCCCCTCGCAATGAGCCGCTGACTGCAGTGGCGCATGCGCACAGGGGATTCTCGGCTGAAAGCCCGGCAAACTCCGGACCTTGCTGGAAAGAAGTCTCCTGCGCGCAAGCACTCACATCGCCGGAGCCGCGATACCCGGAAGACACGCCGAGGGGAAATGTCAGCTCCCTCGGCGTGGACCGGGTGAGATGCCGGCGCCTCGTTCTAAGGTAAGTATCTCATAATGAGCTAGTATGCATTGCATACTAGCTTTATGCCTTTTCCCTTACAGGTGTAGGGAAAGAAAAAAAAATTCAGCGGTTTACTACCGCTTTAAGATAACAAACTGTGAATGCCCAGATGTCTGTCCTAAATAAAATAATTGTAAAAAAGAAACTCATGGGGATAGTATTATACAGTCTGAATCCTGTCAAAGCAAACCAACGCTCTGGATGGCATAGAGACTACCTTGGCCACAGGCATATCACCGCCAGCCGTCCTCGACATTAGAGCAGAAACATTAAACGGGGAGAGAGAGTAACCAAGCGGTGACTGACTAAGAGTAAGAGGATTTTGCTTTTGGCCAGGCAGTCTGCTTACCATCCAGAGGGTTAGTTTGCTTTGACAGACATTCAGATTGTACAAAGCTATCCCCAGGTGTTTTGTAATCAATAAATGGATCATGAACTTCTACGCTATGGAAGCCTTTGCTCAGCTCTTTTGCTTTGTTTAAAAGGGAATATCAAGTTGTCTGGCATTAACTACACACATAAAAATCCCTTTCTAGAAAGGAAATGGAATTTAGTACCCTGATAACCATAAAAGGGTTACCTTTGAAAGCTGCCGTCACACATTTACTAAAGGCAAATAAACTGTTTACTTTTCAATGGAAGTTTTACTTTGCATAGGAATTTTCCCCAGAGCTTTGTAAGTGAGGTAAAACTCTGCTGACTTCTATCATCCAATCAAAATACAACATATGCATGTTTATTTTTTATTTTTTCTTAGGCACCAAATGGGGAATCGGAGGTACATGTGTAAATGTTGGCTGCATTCCCAAAAAACTGATGCACCAGGCCGCTCTGCTGGGAGGTGCCCTGAAAGATGCCCCCCATTATGGCTGGAATGTACCTTCTCCAATTCAGCATGACTGGTAACTTGCTTGATCCTTATCCTGTTGTGATCATGCTCTAAACATAGCGCACGCTGCATGGCTGCAGTGTTAAATCCCCTGAACTATACTGCACATCGAATTTACTAATACACTAACCTTAACAAGCATTTTAAATACCATTTCCGTTATTTTGTTTATCCAAAATCTTCCACTCAAAGTAAGTGTTAAAAAGTGGAAATTAATTTTGAAGTGATGTCAGATGCCATAAACTTTTAAAAATCTTGTTTTATGGTTCCCCCTTGTGTCTGGGTTCTTACAGTACATCATAGCCTGTCTAAATTTACTAAAACTGGAGAGTGCAAAATCTGGAGCAGCTGTCCATAGAAACCAATCGCCTTCTAACTTCAGCTTGTTCAATTAAGCTTTGGAAGCTGGATACCTGGAAGCTGATTGGTTTCTATGCAGAGCTGCACAAGATTTAGCACTCTCCAGTTTTAGTAAATTAACCCCTATGGGTCTAATTGACCTCTGATGTATACATAAAGAGTACCCATCATCCGTTGAATGCAATCATATAGGGGGCTTGTTGGCCCCATTGTGATACCTATAGGGTTAAAATTAAAAAGAAAAGTTGTACATTAAAAATATAAAATAAATAAAAATAACAAAAAAATTAACCAACCCCATCACTTATCTGTGTATTGCATGCACGTGTATGTAAACAAAAATTGGGTGGCCTCCCAGTGGAGGATATCCCTGGACAGGCTATTGGTCGATCTTTGTTTCAGGCTCGTAAACTGATTCTGAGACACTGGAAATCCACTGAACCTCCTACACTGCAGGAGTGGATTACTCAATTGGGAGACACCCTTTCGTTTGGAAAAACGTATCTATCAGCATAGGGGGACGCGAGCCAAGTTTGATAAGCTGTGGGCCTCCTGGCTGGATGTCCCTGGTCTGGCCCTGGTAGATTTGGTGTATGATCGATTATTCTCATGATAGAGGGAATCTTTTGGATCTAGATGTTTAGGTGTTTGATATTTCGTGTTTATATAGCTCTTCCTGGGGAACCTGAAGGTAATATTTGCCTGTACTGAAAAAGTAGGATGTGATATATATGGCTCAGAGAGGATAATATATTGCATTAATTGATTTTCTTGTATGATCTACATTGTTGATTATGTATACTGGTTATGCTGTGGAACTGTTGGCTGTATTTCTTATGTTCAATAAAACCTTTTCTGTTTGAGAAAAAAAAAAAAAAAGGGCATCACATAGCATATCACTGTGCATGGCAGAGTGAAAGCAATAATTCTAGGTCCCTCATATACAGTTACTCTAAACTCATAAGCTGTAAAGGCATGTGAAGCATCACCTATTGATAATTTGGGGCATTGCAATTTATCAGTGTTACGTTGGCACACAGCATTGAGACCTTACACATTTTGGTATCTATTTAATTGACTTAACCTCTGTCTTTTATTTTGTTTAAGAAATCAGGAATTGCTATATTGTGTTTGTGTGCAATAACATGTATTTTTGTGTTTTTGTTCATGAAAATACAAATTTAAAAAACAATTGTGCAAATACCGTGCGACTTAAAAACATTTTCAACTGCCATCTTTTTACAGAGCCCCTACAGAGCCCCTGCTTTTAGAAAAAAATGTAAAAAAAATGCAGATTTTGACATGTGAAAAATAGAAAAAAATTGCCCCAGAAGTGAAGTGGTTTTATATTTTGTTTTTTAAAGATTATACATTGTTAAACTGTTTTACATCTGTATCTTTACAATTCTAAAATATAGACAGCAGAAGTGAGGGTGAGGAGTCACCGCTCTGATTTATTTATTGTGTGTAAAGCTTGAGCAATTTACACAAAAGGCCTTTTTTACTAAACAGATCAGACCAAAAATGAGCCCAGAGCTCCTCCTGCTGGCTAAAAATAAAAATGCCAGACTTTTAAATGCAATATTTTAGATAAAAGAACAATATTTTTGAACATTTTGATTTTTATTCTGACTATAGTGAATAAAAGAAAACATTTGTGAAACCACTATAGATCCCATTTAACTTCCCCAGGTGTGAAAGTAGTGTAGATGTTTTTGTCTTTTTAAATGTTTTTGTCTTACCTAAATTCAGGTCAAAAATGGCACAAGCTGTTCAAAATTATGTGAAATCATTAAACTGGGGACACAGAGTACAACTGCAAGACAAGTAAGTCAGTTTTAATTCTTCAAACATGAAAATCTTATCCTTCAAGCATGCTAAAATGTTATCACAGTTTAAGCTGTATGTGAGTCACTTACATGTAAAACAAACCTGCAAAAAGAAGACTGCATATATTTACCTATCTGGTGGCCTGTTTCTTGAAAAGCTACCGATTCACTGCTCACCGTCTTCTACAAACATTTGACTGACCAGATGTCTTTATCCGCTGGCTCCTACATCCTGCAGTCTTTACATATTTTGTTTTCCACAGTAACTCTGTGCTGACACGGTTTTAAATACATTTTTTTTAATAAATGATTATTTTTTTTTTTATAAATGGAGGACTAAATAATTTTATATGAATTGGTGCATTTTAATTTGACATGTCTCTAATAATGTTACTGTGACCCAAAGTGGATTTGGGATGCAAATTAAAGTGGAGGGTTTGGTTATTAATTGAAAATAAACCAAATTATTAGAATTTTAAGCCTATTTTTGTGCAGTCTTTACTCTTAAATTTCCAGGGTTAATTTCAGTGCCTCACTATGTGGTTTATTGTAATAACTGATCTAGTGTTTTTTGCTGTTTCAACAGGAAGGTTAAGTATTTCAACCTGAAGGCCAGTTTTATTGATGAGCATGCAGTATGTGGAGTAACTAGCATGGGAAAAGAGGTTTGTTTCTCAAAGAGAGGCTGCGCTTTGTAGTGTGTGTATGTGTATATGTATGTGTGTATATATATATTATATATATATTCTCTTGGACTGATGTTTTATTTACATGACTTTGAAAGTCATATTAGAATATCACACAGGTTCACTACACGTGTGTAGAACAAAGCACTAGTTTACGCTTTAGAAAATGCAGGTTGTTGAGTGACCGTCAACTTCTTATATTACTCAAGGATTCTAGCAGCTCTGTGTACTTGAAGTACTATTTATACCTCCTACTGTAGCCCTGAGACAGGGGAACACTGTCTCTCTGAAGAATTTAGGTGAGAATGCACTAGAGGGGAGGGAGACTTTTGTATGGAGAAGACAAGCTGGGAACATCAGCTGTGAGATCTTGTCCATGTTCAGGAGAACGATAATAAACTAATGGGGAATTCATCATACCCTTGCCACTTTAAGGGAAAAAAATGGGGGAGAAATCCACTAGTATATCAATAGATACAAGGCAAAGCATGCATGGACTTTTTGGTTGGCCCGTCTCTCATTCCAGATGCCTGCCATTATACCTGTTACTCCATATCTGGTCATTTATGTTCTTAGAGTGTTATGTGCAGTCTATGCTGCAGGTAGCCAAACAGTTGTAAAATTACGTGTTCACACTGAACGCGAGTCCAGCTGAACTTGCACGATTTCAAACCCGCATTTTAGTGTGATTTCAGAGGCGATTTGAAAGACATCTGTGCGGGTTCATGCAAATATGTCTATTGAAATCGCCCCTGACGTCACCAAAAATAGTGCAGAAACTACTTTTGGAAATTGGTGCGGCGTCGCAAAGTCGGCGCCGCACCAATTCTGTATGCACAAATCTGTATGAATAAATGATACATAAAAACAGATATGATGTATTCATTTTCGCACTCTAAATTAACAACAATGCAGATCTGTCATATGGAAAAGTAAGAACACCCTAATGCCTGGTACACACGATGAGATTATCAGACAAATGATCGTCAGTTGTTTTTTGCATGCTATTCTTGATAGAATATAAAGAAGTTACTATAGTTACGAAAATTCTCATATGACAGAATAAAATACGGAAGTAATGTATTTTATTTGGGGTCAATAACTGTACTGATTAAACAAAAATGGTACGATCTGGTATCATACGAGAATTTTTTTTTCGTGCCTTTCCCATTTTATGATTTTGCATGAATTGTGATCAGCTCTCGAAAGCTGTGTATTAATGATCAGATTATCGTACGATCACTTCGAAACCGGTATTTTTCGTACGATTTTCTGATCGTGTGTATAGACCATTATATGTACCACCACTTCAACTCCATATAATTAGAATTAGGTGTTCTAAATTTGGTGGCAACCATTAGAACCTTTTTAGGGAGTATGCAGATGGAACATTGCACCTCTGATCCACTGATTGCATATACAATGCTTTGCTGACTCGTTGGTGGGAAAAAATAATAAATGCACCTTTTTTCTGCAAAAATATGTTCATTCATTATTTTTTCCTCAAAGTTGAACATAGCCTTTAAACCTCAGATCTCTGTGGCCTGGTGTTCACTTTGTTATTGATTTTTGTGGTGACATTTATGCCAAGATCAAGGTTGCTTTGCTCCTTCAGGGTCTGGGCAGATTGCAGTCATCAGATTGAAATCATGCAGAATTTATATTGACTTCAAAGTGTGCTTGATGAGAATGTGAAGCCATCTGTCTGAAAGATGGAATTAAACCAGAAATGTATCTTTCGATATGATAATATTTCGAAGCACACCAACAAATCAACCATTGAATGGCTCAAAGAGTAGAAATGGAGGATTATGGACTGGCCTAGTCAAAGCCTAAATTTGAATTTCTTTAAAGTGTTGCGGGTTGATCTGAAACGGTCAGCTATAGACGGCATAAGGGGGCGGGGTCACCGCCTATTTAAGTCAGAGCGGAGCGCCCAGAGTGCATTCCAGCTGGAGAGAGTGTCGTGTCAACATCAGAAGAAGAGAAGAGGGAAGAAGGCAGAAGGTAGCAGACCGGGCTCCTCCGCTATAGCAAAAGAGCAGCAAAAGAGCAGAAGACAGCGGAGGAGCCCGGCAGAAGACCCGGAGAGCGCGAAGAAGAACCGGAGAGACCTCCGAAGTCGGAAGAAGACCTCCGAAGTCGGAAGAAGACCCCCGAAGTCAGAAGAAGACCCCCGGAGCTGTCTAATAAATTACTTTAAAAATCTGTGTAGTGTTTTTTTTATTGACACTTTTTCCCTAGGTGAATGGGTAGGGGTACCATGTACCCCATACTCATTCACATAGGGTGGGGGGCCGGGATCTGGGGGCCCCCTTATTAAAGGGGGCTCCCGGATTCCGATAAGCCCTCCGCCCGCAGACCCCGACAACCAAAGGCCAGGGTTGTCGGGAAGAGGCCCTTGTCCTCATCAACATGGGGACAAGGTGCTTTGGGGTGGGGGGGGCCGAAGGTCGCCCCCTCCCCCAAAGCACCCACCCCCCATGTTGAGGGCATGCGGCCTGGTACGGCTCAGGAGGGGGGGGGGGCGCTCGCCCGTCCCCACCCCCTTTCCTGACCGACCGTGCTGCGTGCTCGGATAAGGGTCTGGTATGGATTTTGGGGGGGTCCCGCGCTGTTTTTTCGGTGTAGGGGTTCCTCTTAAAATCCATACCAGACTGAAGGGCCTGGTATGCCCCTGAGGGGGAACCCACGCCATTTTTTTATTTAAAATTTGGCGTGGAGTTCTCCCTCAAGATTCATACCAAACAGTGCCGGGCATTGGCGGGGATCCGAGTCGGATCCCCGTGCTTGTCGCTCATTGGGAAAGGAAAAATCATTTTTCCTTTCCCGATGAGCAGCTCGGCGCTGTTATCCGCAGCTGACACAGTGCACTGCGATTACCTGTGGTTATGTGCGGATAGCTGCGCTAAATCGCTCCTGGATGCAGTCAATTCTATTTTTTCTATCCGCACAGAACCGCATGTATCTAATTCGCATCTAAACGCAGTGTGTGAATGGGGCCATAGGAAAACATTGTGTGCTTTTAGCTGCGGTAGAAAATTAGAAAATCCGCAGCTAAAAGCACTATTCTATCCGTCCGTGTGAAACGGGCCTTACGGTTGCACTCATATCATCGGTGCATTGCATGAGCATAAATTATCCACCAAGCGCCATGGGCTGTGTCAGACACCCTCCAAGGAACTTTTGTCCCAATGTCAGCTGGTGTTTCTGTAGCTTAAAGTCTTCTACTCTTTCCCAGTCGTGTGATCACAGGGAGACAAGAGAAAGCCGCCAGCCACACTCAGGGCTTGTATAAGACAGGCACCGGAGCGGGGAGAGGAGACCAGTACAGGTACTTGAACAAGGAGGCCACGGCTTCTGAACGTGTTGTATCCAGTCTTCTTCCGGGTACATGCTGTCGCTCTAAGCCAGCACCGGTCTCCATTTCCCACTCCAGGCACCTGTCTTATACAAGTAGCGAGTGTGGCTGGCAGCTTGCTCTCCTCCCTGTGATCACACTATTGAGAAATAGTAGAGGACTTTGATCATGCTATTGGGAGAAAATGGAGGACTTCAAGCTACAGTAACACCAGCTGACACTGGGACAGCATTTCCTTGGAGAGTGTCTGACAAAGCCCATGGCTCTTTGTGGATGATTTAGGATCATGCTGTGTACCAGGGATCATGTGAGTGCAACATTTATTGTTTTTATATATGTTAATATAGAAGTTAATTGTGCTAGGGTGACACTTCCCTTGTTTTTGTTGTTTGGCTCTGAAATAGAGGGGTTTCCTCCTCAAAACGCATCAGCCTTCCAGACTCCTTGGGGTTGATTTACTAAAGGCCAATAGACTGTGCACCTTGGAAAGTGCAATTGCACTCTGCAAGTGCAGTTACTCCAGTGCTTAGTAAATGAGGTAAAGCTTCACTTTGCAAAGAACACCCAATCACATGCAAGGAAAATGATAAAAACAGCATTTTTGCTTGCACATGATTGGTTGATGAAAGTCAGCAGAGCTTCTGCTCATCTACTAAACTCTGGAGCAACTGCTCTTGCCGTGTGCAACTGCACTTTCCAAAGTGCACAGACTTTTTGCCTTTAGTAAATCAACCCCCTTGTGTTTGGAATTCTGTGCAGTAGTTCTGATATATATATATATATATATATATATATATATATATATATAATATGTTGTGCAGTAGTTCAGTCGTTCTGTTTGGATTTATATTGATGAGCTTGTACACACATTGGTTTGTGAATATATCAGTTTCTTGGGTTTTATTAACCGCCCCACGTACATTTACTGCGGCACGGTGGCCCTTAAGCGCAAAATTACATACCCATACGTGGTTTCTCTCCTTGGCTATGGGCCACAAGCGAGCGCCATTGGATCCCCGCTCCCTCTGTGATTGGACACAGCGGGGCCAACCAGCGATCGTTCACAGGAAAGGCAGAACAGCAGTCTGCCTATGTAAACAAGGCAGACCACCGTTCTGTGAGGGAGGAAAATGGAGATCTTGTGTTTCTGCTAAGCAGAAACATGGATCTGTTTTCCTTAATTCACAGCATCCCACACAGTTAGAAAGCACTCCCTAGGAGCACACTTAACCCTTTGATTATCCCTGATGTTAACCCCTTCCTTGCCAGTGTCATTTATACAGTGACAGTGCATTGTTTCACTGTAGTGGTGTCACTGGTCCCCAAAAAGTGTCACTTAGTGTCAAATTTGTCCGCCGCAATGTTGCAGTCCCGCTAAAAATCGCTGATCGTTGCCATTACTAGTAAAACAAAAAAATGGCCATAAATCTATCCCATAGTTTGTAGATGCTATAACTTTTGCGCAAACCATCAATATACGCTTATTGGGATTTTGTTTACCAAAAACATGTAGCAGAATACATATTGGCCTAAATTGATGAAGAAATTAGATTTTTTTTTTAATTGGATGTGTTTTATAGCAGAAAGTAAAAATATATTTATTTATTTATTTATTTTTTAAATTGTCGGTCTTTTTTGTTTATAGCGCAAAAAATAAAAACCGCAGAGGTGATCAAATGCCACCAAAAGAAAGCTCTATGTGTGGGGGAAAAAAGAACATCTATTTTATTTGGGTACAGTGTCACACAACCGTGCAATTGTCGGTTAAATTAACGCAGTGCTGTATCGCAAAAAATGGCCTGGTCATTATGAGGGAAAATCTTCCAGAGCTGAAGTGGTTAATGCTGTATAATGATAATACGCTAGACTGATGTGCCCTCTCTCTTGTTTGTGGACTGTTTTGGCATATTCGAACTACCCCAGTTCCAGGAGGGCAGCAAGGTGCGGTGCTTACATCAGAAGTGAAACTGAGGCAACAAGAGACTTCTTTGTACCTGAGCCCCATCATTGAGCTCAGGAGACGGTTTTTACTGTGCCTCCTACTATTTAATACATAGCTATTCTCAGGTGATATTTTAACAGCCAGTAATTGCTGGTAAGTGGCATGGGAACAGTGACAAGGGAGAGGAGTTTAACATAGGAGATACTCTCTAAAAACTTTAAAAACTTTGTTGGAGTGTTTTAGGGCATATCTCCTACTTTAAAGGGTTTGTAAACCCTTGATTTTTTTTTTTTTTTTTAATAAAGAAAATAACAAGCATGCCTATACTTACCTGCTCTGTGCAATGATTTTGCATGGAGCAGCCCCAGTCCTCTTCTTCTGGGGTCCTCCCTGGTGGCGCTCCAAGCCCCTTCTCTTCAACCCTTTCAACCTGTGTATACATATAAAGATATTATAAATACCTTTTTTCCCTTTTTTTATTTTTTATTTTTATAAGTGATCATATTCCCTTTTGTGCTCTCATGCCTAGTGTGGTCAGTGTTTAATAGGCAAGCAATACAAAGAGAAATTGACACTTTTTCATACAAGTACATGATACAGCAGGCACATATCAGCAATATGTAATGTTAGCTTAACCATTTAAGGAATATGTAAACCTATGTGCAGACACTTATAAGTGGCTATAGTGAGTATAATTTAATTTATGTAAGGTACAATAATAGCTATTATTTCCCACGTGCAGGGACTATGTTTTTGTTTAATTGTAATTTAACAGTGTATAAAATGTGTTATAACTGGAATCTAATGAGATTTTATATCAGCAGAATTACTAACATTTTTCTTTCTTTCTGACAGACAATACTGACTGCAAACAACATAGTTCTAGCTACAGGAGGAAGGCCAAAATATCCTACAAACGTAAGAAAAATCTTTCATCTATTCTAGGATGCAAGATTCACATTGAGCATTTACTACTCAGTCAGTTTCAGCAGAGGTTAAAGATGGAAGTGCCGCCCCCCCCCCCCCAATTATAATAGTCACATGTGCCTTAATTTTCTGGTCATTGCTGTATATCTAATAGACCCAGCATGGGGCACATCAGAATTACTTTGTGCCTGTCATGTTCCCACATTTTGTTTGTAGCATGTCTCTTTTATGTTTGTGACAGCCACAGATTTATGAGACATAAGAATTGTTGAAGAGTGAGAAGTGAAATATACTAATATATCTAGCCACTGGTAAATACAACCAAAGCAAACATAGTTTGTATTGGTTCTCATGTGTCCCTACACATACCACACATTTCTGTATAATTTAGCTTTTAGGTCAAGTAGTGATGATTATGCATTTGTCTATTTGGGCCGGATCTATTTGATCCCCTGCTGCGCTGAGCTGAGATAAGCAGCCGGATGACAGCCTGTTCTGCTCTAAGGGCAGTCGGATGTAAATGAACCAGCTGTCCATTTACACCCGTCTGCCCTCCGATCTGATGTGGTCAGACGGAAGGGAACGGATCCTCCTTCTGTTTGGTTTTGCCGGATCAGATCAGATTGGAGGTAGCCGGGTGTAAACGGACACAAATCTGTTTACACCCGACTGCTCATAGAGGGGAATGGAGGGTCCAATCAGGCTAAAAAACAGACAGCCGGACCGGATCAGACCTCTTGTGTGAAAGGCACCAAAGGAAGAGTGTGGCATATTAGTGTTATGCAGACAAACTTCTAAAACAATAATGATTGTGTATCTATTTATAGTTACATATTCTCTAAGCCTTTGTGAAGAGAAAGTTGAACAGTGTAAATAAAGACAGTAGGATGCCTAAGGTCCCTTGAACACGGGGCTGTCTAGGAACAGTGTGTCCCTCACAGCGTTTTAGTGCACTCAGGAGGGACAGGTGCAGCAGGCAGCCTGTCAGTCTATGGCAGGCTGTAGTTGGACGGGGCTGAATACTGTACCGAGTGGTATCTGCATTCAGAGCCCTGTGTTTTAAGGGACAAAGGTTCGGAACGCAGGTCTTCTGCAGGGGGACAAACACTAACACTGCACTGCATGCAAAACACATCCAAACTAGTCCTCGCTTCGGCAGGACATATACTAAAATTGGAACGATACAGAGAAGATTAGCATGGCCCCTGCGCAAGGATGACACGCAAATTCGTGAAGCGTTCCATATTTTTTATAATATTGAACTAAACATAACGAATCAAGTTAAGGTTGTCGGAATTATAATACAGTAAGAGTTGATTCTGATATTGCTGTTGAATGAACAACAGGTTCACTATTTTTATACTCTAATATGATTGGAAATCATTAAGCGCTCAGCATATAAGGGTACTATTATTATAGCTGGTATTTGCTTAAATCTGTACCTTGTATGGAGTCATACTCCCTGCGAAATATATTGTGTGTTAGACCTATTATAATTAAAAGACATAAGTAAGACAGGTGATGCTCCTGGTAGCATATATATAATTGGAACAGTCTACAATAATCTAAGGTAGTTGATAACTGCTCCTGTGACATGCTTTATGAGAATCCCGAAATTTGTACATGCCATATACGAGTATCTGTATGCTACCTGTATTTGTTTCTTTATGCAAAATAAAAACCTTTCTGACTAAAAACACATCCAAACTGCTGCATGCAGTTATTTGCAGTGAACCTAAACTACTGTTTAGGTTCACCATATATAACCATGTATGGTGCCTTGAAAAAGTATTCATACCCTTTGAAAATTTTCCACATTTTGTCATGTTGCAACCAAAAACGTAAATGTATTTTATTGGGATTGTATGTGATAGACCATTACATAGTGGCACATAATTGTGAAGTGGAAGGAAAATGATAAATGGTTTCAAACATTTTTACAAATAAATATCTGAAAAGTGTGGTGTGCATTTGTGTTCAGCCCCCTTTATTCTGATACCCCTAGCTAAAATCTAGTGGAACCAATTGCCTTAAAGAGGAAGTAAACCCTGATGGGTTTACTTCCTCTTTGTTTCCCTGCAAAGGTAAAGCATAATGGGCTACTATGCATCGCATAGTAGCCCATTAGGTGTCATTTATCTGACACAGGAGCCTGCGATGTCACCGCTGTTCCCTCTGCTACGGAGCGTCCATCTTCTTTCCGGGTATCGTGGCTCCGGCGCTGTGATTGGCCGGAGCGGCGATGATGTCACTCCCGCGCATGCGCACGGGAGCCGCCACTTACAGCATATCGCCGTTAGCAGGGGCATGCTCAGTGCGCCTGTGCACCGATGTCTACGGCGCATGCGCCATAGACAGCGATACCTGTCTTTTTGCAAATATCTCCTAAACCGTGTAGGTTTAGGAGATATTTCTTGGATCTACAAGTAAGCCTTAATCTAGGCTTACCTGTAGGTCATAGTGGTCTGTAAGGGTTTACAACCACTTTAAGAAGTCACCTAATTAGTAAATAGAGTCCACCTGTATGTAATTTAATCTCTGTATAAATACAGCTGTTCTGTGAAGCCCTCAGAGGTTTTTTTAGAGAAGCTTAGTGAATAAACAGCATCATGAAGGCCAAGGAACACACCAGACAGGTCAGGGATAAAGTCATGGAGAAGTTTAACCACTTTCCGATTGACAGCGCAGGGCTAGTTCTGGGAGGGCTTACAGTGATATCCTCCCGCGAACGAGCTTATGCATGAACAAGCTTCCAATCCCAGTGGCCCTTTACCACGTGATCATTCAGTGCCAAAATACTGACGTCCTCTCCTCACGCCGATCATGTGAGGAGGAGAGGAAGAAGCTGCAGTGTGAGGCTGCTTGTTTTTTTTTTTTTTTTTTCCATGTTCCACATTGGTGATCAGCAGTGCCACATCTGTGCCCCATCAGTGCCCAGCAGTGCTCTACAGTGACACATCTGTTCTCCATCAGTGCTCCATCTGTGCCACATCAGTATGCCCAGCAGTGTCCCATCAGTGCTCTACAGTGCCCTTTCAGGGCACATCTGTGCCCCATCAGTGCTACATCTGTGCTCTACAGTGCCCCTCAGTGAGTGCTTATCAGTGCCACCCTATCAGTGGATCCTCATTAGCGCCTGTCAGTGCTGTAAAAAATTTGTAGAAAAATGCATTTTCTTTATCATACATCATGGGACACAGACTGGTATACCCAATCAAGGAAGTTCACTCCCTATATAACTCTTCCTCCTTCCAGGAGCACATCAGCTTTTTCGTCAGTGTCTAAGGTGTTGGTCACGAGTGAAGATGTGCTCTGAGGAGCTCCAGGGGGGATCCATGCTGGATTTAAAAAAACCTCCAAAACCAGATCCATCCACGCCACTGAAGCCACAGGATGGTACCAGGGCCTTGCATAGAAGAACAAGGTTTTGCCTGTAACGCTTCTCTTTGAGGGCTGGACCCTGGGAACCAGGACTCTTTTTGGTCTTGCTACATTCTACAGTACCTAAAATTGCTCCTGAGGGGTGCTGTACAGGTCCAAAGGAATGGAACCCCTATTAAAAGGGACCCGGTCTTTGAAGGTTTACTAACGCAGCTCGCCGTGATGGGTGAAGTTTGGATCTTTCTGTTTCTGCAGTATCCTGGAGCGAGGATAAGGTAAGAGAAGAAGCTTAGGAACTGTAAAAAGTCCACCTAGGCCTTTCTTCCATATGTTAAACATTGTAATGCCTTAAAATCTCCTCTAGAGGGAGTAAAGATACATATGCCTTATTACGTTGTTTCTCAGCAACTCTGTCCAGCTACAACAGCTTGTGTGGTCCCAGTTGCACGCGGGGGTTTGAATTGAACAAAATGTTCCTCTCTCTCTCACCCCCCCCAAATTGGGGAAACTAAGGGGCTGGGGGTACAGCAATGTAAAAGCTGTACTACATCATTTGAGTAGTATTGCATATTTGGAAATGTGTCAACGCTAAACTGATTTACACTTAATGAGAATATAAGCTTCAACTGCTAAATAAATATATATATATATATATATATATATATATATATATATATATATATATAAAATATATGTATATGTATATGTGAAAAATATATGTATATGTGAAAATGTAGTATATATCCCCTCCCGGGTGCGGGGAGGCGCGGCTTTTTTTATACATCAAGCAGAGTTTTGTTCTGGTTTGGGAGGTTTAGCAGCAGCCAGCAGCAGTTTAATAACATTTTATCATGTTTTACAGCCTCCTACTTCGGGTCTGCATTACAGTGCCGCACGCTAAAGTTAATTTGAAAGGAGGAGGGCAGGTCACTGAAAGGGGGCGTGGTCTAAGACAGGCGGCGCCGTGTGCAGGACTCAGCGTTCATATGGAGCACACGGTGCACATACTGGGAAGTAATCAGGCTCACACCTGAAGTCTCTCATATAAAGCTGAGGCTCTTATGACAGAAAGTCTCTATCAAGAGCAGCTGAAGTGAAGAGGCTATCACACAGGAGCGCTGGGTCACATAAACGGTGTATATGGGCATTTCCAGTACAGGAAATACAATTGTTATTCAGCATCAGAAATTGATCTGTACGGTAACATTATTGCTAGACTATTGCTCAGCAAATAGTATATTTGTCTTAAAATGCCTTTGCTTTTGTGCTTAGCATTGTGACTTCCAGAGCTACCACAAGGGTTCCAAAAATGCCACCCCCAGGCGCTGGGAACTCCAGTCATGCCTCCACACTGTTATCCTCTCCGGAGATACCAGATATGGCAAGCTAGGGTGAGTTATTGGAACCTATTGGTGGTGCAACTGCTTCTCACACTTCAGTCCCTGTATACGTGACTGAAGATGCATTTTCCTCTGCCCTGCAGGGTTTAGAAGAAAGATTAGCGGCTTTAACCGCATCCTCCATCCAAGGGGATAGGAAGCGTGCTAGATCCCCCTTCCCCACCTCAAACCCTTTACCAAGGGAACAGTGGGCACAGGGTGAGGTATTACCCTCAGGCGATCACATAGAAAAACAAGCAGATTTTTCCTCTGTGGAGGAAACAACAGTTGATGAATCTTATGCAACCTCGCAATCTGAGAGATTGATGGTACAAACTCTTCATGCTACCCCTAACAGAGTCAGCTAAATGTTATGTCCCTTCCTTGCGTTCTTTAAAACCTTTACAGCCTTTGCATGTGTTCCCTGTCCATGCATTACTAGAAAAGCTTATTTATGCTGAATGGGATCATCTGGATAAGCATTTTTCTCCCTCCAAAGAGTTTCTCAGTTCTCTATCCCATGGAGGAGAAATTCACAAAAGATGGAAAGTATCAGCAGTAGACGCTGCGATTTCCAGCATCAATAAAAATTTAATTTGTCCAGTAGACAATGCACAAATGCTTAAGGATCCAACAAATAAGAAGTTGAAATTTTTGTTAAAATCCTGTTTCCTGGCAGGTGCCGTTTCTCAGCCTGCAGTCACTGTCAGTCTCTAAAGGACCAGTTCAAAGAGGCCCTTAGGGAGGTCCCTGCACAACAGGCCCGTGAGTTAGCCGAACTACCAAAGGCGCTATGTTTTGCCATAGATGCCATGAAAGACTCTATTCACCAAGCGTCCCGCCTTGCGATTGTGCTACAAAACACGTGTAGGACCCTGTGGTTAAAATGTTCAGCCAAAGCATCTTGCAAGAAATCTTCTGACTTGTTTCCCTTTTCATGGGGAGCGACTATTTGGGGAGGATTTGGTCCAATACATCCAAATGATTTTTAGCGGGAAAGGTACTCTTTTGCCCAAAAGAAGGTATAAACATCCTTTTATTTAAATTGACTCCTTCCCCTCCGCCAGTGGCAGCTGCCTCTAGGCAGTGGTGATGACCTTCACCATCAGGCTCTAGAGGAGAAAACATTCAATCCCTGTATACATGATTGAAACCGCGTTTTTCCTCTGCCCTGCAGGGCCTAGAAGGAAAATTAGCGTCTTTAACCGCATCCACTATCCAAAAGGATAGGAAGCGTGTTAGATCCCCCTCCCCCACCTTAGACCCCTTATCAAAGGAACAGTGGGTAGAGGATGAGGGGTTACCCTCAGGTGATCAGGAAGAAAGGTACACCGATTACTCCTCTGCGGAGGAGACAACTGGAGTTGAACCCTTTTTCACCCTCACAATCTGAAAGATTGCTGGTACAAATCTCTTACAGAGATGGTTCGTGCCTCTTTTTAAGCTACCTCTAGTAGAGTCAGCTGATAATGTTTTGTTTCTTCTTAGGTTCCTTAAAACCTTCACTGCCTTTTTCATGCATTTCCTGTACATGTACAGATCCACGCAGAAATTCAACAGGTCCATTCTAGATCTAAAAGAATCTAAATCTGTTCCTGAAGATCCGCTGCTTTCGATGGAGTCGATCAGGTCAGTAGTTTCTATCCTACAAGGAGGAAAACTTCTGGCATCTATCGGCATCAGGGATGCATATCTGCATGTCCATATATTTCCCGCTCACCAAAGGTTTCTGCAGTTCGAAGTAGAACAACAGCATTTCAGTTTGTAGCCTTGCCCTTCGGGCCAGCTACAGCAGCCCGAGTGTTCACAAAAGTGCTAGCCCCACCTCTAGCCAGGTTAAGGGCACAGGGCATAAACAGTCTTGGTGTTCAGAGTAAGGTGTACGCATTACAACCAGTTACCTGGAAAAGTCTGGGTTGCATTCTTAACCTAGAGAAGTCTCCCTTAAAACCACCAAAAAAGCTGGAGTATTTGGGTCTGATCATAGATACAGCCCAGAAAAAGGTGTTTTGCCCAGGCAAAAAACAACTCTATAAGAGAGTTGGTGCGGAGGGTCAGATCAAAAGGAGATCCCTCCATTCGCCTTTGCATGAGGTTGTTAGGAAAGATGGTGGCTTCA
Organism: Aquarana catesbeiana; assembly: GCF_042186555.1. NCBI lineage: Eukaryota > Metazoa > Chordata > Amphibia > Anura > Ranidae > Aquarana > Aquarana catesbeiana. Next base: position 274,787,375 of record NC_133324.1, read on the forward strand.
TTCGAAGCAGTTCCCTATGCCCAGTTCCATTTGAGACTGTTGCAAAACAGTATTCTATTTGCATGGAACAAAACGATCCAAGCTGTGGACTTGCCAATGCGGCTGTACTCAAGAGTGTCCCAAAGCCTCAATTGGTGGTTACTAAAGAATCTGCTAAAAGGTATATCCTTCAGACCAGTTATCTGGAAAGTGGTAACGACAGAGAAGACAACTGTCCAAGGACAGTGTTCAAGAACCGAGAGAGCCTTGCCCATCAACATCCTAGAGATTCAGGTAGTGCGTCTGGCTCTGAAAGCCTGGACTTCCAGGTTAATGGATTGTCCTGTCAGGATTCAATCCGTCAATGCCATGACTGTGGCTTATATCAATCACCAAGGGGGAACCAAGAGTCTCTTAGCGCAGAGAGAGGTGAACCATATTCTAACTTGGGCAGAAAGAAATATTCCATGCCTTTCGGCAGTCTTCATTCTGGGAATAGAGAATTGACAGGCGGACTACTTAAGTTGCCAGCAGATTATTCCCAAGGGAATGGTTTCTTCACCCCGACATATTTTCGGGCTGTTTGTCAAAGATGGGGGACTCCGGATGTAGTTCTTTTAGCGTCCAGTTCAACATAAAGTTAGTCAACTTTGTGTCCAGAACAAAGGATCCATTCACATGCAGAACAGATGCGTTGGTGATACCGTTGGATCAGTTCTCACTGATATATGCATTTCCCTCTATTCAATTGCTGCCTCGACTTCTTTGCAGGATCAAGCTGGAAAGAAAACCGGTAATTCTGGCAGCACCAGCATGGCCCAGAAGGTTATGGTATGCAGAAATCGTAAAGACGGCGGTGGAGGATCCATGGTCCTTTCCACTAAGGCCAGACGTGTTCTCACAGGGACTGATATTCCATCCTACTTTACGAATGCTAAATTTAACGGCCTGGCTATTGAAACCCACATTCTGAAGAAACGTGGGCTTTCCGGGTCGGTTATCTCTACTTTGATTAATGCAAGGAAACCCAGCTTCCAGAACTATACTTTATAGAGTCTGAAAGGCTCATGTTTCCTGGTGTGAATCCAAGGGTTGGCACCCTCTGAGATATATCATAGGCAGCATTCTTGCCTTTCTACAATTAGGCATAGAGATGAAGTTGGCCTTGAATACTATTAAGGGCCAAGTCTCCAGCCTTATCGATTTTATTTCAAAGACTGCTTGCTACGCATTCTTAGTCCAGGTTTTATGCAAGGGGTGATGCAGATTAATCTGCCAGTTAAATCACCTTTTAAGCCCTTGGGACTTTAATTTAGTTTTGTCAGTGTTACAAAAACAGCCATTTGAACCGATACAGCATATTCCCTTAGTCCTCTGACAAGGAAGCTGATATTTTTGGTTGCTATATCCTCACCAAGGAGGGTTTCGGAATTGGCTGCTCTTTCTTGTAAAGAGCCATATTTGGTTATTCATGAGGACGGAGTGGTGTTACGCCCTCATCCAGGCTTTTTTGCCAAAAGTGGTTTCAGGTTTTCACCTGAACCAAGATATTGTCCTGCCATCGTTTTTTCCAAAAATATGTTCCAGAGAAGAAAAGTCACTACATTCTCTTGATGTGGTAAGAGCAGTGAGAATCTATTTAAAGACAACTGCTCAGATTCTTAAGACTGATGTCTTATTTATTGTGCCAGAGGGTCCTAAGAAAGGATAGGCAGTGTCGAAATCCACTGTCGCTAAGTGGATTCGGCAAGTTATAATTCAAACTTATAATTTAAGGGGTAAGATTCCCCCTTTTCAAGTTAAGGCGCACTCTACCAGGGAGGTTAGTGCTTCTTGGGCAGTCCGTCACCAGGCCTCCATGGCTCAGATCTGTAAGGCTGCAACTTGGTCTTCAATGCATACATTCACAAAATTTTATCAGGTGGATGTAAGGAGGTATGAGGATATCGCCTTTTGGGCACAGTGTGCTGCAGGCAGCAGTATAAGTCCTCAAGTATGGGGGTATCCTGCAGGTTGTCTCTCCCTTCCCTCAAGTAGCATTGCTATGGGACGTCCTATTAAGCAATTACTTAGGCTCTGTGTCCCATGATGTACGATAAAGAAAATAGGATTTTTATTACAGCTTACCTATAAAATCCTTTTCTTGGAGTACATCATGGCACACAGAGGTCCCTCCCCTCTTTTGGGACTTAAGTATATTGCTTTGCTACAAAAACTGATGTGCTCCTGGAAGGAGGAGGGGTTATATAGGGAGTGAACTTCCTTGATTGGGTATACGAGTGTCAACACATGAAGGTGGCCCATAACCCTTTAAGTAATTACTTAGGCTCCGTGTCCCATGATGTACTCCAAGAAAAGGATTTTACAGGTAAGCTGTAATAAAAATCCTATTTTCCACATTTTCCAAAAATGACCTGTTCAAAAGACTCAGTATGCCTCGTAGAATATACGTTGGGGTGTTTGCTTTCCAAAATGGGGCCATTTTGTTTGCATTTCCATTGTCCTGGTACTCCAGGGCCTTCAAAAGTGTGATAAGTGTGATAGTGCGATAGATGTGTAATTTATGCTCCTAGCACGCCTGACTGTGCTCACTGCATGTTGGGCCTCTCTATGTGGCTAGACTGTGAAAAAGTCACACAGGTGGTATTGCCATACTCAGGAGCAGCAGAATGTGTTTTGGGGTGTAGTTGCAAATATGCATATGCCATGTGAGAGAAAAAAACCTGTTAATAGGACAATTTTGTGAAAAAAAATAAAAAATGTTTAAATAAATCCTCATTTTGCAAACAATTGTGGGAAAAAATTACAACGTGAAAAAACTCACCATGCCTTTTACTAAATACCTTGGAATGTCTACTTTCCAACAAAAGAGGTCATTTGGGTTTTTGTGCTTTTCTGCCTTGTTAGTGTCTCAAGAAATGAGATAGGCCGTTGGTGCATAATTACCAGAACATATCTGCCAAAATGGCAACCCCCCTCAGCACCATATTGCACCAAATTTGTGCCTCTTTCTTCCCCAATCAAATCCAATATAATATTTTCAGTTTTTAGTTTTGATCTAATTGATGTTTTATCTTTTGTCCCCATGTATCTATGTGCAACTGACAGGTTCCTGGAGCAGTAGAACATTGTATAACAAGTGACGATCTCTTTTGGCTGAAAGAACCTCCAGGAAAAACGTATGTAATTTGCCAAGTCTGCCTCTCCCAGACAGCAGTCATATTATTCCAGAATATATTTTTTTGCTTTACTTTTCCATTCTGAGCTCCCCTGAAAAATCTCAGCTTTCTGGTATGGGGAAAGTTTGTTTTTTGAGTGACCTGTTAGATGTGAGAGCATTGGTATGTAGGAGGTGTAGGAACGTAGCTATCGTGAAAATTTTGATCTCTAGCTCTTAATAAAGTTTAAGTAGTTAGTTTAGACCAAGCTGGTCTAAACTAACTATTAATTTCACTTGAAGATGTATGCTCTGCATAAGTTGTGTGGAGCCTCAGCTTGTACAGAATACAATGTTGTTTTCCGACAGTGAAAGGGGAACTTCCCGTCTCACTCCCAGAACAAAACTGAGTCAAGCTGAGCGCAGCTTAACCATTCACATCGAGCTTTGTACTCTGTGAATGAATACAAAGCTTTCTCTGATTGGCTGGCTGAGGTGGGCAGAAGATCACAGACTCAGCCATTCAGAGGAAGCTTTGTATTAATAGAATATAGATCCTGGTGAATGGCTGAGCAGTGCTCAGCCTGACTGATTTTGTTGCGGGTGTGAGATGAGATGTTCACGTCTCACTGCCAGAGCACAGCACTGTGTACTGTATGTGGCTGAGGCTCCATAAAACTTATACAGAGCACAAAGTGGACACTTCTAGCAGTGAAGGTAATAGTTCCTTTGGATCAGCTTCACTAAAAGCTGGAGATAAGCTTAAAAATCAAATATTCATTTCTTTCTCGTACATGACGGGACACAGAGTCTCAGTAATTACTGATGGGTTATATAGGCTATCACTAGGTGATTGGCCACTGGCACACCCTATACAGGAAGTTCAACCCCCTATATAACCCCTCCCCTTACTGGGAGTACCTCAGTTTTTTCGCCAGTGTCTTAGGTGTTGGTCACGAGTAAATTTGTGCTGAGCTCCGCTGGAATATCCTCACTGGGGCAAGCCATGCAACCGGATCCATTCAAGGTGTCTTTTCCAGGCTGAATTGGATGGTACCCGGGCTTCGTATCTGAAGAAAGGAGGTTTTACCTGTAACGCTTCTCTTTTTAGAGAGCTGGACCCCGGGATCCAGTATTTGTTTTTTTTCAGCCATATTCCTAGCGGGGTGCTTTACAGGCTCAGAACTGCGGATCCTCCTATTCAAGGGGGCCCCAGTCTCTGAAGGTTTTTCTTTAAACTGAGCCCACCGTGAGAGGTGAAGATTGGGTCTGTTACACAGAACTCTGCAGCTGGATAAGGTAAGGGAGACTCCTCAAGAATTTTGTTTTAATTCTAGTAGGTTTCTCCTTTTAAGTAAATGTATGCTATGCTTAAATTCGCCACCGGGGGCTGTCAAGAGCACATACCTTTCATGCCTGATCTGTCTGTTTCAGTGTCCACGCTGTACGTTCCTCCAGCCATGCTCCAGGTAGGATGTGGGTAGGGGGGTTCTTTCCTTCAGGGATTCTCCCCCCACGGCTTAGGGGGCTGGGGTGAGCCTTAGCAGGTAGCGGTAGTGTACTGCACCACCTGCTGCCGTCCACTGTTGCCGCCGCCATTTTGGCGGCTTCCCATCCACTGGCCCTTCTCTCTCCTCCACCCCAGCCTCCCCTCCATGCTTGCTCAGAGACCAGAGCTTCGGCTCGCGCGGGAAAACGCTCGTTTTTGAAAAAAGCGAGGGGGGTAAAAGGGGTGGTCAGAGGAGGGGGGGCAGAGCATTAACGCAACATCGGTGTGGTTAGACAAATAATTATTCTAAAAGAAAAAAATTTGCGCTAGGTGTAAATTGATGTGAATAAAAATTATATAAACCTGTGAGAAGATATATATTGTGCTAAGGTGTACAAATATACAATATAAACCTGTGAAGAGGTATCCTGCAGCTATACGCTATAACCCTGATAGGGGGCACCACTGAACATATATATATAAAAGGCGCAGCGCTGGATATAAATAAACAGTGAAAATTAATTTTTATGTGCAAATAAAAACTGTGCACATTAATCACTAAAATAATGTCCGTGAATATTTCTAATCAAAATATAAGTAAACGACCATGAAAACATGTGAAAAAAGCCGCTAAAGATGTCTGGCTTCCACCGCTGTAAAACCCGTCACCAGAAAGATAAAAGGCTTACCGGACAGCCTTTAAAGAAAGGCATGAATCAATCTCCACCTCGGATGCTGTCCCTTCTATGAATGGATCCTGCTGTAAAGTGCTAGATGATTGATCTCGGATCAGTCAGCCATGGAGGAGAGCCGGTCCCAGCGGTATTGGATATCAGCTCCAAAAACCCCTACAGGGGTGTCTCGGATAGCAGGTAGGCTTGATGTACCGATGCTGTATCCAAAGATAGATCATGCAGCCGGGAGAGGAGCCCGGCTGCATGATCTATCTTTGGATACAGCATCGGTACATCAAGCCTACCTGCTATGCGAGACACCCCTGTAGGGGTTTTTGGAGCTGATATCCAATACCGCTGGGACCGGCTCTCCTCCATGGCTGACTGATCCAAGATCAATCATCTAGCACTTCACAGCAGGATCCATTCATAGAAGGGACAGCATCCGAGGTGGAGATTGATTCATGCCTTTCTTTAAAGGCTGTCCGGTAAGCCTTTTATCTTTCTGGTGACGGGTTTTACAGCGGTGGAAGCCAGACATCTTTAGCGGCTTTTTTCACATGTTTTCATGGTCGTTTACTTATATTTTGATTAGAAATATTCACGGACATTATTTTAGTGATTAATGTGCACAGTTTTTATTTGCACATAACAAAAATTAATTTTCACTGTTTATTTATATCCAGCGCTGCGCCTTTTATATATATATATATATATATGGTGTGGTTAGACACCCACATCGCTGGCTACACAAGCTGTAAAGTGCACTCTTTTTCAGGTGCACGCGGCTTATAGAGGGACACAGAGCAGATGGGCGCATGTTAGAGTGGGACACAGGCATTCCCAGGCAGCATTTACTTAAGCACCAGACTGGGTCTTGGTAGCAGCGGCAGTTGCTGAACTACAGTGCTCAGCAGTCATTGCATTTTTGTGGTACCTCTACCTTTGTTGCTTGGCACTATGGGCAGAAGAGGTACATATACCCCGAAAAATAGGGGCTCAAAGGGATCCCCCTCAGGCTCTGAGGACCCCCCCTCTGCAGCACCTTCCCCCCCTGAATGACCTCGGGAGCTGGCCAGGGTGAGCCTTCGGGGTCAGGGGCTGCAACTGCTTCTGGCACTTCAGCCCCTGTATACATTACGCAGGAGGTTTTTTCCTCAACCATAAATGGATTAGAGGAAAGATTAGTGGCCTTAATCGCATCTTCACTCAGTGGAAGAAAACGCACTAGGTCCCCCTCTTCCACCCAGGACCCTCAAACAGAGGAACTCTGGGGAAAAAGGAGAGGAATCCCCCTCAGAAGACCAGGATGGGACTGATGATTCCTCTTCTGAGGAATCAAGTGGAGAAGGGCCCTCTTCAGCTTCTCAGGATGAGAAGGTGTTGGTGCAAATTCTTGCTGGATTGGTCCGCTCCACATTTAAGTTGCCCGTATCTGAGTCAGTTAAAGAACCCTCCTCTTGTTTGGGTTTAATGAAGCCTCCTCAAACTGCTCATGTCTTTCCTGTTCATAGTTTACTGGAAAAGCTTATTTATTCTGAGTGGGATCACTCAGATAAACATTTTTTCCCTCCTAAAAAGTTTTCAACACTTTATCCTATGGAGGAAAAATTTACTAAGATGTGGGGTATACCGACGATTGATGCCGCCATATCCTCTGTAAATAAAAGTCTGACTTGTCCTGTTGACAACGCTCAGATGCTTAGGGATCCAACTGATAAAAAATTGTAATTCTTGTTAAAACGTTTTCTCCTTGGCAGGTTCAGTGGCTCAACCTGCAGTGGCAGAAATTGGAGTTTGTCAGTACTTGAGAGACCATGTTAAACAGGTGCTCAAGGTTTTACCTGAACTGCAAGCCTGGGGGTTGGCCAATCTACCAGCGGCTTTGTGTTTTGCTGTTGACGAAATCAGAGATTCTATCCTCCAGACCTCTCGCCTTACGCTTGGGTTGGTACATATGCATAGAATCTTATGGTTGAAAAATTGGTCAGCCGAATCACCATGTAAGAAACTCCTAGCAGGGTTTCCCTTTTGTGATGCAAGACTGTTCGGATCTCTAGTGGGAAAATCACCCTTTTGCCAGTTAGGAAAAGGAGTAAATGTCCCTCCTTTAAACGGGCTCTTTTTCCAGTGCCAGGGGCATCAGCCTCCATGCAGTCACAACAACCTCCTCCGTCAGGCTCAAAAGTTAAATCTCAGAGTCAACCCCAGGGACAGAAGAAGTCCTGGGGGAGGAAGTCTACAAGACAAAATGCTAAAGCCTCCTTATGAAGGGGCGCCCCCGCTCGCTCGAGTGGGGGGAAGACTGCTAAAGTTCTCAAGGGTCTGGCAGGAGGATTTTCAGGACAGATGGGTGATCTCCACAATAACTCTAGGTTACAAACTAGAGTTCTGAGAATTCCCCTCTCCTCGTTTCCTCAGATCAAATGCCCCCAAAGACCCAGAGAAAAAGAAGCCTCTCTTTCTAGCATTGGAGCGACTTTTGTCGCAAAAAGTTATTGTGGTAGTTCCCATGCAAGAGCAGGGATTGGGGTTTTATTCAAACCTTTTCACGGTACCAAAGCCAAATGGAAATGTCAGACCCATTCTAGATCTCAAAGATCTAAACCGATTCCTAAAAGTACGGTCCTTTTGCATGGATTCAATCTGATCGGTAGTCTCCATCCTACAAGGAGGAGAACTTCTGGCGTCAATAGACATCAAGGATGCGTACCTGCATGTACCTATTTTACCTGCTCATCAAAAATTTCCACGTTTCCAAGTATAAAAACGCCACTTTCAATTTGTAGCTCTGCCTTTCTGGCTAGCCACTGCACCTAAGGTGTTTACAAAGATCTTGGCTCCTCCTCTAGCCAGATTAAGATGCCAGGGTATAACGCTAATAGCGTACCTAGACGACCTGCTCTTGATAGATCGGTCGGTAGTCCGCTTGGACCAAAACTTGGTCACCACAATCAACTACCTGGAATACCTAGGTTGGGTCCTCAACTTAGAGAAGTCTTCTTTAAATCCAGTAAGAAGACTAGAGTATTTGGGTCTGGTCATAGATACAGCCCAGAAGAGGGTATATTTACCCCAGGCAAAAATCAATGCCGTAAAGAGACTGATTCAGGTAGTCAGGGCAAAGAAGAGTCCTTCTATTCGCCTTTGTATGAGGCTGCTGGGGAAGATGGTGGCTTCATTTGAAGCAGTTCCCTATGCTCAGTTTCATTCGAGACTGCTGCAAAACAGTATCCTGTCTGCCTGGAACAAAAAGGTCCAGGCTTTAAATTTTCCGAAGCGCCTGTCTCCTACAGTGCGTCAGTGCCTCAGTTGGTGGTTAAAACCCGAGAATCTGCAAAAAGGAAAATCCTTTTTACCAGTTACCTGGACAGTGGTAACAACGGATGCTAGTCGTTCAGGTTGGGGAGCAGTTCTGGAACAGTCGACTGTCCAGGGGAGGTGGTCCAAGACCGAGAGGACCTTACCCATCAACATTCTGGAGATCCGTGCAGCATATCTAGCCCTAAAAGCCTGGACGCTCAGGTTACAGGGTTGCCCTGTCAGGATCCAGTCCGACAAAGCCACAGCAGTGGCTTATATCAATTACCAAGGAGGAACCAGGAGTCGTGCAGCTCAAGAAGAAGTAGCCCAGATCTTAATCTGGGCAGAAAAGCATGTGCCGTGCATATCGGCAATCTTCATTCCGGGGGTAGAGAACTGGCAGGCGGACTGCCACTGTCGCCGGCAGTTAGTCCCAGGGGATCGGCCTCTTCACCCGGACATATTTTTGGCCATATGCCAAAGATAGGGAGTTCCGGGTGTAGATCTCTTTGCGTCCAGGTTCAACAACAAGATCAACAACTTTGTGTCAAGAACAAGGGATCCACTTGCATGCGGGACAGATGCGTTGGTGACTCCGTGGCATCGGTCCTCCCTTATTTATGCATTCCCTCCTATTCTGCTGCTGCCACGACTTCTTTGCAGGATCAAGCAGGAAAAGAAATCGGTGCTTCTGGTGGCCCCAGCGTGGCCCAGAAGAGCTTGGTATGCAGAAATGTAGTTCTGTCAGCTTTACAGAAGCAGCCGTTTGAACCGATACGTCAAATTCCCTTAGTTCTGTTGACAAGTAAAATTAAAGTATTTGTGAACTCTTACCTTGTAAAACAACCCATTCAGTTTAAAATAGAAATATAAGGCACAATGTGTGTGTGTGTGTGTGTGTGTGTGTGTGTGTGTGTGTATATATACATATATACATATATATATATATATATATATATATATATATATATATATATCTCCACTTCAGCGCAGGAAGGTTCTACCCCCTTCATGACCAGGCCATTTTTGCTACTTAGCACTGCGCTACTTTAACCGGTAGTTGCGTGGTCATGCAACACTGTATCCAAACTAAATTTATATAATTTTTTATGCACAAATAGAACTTTCTTTTGGTGGTATTTGATCACCACTGCGTTTTTTAAATTTTTTTTAAAGTTTGCATACCCTTGGAGAATTGGTAGTATACAGTATGTACCATGGCAATCAGTAAACAAACTAAATGACCCCTGTTCAAAAGTCTTCATACCCTTAGTCCTTAAAGGGGAGTTCCACCCACATTGACAACATTTGCGCCTTCCCGCTCATCATTGCAGTATAAATCTGCATTGGCCATTTTTTTTTTTAGTCTATTTACCTTCTTTCTGCAGGGTAATCGCTGCTCTTCTGGTGTACCTCGCCACGGCGAGGTATGTCATTTCCAGGTGCGCATTGGCTCAGTTTCATCAATCCCAGGAGTCAATTGGCATCCCCCCGCTGGTAGCATTGCGTTATTTACTGTGGAATTTGTGCACTGAGCTGTGGTTTATGTGTTTATGTGCATGCGAGAGATTGGGGGTGCATGCTGGGTAGCCAGCAGAGCCGTATCCCGGAAGAAGATACTATACTGGGCATCACATGCCCACAATGAAGATTGGAGCGTGCTCAGAAAGGAACAGCAAGGTTAGTTTAAAAAAACGAAACATTTAGAAGACCCACATTACATAGTAATATAGTTTGTTAATAATTTAGGTACATTTAGGAAGTGGTTTTTGTAAAAAAAAAAAAAAAAAAAAAAAAAAAGCTGGAACTCCCCCTTAATACTGTGTATTACCCTTTATAGCATAAATGACAGGGTGAAGTCTTTTGTAATAGCTGTCTATGGGGCCCCGAGTTCTTGCAGGTGGTATAGCTTCCCATTTGTCGTGGCAACATGCCTTGAGGTCATGCAAAGTCTTTGGTCGCTTGCCCTGCTTGAACCGCACTTTTGAGATCTCTCCAGAGTGGCTCGATGATATTAGGGTCAGAAAACTGTGAAGGCCACTCCCAGAACCTTCACCTTTTTTTTGCTGTAACCACTGGAGGGTCAACTTGGCCTTGTGCTTAGGGTCATTGTCGTGCTGGAAGTTCCAGGAGTTCTCCATGTGCAGCTTTCGTGCAGAAGAATGCAAATTGTCTCTCAGTTTTTTCTGATAACATGCTGTATTCATCTTACCATCAATTTTTACAAGATTCTCTGTGCCTTTAGAGCCCCCCCCCCCCCCACTCCCACTCACCCAAATGCTTCACAGTGGGGATAGTATTCTTGTCGCTATAATCCTTGTTGACTCCTCTCCAAACATAGAGCTTTATGGTCACAAAGTTACAGTGAGCCAGAAGCTGTAAACCTGTCAAGGTGGTTTTGGGCATATTGTAACCTGGCTTTTTTGTGGCATTGGCGCAGTAAAGGCTTCTTTCTGGCAACTCAACCATGCAGCTCATTTTTGTTCAAGTATTATCATATTGTGCTCCTTGAAACAACCACACAGTCTTTTTCCAGAGCAGCCTGTATTTATCCTAAAGGTTACCTGTGGCTTCTTCTTTGTATCCCTAACAATTCTTCTGGCAGTTGTGGCTGCAATCTTTCTTGGTCTACCTGACCTGGCTTGGTATGAAGAGATACCCGAATTTCCCGAATTGAAGAGATCCCCGAAATTCCCACTTCCTAATAAGTGTTTGAACAGTACTGACTGGCATATTCAAGGCTTTGGATATCTTTTTTATATCCTAAATTGACCCTAGTATGTGTATGTATGAATGTGAGTTAGGGACCTTAGATTGTAAGCTCCTCAAGGATAGGGTGTAAAGTGCTGTGTAAATTGCTGGCGTTAGCTGAGTACCTATAATAAATGAGATACATATATATGTATGGGGGTGGAGAAACAGCAATACACTGATCTCTCCAATGAATGGCTGTTTGGGGGAGGGGGGTGTGTCAGCACAAGTCTGACCATTGAGGGACAGGCAGGATGTTCTCCCAGCACAGCCAGAAAACTGACCACACTGACTTGAATGTGCTTTCAAGTCTAGTGTGATCAGTTTAGCAAGCGAGGGGTAGGGCGGGGCTGGCAGGAACACCAGGAATTTTCACTCAAAGGAAGAAATGCAAAGACAACAGGATACTTTTTAAGACCAGTTCATGGTACAACAGGCACATTTCAGTAGTATGAAATGTTAGGGTAACATATTCTTTTATTATTTCTAGCCTACTCCTATTGATCTGAACAAGCTTGAAGTCTGCATACTTACACTGTGATCCCCATACTTAAAGCAGAGCTCCACCCACAAGGGGAAGATCCGCTTGTCTGCCCCCCCCCCCCAATTCCACATTGTGTGTGTGTGTGTGTGTGTGGGGGGGGGGGGGGGGGGGGGGAGTGTGAGTACCTGGTTTTAACAGGTACCAGCTCCCACTTCCTGCTGTGGTCACCGCAACAATCTCAGACAGAAAATCAGCCCTCCCCACAGCCAGCCCATTGAGAAAGCGCTGTATAATATGCGCAGTAAGAAACTGGCCGTGAAGCCTCAAGGCTTCCCTGACGGTTTCCCTTACCCAAGTACTATTCACAGGTGTCTGTTGGCTTCAAATCAGCCACATTCCCTTTCAGTCTTGGATGGATGGATTCCCTTTTCTCTTTTGGGTAAATAACATCATCTAGCAAAATGTGGCAGAATTGTTTATACTGCTTGTAAGCATTTTGTTTTGTTTTAATTGTACAAACATTTTATAATTCATACATTCCATTTGTGACATTTATCTTTTGTCAGTTTTGGAAATTAGGCCAACAGTCAGCTTTTCATATTAGTTTGCATTGTAATATATCTGCCAGTAGGTGGCAGCATGACTGCATATATTAGTAGTAGTAGTAGTAGTAGTAGTACACATCTTTTCAGAAGGATGACACAGCTTAATATTTAAATATCATGTCCATATATTAAAAGTTATTTTATGATTGTGCTATAAACTGGTTTCCCTTGGCTGTATATATATCACACCTACACAAGAAATATATGTTTAATTAGCGTACAAAGTACACATTGTGTGGGAGTATGTATGAATACATACACATATACAAGTATGCACACTTTTTGTTTTCTCTGAATCTGTCCTGTCTTGGAGGCTTTGGATGAGAAAAGTGTCCATTCCTAGATCCACATATTACCTGGTAGACAGACTTTGTTACTTAAAGGATATGTTCTTTTGTAAAAAAAAATGCGCATTTATTTATTTTTTTACACTGGAGCCTGTAAAGCATTGCACCCGCAATCAGTCAAAAGACTATGACTAAAACTAAATTGAAATTTTATGTCAAAATTAACACTGTTTCTATTACCAGTTGAAATATGAGTTTCGTATTCTCTTTATGACCCTTAATAAATTATAAAAAAATTCTACACTAGAAAGATCATCAAAACAAGACAAGGTTTGCATGAAAGGGATAGGCTTAGAGGAGGCCATGTGGCTTAAAGGATCGCTAAAGCTATTTTTTTTTTTTTTAAATAACAAACATGTTATACTCACCTCCACTGTGCAGCTCGTTTTGCACAGAGTGGCCCCGAACCTGGTCTTCTGGGGTCCCTCGGCGGCTGTCTCGGCTCCCCCCCGCAAGGACTCAACACCTTCATACGAGCTCCCTCACATGAGTGCTTGCAGGCACGCTCCCGTGATGCAGCCGGCGACCATAGCCGCTCACTGTATCACTCGGCCCCGCCCCCCCAGCGTGCTGTGTCATTGGATGTGATTGACAGCAGCACGAGCCAATGGCTTCGCTGCTTTCGATCCATCCACTCTAGCCAATCAACGGCCAGGCTGAGCGGCGAAGAGGATGTCGGGGGCGAGCGCAGGACTTTCGAGAGATCAGGTAAGTAGAACGGGGGGCTGGGGGGGCGGTATTGTCGGATGTTTTTTCACCTTAATGCATTAATGTGAAAAAACTTTTACCTTTTACAACCCTTTTAAGACACTGGAGGTTGCCTAAGGGGTCCATGGGTGTAAACTGCCCCCCTTTAATTTAGCTGTTCTGAACTCTGAGTTTGGGGTTTTTCAGAAAGCCTACCTACTAACTCTAGTCATAACCATTACATGGCAGTTGATTCATGCATGCACAATCTGGTCTTTTCAAGAGCAATATATGTATAGTTATGTAGTTCTATACAATTGCTTGGGCATATTTTTGGGCCCATCAGTTTTTCCCCTAGATCATTCGACCAGGTTTTTCATCTGACATCTAAAAGTGTACACAAACTTTGCATCCAAAAATTTGGCCAGATTGGTCAGCCAGGCCATTTCATGTAGCCCTCTAACTCAGGGCTTTTTTTCAGCTATCGCCCTCCGCTCACCACTGCCACTTGTAAACACAGAAACATTCTGTGTTTACAAGGACCGCTTGCCTCTCAGGGGCTCTCACAGCTCCCTGCCTGCCCAGAACTCATGTTGGGGGGGAAAAGAGAGATGTAGGTGCAGTGTGGCCATGGATGGGACGGGATGGGGGGGGGGGGTGTATGGGCTGTGGTGGTAGGTGTGTGCATAGGTGGGGAAGTGTTGCAGAGTGTCAGAACTGAGGAGGGGTGGAATTGAGACGCGGACAGCCTGTGAAAGAGAGCTGAACCCTGCACAGTGCACACTGTGCATAGCACCCCCCTAAACCCTACATTCTGTACACAGCCCACTCCTGAACCCTGCACTCTGTATGAAATGCACCCCTGAGCTCTGCAATCTGGACATAGCACAGCCCAGAACTCTGCACCATGTACGTAGTAATGCATAATGCACAATGTACTTCTGGTGTTTATTGCTTTCTTTAATATCCTCCCTTCGTTCGATCTGGTTTGGTGGTGGTGGTGATGGTTGGGGCAAGGGAGAGCGTGGGGTTGAGTTCCTGCACCTATTCTCTGGGGAAAAAAAGCCCTGTATACATTTATATAGCCTTACAGATACAACCAGCCCTTTGAGGGCAACCATAATGCTAATGATGCCCGCTAAAAATTGAGTTAGACACCCATGGTCTAGTGTGGGTACCTTTTAAATATTTGCTGTTTTCTTTGGACTGATTTATCAAATAAAATCCGGAGTTCTAAAATAAGGATCTCCTACATTTTGTTAAAGTATGGCACTCCTATTTTTACCTTGAGATTTTCAGTGACCTCCTCCATTTTGTTTAAGCTTGGTGTTAAGCACAATGTGTAAGTTCTTTTGAAAAAGGTTAATTTTCCTGTTGCCCTCTTGTTAAGCTTCACCTCTTGCTTTACCTTCATTACCAAGTTTCTATGTAATCAATCTATTCTGTACCTGTTGCATCTCAGTGCTAGACTGTTTACCATAGGACAGGAGCCTGTGGCTGTTCCTGTAGCTTTAAAATGCGACATTTGTCCTACAAGCTCCACTTAGGGTTTTTACATGTTTACAATGTGTCAGCGTCCTCAGAAATTCTCCTGGCATGATTAATGTGAGGAAGCTGCTTAAAAAAACCTGTATCCTTCTAATACATATCTGCGAAAATGCTGCTTTTGTCCAGTTACTGTTAATGCAAGTCGTAACAGTGTAATAGAGGAGTCTAATGTTTACATGTTGCATTCCAGAGCCTTAGTCAAAATAAGCCTTGAGGGTCTACTGTAGCATTTCTGTACATTATCAGCCTCTATTTCAACAGCTGGGAGAGAGCTGCTCAGATGGAGTTTGAAACCTTACGCATTGATCTGAGAAATAGATACATGTGTGTGTTCTGGACCTATGTATCAGAAAGTGCAATTCTTTGCTTTCACACTCTGTACCAAAAATAGGCACTTTTCAACAATATTAAAAAATCTGCATATTTTTGACTTTGGTGCTACTCAAAAAATGTATGACAGATTACAGTTTCTTTTTTTTTTTGGTACGTTAATGAATATTTTTTTCTAAGATTGTAAAAGTATAAAATATAGTGTACAAATTCTTCTATGACAGCAGAATCAAGCAGAGTTATGGTTTAATTTTTTGTCAAATCCCTTTATACCACCTCTGGTATTAATTGTTTGAACAGCTAGAAGGTTACTAGAAAAACAGTGCTGGAATCTCCTTTTAAAAGTTATTAAACACATGTTGTTGAGACTTGTAAGTGGCTGTCATTTCTTGGGTGTTTTATAGATTCATTATATGATGTGTTGGAGGTACAGACATTACCATGTGTGGCTTGCCTATTCTTCTATATTCAGTGTGCGAGTTGAAGGCCACAGGGCCTGGCATAAAAACTGGGACCTTTATATATTTTACAGAAATTAAATGTAATTCTTCATAACTAAGAAGCTAAAAACACATACTGGCAGCCAGTGGCATCGCTAGGGGGTGGCTTTTGGGGCTATAGCCCCGAATCTGGGGCCCATAGCCCCGAGTCTCTGCAGGGGTCCCCAAGGGGAGGGGAGGCTCTCTGGGGACCCTGATGTAAGTGGGGGGTTCTCTGGGGACCCTGATTTAAGGGGGAGGCTCTCTGGGGACCCTGATTTAAGGGGGAGGCTCTCTGGGGACCCTGATTTAAGGGGGAGGCTCACTGGGAACCCTAATGCAAGGGGGAGGCTCTCTGGGAACCCTGGTGTAAGGGGGAGGCTCTCTAGGGATCCTACTGTAAGGGGGGCTCTCTGGGGATCCTAATGTAAGGGGGGCTCTCTGGGGACCCTGTTGTAAGGTATGTATATACATGTGTATGTCCGCCCAAGCGTATGACTTTCTTTACTTAGTTGCTATGGGCTCTAGCCCCAGATCTTTTGTAGACCTAGCAACGCCCCTGCTGGCAGCTTAGGTGTCCATGACAAAGCCTCCAGTCAGGCTTGCTTCTTTGTGGCCAGAATGTTATCATAATGTAATAACTTGTAATAGGGAAGACCCTGAAGTTCTGTTGCCCATGTTCTCAAATTTTGAATATTTTACATTGGCCTTTATAGCTGAATCATGCACATAAATAAGAACTGGTAAAACTCCATGCACTCTAGTGTTTGCTCAAAGCTAGGATGAGCATTTAGTTGCTGCTCCTAGTAGCTAATGGTGTTATTCTATGTGCCCATGCACACTATTTTGTGCTGGAAGCATTTTTCCAGCTTCAGCATTTAGGGAAAAAAAATAGTTTTTGTAGAGTTTTTGGGAGCGTTTTCCCAGCAGAAAGTCTACTAAATGCTCCTAACCGCTTTTTTCGATACGTACACCGTAAATAAAACGCAAACAACGTAAATAAAACTAATACTCCTAAATACTTCTAAAAGCTACTAAAAGGCTACTATAAGCCGACACAAAAATGCTATTAGTTTTCATGCACTTTTTTTCTTTAGCATTTTTTGAGCTTATAAAAAAACGTCAATATAAAATAGATATCTCTGCGCTGTGATGAAGTGGCCACTGGCACATCCCAGTCTTCTTGGTTTCTGGGGAGAGCCACATATCTGACATCAATTGGTACACTGTTATTTCCAAAAGTTTTAGGACGCCTGCCCTTAAACGCACATGAATTTTAATGGAATCCCAGTCTTAGTCTGTATGGTTCAATATTGAGTTGGCCCACCTTTTGCAGCTATAACAACTTCAACTCTTCTGGGAAGGCTGTCCACAAGGTTTAGGAGTGTGTCAATGGGAATGTTTGATCATTCTTCCAGAAGCACATGTGTGAGGTCAGGCACTGTTGTTGGACGAGAAGGCCTGGCTCGCTGTCTCTGCTCTAATTCATCCAAGGTGTTCTATCGGGTTGAGGTCAGGACTCTGTGCAGGCCAGTCCAGTTCCATCACCCCAAACACGCTCATCCATGTCTTTATGGACCTTGCTTTATGCACTCGTCCAAATCATTTGGTGGAGGGGGGGATTATGGTGTGGGGTTGTTTTTCAGGGGTTGGGCTTGGCCCCTTAGTTCCAGTGAAGGGAACTCTTAAGGTGTCAACATACCAAGACATTTGGTACAATTTCATGCTTCCAACTTTGTGGGAACAGTTTGGGGATTACCCCTTCCTATTCCAACGTGACTGCTCACCAGTGCACAAAGCAAGGTCCATAAAGACATGGATGAGTGAATTTGGGGTGGAGGAACTTGACTGGCCTGCACATAATCCTGACCTCTAGAACACCTTTGGGATAAATTAGAGCAGAGACTGCGAGCCAGGCCTCCTCGTCCATGTCAGTGCCTGACCTCACAAATGCACTTCTGGAAGAATGGTCAAACATTCCCATTGAAACATTGTGGACAGTCTTCCCAGAAGAGTTGAAGCTGTTATAGCTGCAAAGGGTGGGCCAACTCAATATTGAACCCTGCGGACTAAGCCTGGGATGCCATTAACCGCTTGCCGACTACCTCACGCAGATATACTGCGGCAGAAGGGCTAGTACAGGCAGAATCACGTTCCTGTACGTTCCTCTGTAAGAGGCAGTCAGCCGGCGCACGTGCGGCAAGCTCCGTGAGTCGGGTCATGGATACCCGCGATCGCCTCATGGGGAGAAAGAACGGGGAGATGCTAATGTAAACAAGCATCTCCCCGTTCTGCCTAGTGACAGTGTCACTGATCTCTGCTCCCTGTCATCGGAGCAGAGATCAGTGATGTGTCACACACAGCCATGCCCCCCACAGTTAGAAACACGCCCCTAGGACACACTTAACCCCTTCACTGCCAGTGTCATTTACACAAGAATCAGTGCATTTGTATAGCACTGATTGCTGTATAAATGACAGTGGTCCCAAAAATGTGTCAGAAATGTCCGATGTGTTCGCCATAATGTCGCAGTCACGATAAAAATTGCTGATCGCCGCCATTTAAAAAAAAAAAAAAATTAATAAAAATGCCATAAAACTATCCCCTATTTTGTAAACGCTATAACTTTTGCGCAAACCGATCAATAATCGCTTATTGCGTTTTTTGTTTTTTTTTTACCAAAAATATGTGTAGAAGAATACGTATTGGCCTAAACTGAGGAAAAAAAATAGTTTTTTTTAATATATTTTTGGGGGATATTTATAATAGCAAAAAGTAAAGAATAATGCGTTTTTTTCAAAATTGTCGCTCTTTTTTTGTTTATAGCGCAAAAAATAAAAACCGCAGGGGTGATCAAATACCACCAAAAGAAAGCTCTATTTGTGGGAAAAAAAGGACGTCAATTTTGTTTGGGAGCCAAGTCGCACGACCGTGCAATTGTCAGTTAAAGCGACGCAGTGCCGAATCGCAAAAAGTGCTCTGATCAGGAAGGGGGTAAATTCTTCCGGGTCTGAAGCGGTTAAAGTTCATGTGCATGTAAAGGCAGGCGTCACAATACCTTTTGGTAATATAGTGTATCTATTTTGCATGCTCTACATAGGAAAGAGTTGCCCTTTCTTAATTTGAGTAATTGTACAGAACTAACTTCTTGGTAAAATATGGTAAATATGGAAAATAAATTACATACAAACTGCTGTAATGATGTTATCAGTCTCCTGTGCTTTTTCCAAAACATATACAGCACTTCCTATAGTCAGTTCATTTTCAGGTGACTGCCACAAGCCTTTGACTGTACAGCTCTTCCTTGCTAAGTTATGTAAATCCAGGTCTGATCTGCTAGAATATCAGTTAATTCTAGCTTTACAATAGTTGGGCAGTTGTCAGCTTGAGCTGTCTGAGAAGCTTCACTTGTTGTACTCCAGACAATTACCCCAGGCACATTCCTGTCACCTGTAGCTCATGGAATCTGCCATCTTACTGCTGGCCCCAACAGCTTCTCCAGCCTTGTTCTCTGAGGTATAATGCTTGTTTTCTTAAAAGGGAATTATATTATTAGTAGCAAGAGGGATTACAAGTGACGTTAAAATGGGGTTTTCCGGCGTTATCCTGATACCTTCCAAAGGTGCACAGATCTCCTATGACGAGGCCACCCACATTTCATGTCCCTGATGGCTGATATCTAACTAAACACCCCAGAAATGAGGGATGTTTGAAAGCCTTTAACCGTATTTAAACAGAGACCTGCAGCAGAAGGGAGGGGATGGTTTATGGTTGTGCAAACATGTTGGTTAGAGTGAAACATGTGTTATAAGATTTTTGCAAGTGGCCATTAAAGTGAGAGCAGTAATTACAATGATAGGCAGTGAACAAACACTTTTTGCCGCTCTTGTAAACTGTAAACACTTATCTTTGTGAGAAACATACAGAGATTATGGCTAAGGTATTTATGAAAAGATGCAATGCATTAAAGGAGATTTCCAGGTTAAAAGGAAATCCCCCTAATTGTAGTAATACTGAGGGATGCGCCAAGCACTGCTTCTCTATTTTACAGAAAGATGTCACTTGCTATACCTTCTGCTGGTGAAATCTGGTAAAGCTGTGTGACGCCATATACTGACTATTAAATTTGGTCCACTGAGCTATGTAAACAGCATGTGATAATTATCCCATTAATCCTTTACAAACTAGGCACTGTGAGCATGGACAAACCGCTGAGTCTGAAAACTAGAGCACAGTGGCTTTCAAAATGTGATCGTGCCTTGGTCTTAAAGTAGAAAACCAACTAAAACTTTACTGCTAGGGAAGCACCAGGATGAAACATATCTCTCCTACTTACTGGTAACCAGGATATCTGATTCCAGAATACAACCACGTGTTCAAAGTCCAAAGATCTGCTAGGTCCAGCATTGTTAATATCGTTGCCGAAAATATTTTTGTCGATGAAATTAACACTAAAATACGACTAAAACTTAAAAAAATTCAGATGACTAAACTACGACTAAAACTTAAATGACATTTTAGTCAAAAGACTATGACTAAAACTTAATCGAAATTTGACGTCAAAATTAAAACTGGTTATATATCGCAGAGGCTAAATCTGTATCTGCAGTGCATGTTCAAACCTTAATACCATTAATAACATTATTAGATTTTTACTCCAGGAGTATATAATGAGTTTGGAAACTCTAGAGAAGTGCTTAAATTATGCATTACAATTTCACTAAACCCTTTTAGATTTTAGTTGGCTAAAATACGACTACAACTAAAACAATTCAGATGACCAAAATACAACCAAAAATAAAATGGCATTTAAGTCAAAAGAGCCATACGGTATGTGAACCTTAACAGTATAACTTGCTATACGTTCATGATGTTCACATGATATGGTGATCACATGGTAAATGAGCAACAAGTTTGAATTTGGGATTTCTGTGACTAAGTGGCAGTCACAAAAGAGTTCTTGTGCATATGTTTCAGTGGACTGTCGTATCAAGTAACTGTGTGAATTTTTTGTTGTTTGACAGGAAAAAAAACTCCTATTTACATGCCAAGATGGCAGCACAGCAATTGCAATCACTATTTGCATTTATAGTACTTTATTCCACAGGCTGTTACAAGAGCCTGAGACACTGTTGGGCATTTTTTTGCTTTGAGTACACCGAAAAGTGCCTGCCTTCAGTTAAGGTGCAGAGATGGATTGATTTATAAGTCTATTGTTTTTTTTTTTTTTTGTTTGTTTGTTTTTTTTTTTTTACTGCTGTTTGTGTCCTATCTGGGGACACTAGTCATCAAGGCACAAGACGGAAATGTCTCCAACAGGGGACACAGACAGCAGTAACAAACCTGAGGGTAGTTTTAAACTTCCCCAACTCTATCCACAACTAAACTCTTTTCCTAGAGTTCCACTTTTAATATATACTGCATTATTAAAGAGGTTGTAAATCTCCAAAAAAAAAAACAAACCAGCAAAAAATAAACCTGCAAGAAAAAGGCATAATGAGCTAGTATGCATCGCATACTAGCTCATTATGAAATGCTTACCTTAGAACGATGCCCTGAATCGGCACCGGCACACCGAGTACACGCCTGACATCTTTCACCGTAGTTACTTCCGGGTTCATGGGCTCCAGCGCTGTAATTGGCCGGAACCGCGATTAACGTCACTCCCGCGCATGCACTATGACGTCAGCAAAAGCGTATATAGTGAATATCTCCTAAACTGTGCAATAATGTCGCAGTCCCAATAAAAATCGCAGATCGCCGCCATTACTAGTAAAAAAAAAAATAATAATAAAAATGCCATAAATCTATCCCCTATTTTGTAGACACTATAACTTTTGCGCAAACCAATCAATATACGCTTATTGAGATTTTTATTACCAAAAATATGTAGAAGAATACATGTCGGCCTAAACTGAGAAGAAATTAGCTTTTTTTTTTTAAAAAAAAGGGGATATTTATTATAGCAAAAAGTAAAAAATATTGTGTTTTTTTTTTTTTTTTTTTTTCAAAATCGTCGCTCTTTTTTTGTTTATAGCGCAAAAAATAAAACCCGCAGAGGTGATCAAATACTACCAAAAGAAACTCTATTTGTGGGAAAAAAAGGACGTCAATTTTGTTTGGGTACAACGTCGCATGACCGTGCAATTGTCAGTTTAAGCGACGCAGTGCCGATTGGCAAAAAGTGCTCTGGTCAGGAAGGGGGTAAAATCTTCCGGGGCTGAAGCGGTTGAGGTAAAAAAAAACTTCTGCCTTTAGAACCTCTTTAATGGGGCGCATGAAAAACATATGTATCGTGCATTTTTGTGTGTTATGTCACATGATTACAAGCCACCACCCCCTAGCAACTGTATATACAATATTTTGTCTTCATCGGCCAAAATAATGATGCATAACTCATCAAAGTGCATGAAAAACGCATGAAAACCGTACAACAAAAATGTGAACAGAGCCTGATTGTCAGAACAGTACAATGTCAGCAGCTATTTGCTGCCGTTTGTACTCGTCTATGTAGACTTTAAGCTAGCAATGCTTCTCAGAGGAGTAAATTAAATTTGCTGGTCTTTTATTTTTGTTTCCTTTCTTTTTTTCTGTTATAGTTAGTTTTTTTTTTTTCATATTGTAATGTGGCTTATTTTTCATTGTGATTTAAAAAAAAAAAGTATAGCTGTTTATGTATGTTATAAATATATAAACATTCTGTACTGAGATGGATTTGCAGCATACTAAACTGTAACGCCAAATTCCTCTTTGCCGTTAATCAAACATTTTGAATTTTTTATGTAGCATTGAAATCTGATTCTTGTTCCATATGAGGCTCCTCTCTTTCACATTTACTCAGTTTTTATGAGCTTGGAGGGCGTTCTGTTTACCCTTTCCTTTGAGAGAAGAACAGATTACATCTCTAATCTTGTAATCATACAATAATTAGGATATTATTGAGGTGTGGTATTTATGTGACAGCACACAGTAAAGTACTTTTTTTGTTTATTCTCTTGACAGATTGGTAGTTGGAGCCAGCTGTATCCTTTTCATCAGTCCTGCTTATTCTCGTTTCTGATATACTCCATACTATTTTCTTTGAAAATTTGTAACACCCTGGTCCTGTCATTGGGTATAAATAAGAGTACTTCAATTTCTGGTAACGCAGCGCAGTAGCTAGGACTATTTCATCCAAATGTCTTTAGAAATGTGATTCTCATTAGTTATGAATACATGGAAACGTTGTTACAGTTGACCACTGTTAACTTAGGCTGCCCTGAAAGAAATATATGGGCTGCCATCGTGGACTTCTTTCAGAAAATGCCATTCACCTGGCTTTCATGCTGATCCAGTGGTTCCATTATTTCCTGCATCACTGCTGCTCAGATGCAACAAGTGCATTCAGAACTTCTAATCTGCGTACCTGTTTCTGTCAGTGACTGAGAAAGTATTGCCAGTAAATCCATTAGTTACAGCCGGGCAACATGCATTTTCAGAAAACTTCAGCAAAGTTTCATTATGTACTGTTTTCATAAACTCTTATGCAAATCTGTGGTTCATTTACTATTTTGGCCAGAAATAGGCCCTATAAGAAAGATGCCATTTACTGTGATTGTCATTTTATGAAAACTGTGATCCCTAAAGATTTGCCCTTGGTGCTCAGTAGCAAGATTATGGTGCAAATATGTAAAGCTGGCCAAAGATGGGATTGCTGGAAAGACAATTTCTTGATATGATGGGGGGAATCCCTCCTGTGGAGCTATTGTGTTCTCCTGGCGGGGGGGGGGGGGGGATAGGGGGAGGCAGGGGTAGCTGTCTGTGTCAGAAGAACAGTGATTATTGCTATCGGCTATAGCCGCTGGCAACAATCTCATCCTAAAAATCCAACATGCTGGTTGTACCCAAGTTGATCAATCAGCCTGCTTATACATGGTTCGAATTCCAATTCAAACCTTCCATGGCCAGCTTTAGACAGGTCTGAAGGAAGAGCTGTGTAGCCTACATAAATAGCAATTAGACTATACAGCACAGTGGTTAGTTGGTTAGCACTTCCGCCTAGCAGCACTAGGGTCGTCGGTTTGAATCCCAACCACAGCACTATCTGCATGGCAGGCAGAGACTGATGTGAATGTACAATATATATGTAAAGCGCTGCGTAAATTGGTGGCGCTATATGCATACCTGTAATAAATAAACAGTAATAAAATAAAGATCTTTATCTCATGTAGTAGAAATAATAGACAGCACATGTTTGTTAGCTACAGCTACTGTCTAAATGAAGCTTGTAGTCACCTGATAGTTTATTCTACTGTCTTTAGGTGCTGAAATCTGTTGCAAATTAATGACCACAGCATTTTGGAATGTTGGAAAAGAACCCAGGACTCTATCTTTTTAACTGCAAATGTCTAAAGTGCATAGAAAGTTAAAGTGCTTGGTTCACCAAAGCATAATACATGCATTATATTCTTTACTGTAACGATTTGTTTACTTATACAAATTATTGCAATCACTTTGAGCTTGGTAGCGTCACACGGGAAGTCCATAGCCATGTGTAAGGTATAACTTCGGTGACTCTAGTTTACACAGGACTTTCCTTTACTTCCAGTGGCTGAATAGGGTGCTGGGGAGGGATAAAAGCAAACCTGTTTCTTGGCTTGTAAAGCACTGGACCACTTTAAAGCGGTTCTTCACTCTGTTTATAAAAAAATAAATGCCGGCAGCTACAAATATTGTAACTGTTGAATTTTTAAAAAAGGACACTATCTGTCCAGTGATCCAGAATCTTCCTCACCCAGGCTTGTGGTTTGCTGATCTTCAGATCCCTGCCACCAGAATGTTTCGTGTGGGAAGCCGGCTGTGACTCCTTTAGAGTAGGGGGGTTGTCGAACTTCCAATTGAATCGCATAGGCAATCTGACCAGAAGTGGGAGCAGGTACACACCATAACTAGGTACCCTATTCCCCCCCCCCCAAAAAAAAGTTCCAAAAGAGGAAGAGTAGGGGAGGAGGACATAAAGCGGAACTTACCTTTTTAGGGTGAAGTTCCACTTTAGATTCTACTTTATTTAAACATGTGCTTGAATTTGTTCTCGTCACATGGGCCTTGACAACTGCAAAGTGATGGACCAAACATTAGATCCAGAGCCCTAGCAGCAACCTTTTGAGGGTATTTTGCACAGGTAAAATAATTGCTGTCTTCACACCTCTTGCATAGATCGTGCTAACTTTTAAAAGTGACAGTTTTTTATTCTCCATAACCAATTGACTTTAGATGTTTCACTTGAGTGTGCAGGATTCTTGACTGGAATTGGCCTGGATACCACCACCATGATTAGAAGTATACCTCTCAGGGGATTTGATCAGGTGCGGTCTGCTGAAAATTGGTCTGTGACAATATGTTACTGACTTTAAATATATGTCGATGATTCCATTGTTGACCTTGCATTTTATCTCCTTCCTACAGCAAATGGCGGTGCTGTTGACTGATTACATGGAGTCTTATGGTACAAAGTTCTTAAAAAAATGTATACCATCAAGTGTAGAGAAGCTGGAGAGTGGAAAACTGCAGGTGACCTGGAAAAACATGGATTCTGCTAAAGAAGGAAAGGATACATTTGACACTGTCATGCTGGCTGTAGGTAAGATATTGAGTATACAAAGCTCAATAAAGGGATAAACGTATGTCTCTGGGGGTCAGTGTTACTGATTTGATTAGCCATTTGCTTACTGGGCACTTATAGCCCCTTTCTGCCTAGGCCAATTTTCCGCTTTCAGTGCGCTCACACTTTGAATGACAATTGCGCGGTCATGCAACACTGTACCCATATGACTTTTTTTCACACAAATAGAGCTTTCTTTTGATGGTTTTTAATCACCATTGGGTTGTTTATTTTTTGCTAAACAAACAAAAAAAGACCAGAAATTTTGAAAAACAACAAATACGTATTTTATCAAATTTTACAAACAGGTAATTTTTCTCTCTCACTGATGTGCACTGATAGGTGGCACTGGTATGCACTGATCAGGAGGCATGGAGATGCGGCACAGAGAGGTTGCACTGATGGGCAGAACTGTTAAGTGACACTGATGATGAAGCACTGATGGGCATTGATTAGCAGCACTGATTAGCAGCACTAGGGGGCACTAAGGGGACTGATGTCCCTCTAACAGAAGCCAGTTAACAGCTTTCTTCATTTCTTCATGCTGACAGCGTGAGGGAAAAAAAAGCCGATAACCGGCTTCTGTTTACTTCCATGATCAGCTGTCATTGGCTGACAGCTGATCACGTTCACATGGTAAAAGGCCCGCCGTGATTGGCCCTTTACCCGATCTGTGATCAGCCATGAGCCCAGGGGGCTGGCAGGCAGCGCGACAACGGGAGGATGTCCATGTACGTGCTGTAAGTCCTCTTTTGGCTGTAGCGTCAGCGCCAAGTGGTTAAAAGTACAACCAAAGGCCCCTGTAGGAACCTCTAAACAAATCCAAAATCCAGTGCTGTGCAATGCACAAGCACAAAAAAACTTCCTATACCTTCACTGACTGAGCCAAAACCTCATTCTTTTGTGTCTCATACGCACCCACCCCGGACACTGCAACTTGGTGTGTGTAAGGGAGGGAGGGGGGTTCAGCAACAGAGGTAGTGCAGTCAATAGAAAAACATGTGGGCATGACTAGGTGGGGCCAGGTATGGACTGACAAGGTGAAAATGCTGATAGCCACGCACCTTGCAAAAATTTGTCATCCACTCTGTAGTGCAAGCAGACACAGCCTTCATAAGAGTGGCAATCCTGCTCTGAATTTGAAAGCAGTGCAGCATCATTGCCTCCACATCACAGAAGGCTGTAATAGACTTCACTAGAAGCATCAGTGGATATTTGTGGGACTTTGCAGGGGGAATAAGAGAAAATTATCATGCAAATGCTATATATATATATATATATATATATATATATATATATATATATATATATATATACACACACAGTGGGGACGGAAAGTATTCAGACCCCCTTAAATTTTTCACTCTTTGCTATATTGCAGCCATTTGCTAAAATCATTTAAGTTCATTTTTTTCCTCATTAATGTACACACAGCACCCCATATTGACAGAAAAACACAGAATTGTTGACATTTTTGCAGATTTATTAAAAAAGAAAAACTGAAATATCACATGGTCCTAAGTATTCAGACCCTTTGCTGTGACACTCATATATTTAACTCAGGTGCTGTCCATTTCTTCTGATCATCCTTGAGATGGTTCTATACCAGGGATATGCAATTAGCAGACCTCCAGCTGTTGCAAAACTACAAGTCCCATCATGCCTCTGACTCTGGGTGTCATGCTTGTGGCTGTCAGAGTCTTGCTATGCCTCATGGGACTTGTAGTTCTGCAACAACTGGAGGTCCGCTAATTGAGTCCAGCTGTGTTTGATTATACTGATTGGACTTGATTAGGAAAGCCACACACCTGTCTATATAAGACCTTACAGCTCACAGTGCATGTCAGAGCAAATGAGAATCATTATGTCAAAGGAACTGCCTGAAGAGCTCAGAGACAGAATTGTGGCAAGGCACAGATCTGGCCAAGATTACAAAAAATGTTCTGCTGCACCTAAGGTTCCTAAGAGCACAGTGGCCTCCATAATCCTTAAATGGAAGACGTTTGGGACGACCAGAACCCTTCCTAGAGCTGGCTGTCTGGCCAAACTGAGCTATCGGGGGAGAAGAGCCTTGGTGAGAGAGGTAAAGAAG
The DNA here is from genome assembly GCF_042186555.1 of Aquarana catesbeiana. Classification (NCBI taxonomy): domain Eukaryota; kingdom Metazoa; phylum Chordata; class Amphibia; order Anura; family Ranidae; genus Aquarana; species Aquarana catesbeiana. The sequence continues at coordinate 274,814,940 of NC_133324.1, forward strand.
AACCCAAAGATCACTGTGGCTGAGCTCCAGAGATGCAGTCGGAGATGGTTGAAAGTTGTAGAAAGTCAACCATCACTACAGCCCTCCACCAGTCGGGGCTTTATGGCAGAGTGGCCCAACGGAAGCCTCTCCTCAGTGCAAGACACATGAAAGCCCACATGGAGTTTGCTAAAAAAACACCTGAAGGACTCCAAGATGGTGAGAAATAAGATTCTCTGGTCTGATGAGACTAAGATAGAACTTTTTGGCCTTAAATCTAAGCGGTATGTGTGGAGAAAACCAGGCACTGCTGATCACCTGTCCAATACAGTCCCAACAGTGAAGCATGGTGGTGGCAGCATCATGCTGTGGGGGTGTTTTTCAGCTGCAGGGACAGGACGACTGGTTGCAATCGAGGGAAAGATGAATGCGGCCAAGTACAGGGATATCCTGGACGAAAACCTTCTCCAGAATGCTCAGGACCCCAGACTGGGCCGAAGGTTTACCTTCCAACAAGACCATGACCCTAATCACACAGCTAAAATAACGAAGGAGTGGCTTCACAACAACTCCGTGACTGTTCTTGAATGGCCCAGCCAGAGCCCTGACTTAAACCCAATTGAGCATCTCTGGAGAGACCTAAAAATGGCTGTCCACCAACGACAGAAGGGTGGATTGGAATGGAGATTTTTCAAGTAAGCTTATGTTCGATTGTCAATGATAACTATTGTTTGTATTGCTGTTACAATGCTGTGAAAGTGTATGCAATGTCCATATAGTAGGTCTCATTCATGCTTAATATAAATGTATTTTTTAGGTGTTTATACATTTATGACAGGGGTCTGAACTTTCTATGCTGTCTAAATACTTACCTCATGCAACACCAGTGGACCATAAAGCAATCTGAGCAGAAGATAGGGCATATCACATATCAGATGGTGTGCAGGCCGCTAAGTTTCACACTGAATTTCACTCAGCTGAACACTGGCTGGGTATGACATAGCTTAAAACTGTTCTGGCATACCTCAGAAGATTCTGTTAGTACCCAACCGGAAGCTACTTTACCACTAGGTTTGAGATGTGTTCCAGGCAAAGCACATGTGTGAACCTTCCTTGCCGACGGATGGACCGCAGGTTGGTGCTGTTATTACACACAATCTTTCCTGGCACAGGATGTCATGGGGTTAACCACCTCTGGGCCTGCCCCTTCAGACCTGATAGTATCTCTGCATTAGTGTGGCTCCTGTCCCCTAGGTATACAGGCTGCAAAACTGCATGGGAATTTAGAGTCCTTTCACACTGAGCCGCCCCGGGCCTAAAAATGCAGCTATTTTTAGCTGTGCTTTACCGTCGTTTTTGCGGCGCTATTCGGCTGCTAGCGGGGAGTTTTTAACCCCTGCTAGTGGGCGAAAAAGGGTTAAAACTGCTACAGCGGTGCTTTGCCGGCGGTTCGGCGGCGCTGCCCATTGATTTCAATGGGCATGGGCACTTTAGGTGTGGTGAGTTCACCGCTCCTAATGCGCTCCAAAGAAGCTGCTGGCAGGACTTTTTCTGACCGCCCTCGGGCTTTCACACTGGAGTGAATATAGCCGCTGTTTCAGGGTGCTTTGCAGACGCTATTTTTAACGATATAATAGCGCCTGCAAAGCGCCTTAGTGTGAAAGGGATCTTATCTATAGCTTCTTGAATGCCCGGGGGGACTGGTGGTTCTGAGGATGACTCACCGAAAGAGGGCATTAAGGGGGAGGTGGTGAAAGAAACTGATCTGTTCACCATCACTGTCAGGACATGAAGTTGCACAACCGGCTGCACCAGTGTGCCCCTGTCCTTTTATCCATCCCAGGAGCCAGCAAAGTGACCCAGTGGGTCATGAGCGAGATACAACATACCTGCCTATATCTGCTGGACCTTGTGTCCACATGACCCTGCAGCTGACCACAAGGTTCAGTGATGTGGAAACATTAACTTCCACATGATGATGGAGGGCAGGGATGGTGAAAAAGTGGTGGCCAAGGAACCTGACACTGCAGTACAGCACAGGCTGCAGATTGACAGAAGGAGGCGGGCTCCAATAGCTGTAACAGTAGCTGTAAAGCCAGCAATTTTGCTAAACTGGCATTGAAACGCTGTGCATGAGAGTGGCTGGGGGGATGTACATTTTTTTCATTCTAACAGATGAAGGAAGAGAGACCTATCTGCTCAATGCTAAAACTGGAGATAGTAGGGTGGGGTTGACTGAATTAGAGCATGGCTGTGTCCATGTTTTTTTGCTGACTGTCTTCCCTGCTTAAGACTGTAAATAACTATGGTGCAGTTTGCAGCACGTGTTTAAAAAGACTCACACAACTGAGCTCTGGGGAATGGACCTGGGGACACCAGTGACTTGCATCCATGGCAGCTAGGCAGGAAACTACAGAAGAGTAGCATGATGAAGGCTTGGTTAGTTGCTCCACTACCTCCTCTGCGTGCTCTGGCTCTTGATGCTGTGCCTCAAACACTGCTTTGACCTGCGGACACAGAAAATGATAGCTGCACAGGAGCCTCTGTTATTCCTGTAGGCCTTCCAGACATAATGTAAATATGGGATTTAATCCCTGGTTTTATTAACAACTATGGCAAGAGCTATATGGGGGACGTTGTGCTTTGGTGCACACTACCCTAACAAACGCTCTCTCCCTAACAGCACTGTCAGCTGTCCCTCACTCTTACTACACTCCAACATACAAAGGGCTGCTGGGACAGCAGCCTTTTATAGTGTGCGGTCTGGGAGTTTGGACAAAGTGGTGCAAGAGTTTGGCCAACGATATTTTTTTGCAATGCATTGTGGGATGTTGTTACAGAAGGTACCAACAGTTTGGATTGACTCCAAACCTCTGAAAAAGCAAAATTCAGTCCAAATCTAGTTTTGCACCAAACCCTGAAGCCATCTTTAATTAGGAGTAGGCTAAAATACTTTAAATCCATTGTGGAAATGAATTCGATTTTACATTTTGACCATAAACACTGTGCTTCCTTTGCCCTAAATTCCCTCCTTATTCATGACTATAATGTAGCAGCTCACATTACCTGTAATCTAAATCCAACATTGTGATCACATATATCTGCAGTACATATTCAAACCCAGCACAAGAGTGCATACTAAGCATACAGTGCTATTTGTTTCTGTGTATCTAAGCAGCTAAACCTGGAAATACCGTTTTACAGTTTGCTACTTTTTATGCTTTTTTTTAACTCCACCCTTTTAAGATTAGATGCATGAACCTGTTAAATCTGGTTAATTGATGTGAAGTTGGTATGATTCATTGTTTTTTTTTTTGTTTGTTTTTTTTCCTAAACGTGCACACCCACACCAGGTGTCCCAGATAAAACACTGGAAAACTTAGCAGTCCTAGGATTTCCTCAGAGCACAGATGCCATGTAAGGGTCTGACAAGTCCTTTCAGAAAGTTTATGCAATTCAGCTTGTTTTGTTGATATGCCTAAAACAATTTCATGGCTACCAGACTGCATTCTGAGACATTAGTTTTAATGATGTATGAGCTATAGTGTTTTGTGTGTATGTAGATCTTATGACAATAAAAAATGCACCCTCATTTCATCCATAGATCTAGTTCAGTACTCTGGAAAGTACACAGTATATGGTAGAACTGTGTTATCCTGATGAGTCATGACCAGTATAATTTTATGTGTTTGTGGTTTGTATTTTCAAATTCTAAGGAAAATGAAACCAATATACTGTATACTGCTAGAGAATAATAATGTGATCATGCAGATCACCAGTCCTGGGGGAAGGCTTATTGGCAGTCCGGTTGAACATACCACAGTAGTCGTTGAGATGGGAAGAACTTGAACATCCACATGTACAGAGGCCAAGCAACAGCACAGTAACATTCTGTGTGCTGCAATGTGAATTGCATCCCAAAGCACACATGTAGTACAACCACATACTGTAATTTTAGTGTTTCTGTTGTGAACTTTAAAGATTAATTTCTCCACAATGTGAGACCAAGCTTGTTTTTAAAATGCTTTTGTTCAAATTTAGAATACGCAAATACTTAAATGGGCATAGTCTGGGCACAGGTTTATTTTAAAGCGTAACGATGGTCAAAATGTAATATTCATTTCCATGTTGTATTTCAATAATTTCTAGCCTACTGCTATTATTCTGAACGATCTTGAATTTTGAATTTTGTAAATGTACTTTGTGAAGATCCCCACACATATTTACCTATTGAATTCTGTGACACTTATTCACTATGCCCTGTGACTGAGAATTCGCAGAGCCTGCCTTGCTGGCTACAGAGGAGCTAAGAGGTGGAGTAAGTACAGGAAAATTGCAGACTGCAAGGTACCATGGGATATGTAGTCCTTAGAAGTTGAAAGTAAACAGTGGAGCAGAGTCTTAAAGCAGGCAGGGAATCCAGGAAGTTGTGGAAAGGAGAGTCCAGCAGACAGGCATAACTCACAACATGAAAGGAGATTTTTCAAGCAAGTTTATTTCAAACTGTTAAAAATAGCTATTGTCTGTATTGCTATTACAACGCTTATGTTATAAAATGAAAGTGTATGCAGTAATCTTAGAACTTCTTTAAATATGAATGTGATTTGTTTCTTACATGGATTTTTGACAAAATGGTATTTTTTTATTGGTTTTAATATGGAAATAGTGACGTTTTCACAGCAAATCGTATTACCCCTCTTCCTGTTTTAGGAAAAAAAGGAAATTTTTTTTTTTTATCTTTGAGTGAGCAGAACTTTAGAAAGTAGGCATTATATCATTTGTTTATTTATTTAATGAGAGAACAAGACATCAGTCAGACCTTTCCTTACTCAAATCTGTCTGATCTGCCAATTGACATTTCAGGAATAATAACCTTAAAATCAACAAATTTTGAGCCCATGACATTTGATCCATCTTGATGACGCATATATAAGTTTGAATTGATCGTGGCTCAGTGTCCTGATTTTACCTATCAAAGACATTGAGGTTCATGAGAAAAAACAGTATAACAGTTGTCTGTAGCAGTCACTTGTGGCTGGTGACAAGGCTAAACTCTTTGCCTAAGACGGTAAGGTTTATATAGTTTACCATACAAAACTGTAGTGTAGGTCACCATATGTCAGTCATTTTACTGCAAAAATTTTTTAGAATTGTGACATCTGTTCATCCTTACTTCCACACTGTACTACAGGTTTAATTGTTGCATTTTTTCCGTTAACGTTATCACCAGATCAATTAAACAGGAAAACAGAGCCTTGTTCTTGGCCATGCTTTGATAAGTCCCACATGTTGCGGAATCTCTCTCTGCTCCCACGGGGATAACTGCTCAGTGTCCTTACAGTGAGGCCTCTTAACCCTTGGTCCTAGTTTAAAATCTTAATACTTCCTGATCACGGGGTTAATAAGAAAGCTATCATCTCTTTAAGCATTTTGTCATCCATTGTATATACATTTATTTTTATTGAAGTCAGGAGTTTTATTTTCTTTCTGTTTAGTAAAGGATAAGGACTAGAAGTAAAATAAACAATTTGTTCAAGATGTGTAGTATAGATACTTTGAAATAAAAAAAAATGAGAGAGGGAGATGGAAAGCTTTAAGCACTTCTGTCAACTGCAAGATGTTACTTTTTTTTTTTTTTCTCAATACTGATTTTACTAAATAGGTAGCAGTATTTGCTATGCTATCTATATGCATCTTGAAATATTGAGATATCACTGAAGTGCCGGAATGCTGCAGTCCCATTTTTCTTTGAAATAATCTAGCTCTTTCCATGATTGCTGTACCCATGGAACCACAGTTCAATCAGTACAGCCATGTAAAGCAAGAAGATTTAGTTAATGTGGCACAAAGTATTTGCATAATCCTTAATAAGAAACCCTGTAGCAGGAACATTCCTTAAATATGCATTTATTGTATTGTGTATGCATGTTTTACTTGTAAAAGCCCTTGTGTAGACTTCCAAAAATTCAAAGACTACTGCTGGTTGCTGCCATCTTGGATTTGATGAAACAGCAGATCTAAAATGGAAGCTCCACACCACTGGTCAAGTCGAATTTCAAAAAGAGAAAGCCATGCATTTAAGGGGTCCTTCATCAGGGTTGAAAATCGGTAACACTGTATACAAACTGGATTGAGGGTAAAATGGTAATAGTATTTTTACCAATTTCCTATTAGGTGCAGGTGTCAGCAGCAGTTTAGACTGCGAAACCTGGTGGGAATTTTTGGACCCCCGAAACATGGTAGGTTCCTCTTTTTGGTCTTTTGCCTGACCCTATACTGGAATAAAATAGTATATGGACTATTAGTCTGTGGTGTGGCTTGAGTCTTAAATATGCTGTTTTGTACTACAAACCAAAGAAAATTGTGGAAGTCATCTGGGGTTTAGAAGCTTCAAGTCTGACTAGACATGGTGTATTAACACTAGACATTATGCGTCAACACTAATTTAAAACTATTAGCAATACCAATAGGACAACCCTAAGGTTCAGCATTACATATCCACTTTCCCAAGTATACAGGCATTGTCAGTAGCTACAACAGACTCCAAGCTTTCACTCAAGTTATACTCTAGTATTCTTCGCTCCTTCCCTGGCAGCTCCATAAAAGTTTATGTAGAGAGGAGAGAGGCAAACGAGATTGGCCAGCACAGATGAGACACTTTCAGAGGAGGAGGATAGGGCTATGATGTGCAGGGAGGAGGAGGGGGCTGTGCTAAGGAATTGTCTCTTTGCGTAAAATTCAAACAAGTTGAAAGGCACATTGCAAGAAAACATTTACAAAAAGGAAAACATTGCAATAAGCATTTAAAATGTTTATTTACTTTTACCTGCAATTGTTTAAGTTAGTGACACGGTCACTATCATTTTGCGCTGCAGCCCAATATATTGGAATAGGTTAAATTTAGGTACTTTATGTAATAGTAGAAAATTGTGAGGATGCATAGTGGAGAAAAAAGCAAAAATAAAAACATATTTTATAGTCAATAGAAGTGTAGGAACTTATTTTTCTTCGTGATGGATATGAGACCGAACAGGAAGTCAGCTGAAATTTCTCATAGTGGGGAAACTGATCGCATTTAAAACTTAACTTATACCATCCTGCACTCTCTCTAAAATAAATAAATATATAAAGATTTTTTTTTTAAAATAAATGTGAGCTTTAATACGTGATTACATGCCAAACATCAGCTTCTCTGTACCCATTTAAAGGGGTTGTAAAGCCAAATTTTTTTTAACCACTTCGCATCCAGGCCAGTTCTGACATTTCTCTCCTACATGTAAAATTCATAATTTTTTTGCTAGAAAATTACATAGAACCCCCAAACATTATATATGTTTTTTTGTTTTTTTTTTAATAATCTTTATTTTAGTTATCAAAGGACAAAAAAAAAACAGAGAACAAGACATGTCCAACAGGTTACAATAGGATAAAATCAATGACCCATCAGGGTCTGGCATGTTCAGTTTGATCATTGAACAAAGATAATAAGAAAGCAAAAATAATAAGAAAAAACAAAAACAGGAAGAGACATCATGGAAAATAGAACACGTCTAGCGATTGTTAGGTGGGATTGACTGAGACAAATTCCCTTCAGCTAGTTGATTACCAACAGCAATCAGGTAGCAAATGTATGGGTGTATTTATTGGATGGGTGGGGGATACCGCACGTTTAATCCCCCCTGGGAGCAACTCCCTTTTCAGGGATGACCCAGGGAGGATCACCTATAGTGATACATTAAAGGTTAGGTCCCCTTCCTGTGGCCGGGTCGGAGAGAGGGGGGCCATAGAACCTCCTACTAACCTCACTCCTCCCCCCACACATTCTAGGGTACCCGGGAGCCACCCCACCCATCCAAGCGAACCTATAAGTAGCTCCTTGAAAATAGGAGGCTTATCCCATGGTTGCTGTATCATTAAGTGTTTACGACCATCAATCTCACACCAGCTTACCACTTAAACTATAAATCATTGAGGTATAGCATATAAGTTGCTTACATTTGCCTTACAATAAACGTTGAAACAATGGGGGACAGTGAAGAGAGAAGAGAGAGGAGGGAAGGTAGGGGGGGGGGACAGGGGAGGGGAGTAATCCAGACGTACCTGTTTTCCAGAAAGTGGATGCAGCCCATTCGCCTCCAAGCACACCGCCTCTGACAAGAGAAGGGAAGCTATATGTTTAGAAGGGTGAGCCCCCTTCGTCTAGGGTCTAGACTGCCTTCGAGCGCGTAGGGTTGGGTCTGCTAATTCTAATAGAGCAATATCTAGACTGGAGGGTATGTCTCTAGAGTCTGTGGTGTATTCAGACCAGGGTGCCCAAATGCCGAGAAACCGTGCTCGGGACCCTCTACATGTCGCTAGCCATTCCTCAGCCTCTCGGACTGCACTCACATCTTTGATCCAGTCTTCTCTTGTGGGGACTTTGGATTGCCTCCAATAAATTGGGAGCAGCCGCCTTGCCACATTCAAAAGGTGAGGCAGTATATTTTTTTTATATTGTTTGAGTGAGATTGGGGGAATATGTAAGAGGAAGTGCATCGGAGAGAGAGGAACCTCTATAGCTGTTATTACTTTTATCTGGTCTTTTATATCAGTCCAGAAGGGTACTATTTTAGGACAGTTCCACCATATGTGGGTGAGCGTTCCTTTATGTCCGCAGCCCCGCCAGCAGAGATCCGACCTGGTTGGATAAATGCGGGCTAGGTCTTCTGGTACCCGGTACCAGCGGGACATTATCTTAAAGTTTGTTTCTTGTACTTTGGAGTCTATGGAGGACGAATGTGTAAGGTAGTATAAATGAGACAGTTGTACGTCAGTGAATTCGGTCCCCAAGTCTCGTTCCCATTTTCTAATGTAAATAGGTTTGGGCAGCTGGGCGGTCGAACCTAGTAGCTTGTATAAGTCTGACACCATATGGGTAATGGGTTCTTCCTGCACAAAAAGTTGCTCAAACGGGGTCAGGGATAGAGGATCTCTAATTGTGTGACCGTGTCTCTCGAAAAAATGATGTAATTGTCTGTACCTCCAAAAATTCATTGGTGAGCCTCGATTTTAGCCTGTAAGGCTTCGAAGCTCAAGAGTTTACCCTCTTTCATAAATTTGCCACAACTGGCGTCTCCATCCGCCACCAAGGGTTCAAAGAAGGCCATTTGTTCACCTGGGGGGAACCATAGGAATCCACCTAAAGGAGCAAGTGGGGACACAGGGGGTGCAATTTTAAGGAGTGAATTCATCCGATCCCAGACTGAGAGCACCTGTGCCGTCAGCGGGGAAGTCGTTTCAGACAGCCCTCTGTGCTCCTTCGGCAACCATGGGGCAAAGGATAAATTCCTGCCTGCCAGGCATTTTTCAAGGGAAACCCATAGTTTTGAGTGGGTGTGGAAACGCCAGTTGAGTATCCTCTGGAGGACAATTGCTCTGTAGTACTGTCTTATGTCGGGAAGCCCTAAACCGCCTTCAGATTTTGGGCGTCTAAGTATCCTTAGGGCCAATCTAGGTTTCCGTGCATGCCATATGAACTCAGCATGCTGGTCATCTTGTCGAAAAAAAGTCTAGGTAGGGGTATCGGTAGCATCTGCAGAAAAAAGAGTATACGAGGTAGTACGTTCATTTTTATTATATTCACCCGTCCCAACCATGTAAAGGCAGTTCGTGTCCAGTGTGATAGGTCTTTCTTAATCGCCATGATCAGCGGGGGGAAGTTAGTCGCATACAGGGTATCGAATCTATTTGTTAGTTGTATCACTAAGTAATGCAGGGATGAGTCTGTCCAGATAAAGGGGAATGCAGCTCGCAGGGATGTGGATAGGTGAGAAGGCAAATGAATGGGCAGGATTTCTGATTTTGAGTAGTTTATCTTAAAGTTGGAAAGAGATCCGAAATGCTTAAGTTCCTTCATCAGGTTAGGCAGTGAAATCAGGGGGTCCAAGAGATGGAATAAAACATCATCGGCATAAGCCGAGAGCTTATGTTCAGTGTTACCTACTTGCAAGCCTTTAATGTCTCTACTATTTCGCACAGTGCGAAGCAACGGCTCCAGCACTAGGGCGAACAGCAGGGGCGAGAGGGGGCACCCCTGTCTCGTGCCATTCCCGATTGGGAAGCTGGGTGAGAGCGTTCCGTTTACCTTCACCTGTGCAGAAGGTGTAGAATATAAAGCCATGATGGAGGATATCATCCTCGGCCCAAGCCCTAGGGACCTGATTACCGCCTCTAGATATGACCAGTCGACACGGTCAAACGCCTTTTCCGCGTCTGTCGAAAGTATGATATAGGGTTGGGGGTCAGAGCGGTACGGGCCCAGTGTATTAGTTGAATTGCCCTGAGGGAGTTGTCCCGTGCCTCTCTACCTACGATGAAACCTGTTTGGTCGGGGTGGATGATTCCAGGCAGGAGGTGTTTAAGTCTGTTGGCTAGGATCTTTGCCAGAATTTTAATGTCCAAATTGAGAAGGGAAATGGGGCGGTAACTTTGGGGGACAGTGGGGTCCTTGCCCTCCTTCGGGATCACAGTAATGTGAGCCAACAGGGCTTCCGATGGGATGGCCCTGCCTCCTGCTATGGAGTTGAAGTACTTGCACATGGGAGCCACTAGCTGCGGGAAGAAGGTTTTGTAATAAGCCTTAGTAAAACCATCTGGGCCCGGGCTTTTCCCATTGGGCAAGGACTCCACTGTTGCCCCCAGTTCAATCGGAGTGATCGGCGATTCTAAATCGGAGCATTGTTCCTCCGTAAGGGACGGGACGCCTGCCGATGCTAGATATTCCTGTATTGCTTTCCTTTTAGTGTCACGGGAGTCAATTGGAAGCTCTGGGTTTATATTATATAAATTAGCGTAGTACTCTCTGAAGCCCGCAGCAATCTTAGAAGATTGCACTAGCAAGTCCCCTGTGGGTGAGTGTAACTTCTAGCGAGCATGCGACCACACTTGTTCCCTTGTTCATAAAATTTGTGGGACATGTATCTAAATTGTTTACGGGATTGGCGATCTAAGAGACGTAGGAACAACTCCCTCAGCTCAGTAAGTTTCCTCAATGCCTCAGCACCCCCTGAAGCTTTATGCTGGAGTTCAGCCTTTTGGAGAGCTGAATGTACTCTCTGGAAGTCTGCTCGAAGCATTTTCTTAAGTTTAGCCCCTTTAGAAATCAGTTCCCCTCTGACCACTGCCTTATGGGCTTCCCAAACCACTCCCTCTCCAGTGTCGTCTGCGAGATTTTCTCTAAAATAGTGGGTTAATGTGCTAGAGATCTCTTCTACTACTACCTCGTCGTCCAGTAAATTTTCGTTTAGTCTCCATGTCCAGGCCCTCTGAGTACCAAAGGGTAGTGTAATGCCAATTGTGATTGGTGCGTGGTCAGAGATGGTGATATTGCCGATGGACACCGTTTGCAAAAGTTCTAGGGCGTTTGGGTCCACGTAAATATGATCTATTCTTGTGTACACATCGTGTACCTTGAAGTAGTAGCTAAAGTCTCTATCTGTTGGGTGCAACGTTCTCCAGCTATCCGTCAGTCAGTGAGATTGGAGTGTCTTACGGAAGTGCGTGAGAAAAATATATGAGTGTGGGGGTCTCGCGTGGGATGTATCTATCAAGGGGTCTGGACTGATGTTAAAGTCTCCCCCTATGATCAAGAGGCCATCTTTAAATTCGGCCAATTGATCCAGAGTCGTGTCGATAAAAGTGAGCTGGTTGGCGTTGGGGGCGTAGATCGTCGCAAACGTGTAGGTGAGATCTGCAATTTTGCCTTTCAAAAATACGTATCTACCCAAAGGGTCGGTTTTATAGTCAGTGGGCTGAAAGGGGCATGATTTGTGTATGGCAATGGCTGTACCTCTAGACTTGGACACTGGGGAGTTGCTCAGGAACCACTGATTAAATAGGTGAGTAGGTAATTTGGGGAGCGACTGGGGTGTGAAGTGGGTCTCTTGTAGAAAGACCACCTGAGTCTTCAATCGTTTTAACTCCCCCCATAGTTTGTTGCGTTTGAACGGGGAGCAAAGACCCCGGACATTATATGAGCTTACCTGTAGAGTATCCATATGTAGGTCTGAGAATGGACGTACCAGTCTGGGAGGCGGTGTGCTTGGTGCGAAAGTCGATGCGACGGATCACTCCTGGGAAGGGGAGAGAGGGAGGAAAGGCGGGGAGAAGTAGAGAAGAAAGACAAAGATATGAGAAACCAGAGATAAACACATAACGAACAACATATCCAAAGCCACTCGGACTTGTATAACATCTGAGGGTCATGTTCTTAATCCCGTCCCCTATGGGGGGGGGATCAGACCACGAACCCTGGGTCCCAAAAGGGGAATAAAACCTAGGGAAAAAAAAAAGAAAAACCACGAAGGTTGGCCTATGTGGGGGAACGTGAGCCAACAAGGGGGAAGGCGAGAGGGCACCACCACGTCCGTATACCGCACCTAATAGTGTGCAGTATAGGGAGGAAATTCAGATGAATTAAATTGGGTAATGTCTCCAGTTAAGTGAGCTTAAGCAATGTCCAGGGCAAATAGTGAACGTGCTCCTAGCATGTATCGGTTATGTCTAGCTAGGTAGTTGTATCTAACCGGAGTTAGAGGCTTAAAAGTGATAGGGCGGGACTGGGTCAAAAGCATCTCAGGTACTCGAGTAGTATCGAGTTTGGGAGGCCAGAAGGTGTTTCAAGGGAGAGTGAAAAAAGAGGGCCAACATGATGGGACAGGCCAAGGCAGGCCATCAGTCTCTCAGAGTTGCGGGGCCTGGTGAGGAGTCAGGCGTTTGACGTCGCCGGTCTCTTCTGCGGTTCCTGCGAGGGGCTGGAATCCATGGTTGGGAAAGTGGAAGCTTGAGTGCCGGAAAGTCCGAGGCGCCGCGCCAATCTGGAAAGTCTACAGGATCTAATCCCAGTGAGGACAGAAAGTACGGCAAGTCGTCTTTGTTGCGTAAGGTAACAGTTTTGCCTTCCTTGGTCACCTGAAGGAAGAACGGGAAGCCCCAACGGTATGACAGGCCTGCATCTTGTATGGCTTCTAGCAGTGGACGAAGTGCCCTTCGCTGCATAAGAGTACGTCTGGAAATGTCCTGGTAGAATGCAAGCTGGGCACCATCAAAGTCGAAATAGGGCTTGCCTCGCATTTTCTGCATTATGCGATCTTTTAATGTGTATTTGTGTAGCTTACATATGACATCTCTGGGATTATTCATGTCTTGGGAAGGGGGCCTAAGGGCCCTATGCGCCCGGTCTATCTCGATAGCAACTGTGTTTGGGAGCCCCAGTATTTCTCTGAAGATACCCTCCAGGGTTGGTATAATGTCTTTGGCTCCGGTCACCTCAGGCAGGCCTCTGATCCTGATGTTAGCCCTGCGGCTGCGATTTTCCATATCATCTAATTGGCAGAGCAAGGCCTCAATCTGATGATCTTGTGTGGTGCACTTGTCTTGCAGCATGGTAATAACAGGGAGAGTGTCATCAAATCTTTGTTCCAAAGTTTCTAGTCTGCCCCCCAGGTGAGAGGTGTCTGCCTTCAGTTGTGCTATGTCCTCCTTGAGGGCCTTCTCTACCCTGTCAGCAAACTTTTCTAGGTCATCCTTAGTGGGGAGAGACCAAATATGGCGTCTGATATCCATGTCCTCCAGGGGGTCTGGGGCTTCGGGGCCTCTGTCCATGGAAGCAGCAGAGCTTGGGGAATGAGGGGGGAGTGAACCACTCACCGAACCTGGAGAAGGTATAGGGGATCCGGTGGTCTGTGGTGGCTGAGCAGCAGCAGTCTGCGCCTTGCTCGATTTCAGGGCCTTCCCGGTCGGCGCCATCTTTGCAGCCTCGCGGCTCTGTACCCGGGTCCCGGACAGGAACGAATCCAGTTGACCCTGCCTGGATCGGTCACTCCGCTGTGGGTATGAGGATGTCCGGTGCCTCTGGGACATGTCAGGAGTCGGCTGGCTGTGATATTTCCTGGAATGGCTGTGATCAGGTGCGGCGGCGGGACGGAGCTGCAGCGATGCACGTCCTCACTCCTCCATTGCCAGGACACGCCCCCATATATATGTTTTTAGCAAAGACCCTAGAGAATACAATGGCGGCCGTTGCAACTTTTTATCTCGCACGGTATTTGCGCAGCAATTTTTCAAACACATTTTTTTGGGGAAAAAAAAATAGTTTCATGCTTTAAAAAAAAAAAAACATTAAAGTTAGCCCAATTTTTTTTGCATAATGTGAAAGATGAAGTTACGCCGAGTAAATAGATACCTAACATGTCACGCTTCAAAATTGCACACGCTCGTGGAATGGCCCCAAACTTCGGTACGTAAAAATCCCCATAGGTGAAGCTTTAAATTTTTTTACTGGTTACATATTTTGAGTTACAGAGGAGGGCTAGGTCTAGAATTATTGCTCTCGCTCTAACGTTCGCGGCGATATCTCACATGTGTGGTTTTAACACCGTTCAATTCATATGCGGGCAGGACTTACGTATGCGTTTGCTTCTGCGTGTGAGCACACGGGGACAGGGGCGCTTTAAATTTTTTTTTTTTATTGTTAATTTTGTTTTTATTTTTTTAGTTTGACACTTTAAAAAATAAATCACTTTTGATCACTTTTATTCCTATTACAAGGAATGTAAACATCCCCTGTAATAGGAATATGGCATGATCGGTCCTCTTTACAGTGAGATAAGGGGTCAATAAGACCCCACATCTCGCCTCTAGGCTGGGAAGCCTGAAATAAAAAAAAAAAATTGACGATCTCGGCTTCCCAGCCGAGGCGCCGCCATTTGTTTGAATGCAGAGGTTGGGCGTGATGTCATAACATCGAGCCTGGCCTCCAAAGGATCATAGAGACTCCGGCAACCATCTGGTCCACCAGAAATCTCTATGATCACCATCTGGGGCCAGTGGATCCTGTCTCCGACTCACCGATGGAAGCGGTGAGTCGGTAGAAGCACCAGAGGGTGGCGGGAGGGGGGGCGTCCCCTCTCGCCGCCCATAAGAACGATCAAGCGGTGGAACATCCGCTATGATCATTCTTATGGTGTAGGGAATCGCCGGCACTAAAAGAAGATATCTGAATGATGTCTGTAGCTGCAGGCATCATTCAGATATACCCCCACAAAGTCAAGGACGTCCCTGGACGTACCTTGGGCAGGAAGTGGTTAATCAATATCCTATCTATATGTTGCATACATCAGTAATCTAGCTGTTATTTCTCCTGAATTTTTTTATTTACCTGTTATATACGTATTTTTTTTCTGCACTTCCTCCTTGACTCTCTATGATATCTTCGGCTTCCGGTTTTTGGAGCGCACTCCCTGCTGCAACATCACGTCTTCATAGGAACTACAATTTCCTTGATGCTTAGTGGCATTGAACATACGCAGTGCCGCTTTTTTGCTGTGTGAAAGAATGAGAACGAGCCTTGTTCTTATGTCTTTCACAGCCTTCGGTGCACAGGATAGCTCCCAGCAGCCACGCCCATTCCCGCCTCCCCAGCACGCCCATAGTCTTAATAAACACATAGTAGTTAAGATGGCATGGGAGGCGGAGCTACAGCATCTTAGACACGCCCGCGGCTCCCCTGCCTCCCATGCCTGTGAACGCCGACAGCATCTCACCGCAGGCATGTAGACCCAAGGGAGGGGGCACGCACGTATAGTAAACCCCAGGCAGAACGGCTTGGATGAGAGGGCAACCTTGTAGAAGAGGAACAGGAAGTTTCAAAATCACACACCAAAAGGAGGCATTTAAAAAGAAAAACGAAGGAAAAGGTAAGTGAACCAACAGTACGCTATCTTAAAGGAACAGGATTAAAAAAAAAAAACGAACCTTTAGTATCACTTTAAGGTCTCCCTGCAAATATTGTTTTTTCTTTCTTGTAGCCCTTTTAAAGCAAGTAGGTTATAAAATGTTGTAGACTGCTAATGAAGAATTGTAAATCATTAAGCTTGGGAAGCATGGTTACCTTGTATCATAGCTACTCGGGTAATTGCTTATACTCATAATTAATTTTAATCCCTTAATTTCTTATTAAGTGTCAAGGAACATTTCCTGAGAAATGGTGATAAAATCTGCCGCCATACTTCACACACCCAGATAGACTAATCATTAAAAAAAAATGTTAAAGCTGAACTCCAGGAAGAAAAGATTCTTTTTACATTTGCCATGTAAATATAAACTGTGTTTTATTGATGCCTGTCTAATGTGTGGCTTTTGCTCCATTTGGAAAATGCTTACTTTTATTTAGCCTGTACAGCCCTGCAAGTGCCAAACATCTGGCACAGAGACCTACAGTTCTGGATGTAGTACAGCTGTGAAAGTGAATGCATCGCTCATTTTGTACCTCGTCCATACAAAAAAAGTCTTGCATTCATTTCACTGAATACAAGATGTTCTGTGATTGTACAAGGGGAGATCATGACATTCATCTGCACCTCCTCCATTTACAGAACACCTTATATTCGGTGAAATAATGCACAATTTTTTTGAAGGTGGAGAGTGAGAGACCTGCTCGCTATCAGAGCTGTACTACAGCCAAAATCTATGTCCATTGGGATCACAAAAAGGAAGAAAAATAGACGCATGCAATCTCTTTGGGTGGACTGACATGGGGGGATATACGCCCGTTCACATCAGCATTTACCTGATCCATCCCGTTTGTGTATGCAAAAACGAAACAGGATGCAAAACTTTTTTTATTTGTTTTTGCAGACCTGCACAGACTTATATATAGGAGGATGTAAACTAACGCACATTCATTTTCATCCATCCATCGAGGTATATTTTGTTCTGTATACATCTGTATGAAAGGGGCAGAAATCTCTTAGCTAGATGTTGTTCAACACTTAGAGTACTGTACAGGCGGAATAAAAGTAAGAGTTTTCCCTGAATGCAGCAGAATCCACACATGGGACAGTTGTCAATAGAAATAGTTTATATTTACATAGCAAATGTAAAAAAAAAAAATAAAAAATTCCCGGAGTTCAGCTAAAATGAAACACCCTACAGAAATCAATACATATGCTTGTTGACCCTCCTATGTTCGATACATGTTTCTTGTCTGAATGTCTATCATCATTTATGGGCTTGACAACATTTGAAAATCAGTGCTTTATTTTTGCGGTCCTGCTAATATGTACGCTAAGATGTCTATTTTTTGAAATGTTAGTCAGACGATTGTCACCAGCGTTCATTCAGGCTGCATGAATTTTCCCTGTGTTTTACCCAATACTTTGTAATACTAATGATTGTCAACTCCATCTAGTGGTCAAAATGCAGTAAATATCTGATTGAGCTATTTAGGTGAAATATACTGCATTTTGGCCACTAGAAGGAGCTGATGATCATAGAAAGTCATACTATTGGAGAGTATGAGGAAAATTCTTGCAGCTTTGACAAATACTTGTGAGTTATTAATGCATTGCGTAATTAATGGGCAGTGAAAGTAAATATCTTTAAAATTAAATATATATCATTAATCTGAAAAGGAATGGTTATAAAGGTATTTGGTTAGGTCAGTGTCATTCACGCTATAATGCTGCTAATATGTGGAGGACATATCTGAATGAGGTCTCAACTATATATCTTAAAACATTTCCAAGTGTTCCTTAATAATTATAAAGACAAAATCACTGCTCAAACTTTGCTTTGTTTACGTCCCCCCCCCCCTTCCCAAGCATGCTGAATGGCAAAGTAGGAGCACCTGAACCTTGAAGTGGTCATTTCACTTCTCCCCCTTATGTATATATGGGGGGAGAGGGCTTGGAAAAGCCTTTTAAATCTAATTTCCCTTTTTAATGTAGAACCACAAATGGCACACCGTACTTCATAGGGTAACTTTCTTTTTTTTTTTTTTAACCATGCTGTATCTTAAAAGATTGAGATATCACTGAAGTGCTTCTTTGTATTTATTTATTTATGTTTCCTTGCATGAACTGCCTGTCTCATCCCCCCACCAGCACACACACACACACACACACACACACACACACTAATTTCAGTGTGATACAAATCTGGACATCGACTAGGCCAGTCCATAATCCTCCATTTTTTTTTTTTTTTTTTTCTTTTTGAGCCATTCCTTGGTGGACTTGATGATGTGCTTCGGATCATTATCATATGGAAATAACTATTTTCAGTTCAACTTCAACTTTCAAACAGATGATTTTACATTAAGAATACATTATTATGATGCATATTTCATAGCTTAGGCCCTAAAGCACCAAAACAATGTAAACTGTAACATTTACACCACCATACAGTTTGTATAGGATTCTTTTCCTGAAATGTCATCTCTGGTTTGCGCCAAACCAATGTCTATTTTCACTGTGACTAAATAACTATTTTCGATTCATTAGGCTGCAGCACATTGTTTCAGAATGCCTGGACTTTGCCCATGGGTCGATGGCAGACTTTAGTATTGCTCTATTTTTTTTATAATTGTAATCTCTCTCCAATTGTAGAATTACTTGCAAATACTGCAATATATTTTTGGGGTTCTTGCAAATGTCTTTTTGAAATCCATGCCACTTGTCATTTATTTTCCTTACAGTGGAATGATTCATTTCAAATAATTTGCCAGACTCCCGGACATCTACAACCTTTTTTTCTGTGGGCCCTAGAGAGCTCTTTTGATCGCCAGTAGCAAAGAGAACACCAGACCCTAGATATCTGAATTTTAAATATGGCAAGTTCCACCTGTACTATAACAGATTGATGCCACTCCAAGACCACAGTATCAGTCATACCTCTCTGACATGTTTCACATTGGGCGTAATTGTAGAGAGTTCTGCTTGCATTGTTCCTAAGAAGGTTCTATTCATAGAAAACTAATCTGGAACACCTAGTTTCATTAAATTTCATTTAACCTGTTCCCGCTGGCCATACGCATATATGTGGCCTCTTGGCAGATGGGCTTTAATGCTGAGAGGCCGCATATATGCAGGGAACACGCCCTGTGCGCTCTCCAAGCACAGATACCGGCAAGAACTGGAAAGCTCCCAATGCCTATTTTGCGATCGAGAGCTTTCCGATCACGTGACCCCTGTGTCGAGCAATCACATCGGTCACATGACCGGAATGCCCACCTCCGCCTCCCGGTACTTAGGGCTGGTCGGCGGGAAGGGGCTAAAGAGGATTCAAAGTGGTGGTGAGTTGGGGTGTCCACATGAGAAATTAGCATTTCTTTTAGATCAGTCTTTCTCAAAATTTTTAACCCAGAAGAACCATTGAAGTAGTTGTCAGGTTTCAGGGAACCCCTGCTAAAATCTATATCTACAACTGACAATAAATTAGCAAGGTCAAAAAGTTATGATGAACAAAAGAATAGGAAGAATTTAATAAAATGTCAGTAATTAATCACAATAAAATTACATTTTAAAATAATAATTTCCAGAAAAGAAACACAGCCGCCATTTGCCTTGGTAGTTCGTATGAGAAGTGTCTCCTTACAATGGTGATCAGTGGGAAAGGTACCTTCTATATCAATATTCAGTAAGAAGAAGAATGCCCCATGTGGCTGTCAGTGAAAAGAATGCACCATTGCATTGGCGGTTGTGGGAAGAATGCCCCTCTAACATTGGTGGTCGATACCAATCTTACAGACAGCTTAAAAAGATGATGCCACTGGTTCTGGCTCTGCCATTTAACATGATTGTAAATATATATTTATTTAAAATAACATAACAAACCTGTTATACTAAGCTGCTCTGTGCAATTGAATAGTATTGAATAGAGGGACCCTCCTTTTCTGGGGTCCTCTGATGGTGCTCCGGTGGACTTACTCCTGAACCGGGCTGTGTGCGTCTATAGAGACACACAGCGACTGAAGGCAGAAGGAACCAAGCCTGTGATAGAGGGGAGAAGAGGTGCTGCAGACAGCGATGGAACGAGAATGGACTTGGTAAGTGTTTAAGGTTTGAGAGGGTGTAATATGCATTAAGGAACCCCTAGCAACCTCGGGAGGATTCCTGGTTGAGAATAGCTGGTTTAGATTATGCAAATGATTCACCATGTCAGTTTTATGCATTATTTGTTCAATGTGTTTATCTGCAGGCACTGTCTGAATGAAGATATAATGCTCAAATATGTTTAAAAAGTCAACAGTTTAAAAATGTTATTGCACGTGTTGTATAAATTGGGTCCCCCATACTATGTGGTCCTATTGGTTTGTGATTGATAATTATTAACACAGCATTGTTTTATTTTAGCAGTTTAAGGATTTTTGGGTTTAATAGCTTGTGAACCCCCTTTGGTTTAATATGCCAAAGTTGTTGACCAACCCTTTTGTATTTCTTCTAGTTCATAGTTCTGCAAGAGTACAGGCAGTCTATTTATTAAAGAAGCAGCCAGTTTTGTTTGTGGTGTGAGGTGGTACTATGCTGGATCAGCATAACTCTGCAATTGTTGACTGACTTGTATTTGTAACATTTAGGTAATTGAGTGTAAAGTAAAAGAGCTCACATATTTAATACAGTCATGAATTAACTGATTATACCTAGTTTAATTCCAGCATTTACTGAGTTTCTAAAATGCAACAAGCTATTAAAATAAATATTTTATGTTCATAGTTGAAATATAACATCACAATTAAAGGCTTAGCTGATCCCTCACTTATAACTTTTTTATGCACATGTTTGAAACCAAATATGCCATACCCTGCTAACTGCATGTTGATCCCCACTTTATTATTCTGCAGTGTTATACTTTTTTCCCAAGTATAGTTAAAGGCGATTTAAAACTTATTTTTGTTATAATACAGTATGCAGTTTAATTTTACAGTGGATGAAATGAATAAGAATTGTTCTTCAAAAGTAAATAACATTTTAACTGAACTTCATATCAATTACACAAATTGTTTTAGATGCACCAGATTACCCCAATTGTTAACTTTTTAGGCAAGAGGAGAAGCCAATGTTACATACATGGTGATCATGCAGAAAGGTAACCTGAAGTATCTCTTCATGTGCAGGATCGTTCTGAGAAATCCTGGATAGCCCTTTTGCATGGGGAAGTGAAAGAGCTTAACATAATGTAATATTAATTGCCTTCAACCTTCTAGCAATCAAACTGTGAACCAAAAACACAAGTCCCCCACTTTGGATTTTTGAGAATTTGCATGTCAAATCAATAAGGCAGGCCATAGATGGGTCCTTTTGGGAACCTACACTAAGCAACTATCATAAATTTGATAAATTGAATACAAATTTAAAGTGGAAACGTCTCCCTGATGATGTCACTTGTGGCGAAATGCGTTAGTGGGCCTTAGGGAGTTACATCATCACATACTGCGACCGATTAGAGGAGCGGAGCCAAATTAGGACAGCCCATAGGAACGATGAATATACTCTCTATATGTGCTGTGAAGCCAATTCTGGCCCTTCTATTTTGTAAGTGTATAGGCTGTATTTTTCATAAACATTTTATGGGGTATTACACTATGGAAGTGCTTCCCTTTGTTTTTTGAGTAACATTGCGGTTCAAGTGTCTGGAGCAGTAGCAATCCATTGGCTGGAGGGTGGCCTTAATTAACCGTATAAGCGCTGACTGACCATTTGCTGGATAAGTAATGGTCATCTCTTTTCTGTTAAGCGGCTGATCCCCCTGGTTTCTTCACGGGTGCAGTTTACACACTGGGTTCTGCACCATTGTGGGATTGTTGGAAGATTCTGTATTTTTGTTGGACTCTTTTCTTTGAACTTGCACAGGAATTTTTTCCTTTTGGATCACATTTAGGACTTTTTTTTTATTCAGGCACCTGGCACCTTGTATTTATTCCTATGTTTTTGTTTATGATTTCTAAGGCAATTTATTGTCATTATTTTTAACACAGCGATACACTACAGATTTTATATAAAGTGAGAACATGAGAACATAGCTTTCCCGGACTCCTCCTGACAAGCGGCAATCAGGACAACCTGAATGAAAAATGTATACCAATAATGGCACCCTGTGGGGATAATAACATGTAACAAACTGGCACTGATGACAGATTTCATTCACATTCATACAACAGGCAGTCGGTGCCTGTGTGCAGATGCCCACCATTGAACTTCATTGTTCAAGTTTTACAATATGGGCTATCTTAAGTTCGAGGGTAAGGAAGGCCCCTTGCACAGATGACCTGCATTTTGGGTCTTTGTACCTGAACGCACAGGGCTGTAAGTGCAGGTAGCACTTAGGACAGCATTCAGCCCCATAGACATTGACAGGCTGCAGGAAGCAGAGCTGGACATTGCATCTGTCTCTCCTGGGCGCACTAAAATGCCAGGAGGGATGCTCTGCACCTAGACAGCCCTGTGTGTAAGGTGTCTAAAATGTAAAAGGATGTTTTTGTTACGGGTTAGACTAATGATTAGGGTTAGCAATGGTTTTTGGGGGTCAGGAGGTGCCAGTTAGTTCTAGGTTGGGATTCTCTCTATCTATCAGTGTATGGTTGTGGCCAAAAAGCTTAATTTTGGTCTCATCACTCCAAATGACTTTGTGCTAGAAGGTTTGAGGCTTGTCTCTGTGCTGTTTGGTGTATTGTA
Source organism: Aquarana catesbeiana (assembly GCF_042186555.1). Classification (NCBI taxonomy): domain Eukaryota; kingdom Metazoa; phylum Chordata; class Amphibia; order Anura; family Ranidae; genus Aquarana; species Aquarana catesbeiana. The sequence goes on from NC_133324.1 coordinate 274,837,409, forward strand.
AGTGGGGTACTTTGTGGCATTTGCATAGTAATGGCTTTCTTCTGGCGACTTGATGATGTAGCCCATCTTTCTTCAAGTGTCTCCTTATTGTCTTGAAACAGCCACACCACATGTTTTCAGAGAGTCCTGTATTTCACCTGAAGTTATTTGTGGGTTTTTCTTTGCATCCCGAACAATTTTCCTGGCAGTTGTGGCTGAAATTTTAGTTGGTCCATGGTTCGGTTTCAACAGAACCCCTCATGTTCCACTTCTTGATTAGAGTTTGAACACTGCTGATTGGCATTCTCAATTCCTTGGATTTCTTTTTATATCCCTTTTCTGTTTTATACAGTTCAACTACCTTTTCCCGCAGATCCTTTGACAATTCTTTTTCTTTCCCCATGACTCAGAATCCAGAAATGTCAGTGCAGCACTGGATGAAAGATGCAAGTATCTTTCAGGAGTCCAGAAATGCATTGACCTTTTATATACACACACTAATTACAAGCAAACCGATCACAGGTGAGGATGGTTACCTTTTTAATAGCCTTTCAAACCCCTTACGGCACATGCTCCTGAAGAAACGGCACGTGCGGCTGTTTCTTCAGATCGCATATGCACCGATGATATCATCGGCGCAGTATACAGTAAGTATCTCCAAAACTGTGCACATTTAGGAGATATTTACAGTACCTATAGATGAGCCTTATTCTAGGGAGGGTATGCAACCTCTTTAAGTGTTTTAAATGTTAAAACTTGGTGGTAAAATTCCACCATTCAGAGCTTAGTTTTAGGTTAATAACTAGATGTAACCTCACACCACAGGTCACACTATTAGCCCCACTTCCTCCCAGAGCCTTATAAGGCACTTTCTCCCACCGTTTTGCCACAAGGACTTCACTACAGGAAAGTCAACACCTGGGTTGTTTGTATCCATAGAAGGATACACCTTAACACATGCTACTTCATGTGAGTACTCCACAGCAGCGGTCCCCAACCTTTTTGGCACTGGGGACCGGCTGTGTGCAAAAAAAATTGTGCCAAGGCCCGGGAGGGCGGGGGATTAGGCACGCACGGGGGTAAGCGATTTTTTCCAGGCAATTTGTCAGGGCAATGGCTGGTGTTAGCGCTTCAATCATCTCAGCATCATGTTTTGTATTGTGTCAGGATGATTGCAACGCATTATTTCTATCATTGCATTGTAATATAAAATGAAATAGTTCAACTCACCATAATGCAGAATCAGTGCGAGCCTTGAGCGTGTCACTTGTCACCATCGCTTGTCACTTGCCACTATGCCTGCCACCAGATGGGGATGTCACTGGCCATAATGCCTGCCACCAAATGGGGATGTCACTTGCCACGCTGGCTGCCACCAGATGGAGATGTCATTTGCCACTATGCCTGCCCCCAGATAGGGATGTCACTTGCCACTATGCCTGCCACCAGATGGAGATGTCACTTACCACTATGCCTGCCCCCAGATAGGGATGTCACTTGCCACTATGCCTGCCACCAGATGGAGATGTTACTTGCCATGCTGCCTGCTAGCTTCATGGGGATTGCCACAGTTACCTGGCTGCCACCCAAAAAATAGCAATTTGTCATTAATTCATTTACATGTAAAATCAAGCTCTACCCCCAAGCATTGCAGAGTACTTCCAGCCAGCCCTGTAAGTAAGGGGGGAACAGCGGTGCGGCAATGAGAGATGATATCTCTCTCCCCCACCCCTGCACCACTGACATTACTTGTCTGTTCCGCGGCCCGGAAGCAGAGGTGCCACGGGTGAACAGCCATTGGGCATGGCTGTTTTACCACGTGATCGCCCGTGATGAAGTCACAGCCGATTACAGATAGTACCTCCCCACTTTGTGCGAGCGCACGTCGGTGGCAGCGTCAGGGCCGTCTTTAATTTTGATTGGGCACTGGGCAAACATTTTCTTGGGCCCCCCCCTCCATTCTGAGACATACAAAAAATAGCAGGTAGACTCAAAATCAGTTCACTGCAGCGGATCACGCAGCGATTGCAATTGTTTGCCAGAGGTTACAGCCTATCCTTACTGCTCACTGGCTGGTTTCTAGAGGTTACAACACATAATTTCTGCTTGCCGATTGGTTGCTAGAGGTTAATGTACATTATTAGCGCTCACTAATTGGTTGCTAGGGGTTATACAGCACATCATTACCACTTACTGATTGGTTGCTAGAGATTAAAGCAGATCACTACTGTTCGCTGATTGGTTGCTAGAGGTTAATGCACATCATTACCTCTCACTGAGCAGTGGAGCAATCCCAAATAATTGAGCAAGTAAAGGGGCACATTAATGCACATACTACAGGAGAGTGTCAGAGAGTGCAGACATACTACAGGAGAGGTTCAGAGACTGCGGACATACTGCAGGAGACAACCAGAGACTGCGGACATACTGCAGGAGATTACCAGAGACTGTGGACATACTGCAGGAGACAATCAGAGACATACTGCAGGAGACAATCAGAGACTGCGGACATACTGCAGGAGACAATCAGAGGCTGCGGACATACTGCAGGAGACAATCAGAGGCTGCGGACATACTGCAGGAGACAATCAGAGGCTGCGGACATACTGCAGGAGACAATCAGAGACTGTGGACATACTGCAGGAGACAATCAGAGACTGCGGACATACTGCAGGAGTCAATCAGAGACTGCGGACATACTGCAGGAGTCAATCAGAGACTGCGGACCTACTGCAGGAGACAATCAGAGACTGCGGACCTACTGCAGGAGACAATCAGAGGCTGCAGACATACTGCAGGAGACAATCAGAGGCTGCAGACATACTGCAGGAGACAATCAGAGGCTGCAGACATACTGCAGGAGACAATCAGAGGCTGCGGACATACTGCAGGAGATTACCAGAGACTGCGGACATACTGCAGGAGATTACCAGAGACTGCGGACATACTGCAGGAGATTACCAGAGACTGCGGACATACTGCAGGAGACAATTGGAGACTGCGGACATACTGCAGGAGACAATCAGAGACTGCGGACATACTGCAGGAGATTACCAGAGACTGCAGGCATTATACAGGAGATGGTCAGAGAACTTTCAGCAATGCACAGCTTTACAGTTGAATGACACAGCTCAGTGTTTAAACATTCAGGCATTTTATGGGTGTAAGGACATACCTGGCCAGCCAAACTAACTACATACATTCAGCTGTGTGGGCGGGGCTTCCACTCTCTGCTCTCACTACAACAGCCGGGAGCTCCACTGATGCTTTGTTGGGGGGCCCATGTCACCTGTGAATTGGGGCCCCGATGACAGCTTTGCAGAGCGCACAGACGACACGGGAGGATGTATTCCCGCACTAGTCAGCTGAGGGGGGCGAGGCCGGAAGCTCCACTGACGCTCTGACCCCACCCACGTGCAGCCTGTGTACTCGGAATAGAGCGTCTGTAGTGAGAGCCAGTGATCGGAGTGGGAGTGTCATTGGAGCTCCTGGCCCCACCCCCCGACCTCTGTATTCACCAGCCGGTATAGAGGGGGCGGGGCCGGGAGCTCCACTGACGCTCCCACTTCGATCACTGGCTCTCGCTACAGACACTCTTTTCCGAGTATACAGGCTGCACGTAGGCGGGGTCAGAGCGTCAGTGGAGCTCCCGGCCCCCGCCCCCTCTCAGCTGGCTAGCGCGGAATACATCCTCCTGTGTCCTCTGTGCGCTCTGCAAAGCTGTCATCGGGGCCCCAATTCACGGCTAGCGCGGGCCCCCCATCAAAGATTGGGCCCAGGGCAAGTGCCCCGTTTGCCCTGCGCTAAAGACGGCCCTGGGCAGCGTGTTCCCGGGAAGCCTGCTTGTCCCCAACGCTGGTAAACAGCCATTAGCTGGTGGCTGTTTACCACGTGATTGGCTGTGATCCTTTCATCCTGTCATCCTTTCACAGCCAATCACTAAATGTAAACACAGAGCGGTAATGAGATGTTATCGGGGTCTCCTCACACCGATCGTGTGTGAGAAGGAGATTGCAGTAACATCTCGTTACCGCTTACAGTGTACACCAATCAAACTGATTGCCCCCCCCAATAAAGAGGACCTGTCACCACCCATCAAAGTACCTGTCACAGTCCATCTGAGTACCTGTCACCAGCCCATCAGAGTACCCGAGTACCTGTCACCAGCCCATCAGAGTACCCGAGTACCTGTCACCAGCCCATCAGTGTACCCGAGTACCTGTCACGAACCCATCAGCATACCCGAGTACCTGTCACCAACCCATCAGAGTACCCAAGTACCTATCTGCAGCTCATCTAGTTACCTGAGTACCTGTTTCCAGCCCATCAGAGTACCCGAGTACCTATCTGCAGCCCATGCTTCATAGAATATACTTTGGGGTGTTTGCTTTCTAAAATGGGGTCATTTTGTGGGTAATTCCACTGTCCTGGTGCTCAAGGACCTTCAAAAGTGTGATAGGTAGGAATGACATGAGATGTGTAATTTTATGCTCCTAGAACGCCTGAAGGTACTACTTCAATGTTGGGCCTCTGTATGTGGCCAGGCTGTGTAAAAGTCTCACACATGTCTCACACATGTAGTATCGCCATACAGGGTGAGTAGCAGAATGTGTTTTGGGGTGTAATTTTTGCTATATACATGCTATGTGTTAGAAATATCTTATAAATTGACAACTTTGTGTAAAAACAAAAAAAAAACAAATGCGTTTTCATTTTTTTTTCCACGTTTTCCAAAAACTTCTGGAAAAAAATGAACCATTCAAAAGACTCATTATGCCTCATAGATTATATGTTGGGGTGTTTACTTTCCAACATGGGGTCATTTTGTCGGCAATTCCATTGTCCTGGTGCTCCAGGGCCTTCAAAATTGTAATAGGTGGTTGAGAAATGAGATGTGTAATTTATGCTCGTAGAACACCTGAATGTGCTATTTCAATGTTGGGCCTTTGTATGTGGCCAGGCTGTGTAAAAGTCTCACACCTGGTATGCTCTGTGAGAGAAATAACCTGTTAATATGACAACTTTGTAAAAAAAACAACAAAATCTTCATTTTGCAAAGAAGTTGGAGAGGGAATGACAAGGACTTCTCCAATTAAGTCCTACCTCACCCAAAAAAAAATAGTTGTGGACTATCACGGTACCTCATGAACGCATACACGGTAAGTAAAATTTCAATTTATTCAAAATGTAGACATATTAAAAAATCTATATATATACACAATATAGATTAACAACAATATAATAAGGAGATGTTACAATACAGTGTTAGTTGGGATAACAATTTAAAGCGCCTGCAAAGGTGAATGAACGCTCTTACCCCCCCAGGCCTTAATGAGGCACATACGTATAAACATTTTCTTTAGTGGACCAGTGGTATCCCAGATAACCCGTCTCTGCCTTCGCTCTCCATTGGTTTCCCACATAGTCTTTATTTTACACTGATAGTGTCATTAACAATTTTTTCTTGCCCTTCTCCTCTCCCCCTCCCCCCCATTCCCCTTTTTCCCCCCTTCGTTTCCCTTCCCCCTTTTTCCCCCCAGGATTTCTTTATCACGCCTTATGAATATTGTATTAGACATGACAGATCCTCAATTCACTTGCAAAGAGATTCCTTCTTTCCAATCTGTATTGTGTACTTTCATTCTTTTGGTTGGCTTGTTAAAATACTGTATACAAAAAATGTTTTTTTGCATTGATGCTGTAATGCTTATCTTATTCAATGTATTCTATGTTAGGATGCAAGCATCCATGCCAGTGAAATGAATTCTTCCTTCCCTGGCTGGACGCAGTGCTTCCCTGACACCTCTCTGTGACTCAAGTTTGCTCTATACATTATACTCTCCTCCCATCAAGACGGCGTGAGGAGTTCATTCTCTCCCTTGTGGCGGGCATGCGACTTTCCAGCAGTGGTCGGGCTTCCCTCATTGGGTGGGCTCTGCCCCTGCTTCCTGACGGTGACGCGCACTGCGTCACCAATACTGGGGCTATGCGCATGCGCAATAGAGGAGGGCCGGACCCGGTGACGACGGCGTTTGACGCACACAGCGCTGTACGTCTTCCGGGTTGGGGGTACATAAGACAGCCACTATGACTGCCTTATGTGGACGGCATACACCCAGAGGTTCCCGACCTATCAGCAGACTCATAGTAAGTAATCAGCTATTGTGGGGGCCATTCCGTTTTTTCCCTTATTCCTTTGAGCTAGATGATGTACAAGCCACGGTGCACCTCTCTCTTGGAGGATCCCGTGGCTACATCATCCCCCAATAACAATTTGTTTGTAACATTATACCCTTTTCCCTAAGGGCTCCTCTGTTGGCTTATATATGCTGAAGTATCTTCCCAAAGTGGTCGCTGGTAATTAACTCCTACCCCTGGGTGCCAGCAACAACTGATTTTTATGGTTTTAAGCAAGCACTGGTGGGTTATGCTTCATTCCTACATTAAGGATTATCAACTTCACCAGTGTGGAGGGCTATTTCTAATCTGCTCCCCCATCTCTCTGGCCATCATCCTCTCCTCCCCCCCCTCTTCCTCCCCCTTTTCCCCCTTTTCTGCCTCCTCCATTTTTTCCCCCTTTCCCCCCCTTTTCCCTTCCTTTCCCCCCCTTTTTCCCCATTCCCCTTCCCCCCCCTCTTCCTTCCCTCCCCCCTCCCTTTTTTACCCTTCCCCATCCTTTGTCCCACTACTTCCCTTCCCCTTCCTTTTTTCCCCTCTCTCTCTTTCTTGTCTCCTCTTCACCCCCTCCCTCTCCCTCTACCCTTCTCCCTGTCCCTTTTCATTCTCTTTTTCCCCCTTCCCCCCCCCCCCTTTCCACCTTTTTCTTTCTAATCTGTTTTTTTTTTTCCCCCTCCTCCCTGTTTTTCCTTTTCCCCCCCGTTCCTCTCCCTCCCCCCTCCCCCCCTCCCCCTTTCTCTCTTTTTATTAATCCTGGTCCCCTTCTTGCTCTCTTTTTCCCCCCTCTTCTTTTCCTTTCTCCTTTCTCCCCCCATCCCCTTCTCCCCCCTCCCCCCCCTTTTCGTTCCCTCACGAATTTCCCAACCCTACCCACTGAGGTGGCAATCACTTTTCCAATAGTTGATACCCCATATCAACATTCATTATTCATTTTATGTTTTTACACAATAGCTCACGTTGCCAAAAAAAACCCCCTTGCTCGCCCCCCGGGGGAACGCCCGTTGTGGGCGTCTCACAAGTGCCGTCCAAGCCTGAAGGGGCAGTGGTTGGTGAGTGCATTTAAAAAATTTGACCAACTACTCCAATGCCATGTCATTTACTTCATATTATATTGTTTATTATTATGTATTTGTATTTTTGACTGTTTCACTTTGTAGAGAATGTACTAGGACACCTCCTGAAGAAGCGGCTTGACCGCGAAACTGTCGAGGTTTACGTTCCTAAGTATTCAAAACCTGCCTTCATTCACCTTTGCGGGCGCTTTAAATTGTTATCCCAACTAACACTGTATTGTAACATGTCCTTATTGTATTGTTGTTAATCTATATTGTGTATATATATATATATAGATTTTTTAATATGTCTAATTTTTGAATAAATTGAAATTGTACTTACCTTGTATGCGTTCATGAGGTACCGTGATAGTCCACAACTATTTTTTTTTTGGGTAAGGTAGGACTTAATTGGAGAAGTCCTGGTCATTCCCTCTCCAACTTTCCCTAATAACTCTTGAAGGATGATGGTACCCACTAATTATATACCTCCCTTTTTTTAACCCTGTGGCATTTACCCTGTAAAAGAATTGTGGGAAAAAAACGTAAAAAAAACTCACCATGCTACTTACTTAATACCTTGGAATGTCTACTTTCTAAAAGGGGTCATTTGGGGGGTATTTGTACTTTCCTGACTGTTTTGGATTCAGAACAAAGTCTGATATTATTATATCTACCCCCGATCAGATTGTTGAATATATAAATGAAGTGTATACTTCTTGAAATAATCTCCCATGAGACAGGCTCAGTGTGAAAGTAATTTCTGTGTTTTATTTCCTCTTTTTTTTCTTCAGCTTTATACATATATTATTTTTGTCAGACAAAGAATACGGCATATGCAAAACATATTGTTGTGACAATATGTGAGATTTTAACAGTTTCAACAGTTTTAGCAACAATTTCAGCAAATTTAGCAATTAATTATAGCTATTATTAAATATCTTGGTAACTTCCTTCCGAAACATTGAATGTTGATGTCATGTCTGCCTTGGGTGCAATTCTCGGAAGAGGCACAGTGTTTTTATAATTCTTTGCAGTTCGGCTTCAAAATGGGAAGGGAACTAGCAGCTATCTGAATTTTTAGAGTTAAGATTAACAAGCTAAGCAATGACACAATATTACATTTGAAATAGGCATTTTAACATTTTTACCTGGTACCTAATGGGACAACTTTACGTGACACCTTAATCACATCCATTACAGTTCCCCCCTTCAAATGTCTATTTTAAATCTGTCCCTCACACTAATCGTCCTAGTCACTCCCCTGGCCCGTCTCCCCTGCAACTTTTTTCAACTGTATATAGAGAAGAGCAGTGACTAACTCACTACCCTACCCCATACAGTTTGGAGGGGCAATCAGGTACTGTCTGTCCCTGTAACCTTATGGGGTTGCATCACGAGGGGAGGTGACTGTAATGGAGTGCATTTCATAATCTTCATCTGGTATTTCCTGGTTCACAGATGTAGGAGAATATTGGTCAATAGCTTTCCCTACTCACTTTTTAAGACAGGGGAAAATACAGCAAACTTTGACAGCCAAGGTCACCAAAATTATCAGGATGGTTATTCCTATCTGTGTTAATAATCCCTGCCACCCTCCCTTAATCCAGGTAAAGTATTGATCCCAAGGGTTGGTGTGCCCTGAATTCTTTCATAGTTCCTCGGACAAATCCTCAAGTTTCCTGATGGCCAAAGTCACCTTACCATTTGGGCCAGTGTTGTCCGGGATGTAGGTACAGCATGTACCTGTTTTAGGCACCATTTTACATACACACCCCTTTTCAGCTAGGACCATATCTAAGGCCAGACGGTTTTGGAAAGTCATGTCTGACGCGGCTTCTAGTTGTTCGGCTAAACCTTATAGTGCATCTCTGGTGTAGTGGAATTTATCCAGTCTACATTCTTATTTACTAAAATAAAAAGTGTAGCGCTATATATTATATAGATATATAGGTCAAAAACCACAATCAATAAGTGCATATGAACAGTATATAAAAACCTATCACACCTTGAATGACCATAAATATGGATTGCACAATAAAGTGTTATATATCAAAACAGTATAGAGTGAAAGACTATTTAGTAAATCTTAATTGACAAATGTAAGCAATAAATATAATTGAAAGACCGTGAAGGTCCAGCAAATCTAACACCATAAAATTATGCGAAAAAAAATGTCCTGAAACATAAAAAGTCCACAATATTAGTTGTAGAGAAAACGTGAAGAAAAAAAACGCCACCTTGGGCAGGTAGTAAATAACGGGAATACGCGGGGCAAGAGGAACTAAAAATGATCTCTCCTTCTTATTTAAAATACAAGAATCAAAACCCTTAGATACTAGTTTTTGCAATTCCTTTTTATACTGATATGTGGGATTGTTAGATAATTCTATATAGGTCTCACGATCTCCCAAAATGCGGTACATTTCGTCCATGTAATCTGGTTTATTTAATAAAACAATGCCACCGCCTTTATGGGCGGGGCGAATGAACAGATTTTTGTTATCACATAAAGTTTTTAAGCCTGTTGAAGGTAGAGGGTTATGGAATTTACGCTTAAGTGGGATGTTAGCTAAGTCCTTCAACACTAAATCCCTGAACAAGTTAATAGTTGGTGGGAGTTGTGTTGGAGGACTAAAAAGAGAGGGATTGGATAAGCCTGAGAGAACCGTACCAGACGTTGCCGCCCTGGCCACATTCCTAGTAGGGTTCGAAATGGTATACCTCTGAACGTTGATTTTTCTAATAAACTTTTGAACATCGATGAACGTGTCAAACTTATTAAGTTTGCACGGGGGGGCGAATTTAAGGCCTTTATTCAGAATAATTTTCTCTTCCTGAGTGAGAGTCGTATCACTCAGGTTAAACACCCCCTGACATGTTAAGTTCGTTTTCTTTTTTCGTCTCTGGATCCTCCTCCCTCCTCTGGACCCTCTCTTGTTTCTGGACCTCTTTTTTTGCTTTGAGGGTCCTCGTGAAAACCCAGAGTGGTCCGAGAGCCAGAGTAAGGTTGTTTGTAGGGGGATGGATCGTACCCAGCATTAGGAAATGGGTAGACATTCTCATTATAATGATCACGTAAAGTGGAATACCTATTATACGTAGAAACCGGAGGGTGTCTATAATAGGGTGGATTAGGGTAATGTGAATGATGGGAAGAATCGCGATGGCGCACCGGGGAACCCTGATGATAGGAATCCTCCCGTTTGTAATATTGATATTCGCCATAGCTGTGACGATTGCCCCTATTTCCACCTCTACCTCTACTTCTAGAGTAATGACCTCTTCCCCTTTGTTGGTTTTTAGGGGTATGCATACTTGGAAGTCGACCCCTATGTGAAGGGGGAACTCCGCCATAGGACCGTCCTTTATCAACAAAGGATTTTTGCCGTACAGAAGACTCAATAGGGGGAGCCAAAATGCCCTGATTTTGAACATTAGTTTCCATTGCTGACTTCGGGATAGGCCCTGTGGTGGATTTCTGCCATTGTCCAGACCGGTTGGTCACTAAGCCTTTCTGACTTGTATGACGTATGTCTTCTCAAGTCATTGAGTTCCGGTAAGCCTCTTGATGTCTCCGGTGATGGCCCCGCCACCATTTTAGACCCTCTGTCCACTTGTGGTTCTTCCATAGCCTACTTACCCGCCAGATTCGGTTAATTCTGTCTACTTGCGAACCTGGGAGTTACAGATCCACCACTCTTAGCGTGTAACCTCCATAAACTTTTGGTGGCGGTTTTTTTCTTCACGTTTTCTCTACAACTAATTTTGTGGACTTTTTATGTTTCAGGACATTTTTTTTTCGCATAATTTTATGGTGTTAGATTTGCTGGACCTTCACGGTCTTTCAATTATATTTATTGCTTACATTTGTCAATTAAGATTTACTAAATAGTCTTTCACTCTATACTGTTTTGATATATAACACAGTGTTAATTTATTGTGCAATTCATATTTATGGTCATTCAAGGTTTGATAGGTTTTTATATACTGTTCATATGCACTTATTGATTGTGTTTTTTGACCTATATGTCTATATAATATATAGCGCTACACTTTTTATTTTAGTTGTTATCCTTTACCTTGAGTCTATAGGTGTGTTAGCTGCTATCTCCTTGCTCCTTTTTTTTTAGCGCAGCGCTGTACTTAACTCCCCATTGTTTACATTCTTATTTACGGTGATGATGGGGATCAAAGATTCAAATCCTGCTGCTACTTGGTCTCTCGCTTTGAACTCATCTGAGACCCTTCTAGGGACCCCTATGGTGTCTATGTATACATGAGGGTCGAAGCTTCCTGCTGGGGCACTCCTACGCCTCCTGTTAGGCCTGGGTATGTCGTTTAAGACTGGTTTTATTTGTTTTATTTTATAAAAATACTGGTTTTATTTTTATTTTATTTTATTTTGGACCTGGCCTCTGGAAAAATATGCAGAGGCATTATGGCCTTGGCCAATGCATATTCTCCTGTCCACTGTTTTGTCAATCTGCTTCTGATTTTCATGCATCCGCAGATCCAGTACACGTCTCCCAAAGACTGGACTTGATTCTGTACTAGATCTACAGAGGCCTCACTATAGGATCCACAGTAACCCCTAGTGAAATTCCCAAAGGGTTTCCCCACTTCCTGATACCATCCATAGCATGTGTAATTGCCAGGATATATGGTGATACCTTCTCCTGGCTTGTGGGTCTTGGTGACTATGGGATATTCCTCCTTGCAATGTTCACACAGGGAGTGGTTAGTGGTTGTGTTGGTAAACAGGCTAAGGAAACATGTCTCATGTTTGGGGGGTATGTTTAGGGGTACTGTTCCCAAATGAGGCCTAGCCCCCCCACATACATAACAATTGGTTTTGTTATGTTTCTCTGCATTGTACTTCATCCACTCTAGCCACAAGTTGACATCTGAGAACCCGGTTTCTGCGGCCATCGTCTCCTCGAAGGTAGGATCTGCTATGGCCACCATGTCCCCTAACATCTGTATATGGGGCCTCAGGGGGTTAGCTATGGGCTGAGGGGCTGCCAGTCTGATGAATTATACATGTCTTTAAGTTGGAATTTCCCTGTCGTTCCTCCTGTGCTCCCCACCAACCATATTCCCAGGACATATGTACCAGCATCTGTAGGGCTGGGATTTTCTATGGTAAAAGTGAATTTCTTGCTGTGTCCTGTCCTCCCACTATTTGAACATGTACCTGTCTTTAGCAAGGTCATTCTGTTAAGTAGGGATTTCCCATTTTTATCTTTCTTGTCCAGAGCACTCTGTGGCTTATACCACCAGTCACCCCCTGTATTCCATCCCACGGATCCCTAGTAGTCACAGTTGTTGCCCCAGTAGTCATCCGTGACACATATGTACGTGGACCTGGACCTAGGACCCATGAAATGGACGGTTTCCTGATACATGTAACATTGCCATAAATCTTGGGGGCAGGAGACTATAATGCAGTAGTCAAATATGAAGGTAGCTACATGTGTGTTAGAAGAGTTATACCAGAATTGTGTTATACCATCTTTTTGCCTGATGGCTTCCTTCTGTGCCTGAACAGTAGTCACAATGAAAAGATATACAGAATCATTTGGTCCCCTCGGCCTCTTCCTCAGGTACAGGGACTTTCTTGCAGTGGGAGGCGTGTATCCACGAGTTTTTCCCGGCCACCTTGACTGATGTGGTGGTTGTTAGGAGAACCTGGAAAGGACCATCATATCTGGGTTCAAGGGTGTGTTTTCTCACAAATTTCTTTACCAGGACCCAGTCGCTGGGGACCAACTTGTGTGATCCTGTATCTCGCTCAGTAACTGGAAGGGATAGTCAGCCAAGCCAGAAGTCAGGGATCAATGTAGTGGACCAGCAAGCAGGATCTGGAGCCAAAAGGGATGTCAGCAAAGCAAGTCTTGAACAGGATCGCAGGAGATAGTTTCCGTGATGTTGACCAAGGCGAAGACAGAGATCCTCTAAACTAGATGGCTTAAGTAGGCAGGACTGACTAGCAGGATATCATCAACAGCTGAGTAACTGTGGAGAGATGGGAGCTGGCAATTAGCCGACAGCTGAGTGGCCAGTTCTGAGAAGGAAGGGCTGAGCCCAGCCCTGACAGTACCCCCTCCTTAACGACCCCTCCCCCTCAGAGGACCACCAGGCTTCAGGGTAAAACGTCCATGGAAATCACAGAGGATGACAGGGGCATGTACGTCCGAGGATGAGACCCAAGAGAATTTCTCCGGACCGTACCCTTTCCAATGCAGCAGGTACTGTATGCTCCCACGGAACCTACGGGAGTCAACAATGGACTGTACTTCATACTCCTCATGGTTCTCAACCTCTACAGGGTGAGGACATGGCAACGAGGTGGTAAAGCGGTTGCAGACCAAAAGTTTTAATAAGGAGGCATAAAAAGCATTAAAAATTCACATATTAGAAGGAAGGTCTAATGCATAAGCCAATAGGCTAATCCTGCGAAGAATACGGAAAGGCCCAATAAACCGAGGTGTGAACTCCAGTGAGGGAACACTAAGTCGGAGGTTGTGAGATGACAGCCAGACCCTGTCCCCAACCTGGTAGGAGGGCGCAGGCAGGAGCCTGCGGTCAGCATGGAGTCTGTACCTATCATTAGCATGTCGCAAAGCCTCCTGGACTTGTGCCCAAGTGGAACGAAGACCGTGGAGATGCTCCTCTAAGGCAGGATTACTCTGCGGAATAAACGAGTCAGTCAACATGGAAGGTTGGAAACCATAATTCGCCATAAACGGGGACAATTGGGAAGCAAAATTCAAGGCACTGTTGTGAGCAAACTCTGCCCACGGTAATAGGTCTTACCAGTTGTTATGATGGTCAGAAATATAGCAATGTAGGAATTGCTCCAAGGACTGATTGGCTTGTTCTGCGGCCCCATTAGACTGCGGGTATTACGCAGAGGAGAATGCAAGCTGAATTCCCAACTGTGCACAAAAGGCTCGCCAGAACCGGGACACAAACCGACTACCCCGTTCGAGACAATCTCCTTGGGTAGCCCATGTAAGCAAAAGATCTCCCGAGAAAAAATTGAAGCCAGTTACTTAGAAGTGGGCAACTTCTTAAGTGGAATACAATGACACATCTTTGAGAACCGGTCAACCACCATAAGTATAACTGTGTTGCCCTGGGAGTTGGGTAACTCCACAATGAAATCCATAGTGGGTCCAGGGCCTCTCTGGGCCTCTCTCCATTGGGTATGTATTGTAGGAGGCCCACTGGAAGGTGTCATGGAGTATTACTCGGAGCACACACAGAACAGCAGCTACGAAGACAAGACATCGCTAAAATCGTGATACTCCTCCGGCAGGTAGGAGAGTGAAGAGGTGCACAGGACCTTAGCTACTTTCTGGAAGCATGTCTCACTGCATTGTGGTGACCAGGAGAGAACCTCAGCACAGAGCCAATCAAAAGAGGGGTTGTGCCTCTGTAACCAAGGATAACTAATCACCAGCGGAAACTTAGGTGAGGAAATAACTTGGAATTGGATTATCTCATGGTGAAGAGCCCCTATAGCCATGGACAATGGAACCGTCTCATGAGTCACATGGGCAGGCTGTAGAGGTCTCCCGTCAAGAGCCTCAATGGCAAGTGGAGTGTTACACAGCCGGAGCGGAATTGAGTGCTTTGATACAAAGGCAGCATCAATGAATAGGCCTGCAGCCCCAGAGTCGATTAGAGCCTGTATCTTGACGGACGACTCAGCCCAAGAAAGGGTGACCAAAACCAGGGGCTTATCCTTCTGGATAACTGGGGACGAAACAACGCCACCTAAGGTCTGTCCGTGACAGGACCTCCAGGTTCGTGCATTCCTTGGATGGGTAGGATAAGACTTCAAAAAGTGACCTGCCTGGCCACAATAAAGGCACAATCTCTCCCTCCTCCTAAAGGTTCTCTCATCCGCAGAGAGACGCGTGAAACCCAAGTGCACGGGTTCACCTTCACTGACCGACTTGGTACCAGGAGGCATGGGAGGTGAAGGAGGCACAGGTGGGACTGCAAAGCTCGGAGACAAACGTACAGGAGGCTTCCGCAAGCGCTCCTTAAAAGAGTCTTTCTCTGAGTCTGGAGTCAATGAGGATGGCAAACGTGATCAACTTCTCCAGCTCAGTGGGTATATCTCAGGCTGCTATCTCATCCTTAATGGTAACGAGAGACCATGAGAAAAAGCAGCCACGAGGTCCTCATTGTTCCATGCAACCTCTGCTGCCAGAATACAGAATTCAATGGCGTATTTGGCAACAGTTTTCGTACTCTGTTCGCTGGACATGAGGCACTTGGCAGCAGAAGCCACAAACTCAGGGTAGCTCAAGACAACAGGTTTTTGCGTCTCCCATAGAGGGGTTTGCCCAGGCCAAGGCTCTCAGAAAGCAAGGATATCACAAAGCCTACTTTGCTTCTGTCCGTGAGAAATGCCTGGGGCAGCACCACAAAGTAGATCTCAACCTGGTTGAGAAACCCTCTGCATTGAACTGGATCGCCCCCAAATCGCTGGGGAAGCGGAGCGGAACCAGACATACCTCTTACAGAGTCAATACTCAAGGCGGGTGCCTGCACAGAGACAGTAGCAGCAGCAGAGTCTGCCTGCAACATAGGTTGTACCTGGGCGGCCACAGTGGGAGATTCCAGGTGAGCTGTGCAACTCAGGAGCGTTTGTAACGCCATGGCAAAGTGATCCATGCAGTGATCCAGTTCATCCAGTCTGGAAAAAATATTACCAACAAGTGGATTGACTGCATCTTCTGAATTCATGGCCTTCACCTACTGTCAGAAACCATGAAATCAGGCCAATACAGAAGTACAGTTAAATCACACTTGTTTAATAATAAAAGTAAAAAGAACAAACGTAGTCAAAACATAGCCAAAGTTCAGTAACCGGAATGGATAGCCAAGCCAGAAGTCGGGTATCAATGTAGTGGACCAGCAAGCAGGCTGTGGAGCCAGAAGAGATGTCAGCAAAGCAAGTCTTGGACAGGATCGCAGGAGATTTCTGTGATGTTGACCAAGGCGAAGGCAGAGCTCCCCTGGACTGGACGGCTTAAGTAGGCAGGACTGACGAGCAAGATATCATCAACAGCTGAGTAACTGTGGAGAGATAGGAGCTGGCAATTAGCCAACAGCTGAGCGGCAAGCTCTGAGAAGGAAGGGCTGAGCCCAGCCCTGACAATCAGATCCTTATTACAGCACCCTGTGCTTCCTTGGCATCTCAGGTTGGTTCTCTGTACAGAAACCACCTTTTGAGTCCATTAGGGAACTTCCCTTGGGCGGTATCTCCTGCAAAATGGCCTTCTTGGTGGCTATTATGTCTGTCTGGTGTTTTATTGGCTCTCTTGTAAAGAGCCCTGATACTTTACGAGGATAAAGTGGTCTTAGGTGCAAACAATTTTTTGCGGGCAATGACTGGTGTTAGCTCTTCAATCATCCATTACCCTGTGCGTACTCCACCAGATCGATAGTGGTTTCCTGTGCATTCTGACATCAAGCTTCTGCTACTTTAGCTCTGTAAGGCCGCCTCCTGGTCTTCAGCTCATACCTACCCCAAGCTCTACCAGGTAGATTTTCAGGCCTCTGCAAATGTAACTTCCTGCTGCAAGGTTCTGTCAGTGACACTCTGATTTGGGTCTTTGACCGTTGTCTCTTTTGTTGGGCCTGTTCGCATGGCTCTGTTTGCCTTGTTGTTGCCCACCCCTCAGATGAATTGCTTGGGAAACCCCAGGGTCTATGATGATCAAGGCTGTGTCCTGTACTGTACGATTTAAGATGAAAGGCATTTTGACTTGCCTGTAAACCCAATATCTTGGATTACAGTTCAGGACACAGTCTGGATATTCATAAAATTAAACCAAAAAAAAATCTACACTAGCCCACACACCAATCTTTGTGTCTAATTAAAATACAAAAATATTAATTTCAGGCTTGCCTGAAAAATCCCCTTTCATTTTTTGAGATTCTCCACATGCTGCTTCTCCTTTGGTCATTCCTTGGTTTATTTTCAAATTCTAAGGAATATATATATATATATATATATATATATATATATATATATATATATATATATATATATATATCATACATACATACATATATATATATACCATTGTACTTTCCTGAAACTCCTCCTCTCAGCACCAATGTAGTTCAAAAGGCAGGCTCTGTGAAATGTGTGACACAGCAGTACCTATTAACAGGTCTTAGTGAATACATGTCACAGAATTCAAGGGCGTAAATGAATTCTTTACAAAGTAAATGTATAAACTTCAACACCCTTCTGGTTAATAGGAGTAGGCTAGAAATAGCTGATATACAATGTGAAAATGAATTAGTAAACCAGCGTTTTTTTTTCTTTTTTTTTTTTTTTTAATCTGCAAGTCAAAGTTTTAATGTGCATTGCATACTAGCACATTATGTGAAACTTATCTTAAAACAAAGCCCTCCAGCAGCTCGCTATCACCGCTGACAGATCTTCCATCTTCACCTGGTCTTCCTCAGGGGTTGGCGGGCTCCAGTCCTTTGATTGGACAAGCCTCGATGATGTCACGGCACAGGGCTCTGAAGGAACACCAAGGTATGCCGTTCCTTCAGAGCGCATGCGCCGGTGACGTCACAAATAACTCCTACATGATTTACTGTACCTCCCATAAAGGTAAAAATCGTCTATGGGAGTTTACCCCCACTTAAACCATAGATACATTTTCATTAAAATGTAAACATGTACACACTATTAACTTTGAGCTGAAGCTAGATCAAGTTATCCAGTGTAGAATAACATTGACCTGTTTTTTTTTTTTTTGTGATTTTTCTCCTTATATGCGCACATAGCTCTATGCAACTATATTTTCTGACAGATACCATCAAGGGCTGAAAACACTCACCAATACTGATCAGATTCTTACAGGTATTTTTACAGAGATTTACTGAGTCTGTATTTGCAGCTAGTTTCCAGATGCACTTATAGAACACTGTATGCGACTTCAATGTTTACATTTATTTAACTGCTTCCCTACCTTCTGTGATATTCATTTTATTTATTGTATAGACAGATGGATACTATTTTTGGTTTACAACAATATCAGACATCTCTGCTTTGTACTTGGAAATAGGTAATATGAAAAGACAAGAGTGAAAAGCAATGCATTGTTGTCTGCAGGCACTTGAAAAGCAAAATTGAATTGTTATCTGAAGATGGAAAACCACAAAAAAAAAATATGTTTAATTATGTGGTTTGTCACTAGCAGCAGCTTAAATAAATGCTATTTTTAATAATCTGAAACGTATTTTCTTAAAAATAACGTTTCTTAATTCCTTGCATAACAGAAAGTCTGCAGTGGTAGTTCCAAGTCTCTGAATCAGTGTGGCGTTGTTTGTTTAGAATGCTATAATCATTTTTCTCCAGCAATAGGGAAAGGGTGTGTGGGGTTATATAGTGCAAGAAAAACTGGGGCAGGAGGGGTAGAGCAGACAGAGGACTGTACCAGTAATGTGATTATAGTCCACTGTTTGGGCTAGAGGCAGGTAGTTTTGGTAATGCAGAGAACTGCAATCTTTTCATGGTTATGTCACTCGGTGGTTATGTGGTATGGCAAGAATTACAAATTATTTGGCTGGTAAAACAGTTTCATATACAGTATACATAAATCAAAAATGTTTTCAGTTGTTTTTCTGATTTTCAGATGCATTAGAACACATTTTTAACTAAATTAAGATCACTTTCATTAGTTATGGAAGATATTCATATTCATTCTATTTTTTGATTGTGCAGCTCTGACATTATACATTATGGTGTGATCTAAAGCATCTGTGTTGATTTTTCTTATTGTTAGGTTTTAATATTGGTTCCATATTTCTATCTCTCAGAATTGTGCTCTCTGGAAATGAGCAGCAAACCATTCCACACCCACAGCACCGAAGGGGTTTAGAGAAAAGAAAACTATATATTAAACTTGTCTGAAAGAGCCAAGTGGTTTTCTGGCGTCAGCTCCACAAATTTACAGAGACTGGACCTCTAGATGTTGGGGAAAAATTGATTTACAGGAGGTGGAAGAAAAGCCAGACTGAGGAGTCAGGGGATTAAGGTTGCATGTGAAAATGTTTGAGCATTTTAAAACTTTAACAACTTGACTAACGGCTTTGGGGTCTCATTTACCAAATGCTAACAAATCTGATACAAAATCAGATTGCCAAATGTAATCCTAGTTGGGGAACTTGAGCTAGAATGGCTGACTGCCAGTTAAAATCCAGTATTAGTGTAATGTTTTAATTGCACTTTGATATGTCCATGAGAATGGCTTCTGAAGGCAGAGTGCACATACAGACTAATGTTGGAGAATATGTTTTTCATGTGGTTTTCTTGCAATTAACGCAGACTGCTCACAGGTGGAGACAGTAAATCGGAAAACCTTAAAGTGCTGCGGCTTTGATAACCTCAGCTGTTGTTTTTGTTAAAGCAAATTGGGCTTGGTAGTTATGCTCTGAATGGAGTTCATCCCTGCCCTTTGCGTGCTAAGCTGGCTTTTGGCTTCATACAAAGCAGGAAAAGAGGGAAGCAGGGAAACCCCATTAACTATCCATTTGTAGAACATCTAGACCTAAATTCTCAATACACAAAGAGCTACAACAGTAGGAAGTTGTTTCACATCCGAGCCAAGATAAGGTCCTGGAGGTTTATTATTTTTGCCGTTTGATAGCATCAGCCTGGAGAACAACGGGCAAAGAGGGAACAGCAGATCTCCATCCCTTGGGGATGACAGGAGGAAAGACAGACAGATAACCAAGTGCCGACAACTTGAGTCAGAGCTCCCAGAGGAAGTGTTGGTTTTAGCAGATGAAATGTATATGCAGGAGTATGTAGCAAGGCATGCAGAGGTGGCATTGTTATGTTCAGTGGGAAGAAGGAAGGTGTGAGAGTCTCTGCATTCCTAGCAGATGTAGGAAATTATGGAATCATTTTTTGTTATTGATGTATTTTGGTCAGCTTTGACATGCCATGTTTTTCCACTTGTTTGCTCCAAATCTGCCTGGCTTGTACATCAAAGGACATATTTTTCTGCCAAGTAAATATTCCTTTTTTGTGTCTCCACTTTGAAAGAATATCCGGAGTAAGTTAGACATTCAGGTGAAAAAGACCATAGTTCTGAAACTGCTGGGGAGGCAAAAAGCTCAAGAGAAAAACTAGTAACAATGCTGCTTTTTAATCATTTTACCAACCAGATTACCTTGTTTTGTTCCATTGATATCCTAAGGGCACATCCCTGGGGTTTCCTCCCCTCTCCATTGGCAGGCTATCCTGATTCTCATTGCAGTTTGCAAATAAACAGACCTCTTTTTAATAATTAACTTCATTCAGTTTAAATACTTTGCCTCCTTAATTACACATCACCACATTGCCAGTGCTTTCTTTACTAACAAGCTGTTTTATCTATAGAACAGGCTTAAATGTTTCGTCTTACCTTCTTTGCCCTTTTATTATACAGAAAGTATTATACCTGTAGTGTCTGTTGTGGCTTTGTATGCATGTGTACGCTAATCTTGGGAAAATTAAATGTAACCATATATTTTTACTATTTTTATACATGGCAATAGAAATAAGGCTGCATTTAGATGTTCACAATCTGACCACTAAGCATTCTTTAATTCAGACAGGCTTATAGAAAGGGCATGCTTGTGTGCTCTGCGTTTTCTCCTCTGTTTGCACTTAGCATACACTAATAGGGCTGCTTGACAACAATAATCTGTTGGTAGAGATCTGTCAAAAGGGGTATTTTCTGGGGTCTGACATCTGCACAATAGGCCAGTGACCATATAAAATCTGTGGGTAATTAAACTAAACATATTCAGCTCAGTGGCTCAGCTTGTTAGCCACTGGAGGTGTGAGGAGGACTCAAAGACCCTGGTTGGGTATTAGCCACAAGCTCTGACAGCTTGTATAGCTGGTAAGCCTTCAATCTATGTGGTGGTGGATTCACAGTGTCCTTTGAATATAGAAGATCCCTCACAGGATGTTTTCAACTTTCACTCCCTGTTGGGAAGTTTTATGGAAGAGACTTTTATATTTATTTGTTGCTCGTATTTTTAAGTCTACACGTTTACATTTTTATAATTTCTTTCTTATTGGTTCACTTATTTTTCTTTACAATTTATGTCACTCATTCATTCGTTGAATTGGTTGCCTTTGCTTATCCAATAAGTCACGTGTGTGTGTCACTTCACTGGACTATATTCCTATGTATTGGTCCTTTTCTGCAAGTATTGTTGCTTTATGCGTTAGTTTATGTGGTTATTTGATTGATTATTACCTGCTCGTTAGATCACATGTATCTTCATAATTCATTCATTATTAGCGCAGCTCCTTTTTATCCTTTACCTTTGGTAAATTGACTGTAAGAGTGCACGCACATAAAGGTCACCTTTAAACTTTTTAGGTGACTTTCGGAGATCCCGGTGTTTTGCAAATACCAACTTTAAGTATTGCGATGGCTTGCTGTTACCTGCCCTGTACTACTGGTCAGAAAAGGTGGACATTTCTTATGGAAAATATGTAAATAATTAAGCACCAGAGCTAGATCATCCACAAGCTAAGAAGGAGCCTAGGCCAGGGGGAGATGGAAATTGGTCAAAGCTACACAACTGCCTGTCACTTCACAAAGGAAAATGCAAGGGGATGTGGCCAGGATGTGAATTGAGCAGGATGTGGATTGACTGAGCTCTGCTCCTACCTTCTCCTGATTACATCCTGTGTGATGTGAACCGGCTTCTTTTATATCTCCGGTACCTGCTCTTCTTGAACCCCCCCCCCCCCGGTGGCCGAGCTGCAGTGACAACTCATCCCTCCAGGCAAGCCTTGGCTGACTTGGCTGTGGGGCTTGGATGCAAAGTTTCCTCACCAGACTGCTTCGGTTAGCACACAGATGGCTCCAGCGGACATGGAGAAGGCTGGCCCAACTTCGGCGGATCTCCTTAATGCTATTACCTCCTTTAAGGAGACCCTTACTTCTAAAATGAATTCCCTCTCAACTGACATCAGCCTCATTCACCTTGATATGGAGATATATATAGATTAAGGCTGTCGGCTACGCCATATAAAAGGGCTCTACCGCTGATGGATTTGCTGTGTGATTCCTTGCTACCCTGCTTGGCCCCCAGGATTTGCCTCCTATGTTTGTGGTCGACCTTTCCTTATCAAGCTGCTCAATTATCATGAACGCAAAGTGTTACTGGTGGCCGCCAGAACCAAGCAGGAGCTAGCTTATGAGCACACCAAGATCTCTATTTTCCCCAACTATTGGCCTGAAATGCAGCAGCACAGATGCTCCTTCACCGACATCCCAAAACGTCTCCGGGATCATGGCTCCAAGTACAGATTGCTTTACCCTAGTCACCTCAAAGTACTGGACAGTGGCACGGCTAGATTCTTTGACTTTGATTTCTCCTCTGAATTCTTTGATTTGTATCTCCTTTCATCTTTCTTGGCTATGGACTGTTCCACCCTCTCACCCTCCCCCTTTCTTTTTTTGCTTTTGTCTCACTGATTGTACCCGGTTGTTACTGTGTAATGTGGGCACTACAAAAAACTTGCCTGCCTTCATGGCTGGACATACCGCTATTGCACCTGATACAGTGGGAGCTGAAGGCTTTAAGGAAGGTCCCTATATCATTTGCATCCCTTCTCCCCACCCCCCCTCTTGTTATTGTGTTTAAGTATATTTTGTACTTAATAAACAGTTTATGCTCTGCATGTTTAACCCTCAACATCTATGGCGGAGGTGCCCAGCCAGGGTATCCCGGATCCGTCACAATTATGTTACAAGAAACTCATCTAATGAATTCTTGCGTTGAAACTCCCTTGGTTTCAGAAGACATATATTCCTCGTTTGCCACATATTCCTCGTTTTCTCAGGGAGTTTTAGTTTTAATCAGCAAATCACTTTCTTGTGTAGTGCATGAGGTGATAACCGATCCTCAGGGGAAATTTCTACTGTTAATTTTAAATGTATGTAACCAAAAATACATTCTGGTTAATGTTTATTTACCACCATCTTTTAGAGCAGACCTCCTGTATTTCTTGGAGAAGCTGACCCCTCATTGCCCTGCTAAAATTTTGTTCATGGAGGATTTCAATGCCATATTATCCCCTGATTTGGATATAACTACTCCCTCCTCCAATCATGCATCTGCTCTTAGCACCTGAGCTAAGGATGTGATTCTCACTAAAATATGGCGCTGAAATCATCCCCAATCCAGGACATAATCTTGTTTTCCAGCAACCTACAAATCTTCATCCTGCATAGACCTCCACTTCTGGTGACCTTGTCTTTCCCAAACTCACAATCGGTCACTCTGGCGATTAGACCCTCGCTGAATTCACCACCCCACCCAATTTCTCTAGAGCGTTTACCTTCCCCTCTACAGGATTACTGGACGGCTAATGTTGGGTCGGCTTCTCCTGGGATAATTTGGGATGCCTTCCCAAGTCTTCAGATTGACCTCTCTTGCTTGCAGCTTGAATCCATGCTGTAAGTACCTGAGATAGAGAAGCCTACCTCGGAGCTTTACCATTATTTCATAATGGCTGCACTATAGTGCCTTGCAAAAGTATTCACCCCTTAGGCATTTTTCGTGTTTTGTTGCCTCACAACCTGGAATTAACATGGTTTGTTTGGGATTTGTATCATTTAATTTACAGAACATGCCCACAACTTTGAAGATTTTTTTTTTTATTGTGAAGCAAACAACAAATAGGACAAAATAACAGAAAAAGTCAATATACATAACTATTCACCCCCCTTAAGTCAATACTTTTTAGAGCCACCTTTTGCGGGTATCACAGCTCCACGTCGCTTTGGATAAGCCTCTATAAGCATGCCACATCTTACCACTGGGATTTTTTGCCCACTCCTCCTTGCAAAACTGCTCCAGCTCCTTCAGGTTGGATGGTTTGCGCTTGTAAACAGCAATCTTTAAGTCTGACTACAGATTTTCTATTGGATTGAGGTCTGGGATTTGACTAGGCCTCCGTCCTAGCCTCAAATCACACACAGAGTGGTATAGGTTTTGCTCAAGAATATCCCTGTATTTAGCACCATCCACCTTTCCCTCAACTCTGATCAGTTTCCCAGTCCCGACTGCTGAAAAACATCCCCAAAGCATGATGCTGCCACCACCATGTTTCACTGTGGGGATGGTGTTCTTTGGGTGATGTAATGTGTTGGGTTTGCGTTAGACATAGCGTTTTCTTTGATGGCCAAAAAGTTCAATTTTAGTCTCATTAGACCAAAGCACCTTCCTCCATACATTTTGGGAGTCTCCCACATGCCTTTTTGCAAACTCAAAAGGTGCCATTTTTTTTTTCTGAAAGTATCGGCTTTCTTCTGGCCACTCTGCCATAAACCCCAACTCTATGGAGTGTAGGGCTTATTGTCATCCTATGTACAGATACTCCAGTCTCTGCTGTGGAATTCTGCAGCTCCTCCAGTGTTACCTTAGGTCTCTGTGCTGCCTCTCTGATTAATGCCCTCCTTGCCCGGTCCAAGAGTTTTGGTGTGCGGTCATCTCTTGGCAGGTTTGCTGTTGTGCCATGTTCTTTCCATTTGGTTATGATAGATTTGATGGTGCTCCTAGGGATCATCAAAGATTTGGATATTTTTTTTATAACCTAACCCTGACTTGTACTTCTCAACAACATTGTCCCTTACTTGTTTGGAGAATTCCTTGGTCTTCATGGCAGTTTTTGGTTAGTGGTGCCTCTTGCTTAGGTGTTGCAGCCTCTGGGGCCTTTTAAAAAGGTGTGTATATGTAATGACAGATCATGTGACACTTAGATTGCACACAGGTGGACATAATTTCACTAATTATGTGACTTCTGAAGGTAATTGGTTGCACCAGAGCTTTTTATGGGTTTAATAACAAAGGGGGTGAATACGTACGCACATGTCAATTATCAGTTTTTTATTTCTGAAAAATAGTTTTATGTATGTATTTTTCAAATTTTACTTCACCAACTTAGACTATAGTGTTCTGATCCATCACATATGATTCAGATTAAAAAAACATTGAACTAAAGGCTGTAATGTAAAAAAATGGTAAAAAGCCAAGGGGGGGGGGGGGTAAATACTTTTGCAAGGCACTGTTCCTGATCTCTCAGGTACCTGATCTGAGTTGAACAATAAAGATTTGTTTGAGCTATGGTGTCCGTACAGGGATAAATTGATCCAATTTAAGATTACTCATCGGGCTTATTTCCACACTGCACAGGCTTAATAAGATAGATCCAAATATCCCCTCCTCTTGCTAGAGGTGCACTTATTCCCCTGGAGATATGCATATATTTTGGATGTGCCCAGTGATTGTCTCCTACTCTACTGGCAAAATGCACTAGCTGCCATCAATGAGGTAGTGCAGATTCCTATTATTTTGACACCTAAATTCTGGCTATTGGGGTTGGTAGAAGAATTGGTTCCTATGGTAGCTCGGAAAGCTCTATTAAGCCTTATTGATGTTTTATGCAAGAAAAGACATTATGCATAGCTGGAAGAAACCTCCTCCTTCGACTAGTTTCTGAATGCAGTTAGTTAATTCTAATCTCCCCCTGTATAAGTCCTAATAAGGTTTACAAAGTTTGGTCCCGCTGGCCGGATAACTCTTCAACAGCCACTCCATTGCATTCTTAATTGGTTGTAGGTGATGTGAGGTTCCAGATGGGTATCGATGCTGCTGTGTATCATCCTTATCTCTGTGCTTAAGCCAGGCACCATTATTTTACTATTTTATTTATTCTATTTTTCTTAGTTTGTTCAATTGATTTGTTACCATCTATGGTTGCTACAGGTATATGGTTTTATATGAACCACCAAGGACCAATTGTCCTTTTTGTAATTTTTGAACGCATGGCAGATGCCCCTGCACAGGCTAATTGTATCTGCCACTGTTTTGTATTGTATTACCTTGGAAAAGTAAATAAAAAATATTAAAAAACAAAACAAAACAAAAGAAGATGCACATATATGCAGTTGGTGTCTGATGGGGACATGTCAGTACAGACAATGCAAAAGAGGTGGCTTCTCTGAGTTTATCATTAACAATTTCAGTTGAAGGGGTGTGGGGAGGTGGGCTCAAAGCAACTTTCTCACCTATGGCGCTATGCTGCTTTAATCCATCCCTATTAAACATTCTAGGTTTCAGAGCATTCTGAAAATGTTTAAGATATTTGCAAGTACCTTTTTATTTGTCAGTGTTTGTCATTCTGTCAGTTTAATGTGCATTAAATACTTGAGTACTACTCCAAGGCCCTGTGTGCACGAGTGAATTAAATTTCCTCTCTGACTCAATATTTTTTAAGAGGCAGAGAAAACCAGAGTGGAAGACAAAGGTAGCTCATAAATTATTGGCCTGTGTGTAAGTTAAGCAACCTTGTGTGTTTACAGTAGCGTTTCTCTGACAAAAATGTTGTGCATATAAAGGTGTACATAGTAGCCTTACTTTTAAATCACTTTGATAACATTTGTTCCAGGAGTACAAGGGGCAGTACCAGAAAAGTATTGGCTAATTATGAGCTTATAATTTTTAATTGTGACTTGGAGCAGTAGTGTAGAAAATGTAAAAATGTACATCTTTTGAAATAAAAATAAAAACGGATAAAAAAAATGTATATCTTTTTAGGGTTTTTTTATTGAGTTTTTGCCCAATACCAAGAAAAAAAATTAACGTTCAAAAATCAGAAATACTGAATATTACATTGTCAAATAAACGAGTACAGACTCTTCAATCATCATTCTCTTTTCCTTGGGCATCTTCATTTTTGACATATCTAGGAGTCAAATTGACTTCCTCAATAGATACATTTTTTCATGAAAATTTTCCACCATTATTGTGGGAACTCTCTGCAGATTTGGAAAGATGAAATAATGGATGGGCAGGAATTCTATCCTTAAAATGAATATCTTACCAAGATTATTGTATCTTTTCCAGACCCTACCAATGCAGTGCTTTTATTAGATTTGTCTGGGCAAAAAAACATCCTTGTACATCCTTTCATTACCTGGCAATGCCAAAAACTCTTTGAGGTATGGCTCTTCCGGATCCCATAAAATACTGCAAAGCAATACACCTCGCTAGGGCACTAGCCTGGTGCAGAGACGAGGGACATAAACCCCGGGTAGGGATCAAACAATCATGTACGGAGATTCCACTCCGATGTTTGCCATGGCTACGACCCTCTGATAGGGGCAACCCTAAGAGTAATTCAACAAAGTAAGCTATTTTCAAAAGTGGATGGGGAAATTACTCGGCTCCATCCAGTTTTGGGAAATCCGTCATTTCCCCCCAGGATATAGAGATAGCCGCTTTAAACAAGCTATGAGATGTGGTAAAATCAGATTAGGTGACTTCCTTGAAGGATCAAAGATGAAAACCTCGCCGGAAATACAGCTGATGTTCAATCTGCCACTGGACCCGTGGCGAATGCAACAGCTTACCCACTTTCTCCTCTCTCTTATTGGGGGGGGAGTGATCGGATCGCTTAAATACATCAATGGAAAACCTATATTTGATAGAAAAACCTTCTGCCCATGGGGTATCCGAGGTATATAAAATGCTGATAGATCCTCCTGTGGACTATGTTCCTAGATTTCTTGAGAAATGGGAAAGCGACCTAGATACCACATTTTCTAAAGAGCAATAGAGCCGTATTCTATATTTTGCCCATTACTCTTCAACAGCTAGTAACTATCAAGAGTTATGCTATAAAATTCTTACAAGATGGTACAAAGTTCCATCAATGCAGAAAATCTACCCGGAAAAGACGAATATCTGTTGGCGTTGTGGAGAGTCGGTGGGTGATATGCTACATATCTTTTGGTCATGTCGGAACTTATTGGATTTCTGGTCCAAAGTGCAAGACATCATAAAACAGTTAACAGAGCCCAATTTGGGATCCTATCCAGTTAGATATCTCCTCCATCTTTCAGATTTCTCAAAACGCAAATACCGAAACTCGTTGGTCGCTCATTTGTTGAACGCAGCAAAGGCCTGCATTCTGGCCTTATGGAAGCGGGAGACACCCCCTTTGATCCTGTTGTGGTTTAAAAAAATAGCCGATATATATGTTATGGAAAAAGGTATTGCAATTACGCAGGGTAAAGAGGAGAAATTTAATTTAAAATGGAAACCATGGTCCCATTTTGTATGTACTAGGGAATATGGCTGTGCGCTTGTGGAGGGAGAATTGGCAGGGGAGGGAGGAGAGAGAACCTAACCCTTTTTTTTTTCTTTTTTATGTCGCTGTGTTTTTTTTCTTATTATAATGGTCTTATATGATGTATGCTAAGA
Organism: Aquarana catesbeiana; assembly: GCF_042186555.1. Taxonomy (NCBI): domain Eukaryota; kingdom Metazoa; phylum Chordata; class Amphibia; order Anura; family Ranidae; genus Aquarana; species Aquarana catesbeiana. Next base: position 274,865,950 of record NC_133324.1, read on the forward strand.
TATGTTCTGTGATACGCATGCAACTAAAATGTTTTTGTTTATATGTATAATTGTTGAAAATAAAATATAGAATTTAAAGAAAGAAAAAGAAAAAAAAAGTGAACGCAGGCAGAAATAACACATATATCCCATTCATATTAGTCTCAAAGACTCTACAACAGTACAAAATATAGCAGTTGTAGTGAGATGAACAACAAAAATATATATTCTTCAATGAGTGGCAAGGATTTTTTTTTCTGCATTTTGTGATCCATTTATTACATTTGTGCAAAGATTCTATTCATTGATTCACATAACTTAAAGTGTTCCTTGTTTTAGGTCGTGCTCCTGAAACAAAGTATCTGAATTTGGAGAAAGTAGGAGTGAATATCAATCCTGACACAGGAAAGATAATTGTTGATGCTTTGGAAGCCACATCTGTTCCAAACATATTTGCAATCGGCGACATTTCAGAGGTAAACAACCCATTCCCAGGTGCCAGGCCTGGTCATGTTATTGTCCATGTAGGTCAGGGGTGTCCAAACTTTTTTCAAAGAGGGACAGATTTGATGAAGTGAACGTGCGTGAGGGCCGACCATTTTCCCTGACATTCTTTGAACCATTAAAATTTGGTCTGTGTGTTAGTTTGCGTACTAATACATTGCCCAACAACAATTCTCTTGCCTTTGTGGCTGTGTGCGAGTAAAGAGATGATCTCGGGCGTGGATATGCCGTATTTATTGGCGTATAACATGCACCTTCATTTTAAGAGAGAAGTTTCAGGGAAAAAAAAAAAATTTTAAATAAAGAACTATGAAGCAAAATAAGGGCCAGTGCCCATCTGCAGCCCCACCATTGCCATGAATGCAGCACCACGATTGGCATCAGTGCAGCCCCCAATCATTGCCAGAAATGCAGACTCACCATTGCATTCAGTGCAGCCTGACTGATGCCCATCCATCTGCAGCCAGGAAGGTGGCGGGATGAGCGCCAAAAGATTAGGTACAGGAGAAACTCCTGTTTTCTCAGCGGCCTCTTTAATAGAAAGTCCCGTCTCCTTTGATCAAAAGAACAGTCGTCCAATGGCAGCGCCGGAGATGGGACTTCCTATTACAGAGGCTGCCGTGTAAACAGGAAGTACTCCTGTGTGCACAGCACTCGTCCCGCCTCCTCCCTGTCCCCTCCAAGTCATCTGGACATATATATCTTTTGTGGCCCTGGCGCTGGAAGATCGTTGTGGGGCCACAAAAGATATATATGTCCAAATAACTAGGCAGGCCGTTCATTACCGAAATGCGGGCTGGACTTTGGACATGCCTGATGTAGGTGGATTTCTGTTTACCAGGTTTTGTTTGTTTTGCATGTACATCATAATGTCTCCAATAGCTTTCACATATCTCAAAACAGTGGCCTGTTTAGTTCTTAACAGTACATATTGAAGCGGTTCCTGAAAAGTATCACATCTATGAAGAACAGCCTTTATATATTATCTAGGGATGCACCGATACCAGTTTTTTAAGATAGAGTATGAGTACCAATACTTTTTCTCAAGTACTCACTGATACCAATTACCGATACGTATTCTTTTAGGTATAGGTCTCACCGCACAGATTTCACTTGCAAGTGCAGTACATCAGTTTCCTCATTAACAATTTTTATTGAGTTTTTTTTTTGCAAAGTGTACGGATACATGCAGTGTGCGCATAGCAGACAGTTTGTATTCACAGCACACTGAAAAGTAGTCCAACAGATATTATCTAAGGAGAAGAAAAGGCATGAAGAATATAGAAGGTTCATCAACAAAGACCACCAATGAGAGCAGTGTAAAAAATAATCACAACTCTAGATTAGCAGTATATCAAAATATATTAGAATATCAAAAATAAGGGCCCTGAACTATATCTTCATAGCCCAAGGACTTAAGTGCAAAGTATCCCAATATTAAAAGATAAAATAGAAACAGGACAAACAATTACAAGTTACAATTAAATTTCAATATAATTATAAACCTTCCAGAAATTTAATGATCCAAATAACATCTTAAATCATTCTTATAGAAGAAAAAGAATTCAATACAAATATACCAAACACTAAAACAAGACAAAAAAACTAAAACAAAACACATTCAGCGCCTTGCCTTCTAAATCCCACATATCTTTCATATAAACAATATAATAGCTGGCTGATCATCATGAATACCCAAGTACCCTCCAATATAGGATACACCAGCCAGTCTTCCCCTCTTTTAAGACAATAATCTATTCAGAATCAATCAAGTCGGAGCTAAACCTGAGGTTACAAGCCACCTATTCCAAATTTTTTCATATTTATTATGCTTATACTTTAAATGTATTTGTTTTAATGCTATAGGATGGAGCTTCATAAATATTTGACTTTGCTGGTAGAAGCAAACATTTTACTTTCTGCCATGGACCATGTTGCAGTGAATATACTGATACATTTCCAAGTAACCAACTTTCTAACTCCCTCAGGATCTAATACATATTCCCTCAGGATGCAGTACAGTCAATAGCAGAGCAAATCAGCACCAGGCGACACAATGATCACTCAGACATGCTGTCAGAGTGTGAACAAGTATTTGTACTGTCTACCCTCAAGTTGTAAAGCGCTACGTAAACTGTTGGCGCTATATAAATACTGTATAATAATAATAATAATAATAACAACCCAAAAGAGATGGTCAAGCGAGAAAGATGTAGCTTTTCTATTGTCTTTTTTTAAGGCAGCAGTATTTAGAAGGATGTTTGCTTTACTATTAGCGCTGGACAGAAACCCCAAGCTTTTATCTGCTGCTTCAATCTCCATGTTGCCTGAATGCCAGGATGCCGCGTGTGTTTCCGTCTGCCTTAATATATGCCAGCACTGTCCATCTAGATGAGAAATAGGAAGAATTCATGGCCCCTTAAGAATGATTCTGCATGGCATTTTGTACATAGCAAGACAATCTGGGTAGTGTATTTTTATAGGTATTGTAGTGCTGCCACGTACCCTAGCAGATAACATTATTTGCAAATCATATCTGATGGACCTACTGTTTATTTTGCAAGAAGAGTTGTGAAGATTTCCTACATTCTTGTATTAGGGTCGTCCAGAGCTGACACCCACAGCCATCGCAGCTGGAAAACTTTTGGCTCGTCGATTATTTAATAACTCTACAGAGCTAATGGATTATAACAGCGTAAGTGGGTTTACCTTTTCTACACGTATTTTAAAAATAATTGCTGTATGTGTGTTTGCATCCTGCTAAAAAATAGACTACTGCATGCTACTTTGACACCCTTTTATTTTTACTATAAAACTCTATGCTATAAATACTATAAATATGGGCCTCCTGAATTACTTAGTAACTTTGTCATGTTCAAATTTCAGCTGAAGAACGTAACCATTTCTCTATGCCTTGTTTTTGCAGGTTCCCACTACAGTGTTCACCCCACTAGAATATGGTTGTGTAGGGCTCTCTGAGCAGGAGGTCTTAGCGTCATATGGAGAGGATGCTATTGAGGTATCATTTAAAAAAATTTTGTGTTTTATAACACATTGGGTTAGGCAGTCTTTTTTTAATTGGCTCATAAAGCTTCTCTAAACCCAAAAACAAAACAAAATACAGCCTAACAGTTTTTAGATTGAATGGCTAACAAACATCAATACCACATTTGACATATGTGCATTGCTATGTCTTCATGATGCCATCCACAGTAGCTCATGGCAAGTATGGCTCTACACGTTTTGCAGCCAGCAAAACTGCTTCCTCAGGAGCACGGTACAAGCCCAGGAGCACAGTAAAGAAGAATCTACAATATATATATATATGTATAATAGAGGTAGAATTATATGCAAACAACATAGAAGCAACTGTTATGTATGATCATCTGGGGAGGTCAGGCTGTATCCAGTATGGTTTGGAGTATTGTGGTAAGCTATTTACAATTATTGACTTGATGTTATTGATTATCATACATAACAGTAGTTGATATGTTGTTTGTATATAATTCAATCTCCATATACAGATGCATCACAAAAAATTAGAATATCATCAAAAAGTTAATTTATTTCAGTAATTCAATTCAAAAAGTGAAACTAATATATTTTATATATTCATTCATTAGCATTTTTTTCTTTTAATTTTGATTATTGTGAATTACAGCTAGTGAAAACCCAAGATTCAGTATCTCAGAATATAAGAATATTGTGAGAAAGTTCAATATATTGTGTGCTCATGGTGTCACACTCTAATAAGCTAATTAACTCAAAACATCTGTAAATGTTTCATGAGCCTTTCAATGGTCTCTATCTGTCTGGTTCAGTAGGTTACACAATCATAGAGAAGACTGCAGACTTGATAGTCCAGAAGACAGTCATTGACACCTTCCACAAGGAGGACAAGTCACAAAAGGTCATTGCTAAAGAAGCTGGCTGTTCAGAGTGCTGTATTCAAGCATATTGAAAGGTTGGGTGGAAGGAAAACGTGTGGTAGAAAAAGGTACACAAGCAACAGGGATAGCCACAGACTTGAGGATTGTGAATCAAAGACCATTCAAGAATTTGGGGGAGATTCACAAGGAGCGGACTACTGCTGGTGTCTGTTCTTCAAGAGCTACCACACACGTGTATCCAGGACATGGGCTACAACTTTCGCATTCATGTCAAGCCACTCCTAAATCAGAGGCCACGTCAGAAGCGTCTTAACTGGGTTAAAGAGAAAAAGGACTGGACTGTTGCTCAGTGGTCCAAAGTCCTCTTTTCGGATTAAAGTAAATTTTGCATTTCATTTGGAAGTCAAGGTCCCAGAGTCTGGAGGAAGAGTGAAGAGGCACAGAATCCAAGTTGAATTAGGTGTAGTGTGAGGTTTCCACAGTCAGTGATGATTTGGGGAGCCATGTCTTCTGCTGGTGTTGGTCCACTGTGTTTTATCAAGTCCAAAGTGCATGCAGCCCTCTACCAGGAAATTCTAGAGCACTTTATGCTTTCCTCTGCTGACCAGCTTTATGGGGATGCTGATTTCATTTTCCAGCAGGACTCAGCACCTGCCCACACTGCCAAAAGTACCAATACCTGGTTTAATGATCATGGTATGACTGTATTTGATTGGCCAGCAAACTCACCTGACCTAAACCCCATAGAGAATCTGTGGGGTATTGTCAAGAGGAAGATGAGAGACACCAGACCCAACAATGCAGATGAGCTGAAGGCCGCTATCAAAGCAACCTGGGCTTCCATAACACCTCAGCAGTGCCACAGGCTGATCACCTCCATACCACTCCACATTGATGCAGTGATTTATGCTAAAGGATCCCAGACCAAGTATTGAGTGCATACTGTATTGTATATGGACATACTTTTCAGTAACCCAACATTTCTGTATGAAAAATCTTTTTTTTTTATTGGTCTGATGTAATAATCTAATTTTCTGAGATACTGAATTTTGGGTTTTCACTAGCTGTAAGCCATAAACGTCAAAATGAAAAGACCAAAATGCTTGAAATATATCACTCTGTGTGCAGTGAATCTATATAATATATGATTATGACTTTTTGAATTGAGTTACTGAAATAAATAAACTTTTAGACGATATTCTAATTTTTTTATATGCACCTGTATACTTGTATTTATTGTAGATCCTTGTGTACTGTGCTTCTGAGCTTGTACCGTGCTCCCAAGGGAAGCAGTGTTGCTAGGTGCAAAACGCGTACAGCCATACATGCCATGACCTGCTGTTTATAGCATCATGGAGATATGAAATGGTAAAAATGTAACTCCTGTGCTTCCAATACATTCAAAACATGCTCTAGCAAATAATGTTTCAAAACAATATAAATCTATATCTGTATGTCAATAGCATATAAAATAAAAGTGCAGCTGCCGAAAACACTGATTGTGTTGAATTAAACATTTTTAGTACACTACAAACCCTCAAAAAAAACTTTTTCAAAGTAGACACCTCAAGGTATTAGTAAGAGGCATATGCATACTGTGAGCAGAGCAGTACAGTGTCACCATAGGGCACCATAGGGGATGTTACTGGGATTTTGTTTTTTTGTTTTTTTCATTAGGATTGCTTGTTACAGTGATGACCACTGTTATAAGCATTCATTTTTATGAATGCCATCCATTTATGTGCCACAGTGTATTATTGTGATAGCTTTGATTGGCCACAGCTATCACATGGTACAGGTCTGCTGTGATTGGCCCCTGCAGTGATCACTGTCACCAATCACAGAGATCACAATAGTAAACAATGAATGAAAGCCATTGTATACAACTGACATGTGATCGCTGTGATTGGTTGCATCGATCACATGGTACCAGGACTGGCCCGTTACAATGATCTCTCTGTGATAGATTGCTCCGCTGCGCGCCCCCTAGGGTGCTCACGAGTGGGAGGACATCATATGATGTTCTCCTGGGATAATGCTGCTCCCTTTTGGCTTCATTTTTATAATAGTCCCGGGCAGGAGGTGGTTAAAATTGCACAATTTCCAATATTTGTGTAATTCGGTAAGGAGATTAGGAAAAGTCATGGCTGGGGAAGTTACAAAGAACAGTAGGTCATCTGCAAAAGTAATTACTTTCTGGTGTCTGAGTCTCGTGGGAAAACCTTTTATGTCATAATTCTAGCGTACATGGCGCAAGTAGGGTTCCAATGTCAGAATGAATATAAGCGGTGACAGTGGGCACCCTTGCCACATACCCTTGGCAAAGGAAAAGTAAGGGGAAACCACCTCATTAGCACAAACTGCTGCAGTGACAGTCAAGTATATAGAAGCAATCCATTTGCCTTCAAACGGTGCCAATCTATTCAATCAAACACCTTCTCTGCATCGTTTGATAGCAAACAGAGAGGAATTCTGTTAGTGTGTTCCAGATGGATTACCTCAAGGACTTGTGGTTTTATCCTTCACCTCTCTTATGGGCATAAAGTCAACCTGGTCTAGATAAATGTACTCAGATACCTTTTAAACTTGGAGCCCCATCAAGCCTGGTGGGCACATCTCGGGAATTTTTTCAAGTAGAGTTTTAAAGCAGCGCACCATCTGCAGTGTCCTCGGTGAGAGATCTGGTAGAATTTTTGGATAGATGCACCAACAAAATTAATTGAACCCAGCTGACAGGTTCTTTGGAGGATTTTCTCCCTGATATTATAAAGTATACCCTACCTAGGCTGTTCCATGGTCAGTCAGTGACAGGAGGGCACAGGCCCTTGGATTCTATATACTCTATCAAGTTCTAAGTCTGTGTTAGGCTCTCTGTCCACAACCCTGTTCAAGATGATGGTCACTGTGGCACGGAGATCCCTATTGGAGGTGGCTTCTGGCATCCCTCTTAGCTTCACATAGTTTCTGCGACTCTTATTTTTGAGGTCATCTTGGTGCATGTTGAGGGAGAGCAACCATGGAGAACAATCAGGGGTGCAACATCAGGCTTCTGCAAATACGCCCTGCAGCCTTTAGCCCATACCTTCATGCAGGCTGTCAGTTTGAAAGCTACACAGTTGTGAATGAACTACAAGGGCTGTACAAGCTGTGTGCCACAGTGGCAGATAAAAGATGCGGCTGTGTGGGCGGACCCTCGCCTGCTGTCACGGGAGGATCAGAGGGAGAGGTGGCAGGAGCTGAAAGCATGTTACATGTTCCAACCTAAATACGGGTGGAACACGTAGCATGTTCCAAAGTAAATTTATCCTTTAAATTTGCAGTTGCTCAGTTGAAAATGCCGCATGTATAACTAATTATATCTGATTTATATAGAGCTAGCTCTACTTTCTTCTTAGTGGAAATAACTAAAGAGATGGGCATATTTAAATATGCCTTTTCCTGGCATTGTCAGAAGTTACGGTATTTAGTGTGTAAAAAGGCATCAGCAGTGCTCATCTGCCCTGAAATTCTATCTTGCGATGTATCACAGCAGATGTTGGGGATAAATGTCCTAGGATTCAGCAGCTGACTGCATTTACAGGGATGAATGCTGGCAGTACTGCTATTATCATATTTTCCACTTATGTTCTGAATCGCTCATTAATCTTTAAGTGAGTTAACACCACCTGCGAGGTTACATATGACAAAAATGTCATCTATCCGGCCCCCCTTCCTCTTTCAACTATTTGATTGACACATGGATACAACCTGTGACTGAGCAATCGCTGCAGGGGTTTTGTGACGTTTTTCTAGACAACCAAGATGAGACTAACCAGATCTGCCTGGGACCTCAGGCAAAATGTGTAGGACACAGTATAAAATGTTGAGTCAAAGGTTGGTGGGGAATTATGCTGCCTGTAGCAGCATTGCACACTTGACTATCCACAGGCTAATTCTTGCAGATTCCTATTTTGTCAATGAACCAGAAATTGCCTTATCACTTTAGAGTTGCCTTCAAAGTACAAAGAACTTCTAATGTGGTTTTCATGTTCTGAATTTTCGGTGAAGTGAGGAGTGATATGCTTCTTTTGTACCTAACCAGTGTCGATAGTTCTAATATAATTTTATCAGTTTTCATCACAAGAATGCAGCCACTGATCAATTAAAAGGAGCATTTTTATTTTCTTAGTCATTTCCCATTAAACTGACTTTTTCTCTGAATAACACTTTATTCCATCCTTTTGTAGTTTCTTCTATATTTTGTATGTTATAGCTCCAAAATATTTAAACAATTTGCAGCTTGGTTGTAAATCCTGTTATTCTATGCTATGTGCCATCTTAAAGTGATTGTAAAGTCTCTTTTTTTTTTTTTTTCTATAAAAATAACAAACATGTTATACTTGCCTGCCCTGTGCAGTGGATTTGCACAGAGCAGCCTAGATCTTCCTCTTCTCAGGTGCCTCTTCTGTGCTCCTGGCCCTTCCCTTCTGTTGAGTGCCCCCACAGCAAGCAGCTTGCTATGGGGGCACCCAAGCCGAGCTGCAGCTCCGTGTGTCCATTCAGACACGGAGCTGCGTGCCCCCTCTTTCTCCTGATTGGCTAACTGACTTTGACAGCAGTAGGAGCCAATGGCCCTACTGCTGTGTCTCGGCTAATCAGGAGGGAGATTTCCGCACGGCTGAGACACTCGTGGACATCGCTGGACAATGAGGGAGGCTGCTGCACACAAAAGGCTTTTTATCTTAAAGGGGTTGTAAACCCTCAAGTTTTTTCACCTTAATGCATGCATAATTCATGCATTCTATGCATTAAGGTGAAAACCTTCTGTAGAGCTGCTGCCCCCCAGAGCCCCCCTTTTATTTACCTAAACCCGAACATTCCAGTGACGGGGACGAGCACAGCAGCTCCAGCCATTGTCTCAGGTCCTCATTGGATAGATTGATAGCAGCAAGAGCCATTGGCTCCTGCTGCTGTCAATCAAATCCAGTGACGCGGGAGCCGGGGCCGAGTCCTGCTGTCTGCATCAATGGACTCAGAAGCGTGCTCGCACGAGTGCTCTCCGTGGGGGCACCCAAGAAGAGGAGGAGCCAGGAGCGCCGCTGAGGGACCCCAGAAAAGGAGGATTGGGGCCACTCTGTGCAAAACTCTTGCGCAGTGGAGGTAAGTATGACATGTTTGTTATTTTAAAAAAGAAAAAAAGTGAACCTTTACAACCCCTTTAATGCATAGAATGCATTAAGATAAAAACCTTCTGACTTTAGAACCCCTTTAAGGCTTTATTATTGAAATGTTTCTATTAAGTCACGTGAGAAAGAATTGTCTCTGCAATATGCAATCAATTACTCTAAATGGAACAGTTGGCAGCATTTTATTGGAAATGTTGTGGGTGAATCACCCATTGTAGTTAGGCTGTTTGTGGATCCTGCATTTTTTACAAACAGCTATATCTAGCCCTGTACCTCTGTGAAGTAAAAATCCTTCATTGTACTGCCTGGCCTCTGTGGACTTGGACTGTGTATTGGTTTGTAATTCTTTTGTGAAATGATAGACAGAAGGTGGGCACTTTATATCTACACTATCCTACCTTCATATTAAAGTAATACTAAAGTCTCGTCTTTTTTTGTTGTTGTTGTTTAAAACGAACAAAAATGTTATACTTATCTGCTCTTTGTAGTGGTTTTGCACAGAGCAGCCCGGATCCTCCTTTTCTCGGGACCCTCTTTGGTGCTCCTGGCCACTCCCTCCTGTTGAGTCCCCCCACATCAAGCAGCTTGCAATGGGGCACCCGAGCCGAGCTGCAGCTTCATGTGTCCATTCAGACACTGAGCCACGGCCCGGCCCCCTCTCTCTCCTCATTGGCTGACTGACTTTGCCAGCAGCGGAACACTGCTGTCTCAGCCAATGAGGAGGGGTTTCCCGGGCAGCCGAGACACAACATCGCTGGATCTAGATGGAGCTCAGGTAAGTATTGGGCAGGCTGCTGCACACAAGGCTTTTTATCCTAATGCATAGAATGCATTAAGATAAAAAACCTTCTGACTTTATAACCACTTTAAATATATGAATTATTATGTATATTCTGTAATAAGCTATTGACAAATTAACTGTCAGACTCTATGTAGGGGTCTAATAGCTATGATTAGTATATTTCGTGTACTTCTTCAATTATATGTTCTTTTTTTTTTACCTACTATATATATATATATATATATATATATATATATATATATATATACTGTATAAGAAATACTATTACTTCTCTATTTTCTATGTATACAGTTAATTATTTATATAGTTCACTTTGTCATCATTTGTCAGTTTTGTATATTGTATCAATACTTTTTTCCTTAGGTCTTCCATGCATTCTACAAACCTCTAGAATTCACCGTGCCTGGAAGAGATGCTTCTCAGTGTTATATTAAGGTGAGGCTTTCTAAAGTTGTCCAAACTTGGGCAATACAGACATGCCTATTTTTGTGCATGTCTTTAAATGAACAAAATGTTTATCAGGTGAAATGGGGCCTTTATATCTACTGTACTAACCCTATGGCTTTGACCATTATTTTCAGCTCAAGTTCTGTCGGACATTTTGTTAAAATCTGTAAATTTGTGTGCCAATAATGTAATATCCCATAGTGGCAGATTATTTTTTTCACTCTAGTTGGCAGATGTACTGCATCACTGACTGACAAGCTTGTTTATTCAAAAATCTAAAATAGACATTATTTCATTAAGGGACACAGGATCAGATATTCAGAGACAACTGAGTTATATTACTGCTTACAGGAGAATCGGGCAAACAAAAAGTGTTAGGTACAATAACATCCTCCCACTCCCAGCGTGTCTTAGTGTTCTTGGAGAATGGATATCATTTCCCCATTTCACTTCTTATTTTTGTCAAGACATTTTTCTACTAGTAAGAGTGTCAGCTAACTGTAGAGCATTCTACATGTCTAGGGCCATGATACATCCCCGATCATCACTATCCACCAAATGCTCCATTTGGGTGGTTTGCATTGTCTTTTGCCAAGGGGTCTGAAGCTACTGCCCAGGGAGCTATTCCCTGCTTGAGTCTCCTATAATTCTCCAAGAGTGATTCCCTCCTCTGCACTTTCCAAGGAGGAATTTTCTGGTACAATGTCAGAAATTATGGCCAAAATATCATCTTTAATAGCTGACTCAGAAAACAGGGAATGCAAGCTTAGGCTGATGGATATTGCCCATCTCATCGCTAGAATTTGTCTGAAGCTACTGCCCAGGGAGCTATTCCCTGCTTGAGTCTCCTATAATTCTCCAAGAGTGATTCCCTCCTCTGCACTTTCCAAGGAGGAATTTTCTGGTACAATGTCAGAAATTATGGCCAAAATATCATCTTTAATAGCTGACTCAGAAAACAGAGAATGCAAGCTTAGGCTGATGGATATTGCCCATCTCATCGCTAGAATTTGTCTTCTGTCTGTTCTAAAGCAGAGGACCCTTGCACTGTTTTTTTGCTGGTCCAAAAAACAACAGTGCAAGAATGGCCTACTGCTCATGCCTCTTGAAGGTGAACACCTCTTTGTGGCCTTCCAAGCCTCAAAATCTAAGGTCAGGCCCAATTCCACTGTCACCCTTGGGGCTTTAAGTCTTTCAAACCCACCAGCTAGACTTCCTCGAAGTAAGGGGTCACCCTCCATATATACAAATCACAGGACATCTGCTGGCCTTTAAGTCAGCCTGGATCTTAATCATCGTGGATGCTGGGTGTATCCAGGGGCTACAATTTAGCATTTCAATCTTTATAATTACCTTGCTTTATATCAAATCTGCCATCTTTGCCTCAGCATCGGGAAGACATCCATGCTGCCCCCTTACAACTTCTCTCTCTGGGAGTTATTGGCCCTGTGCCAGAAGGGGAAAGTTTCAGGGTTTAACCTGAATCTTTTCATGGTTCCCAAGGAAAAAGGTCGCAACGCCCCATTCTGGATTTGAATCATTTAATGCTTTCATTTAGGTTTAGAAATCCCATATGGAATCCACCAGTTGAGTCATCCTTTCAGTCAGGTGACTTCCTGGCCTACATCCAGAACACCAATGCTATCTGGTCTTTGCTTTGGGCATACAACACTGCCAGTCTGTTTCCCTTTCCTTTAGGTTGTCCTCCGCTCCTCGCATACTCACCAAGGTTCTATCCCCAGTACTTGCTCTGACTTGGTCGCAGGGTATTCCCATTATGGGGTGTCTGGATGATCTCCTGCTGAGAGAACAGTTGATTCAGTCTATAAAGGTCTGTGTCCTAAAGACCGTTCAGCTTCTTAAATTTTTCAGTTGGATAATGAATCCCCCCTACTTCGAGGCATTCCTAATATGCCCAGTTTCATACCAGACCATTGCAAATCGGCATTTTGTCTTAAAGCTCAGTCTTTGGATCTTCCTGTGCACCTGTCTCCCCTAACCGGATTGTCTCTGGCCTGGTGACTCACAAATTCAGCCCTCAGGGAAGTCCTTCTTCTGTTATCCAAGAGGATCCTTACTCTGGATGATGTCAACCTGACAGGCTGGGAGGGGATCCTGGATATCTGTACAGTGCAGATGACTTGGTCACCTGTGGAAGTTTACCTTCTAATAAACGTGCTAGAGCTGGGGATGATCCAACTCGTCGCCGGACACAGCAGTGGTATACGCTAACCATCAAGGAGGGGCCAGAAGTGTTGCAACTCAAAGGGAAACCAATCCTATTCGGGCTTGGGTGGAATGTCACGGTCCTACCTTGTTCACCCTACATGTTCCAGGAGTGAATTTTTTCAGTGGTCAACATCTGGATGCTGGAGAATGGACTCTTTACCTAGAGGTGTTTGGAGGCCTTTTTTGCAGGTGAGAACACCATGTGTGGATCACCTAGTGTCCAGGTTTCAAAACAAACAGAACAAGCTTTTCTCCAGAGGCAGAGATCCTCTAGCAATGTTTGTGGATGCTTTGATGACTCTCTGGGATCAACTCAACCTGTTCTATGTTTTTCCTCTTCCGAAGCCTCTTCCTCGTCTGCTCCAAGGTATCGAGAGGAAGGGCATTCCAGGGATCTCATTTCACTGTACTGGCTCAGGAATATGTAGTACTTGGACCTCCTCAAACTCCTGGTGGGCTCTACCAGATCGCCTGGACCTCCTGTCTCAAGGACTGTTTTACCATCCTACTTTAGTTCGCTTTGACAGCTTGAAGGTTAAAGCCCAGGTCCTGAGACATAAGAATCTGTCTTATGTTCTAGAAAATTCATGTCTCGCAAAGTGTACCGGCACATGCAGAAAGCATATTTATAATGGTGCAAGGCTAGGGAATTTCATCCCTGAGAGTACTCCATGGGACGTGTTTTGAGTTTCTTCCAATCTGGCCTGGATCATCATCTGGCCTTGAGCATTTCAAAGGGCAGATCTCAGCCCTTAAGGTCGATGTTCAGGGAGTTACTCATATGGTTTGTCCTGTGCACATGCCTGTTAATCGGTGAGAAGCCAACCTGGATATCCCCCTTTCCTGCTCTCACTTCTGAGAGTTGTTTGTGTGCAGGGGCATTACACCCTAAATACAGGTGTAACATGGTGCTTTAAGTTTCTATGGGCTTGACAGTGTTGGACTGCTTTTGGACATCTCAGTTGTCTATGTATATCTAATCCTTTTAACCCTCCCCTCTGTCTTATTTTCCTATGCTCCTGCTTTGTCACTTTGTCAGACATGCTAGGAGTGGGAGGGGTTGTCTTGCCTGACTGACACTTTTTGTTTGCCGGTGTTCAATTCTCCTGTAACCAACAATTTATTTAGCTGTCTCTGAATGTCTGATCCTAAGTCTCTTATTACAGTGTTGTCCTTTTCCTGGTGTTAATTTATCATACATTATCATTATGCATCCACTGTAATCTGAAGGCAGCTATAGTTTTGCCCTAAAATAAGGTGCCCATATTTTTCAGTCCTACATGTTTCCAAGGAAGAAAGGCACTAGGCAGTTAATAAAAGCAAACTTGTTTTTTTTTTTTTTTTTTGCTTTAGACAAGCAATTGCCAGGACTATGTACTTGCATATGAAGCTACTCCTGTGGTTTCTCCTGTGCTTAAAGAGGAAAGCTGGTGCAACCCAAGCATTTCTGTTTTGTTCCATAGCTGTTGTGGCAGACTCTGTGAGATGGCCAGGTTATGTTTGGACAGCTGACTATTCTTTGATATCTGTGGTCAGTGTCATGCTAATAGAGAGAAAATCTGATTTTCGCTCTTTGCAGTTATTTGAGTTCTAGTACCAGTATTTAGCCCAGAAAATGACATTAATGCTTTACTATTTCATCTGTGTCCATGAGAAAATTGAGTACTGTCCGTGATACTTTTTTTTATTTGCACTAACATACAATTTTTCAGGACAAGCTTTCGGGGTATGTCCCCTTCAGGGGACATACCCCGAAAGCTTGTCCTGAAAAATTGTATGTTAGTGCAAATAAAAAAAGTATCACGGACAGTACTCAATTTTCTCTGTCACAATTGCACTAATACGGCTACAATCAAATCAAGTATCTGTGTCCATATAATAGAACATTAGTTGGATAAATATGCTATCCTATATCATGTTCTTATTAATCTTTGATTATTGAAAAGTAGAAAAGATATCTGACAGATGTGATCCTATACATACTCATTGTCTGGTTTTAGTACAATAATTAACCGTATATCATAGCAGTATGACAAATATTTGGTTGTGCTTTATGTGACACAGCCAGATTTGTGCTAATGTTCTCTAAGATTTATTAAAATTTATGATTCTTTATATAAAACATACGAATCAATGCTCTGTTATTGTAATCATGGTAATGCTATTAATTGCACAGGGATATCTTCAGCTGATTTGTATATTGTGGTACTGAGTGGGATGGGAACTGGAACTTAATGTATGGTGTGTTTGTGTGTAATTCATCCCCTGACTGCTCAGTTGTATCTGAAAGGATAAGGCACGTAGGAATGCTGGCATACAGCAGTATATAAAGAGTGCCATAATACTGAAATAAATTGCACTCTGCACTGGGCATAATAATACACATTACATAAAGTAGCGAATGCTGTATTTGCAAAAGAATAGTGTTTATTAGAATTTTAAACATATGTACCACCATTCCTTGGAAAAAAAAAATTGTGAGTATTTTAATATCACAAGCATATGTTGGAGAGGGATTTGTGCTTCTAAAAGATACTAGTGCGGTGTGTGAAACAGGGCTTTACAACATCCGCTCTCTCTTCGTTTCCTACAGATGATTTGTCTCAAGGGGTCAACGCAGAGAATTCTTGGTCTACACTTTGCTGGGCCAAATGCAGGAGAAGTCATCCAAGGATTTGCCCTCGGAATCAAGTATGTTTTAAAACAAATGGTTTGTAAGATGTACGATAGAACATTGGTGAAGGGAAGGCGGGAGACCTGCCCCATATTCAAATGGGCAAAAGAGGCAGTTAACCCTGTACTCCAAACCAACATATCAAAGCTTACACTGAGCTAGAGATTTCACTGGGCCAATCAGTGGTAGCACTGGGCCAGTCATGAGGCACCAGCACTATTACTTGGGAGAAGGGGAGTTTATTATTCCAACACCTGGAAGTGCTATGCATTCCACCTTGCTCATGACAGTGACAAAGTAAAGGAAAAGTGAGTATATGCTGCTGGGGATGCACTTGAGTTGCAGTGAGTTGCAAGTATGTGAAACTAGCCTCATATCGGTGACCTTTACAGACTGAGAATGGGAGACTCAGCACTCTGAGCCAGTTAGGCTCTGCTACATGCACATGTACTTACAAAGAACATGTTGGTTGGAAGCTCCACAAAAATCTTAGATCTGGATGGACAGAAATAAAAATCCTTTGGTAGGTAAAATAATATGTATTTCAACTATGTATTAAAGGAGAAGTATAGCCAAAGAGCAACTATGTTTCAAAAAATATATGGAACTGGATGGGACTTTAATTGTGCCTCTGAGAATTATAAATGAATGAAAAACAGTTTATGAAAATATACATAATTTTATTTAATATAAAAACAGTTGAAAATATATTACAGTTTTGGGCAATTAAGTTAGGATTCAGGGTGTGCAAATCCCCAACATTAAACAGAGATGTTGCCTACGCGTTTCGGACAGTGCCGCTTCGTCAGGGCCTTGAATATAACACAGTATGACGTTGTGTGAATTCTACAGATAAAACATCAGTTACTACATATATGATATGATTGCATAGATAAAAATTGAGTACAAAATGTATAGAGGTATTCATACATAGATTTTTACATGTGTATATCATTATACATGTTTAACAATAAAACTTGAATATTTATCAGACATTGAACAGATAAATATAGCTGCATTTTCAAACCATTGGGGATATGTAGCAATGCTTGTCACACGTGAGGTTTAAGAAGCAAAAAGAGTAAATTTCATGTTGTTAAATGTCTAGACATGTGACACTACAGTGTGGAATTGTATAAAAAGTTATATATATGCAGATAGTGGTGCTTTATAAAAGCATGTCTCCCACTCACCCGGAAACTGTAATCGGAGGACACCAACTCGGCGGGGCAATGTTAGGCCTGGGTGCTCGTGGGAATACTCCACCCCACCACTCTTAAACCGGGAGGAAAGGGTAGGCCCCTATGCATGCACATGAAAAAATATGGTAAGCCAAAGGATTAAAGTGAGGGCTTCCAAAACTGGAGGTATCTAAAGTGACTAAAACACTGAAGGAAAAGGGAAATGGGATAAGTGTGTGGGGAGTAACAGGAGAAAGGAGAGAGAAAGAGGGGAGAAACTCCCCTATCTTTTATAGGGAAGTGCAGCTGCCCTAATTAGCGTCCCGGGAGGTGTGTGTGGGAGGAGATTCCTGGGGTCGTTCGAGTCTCCCAGATTACAGGGAGCTGGAATGGATCCCATGGATCTGGAGGGACAGGAACAAGCCCATCTCCACACTGATTGCCGTGGGGTTCGCATGCTGAAAAATGCATGCAGAAACATCCCCGGTCTGTGTCCCCTCCAGGATGTGAAGGAGGGGGAGCGAGGGTCTCTCTCCCTCTCACCGATCGGTGTAGAGAGAAGAGAAACATCGCACATAGCAGGAAGGGGGCGGGACCCAAACGTCATAGCATTGAGCCAGCACTGGTTAAACCTGTGACGGCGGCGCTGCGCTCCACATGAGTGAGAGGGAAGAGCTGCACATTTATCCACCAGATGGCGGCAAAGTGTTGGTGTCCCCAGATGGAAGGTCTAATGGGAACACCTCTGGGGGGACCTGGTGTAACACCAGGAAACTGTAAAAAAGTAGTCTAAAAGGTGGTACATTGACAGTCCCCTCAGGCAGTGAAGAGACAGGAGCAGGGCCAAATAGCCCCCTGTGCCTGAGGTCCCTACAAGAAACAGTTTGAGAGCAGAAAGACGCAAAAAGCACATAGATTGTATAAACATATAGTCGGAGAGGATTAAATAGCAATAATGAAAATTATTAGTGCCTATCTAGAAAGAATATATGGTATGAGTCCCTTATTGCTACTCCGCATGTTTAAAGCACCGCCACGCATCAAAATAGTACATACAGGTCGCACATGGATATTGACATAAAAAATAATAAACTAAAGTAAATAAATACATACATTGCTTGGTATATCTCACAGGCTTGTCATTTCAACTTGTACTTTATGTTAACCAGCGTGGGGATGGGTGGTGTCGCCAGAACGGAAATAGATGTAGGCGATAGTTCAAATTGTATAGTTACAAATAGGGGGCGTAGCTAATAGCATCATTCATTCCTGGTGGAAAGATTGCCCTTAATTTGAAGATCCATCTGGCCTCTACCTGGAGGATTTTCTGATCAAAATTCCCACCCTGAGTATGGGGGTGTATGCGGGCTAGTACCTGGAATTTTAGTGATGGCTGTAGTAATGAACTTCCGTGAAATGCCTCTGTATTGGTTTTTCAGTAGCACCTATCTCTATGTTCACAGCATGTTTTTATCCGCCTCCAAAAATTCTGTTTGGTTTTGCCAACATAATAATTTCCACATCCACATGTAAGTAAATATACGATGCCGATGGTGTCACAATTGACAAAATGTTGCATGGTTAAATTCTACCCTGTGGGTAGAATGACATTGTTACCTGTAACAATATACCTACAAAAGTCTCAATTGCCGCATCGAAAAGTGCCCCTCGGTAGATAGAGTACCACAAGGGTCCCTAGAACCCTACGGCATAGGGTAGTAATGAATTGCCTGCTGTCTCTTTTCGATGTAAATTGGTAGTGATAGCTCCCTCTGAATCCTTGTGTATATTCAAATCAAGAAAAGAGAGAGTTTCTCTGTGCCAATTAGAGGTGAAAGATAAATTATAATCATTATGATTAAGCTTCTCTACAAATTCTGTTAGAAGTTCAGGGCTACTCGTTCATAGAATTAGGATGTCGTCGATATACCTGCGCCACAACAAGGTGTGGCGCAGGTATATCGAGGAAGCATCCGAGGCAAAGACTTCACGCTCCCACCCCCCAGGTACAAGTTTGCGTATGACGGGGCACATTTGGTCCCCATTGCAACGCCTTGTACCTGGAGGTAGTGGGAGCCGTCAAAGGTAAAAGCGTTGTGGGTCAAAATGAAATGTAACATATCGATAATGAATGCATTATAGGGAATGGTATCAAGATCTCTTTCATTTAGAAAAGTTGATGTTGTGGCAATTCCTTTGTTATGTGGAATGCTGGAATATAAGGCCTCCACATCTATGGATGAGAGAATGGTGTTGGTAGGGATAAATAGGCCATCTAGAACTGTCAAAACGTGGATAGTGTTTTTAAGATATGTAGGTAGACTTTCAACATGGGGATGTAGGTATTCATAAATTGTTTTTCATTCATTTACACTTCTCAGAGGCACAATTAAAGTCCCATCCAGTTCCATATATTTTTTGAAACATAGGTGCATATCTTCACGGGATGGTGCCTCTGTAGAAGTATCAGTATTCCGCGTTTACCCCACCCCTACACATGAAGTATAGCCAAAGCTCGTTTGGCTGTACTTCTATGGATCACAGGAGTGCAATTCGTTTTGCACTCCTGTGACCCGTTTTCAGCAGAGAGCAGACTGAAGTCCGCTCTCTGCTGATGTCACAGAAGTCAGTCCGGCATCGTATCATCGCGACAAAGTCTGGATTCACCAGGTGCCTGGACAGACACCGGCTCAACCTTCTTAGCGAGCCGCTGATAGACTGAGCTGGCCGCACCCTCCACAGCCCAGCGTTCCAGTGAGCGAGGAGAGGGCAGAGCAGAGAGCTTTGACTGTCAGCCAGCAGCTATCTGCTCAGGAGCTGTCAGAACCGAGTGATCGGCGGTGTTCGACCGTTCGGTTCTCAGTGCAGAGGCGCCAGGGAACAGATGCAGCATTGAACCCATGCTGCATCCACCTAGGTAAGTATTGATATAAGAAAAGCCCAAACCCATACAGTGGATATAAAAAGTCTACACACCCCTGTTAAAATGTCAGGTTTCTGTAATGTAAAAAAATGAGACAAAGATAAATCATTTCAAAACATTTTCCACCTTTAATGTGACCTATAAACTGTACAACTCAGTTGAACAACATACTGAAATCTTTTTGGTGGAGGGAAGTAAAAATGAAAAACTAAAATAATATGGTTGCATAAGTGTGCACACCCTTAACTACTTCAATACAGGGCACTAAGAGCCCCCTTCCTGCCCAGGCCATTTTTCAGCTTTCAGCGCTGTCACACTTTAAATGACAATTGCGAGGTCATGCTACACTGTAACCATGTGAACTTTTTACCTTTTTCTTCACACACATAGAGCTTTCTTTTGTTGGTATTTAATGAACTTGTGGGTTTTTTATTTGAAAATTCTGAAAAAAAAAAAAAAAGTTATTCTTAGTTTCTGTCAGTAAATTTTGTAAATAAGTAATTTTTTTCCTTCAGTGATGGTTGCTGATGAGGCGGCACTAATGGTCAATGATGAGGTGGCACTGATGAGGAGGCACGAATATGCCGCACTTTAGGGCACTGATAGGTGGCACTGGTGGGCACTAATGGGTGGCACTGGTAGGCACAGATAGGCGGCACTGATGGGTGGCATTGATGGGCAGCAGTGATGGGTACTGATGGGCAGCACTGATGGGTATTGATGGGCAGCAGTGATTACCAGCACTGACTGGCATCAGTAATGTGCACTGATTGCTTACACTTGTAGACACTCACTGCTGGCACTGGTGGGCACTCACTGCTGGCACTGGTGAGCACTCACTGCTGCCACTGGTGGGCACTCACTTCTGGCACTGTGTGCGCTTTATTGTAATCAGGGCACTGATTATCAGTGCCCTGATTACATGCCTAGATGTCCTCTGTGAAGAAATGCCGCTGATCGGCTCTCCTCACACCCTGTCAGTGTGAGGAGAGACGATTAGCGGCATCTCCGTGTTTACAAGTGACCGGCTGTGATTGGACACAGCCGATCACATGGTTAAAGAGCCGCGACCGTGTCTCTTTACAGAGATTGGGGTTGCGTCGTGTTCTAGCAACATGGCGTGGCTGTGATTGCCGCGCTAGAGCGGCCGTTCTAGGCGCCCTCATATGACGTCCACCCAGAACGAGAGCCACACCGCCCCGCTGTCATTTGCACGCGGGGCGGACGGCAAGTGGTTAAATACTTTGTTGAAGCACCTTTTTGATTTTATTACAGCATTCAGTCTTTTTGGGTATGAGTCTATCAGCATGGCACATCTTGACTTGGCAATATTTGCCCACTCTTCTTTGCAAAAACACTCCAAATCTGTCAGATTGTGAGGGCATCTCCTGTGCATAGCCCTCTTCTGATCACCCCACAGATTTTCAATCATATTCAGGGCTGGGCCATTCTAAAACTTTAATCCTCTTCTGGTGAAGCCATTCCTTTGTTGATTTGGGTGTATGCTTTGGGTTGTTGTCATGCTGAAAAATGAAGTTCCTCTTCAGGTTCAGCTTTCTAGCAGAAGCCTGAAGGTTTTGTGCCAGTATTGACTGGTATTTGGAACTGTTCATAATTCCCTCTACCTTGAGTAAGGCCCCTGTTCCAGCTGAAGATAAACAGCCCCAAGCAATTATGTTTCCACCACCATGCTTCACTGTGGGTATGGTGTTCTTTTGATGAGGTGCAGTGTTGTTTTTGCACCAAACATATCTTTTGGAATTATGGTCAAAAAAGTTCAACCTTGGTTTCATCAGACCAAAACACATTTCCCCATATGCTTATGAGAGACTTCAGATGTGTTTTTGCTAAATTTAGCTGGGCTTGGATGTTTTTCTTTGTAAGAAAGGGCTTCTGTCTTGCCACTCTACTCATAGCCCAGACATATGAGGAATATGGGAGATCATTGTCACATGTACCACACAGCCAGTTCTTGCCAGATATTCCTGCAACCCCTTTAATGTTTCTGTAGGCCTCCAGTTCTTGGTAATGTCACTGTTGTGCCATATTTTCTCCACTTGATGATGACTGTCTTCACTGTGTTCCGTGGTATATCCAAAGCCTTAGAAACTCTTTTGTACACTTCTCCTGACTGATACCTTTTAACAATGAGATCTGATGCTTTGGAAACTCTCTGTGGATAATGGCTTTTTCTGTAGTGTGTGACTAAGGAAATTTCTGTAAAGCCCCACTAGAACAGCTGAACTTTATTTGGGGTTAATCAGAGGCAGTTTAAATGATGGCAGGTGTGTACTGACTCCTATTTAACATGAGTTTGCATGTGATTGCTTAATTCTGAACACAGTTACATCCCCAGTTATAAGAGGGTGTGCACACTTCTGCAACCATATTATTTTAGTTTTTAATTTTTACTTCCCTCCACCTAAAAGATTTCAGTTTGTTTTTCAATTGAGTTGTACAGTTTATAGGTCACTTTAAAAGGCGGAAAAAGTTCTGAAATTATTTATCTTTGTCTCATTTTCTTTACATCACAGGAACCTGACATTTTAACCGGGCTATGTAGACTTTATATCCACTGTACTTCTCTTTTAAGCAGTTTGCTAATCACACCTGACATGAAGGGTATATAACAACATTACCAGATCACATTGCCCGGTTTCAATTTTTTTAAGTACCTATTTTTTGCCATGAATAAAAAATGGCAGTTTGATTTCCATCATGTCAAACAGTCTGGGTTGTGCTTTTTCTTGCTACCAGGTACATTGTGACATTAAGGCCTTGTTAAACTCCATCTTCTCACATTTTATTGAGTATTGAAAGTTTGTCAAAAAATGGTCACTATGCAAGATGATTTCAAGTGAACAGTATACCAGCAAATTCCTATGAGTGCCTCATCTCCGCATTGATATCTACACCCTACATCATTAATCATGGATTTGATCTAATTGTGTATCAGCACTCTCTCTCTTGAATGTTGTGTGTGTGTATACAGTGTGTATGTATATATACAAGAGGTGTGACAATTTAGTATATGTAAACCGTCACCTTGTAAAACAACCCATTCACTTTTTTATAAATGATCACATTCCCTCTGTTCTCAGCTGTATAAGAGCTGGGGGAAGAGAAACAGCAACACCCTAATCTTCCCAGTGAAAGGCTGTGCTGGGGAAGGAGGTGTCAGGATAAGTCTGACCATTGGAGGAGAGCACGCCATGCTGTGTTCTTCTGCCTAGTGTGGTCAGTTTTTAATATGAAAGCAGAGGGACTGACAGGAACACCAGGGATTTCACACAAAGGAAGCAATACAAGGAGAACAGGATACTTTTCCATACAAGTACATGGTACAGCAGGCACATATCAGGAAAGTGAAATGTTGAGTTTACATACTCTTTAATGATCGGAATGCCTGCAGTATGGCACTATGGTGGTGAGTCGCACAGCCACATGCACTCACCTGGGTCACAAACCAGTTGACTCAATCTTTACAGAGTAGTAGAAGAAATAACGTGTGTGTGCGTTGCACTGTTGGCAGAAAATGAGCGACTGGAATCTGAAACAGCGGATTAACATCAAATTATGTGAAAAAATTGGCAAAAGTGCGAGTGAAACTTTAGCTCTGTTACAACAGGCTTTTAGAGAACATTCCATGTAGACATTAAGTGTTTTTGAATGCCATAGGCAATTTAAGGAAGGGTAGGAAGATGTCCACGATGACGCAAGCCAAAAATGCAAAGGACGAATGCAAATGTGCACAAAGTGCAAACCCTCATAAGCTCAGATTAAAGATTGAGTGTGCGAATGATGGCAGAAGAATTGAACATGAACAGGGAAACAGTGCATCAGATTCTAATGGGCAATTTGGGAATGAGAAAAATTTCCGCAAAGATGGCGACTCGAATCTTGACAGAGGATAAGAAAGAACGTTGTCTTCAAATTTCATCTGAACTTTTAAAGAGTGCACAGGTGTTTGATATGTCTATTACTGGTCAATTCCGGGAATTAAATTGTCACACCGTGTGTGTGTGTATACAAAAATATTGCCACCTTTGCATTTCTGTCGGATAATGCACTACTTCGCCTGGAAAATTGTTTAGGCATTCTCATGCTTATTTCTTTTGTTTGTACTGGTATGACAAAAAAAAGTGGAGAAACGAAAAGTCAAATCTCACCCATTCCACGCAAGACTCCAAAAATGGACTGGACAAAATTATTGGCACCTTCTCAAAATTGTAAGAAATAATTGCATTCCAAGTTTGTGTTACTCTCTTAATTAAACTCACCTGTATCAATTAACAGGTGCTGACAATATTGAAATCCCACCGGCAACCAGTTAAAATGGTGAAAATGTGACTCAACCTTTCTGTTGTGTGTCTCTGTGTGTCACATGGTGCATGGAGAAGAGAAAGAGCAGCAAAGAATTGTCTTGAGGATTTGAGAACAAAAATTGTGGAAAAGCATGGACAAGCTCAAGGTTTCAAATCCATCTCCAGAGATCCTAATGTTCCTGTGTCCATTGTGCACAACAGTGTCAAGAAGTTTACAGCCCATGGCACTGTAGCTAATCTCCCTGGACGTGGACGAAAGAGAACAATATATCAAAGATTGCAACAAAGGATTGTTCGAATGGTGGCTAAAGAACCTCGATCAACTTCCAAAAAAGTCAAGCTGACCTTTAGGCACAGGGTACAACTGTGTCAGTTCGCACTATACGTCGCCATCTGAATGAAAAAGGACCCTATAGTAGGAGACCCAGGAGGACCCCACTGCTGATGCAAAAACATAAAAAAGCCAGATTGGATTTTGCTAAAACTTACCTGAGGAAGCCAAAATCCTTTTGAGAGAAAGTGCTGTGGACAGACAAAATAAATTTACAGCTTTTTGTTAACCACTTCAGCCCCGGAAGGATTTACCCCCTTCCTGACCTGAGTGTTTTTTGCGATTCGGCACTGCGTCGTTTTAACTGACAATTGTGCGGTCGTGCGACGTGGCTCCGAAACAAAATTGATGTCCTTTTTTTCCCACAAATAGAGCTTGATCATCTCTGCGATTTTTATTTTTTGCGCCATAAAGAAAATAAGAGCGACAATTTTGAAAAAAATGCATTATTTTTTACATTTTGCTATAATAATTATCCTCAAAAAATATATTATTATTATTATTATACAGTATTTATATAGCGCCAACAGTTTACGTAGCGCTTTACAACTTGAGGGTAAACAGTACAAATACAATACAATTTGATACAGTAGGAATCAGAGGGCCCTGCTCCTTAGAGCTTACAATCTAAGAGGGAAGGTCAAGAGATACAAGAGGTAATAACTATGGGTGATGTGCTGATTGAGAAGATAAATGTACAGTTGTTAGGTGGGGGCCAGATAGGCTTCTCTGAAGAGATCGTCTGGATAAAGTAGGAGAAAATCGGACGGATTGGGGTAGAGCATTCCAGAGGATGGGGGAGGCTCTGGAGAAGTCCTGAAGGCGAGCATGGGATGAGGTGACAAGGGAGTTTGAGAGCAGGAGGTCTTGGGAGGAGCGAAGAGAACGATTAGGTTGGTATTTTGTGACTAGGTTAGAGATGTAGCTGGGGGCCAGGTTGTGGATGGCTTTGTAAGTTATAGTTAGTATCTTGAATTTAATTTGGTGACTGAGTGGCAGCCAATGGAGAGATTGGCAGAGGGGTGTGGCAGACGCTGAGCGGTTTGTGTGGTGGATGAGCCTGGCAGCAGCGTTCATGATGGACTGAAGTGGGGATAGCCTATTTAGAGGTAAACTAATGAGAAGGGAGTTGCAGTAATCGAGGCGGGAGATGACCAGGGAGTGGATTAGAAGCTTTGTGGTGTCATTGGTTAGGAAGGGGCATATATTGGAGATGTTGCAAAGACTGAGGCGGCAAGCTTTGGATAGTGATAGAATGTGGGGTCGAAAGGTTAGTTCAGAGTCCAGGATTACACCTAGGACCTTGGCGTGGGGAGATGGGTTGATAGTTGAGCCGTTGATCTTGACAGGGAAATCAGGGGAAGTGGCACCTGAGGGAGGAAATATCATGAGCTCAGTTTTGGATAGGTTGAGTTTGAGAAAGTGATGTGACATCCAGGCTGATATGTCTGCTAGTAAGTTGGTAATGCGTGAGGAGACAGATGGAGAGAGCTGGGGGGTGGAGAGATAGATTTGGGCGTCATCAGGTGGTGTAGATTGAGAAAAGGAGAGGTCCAAGAACAGAACCTTGGGGGACCCCAACGGAAAAAGGAAGAGGAGAGGAGGAAGT
Source organism: Aquarana catesbeiana (assembly GCF_042186555.1). NCBI lineage: Eukaryota > Metazoa > Chordata > Amphibia > Anura > Ranidae > Aquarana > Aquarana catesbeiana. The sequence goes on from NC_133324.1 coordinate 274,892,009, forward strand.
AGAGTTGTAAGTGACACTGAAGGAGTGGTGGGATAGGTAGGATGAGAACCAGCGAAGAGTACAGTCATGGAGACCAAAGGAGTGGAGTTTTTTGAGGAGGGGGTGGTCAACTGTGTCAAAGGCAGCAGAGAGATCCAGGAGAAGTAGTACAAGTACAGAATAGTGTCCATTGGCTTTAGCCATTAGTAGATCATTTGAGAGTTTAAGGAGAGCAGTTTCCGTGGAGTGTTGAGGGCGAAAACCGGACTGAAGGGGATCAAGAAGTTTATTCATGGTCAGATGGTCGCTTAGTCAGTTGTAGACCAGTCTTTCAAGAAGTTTGGAGGAGAAGGAGAGTAAGGAGATGGGACGTAAGTTGTTGAGATTGGTGGGATCCAGTGAGGGCTTTTTTAGTATGGGGGTGACTAGCGCATGTTTTAGAGAGTTTGGGAAGATGCCACAAGAGAGGGAGAGGTTGAAAATGTGAGTTAGAGAGCGTAGAATCGAGTCAGAGGGTGAGCGTAGCATTTGCGAGGGAACAGGATCCAGGGGGCAAGTGGTTAGATGAGTGCTAGATAAAAGTTTAGCAACCTCAGTAATAGTAGCAGGGTTGAATGAGGGAAGTAATGATTGTGTCTGTGGACATAGGGTGTTGCATGGGGGGAGGTTTTTGCGCATTGGTGATCTCCTCATGAATTGTATCAATCTTAGTTTTGAAGTGATTGATATATAAAAAAATATATTTTTTTCCTCAGTTTAGGCCGATCCGTATTCTTCTACATATTTTTGGTAAAAAAAAAATCGCAATAAGCGTTTGATTTGTTTGCGCAAAAGTTATAGCGTTTACAAAATAGGGGATAGTTTTAAGGCATTTTTATTAATAATTTTTTTTTTTTACTAGTAATGGCGGCGATCAGCGATTTTTATTGTGACTGCGACGTTATGGCGGACATGTCGGACATTTTTGACACATTTTTGGGACCATTGTCATTTATGCAGAAATCAGTGCTATAAAAATGCATTGATTCCTGTATAAATGACACTGGCAGTGAAGGGGTTAACCACTAGGGGGCAGGGAGGGGTTAAGTGTGTCCTAGGGGAGTGATTTCTAACTGTCAGGGGGATGGGCTGGTGTGTGACGTCACTGATCTCTGCTCTGATGACAGGGAGCAGAGATCGAGTGACACTTGTCACTAGGCAGAACGGGGAGATGCTGTTTACAATGGCATCTCCCCGTTCGTCCTCTGCGCGGGACCCGCGACCCGACTCACGGAGATCGCGGCAGGCGCGCACACACGTTGGCAAATTCAAAGTAACGTACGGGTACGTTACTTTGCGCAGCCGTGCCATTCTGCCGACGTAAATGTACAGGAGCCGGTCAGGAACCGGTTAAAGCCCATCATTCTACAGTTTTCATAAAAATAAATGAGGCCTTTAAAGAAAAGAATAGAGTCCCCACAGCCAAACATGGTGGAGGTTCACTGATGTTTTTGGGTTGCTTTGCTGCTTCAGGCACTGGATGTCTTGACCTTGTGCATGGCATTATGAAATTTGAAGACTACCAAAGTATTCTGGGGTGCAATGTGCAGTGTGAGAAAGTTGGATCTCCGTCAGAGGTCATAGGTCTTACAGCAGGACAATGACCCAAAACGCACATCAAAAAGCACCCAGAATTGGGTGTGTGTGTGTATGTATATGTGTGTGTATATATATGTATATATATATATATATATATATATATATATATATATATATATATATATATATATATATATATATATATATATATATATATATATATATATATATACAGGTGCATCTCCTAAAATTAGATAATCACCAAAAAGTTAATTTATTTCAGTAATTCAATTCAAAATGTGAAACTCGTATATTTTATATAGATGCGTTATACACAGGGAGATATATTTCAAGCATTTCTTTCTTTTAATGTCAATGATTACTGCTTACAGCTAGTGAAAACCCAAAATTTCAGTATCTCCGAAAATTAGAATATTACATAAGACCAATAAAAAAAAAAAAAAAAAAGGATTTTTAGTACAGAAATGTTGTCTTACTGAAAAATATGTTCTTGTACAGTATATTATGCACTTGGTCGGGGCTCCTTTTGCACGAATTACTGCATGTTACTGCATGTGGCATGGAGGCGATCAGCCTGTGGCATTGCTGAGGTGTTATGGAAGACCCGGTTGATTTGATAGCGGCCTTCAGCTCATCTGCATTGTTGGGTTTGGGGTCTCTCCTCTTTTTTTTGACAATACTCCAGAGATTCTCTATGGGGTTTAGGTCAGGCAAGTTTGCTGGCCAATCAAGCACAGTGATACCAGTGGCGTCGGAAGGGGGCTGACAGGGGGCCAGAGCCCCAAGTGTTCCCCTCAAAAAGCCCCCAGTCTCAATATTCCTAAATGCATTATTAGCCCCGAGCTGTTTACACAGGCAACAGTGAACGATCTCCTGCTTATCCAGCGCGGCCGAGTGATGTACAAAAAGTCCCGCCTTTGGGACCTGGCTCCTATGATGGACATCACACTGGTCAAATGCCAGGACCACGGGACGTGTGACATCCATCATAGGCGCTGCTGGGTCCAGGAGGAGGCGGGAATGACACTGCGGCCGAGGTGGGCACTGGGAGTTTCCCGCTTGCTCTGTGTAAATGGGCGCGCGGCTCTTCAATTCTGGCTCTGGCTGCCTGGTGCGGTGCCTGCAGGGCTGTCTGAGTGGTGGTTTATTCCGGGATAAGTGTACTCGCACACTACAGGTAAGGCTGAGCAGCAACAATCTGTGTTTGTGTCAGATAGGTCAGTGTATGTTTCAGGTAGGTCAAGCAAATGAGCCCGTCACCCCCCCCAGTCTTTACTTCCGAGCTGGAGCCCCTGGTCTTTTTCCCACCTAGCAACACCCCTGGGTGATACCATGATCATTAAACCAGGTATTGGTACTTTTGGCAGTGTGGGCAGGTGCCAAGTCCTACTGGAAAATTGAAATCAGCATCTCCATTAACCTGGTCAGCAGAGGGAAGCATGAAGTGCTCTAGAATTTCCTGGTAGGGGGCTGCGCTGACTTCGGACTTGATAAAGCACAGTGGACCAACACCAGCAGATGACATGGCTCCCCAATTCATCACGGAGTGTGGGAAATTTTGCATTTCAGTTGGAAATTAACGTCCCAGAGTCTGGAGGAAGAGTGGAGAGGCACAGAATGAAAGTTGCATGAGATTCACTGTGAAGATTTCAGTCAGTGATGATTTGGGGAGCCATATCATATGCTGGTGTTGGTGCACTGTGTTTTATCAAGTCCAAAGTCAGCGCAGCCCTCTATCTACCAGGAAATTCTAGAGCACTTCATGCTTCCCTCTGCTGACCAGCTTTGTGGAGATGCTGATTTCATTTTCCAGCAGGGCTTGGCACCTGCCCACACTGCCAAAAGTACCAATACCTGGTTTCATGATCATGGTATCACTGTACTTGATTGGCCAGCAAACTCGTCTGACCTAAAACCCATAGAAAATCTGTGGGGTATTGTCAAGAGGAAGATGAGACACGCCAGACCCAACAATGCAGACGAGCTGAAAGCAACCTGGACTTCCATAATACCTCAGCAGTGCCACAGGCTGATTGCCTCCATGCCACGCCACATTGATGCAGTATTTCATGCAAAAGGAGCACCAACCAAGTATTGAGTGCATACTATACTGTACATGGACATACTTTTCAATAAGCCAACATTTCTGCGTTAAAAATCTTTTTTTTTTGTTGGACTTATGTAATAACATTTTCTGAGATACAGAATTTGGGGTTTTCACTAGCTGTAAGCCATAATCATCAAAATTAGTAAAGGAATGGAAAGAAATGCTTGAAATATATCACTCTGTGTGTAACGCATCTATATAATATGCGTTTCACTATTTGAATCGAATTACTGAAATAAATTAACTTTTTGATGATATTCTAATTGTCACTGCACACTTTTACCAGTGATTCTACCTGGTGCGCTACAGATAATGAAGTGTTGCTTGAGGCACATGCATAAGGCGGCAGGCTCCATTGGAGTCCGTCTGCTCAGCAGGGATTTTGCTTATGCAGAGCATACACAGATACAGCCCGCTCTCATATGGGCAGGCAGAAGTAAACGGACCTCCTGTCCATATGTCATCTGATCCAATCCACCAGATTTCAGGAACAAAAAATAGGACAATATTATATTGCTGGAAAAAGTTTCATTAATTATTTTTTTTTGACAAAGGTGTTTAACTATTTAGTTGGTTTCTCAGGACAATACCTCAATGTGTATATAAATGTTTGTGTGTGTGTATGTATATATATGTGTGTGTGTGTGTGTGTGTGTGTGTATATATACACACATTTTTGTATCTTATTATATCTTTTCATGTCACAACGCTGAAGAAATTACACTTTGCAACAATGTAAAGTAGTGAGTGTACAGCTTGTATAACAGTTTAAATTTGCTGTCCCCTCAAAATAACTCAACACACAGCCATTAATGTCTAAAACGCTGGCAACAAAAGTGAGTACACCCCTAAGTGAAAATGTCCAAATTGAGCCCAAAGTGTCAATATTTGTGTGGCCACCATTATTTTCCAGCACTGCCTTAACCCTCTTGGGCATGGAGTTCACCAGAGCTTTACAGGTTGCCACTGGAGTCCTCTTCCACTCCTCCATGAGGACATCACGGGGCTGGTGGATGTTAGAGACCTTGCACTCCTCCACTTTCCATTTGAGGATGCCCCACAGATGCCCTCAGCTTCTTTAGCAAGGCAGTGGTCAACTTGGAGGTGTGTTTGGGGTTGTTATGTTGGAATATTGCCCTGCCGTCCAGTCTTCGAAGGGAGAGGATTTTGCTCTGCTTCAGTATGTCACAGTACATGTACACAGTGCATTCATGATTCCCTCAATGAACTGTAGCTCCCCAGTGATGGCAGCTCTCATGCAGCCCCAGACCATGACACTCCCACCACCATGCTTGACTGTAGGCAAGACACACTTGTCTTTGTACTCACCTGGTTGCCGCCACACGCGCTTGACACCATCTTTGCCGAATAAGTTTATCTTGGTCTCATCAGACCACAGGACATGGTTCCAGTAATCCATGTCCTTCGTCTGCTTGTCTTCAGCAAACTGTTTGCGGGTTTTCTTGTGCATCATCTTTAGAAGAGGCTTCCTCTGGGATGACAGCCATGCAGACCAATTTGATGCAGTGTGTGGCGTATGGTCTGAGCACTAACAGGCTGACCCCCCCACCCCTTCAACCTCTGCAGCAATGCTGGCAGCATCATACTGTACAGTATTTCCCAAAGACAACCTCTGGATATGCAGCTGAGCACGTGCATGCGTTTCTTTGGTTGACCATGGCGAGGCCTGTTCTGAGTGGAACCTGTTCTGTTAAACTGCTGTATGGTCTTGGCCACCGTGCTGCAGCTCAGTTTCAGGGTCTTGGCAATCTTCCTAAAGCCTAGACCATCTTTATGTAGAGCAACAATTTATTTTTTTCAGATCCTCAGAGAGTTCTTTGCCATGAGGTGCCATGCTGAACTTCCAGTGACCAGTATGAGAGAGTGAGAGCGATAACACCAAATTTAACACTCCTGTTCCCCATTCACACCTGAGACCCTGTAACACTAACAAGCCACATGACATTTGCAAGGGTAAATGGCTAATTGGGCCCAATTTGGACATTTTCACTTAGGGGTGTACTTACTTCGGTTGCCAGTGGTTTAGACATTGATAGCTGTGTTTTTGGTTATTTTGAGGGGACAGCAAATTTACACTGTTATACAAGCTGTACACTCACTACTTTACATTGTAACAAAGTGTCATTTCTTCAGTGTTGTCACATTAAAAGATATAATAAAATATTTACAAAAATGTGAGGAGTGTACTGTATATACATACAGTGCCTCAGCAAAAGTATTCACCCCCCCCCCTCCTTGGCTTTTTACCTTTTCTGTTATATTACAGCCTTTAGTTCGATGTTTTTTTAATCTGAATTATATGTGATGGATCAAAACATAATAGTCTAAGTTGGTGAAGTAAAATTAGAAAAATATATATATAAAACTATTTTTCAGAAATACAAAACTGATAATTGGCATGTGCGTATGTATTCACCTCCTTTGTTATTAAACCCATAAAAAGCTCTGGTGCAACCAATTGCCTTCAGAAGTCACATAATTAGTGAAATGATGTCCACCTGTGTGCAATCTAAGTGTCACATGATCTGTCATTACATTTACACACCTTTTTGAAAGGCCTCAGAGGCTGCAACACCTAAGCAAGAGGCACCACTAACCAAACACTGCCATGAAGACCAAGGAACTCTCCAAACAAGTAAGGGACAATGTTGTTAAGAAGTACAAGTCAGGGTTAAGTTATAAAAAAAATATCCAAATCTTTGATGATCCCTAGGAGCACCATCAAATCTATCGTAACCAAATGGAAAGAACATGCGCAACAGCAAACCTGCCAAGAGACGGACGCACACCAAAACTCACGGACCGGGCAAGGAGGGCATTAATCAGAGAGGCAGCAGAGACCTAAGGTGACCCTGGAGGAGCTGCAGAATTCCATAGCAGAGACTGGAGTATCTGTACATAGGACGACAATAAGCCGTACGTTCCATAGAGTTGGGCTTTATGGCAGAGTGGCCAGAAGAAAGTCATTACTTTCAGCAAAAAACAAAATGGCACGTTTTGAGTTTGCGAAAAGGCATATGGGAGACTCCCAAAATGTATGGAGGAAGGTGCTCTGGTCTGATGAGACTAAAATTTAACTTTTTGGCCATCAAAGAAAACGCTATGTCTGACGCAAAACCAACACATCACATTACCCAAAGAACACCATCCCCACAGTGAAACATGGTAGTGGCAACATCATGCTGTGGGGATGTTTTTCAGCAGTCGGGACTGGGAAACTGGTCAGAGTTGAGGGAAAGATGGATTGTGCTTAAATACAGGGATATTCTTGAGCAAAACCTGTACCACTCTGTATGTGATTTGAGGCTAGGATGGAGGTTAACCTTCCAGCAGGACAATGACCCCAAACACATTGCTAAAGCAACACTTGAGTGGTTTAAGGGGAAACATGTAAATGAGTTGGAATGGCCTAGTCAAAGCCCAGACCTCAATCCAATAGAAAATCTGTGGTCAGACTTAAAGATTTCTGTACACAAGCGCAAACCATCCAACTTGAAGGAGCTGGAGCAGTTTTGCAAGGAGGAATGGGCAAAAATCCCAGTGATAAGATGTGGCAAGCTCATAGAGACTAATCCAAAGCAACTTGGAGCTGTGATAGCCGCAAAAGGTGACTCTACAAAGTATTGACTTTAGGGGGGTGAATGGTTATGCACATTGACTTTTTCTGTTATTTTGTCCTATTTGCTTCACAATAAAAAAAAAAAAAATCTTCAAAGTTGTGGGCATGTTCTGTAAATTAAATGATGCAAATCCTCAAACAATCCATGTTAATTGCAGGTTGTGAGGCAACAAAACGTGAACAATGCCAAGGGGAGTGAATAGTTTTGCAAGGCACTGTACATATATCTCAACACACATAAATAAGCTGGGCAAGAGATTTCCTGCAATATACTTTGGCATAACTATAACTATATCAATATGTGGAAGTTAAACTGCATTAGTAGTCACTGGGAGAACAGCAATAGAGGTGCATGCACTTTAGTAGCATTGGGGTTGATTTACTAAAGGCAAATAGAATGTGCACTTTGCAAAGTGCAATTGCACTCTAAATGAGCAGAAGCTCTGCTGATTTCCATCATCCAATCATGTGCAAGCAAAAATGCTGCTTTTTAATTTCCCTTGCATGTGATTGGGTACTTTTTGCAAAGTGAAGATTTACCTCATTTACTAAGCTCTGGAGCAACTGCACATGGAGCGTGCAACTGCAAAGTGCACAGCCTATTTGCCTTTGGTAAATCAACCCCATTGTGTCAGTCTGTTTGGCCCCAGAGTTTTAAAAGATCTGTCTTTGATCATATGCTGCAAACATTGTGTCAATCTAGATCTCTCCTATCAGCCTGCAGCTATATGTCAGACTATGATATAGCTCAGCAATCGGTCAGGAGCTGCATTTAAAACGGCAGCAGTCTCATTTCAAGGCTAAAGTGCTGTGTGTGAAAACAAGTGACAAGTTCTGGCAAGACGTGAGATGTAAAGGAAGAAATAATTTACCTAGATGAAATCTTTATTTTCCTGCCGTTACAATTGTCTTTGTGAGAAGTTCTGTAAGCTGTATGTTTTAACTTCTTTGGAAACTCACAAAGTGATGTGATTATAATATAAAAGCTTCACTAAGTTCTGTGTTTAAATTGTATGAGTACACATACCCACTGGCGAATGTGTGCGGCGCAAAGAGATGGAACAAAGTGGAGGTAGAATAAGTGTAGATGTAATGAGTACTGGAGGCACTTTTCTTGCACCCCACTCAATAATAAAGGCACTCACCTATTTTAAACAGATCACACATCTGTTACATGTATGTCTTGCCCTTCTTAACAGATTGCTCACATATCAGCGAATGGCCATACAAATAAGATGGCCCCAGTAGACTAGGAAATGATCTGTCCCTACAGACATGTACACCTGTTACTACTTTGTGTTCATAAACAGTGACGCGAACTGCCTCCCTTATTTATGCATGTTTCAGAAAGTGGGAAAAGTGAAGATCAACTTTTCCCAAAAAACTCTCCTTAAAACTACTTTCACACTGGGACGGGCGGGCGCCGGTGGTAAAGCTTCACTTTATTAGCAGTGCTTTACTGCCATTTTAGCCGCACTATTCGCCCGCTAGCTGGGCGGTTTTAACCCCCGCTAGCGGCCAAAAAAGGGTTAAAAACGCCTGCAAAGCGCCTCTGCATCTGCGGTTTGGTGGCGCTGCCCCATTGTTTTCAATGGGTAGGGGCGCTTTAGGAGCGGTGTATACACCGCTCCTATAGCGCTGCAAAGATGCGGCTTGCAGGACTTTTTTGACTGTCCTGCAAGCGCACCACTCCAGTGTGAAAGCCCTCTGGCTTTCACACTGGAGACACAGGAGAGGCTCTTTACAGACACTATTTTTAGCGCTGTAGCGCCTGTAAAGCACCTCAGTGTGAAAGCCTAACGATTAGCTTTTGGGCCCTGCCCCCATTTTGTACTTTAAGTGGCCCAATCATATTTGCATTTATTTCTTTTTACATTTACACCTGTAAAATTTTAAGATGGTGCTACCAATTTCGTAGGCCCCATGATAGTTGTGCAAGTGTGTATTAAAACAATATGCAAAATACTCTACATTATAAGTAAGAAGAGAAGATGCCAGTGCACTAGTAATTTAAAGAGGAGTCAATTTAAAGCAAAGCCAGTCATTTGTTTGTTTATTAAAAGTCAGCAACTACAAAAAATGTAGCTGCTGACTTTTAATAAACAGCCACTCACCTGTACCACGGTCCAGCGATGTACTCACTGCAGTCGTGTTCTCCCCGTGTCCTCCCTCGGCGGCGCCGGCATCTCTACTATGGGCATCCAGCTGTGACAGCTTGCGGCTTCACACCCGGCACAGCGGTGTTCGATCGCTCGGTTCTCAGTGTAGAGGCGCCGGGGGACAGATGCAGCATCGGACCCATGCTGCATCCACCTAGGTAAGTATAAATGTGCAAAAAAACAAATTCCTTTACTTCTCTTTTAAGCTGTGAAGGGCAGGTGCAGACCGGCACAGAGCCCACTCACACCAGCAGAAGATGCAGGTCTGAAAAGGAGGGTTGCACAACGCTGGTATCATCCACAAGAAACTTTTATTTGAGACTGCTCAGACAGAACATGGCTCTGCCATGGTGTTCTGTATGATCAGTCTCCAATAAAGTTTCTTGTGTGCGACCTTTCTTTTCAACTGACATATATTTGTATTCTCATAATTATAAGCAGATGTCCAGAGCACTTCACTCCCCTTACATCAGATGTCATGCCCCCCACCCACCATCACAAGTCAAGAGTCTCCCACCCTCCCTTACATCAAAGTGCAACCCCCCTTACCTTGTGCTGCTGCTGGGAAGTAGCAGGGGGCAGAGCTGGGAAGCAGAAAGTGTGGTCTCTGGAGAAGAACTAGAGGAGGGCTGAGGTCTGGTGAATTCTGAGACCAGGGGAGGTGAAAACGAGGGGGTGCTGCGGCTGCACGGAGAGGCACAGGATCTGCTGCTGACTTCTGAGACAAGGCGAGGTCAGAGAAGAGGGAGGTGCCGCAGCTGCAGGAGGGGTACAAGGGCCACATGAAATGGCCTGGCGGGCCTGATTCAGTCCACAGGCCTTGTGTTTTACACATGTGAGTTAAAGGGTTAAATAGGGCCAAAACTGTGGAGGCTATGCAAAAAAGCATTAGAGCTGCCACCTCTCTTTCCTCCAGTAACTGGTTGGATAATTTTTATGAAGCAGCCAGAGAGATGCAGGAAGCACAGAACCACCAAATGAACGATGCAAGAAGTGTCCTTGCACTGCAGCTTTCCTCCAGCAAGTAGAACATTGAGCAGCACATTATTGACATCACCAGATCTCGCGAAAAACTTGCAGTTATAGGCAGCAGTCCTTTAAATCCCACAGTGCTTATAAACAGACAGGGGGGCTGTAGGCACAGGAATGCTTATTTACAGTCGCATGCTAGGAAGTTGCCCCCTTGCTAACATTGCACAGAAGGGGAAAGCTAGGTAGGATATTTCACCAAATAAAAATATAAGTGGCAGTTTTCTAACAATGTAACAAATATAAAGTAGGGTAGGGGTTATCCCAACTTGGCTGCAAAAGTGGAAGTAAAACATTTTAAAGTGGTTCTAAATGCAGATTTATTTATTTTTTGCATTCTCTGCATTAAGGTAAAAAAAAACTTTCTGCATGCAGCTCCCCTCCAGCCCCCCTTATACTTACCTGAGCCTGATCTTGATCCAGCGATGTGCACAGGGGGTGGGGTTCCCAGTTGGTTTAATTTTGCCGTATTCTGCTACCGTGATTTGGTGAATCCCCTTGTTTAAGGGGATATTAGGCTCAATTTACAAATCTTTAAAACTGATGTCTAGGTATGAATAGTATCAATAGTTACATTGATAAAGCTTTTACAAATGTAAGTATAAATCTCATACCTGAGTAAGCTGCAAATCATTGTAGCAGTCGCTGCTACCACAGAGATAGTAGCAGTGTTCTGGGTTCATTGCCCTTCTGCATAGTAATCACAGGGCATCACTTGCTTGGCACTGCCACCATTCACAGAACGTTTTGTACGTTCTTCAATGAATACAAGACGTTCTTTGATTGAATGATGTGGAAGTTGTGATGTCACCACCCTGCCTCTCCACCTGGTCCAGTCAGAGACTGTCTTGTATTGAGGAAAAAAAATACAAAGTGTTCTGTGAATGGCGAGCTCCTCCTCCAGTGGTAACTATACAGAAGGGCAGCCATTCGTCATAGGACCCAGAGGACCCAGTGGCGGTGACCACTACAGTGATTTTCAGCTTCCACAGCTGGGATTGCTCAGATCTTAGGAAATTGGAAGATTAAGCAGACATACATTCATCCTTTGTTGTTCACCTGTTGGGTGGTTGAACACTTGTCACCATTTGCTTGGGTAATACATGCAGGGAATGTTCAGATAATGTTCTTGGGTTGACCCAAGCTATATACATAGATCCACATGAGTATAATACTATATACCCAGACATGTTTTTGTCCTACAGATGTGGTGCCACCTACCATCAGCTAATGAGCACAGTGGGCATACATCCAACCTCTGCTGAGGAAGTGACTAAGCTGCACATCACCAAGCGTTCAGGATTGGACCCCACAGTCACTGGCTGCTGAGGTTAACTACCATCCCTGAGAAAAAAAAGTGCCATCTGCCTGCATGAGGAGGAGAGAACCATCAGCATCATTCTGCTACATGTAATCACTTTGCTCAGAGCCATGTGATACATGTCAGGTCCTCTGGAATCAAAGGAATTATTTCTAATTCATCCTGAGAGGCTTCTGCCAGCAGTAAATTACATCTGAACCTCGGTGCACATTTCATACCACACTCAAAGCATTCGTGACATGTCTGAAGTTAAATCAGGTGGAAAGGAGTTGATAAGTTGGACATCTCTGCTGACATCTTCTATTTCTGCAAACATCCAGGAGGTGGAACTGCAAGACCAGGAGATGCTGAGGCCACAGGTAAGCTGTGTAATGTAATCCAGCACCCCGCCTGCTCTATGCCTAGGGACAAACCATTCCAAAAACTTCTTTCTATATTTAGAGTTCATTCATCATAAAGAGAGAGCATAGAAAATGAGTTGTCTCTTTACATTTCATCTGATATAGTATAAAATGCATACCACCACTTTCCCAAAGCCAGTCACTTTGCTGGATTACACTAATAGCTTTAATGTTGAAAACCCATTTTTCTGTCTGCATTTATTTACTGTCTTATCTTTCTTTTTCAGAATGTTCTACCTTTGTGTTTGTTTTTCTTCTGTTAGCGCAGAAATGTATCTGATTTTTATCTCCATCTGTCAGGATGTTTTACCTGTTTTCATCTTGGTTTGCAGCTCTGAAATGGTTGATCTCTCTTTTCATTGACCAGGAATGCATTTAATAACGTGTCTTTGTTGCTAGATGCTAGGCAATCATGTTTACTATATATAATATACTTGCAATACACTGGTGAATTTCCTTTTCGATAGCATGGTCTGTTGGTTGATAAAGTTTAAACATTCTAAAGAAATGTAATTTTGGCACCTGAAAAACGGGTTCACTGTAACAGCATAGGGGGCTCTGGCCCACCAATACCCTCACACACACACTGCTGGCTAATTTGCTGTAGCAATATATAGAGTTCCAGCAATTAGAGGGTTGTTAGAGCAAGTAAAACGGAGTCAGGTGGAAAATTGTCAGCCAAACAGCAGCTGCATCCAATCAGCTGCAACCACTGTTCTGGTATTCTGAAAGCTGCAGATGCTGGCTGTCAGAATACAATAGCCACAATGGGAGACACGTCCATCCTCACTATATAGTGTGCATGGAGGAATCTTTTCCGCCCCTCTGGCTGAAAAAAAAAATCTCTGTATGGCCTGCTTTACACCAATGTAAACAGATTTAGCCATGAATGGTGATGTAACAAATAATCCACTGCATTTATGAGTTGAATAAGTCACTAGAGAATTTTCAACCTATAGAAAAAGTACAATATATTTTCAGTTAATATTGCCGTTCTATCCTAACCACTTCAATACTGGGCACTTTCACCCCCATTCCTGCCCAGGCCAATTTTCATCTTTCAGCACTGTCACACTTTGAATGACACTTGCGCGGTCATGCAACACTGTACCCATATGAAATTTTTATCATTTTTTTCACAAAAATGGAGTGTTCTTTTGGTGGTATTTAATCACCACTGAGTTTTTTCTTTTTTTTTTTTTTTTTTTGCTAAACAAACAAAGACTGAAGATTTTGAAAAAAATTTTTTTTTCTTTGTTTCTGTTATAAAATTGTGTAAATAAGGCATTTTTCTTCATCACTGATGTGCGCTGATAAGACTGCACTGATAGGCACAGAGGAGGCTGCACTGATGGGCACAGAAGAGGCTGCGCTGATGCGCACTGATAATCTGTACTGATGGGTTGCACTGTTATGCTTCACTGATGGCCACTGATAGGCTGCACTGATGGGGACTGATTGGCACTGTTGGGGCTACACTGATGATCAGTGCCCTGATTATCTGTGTAAATGTCCCCTGTCACGCTTGCCGGTTACTGGCTTTTCTTTCCTCACGCTGTGGACAGTGCATGGGGAAAGAAATGCCAATAATCAGTAAGTTTGTTTACAAGTGATCAGCTGTGATTGGACACATGATAAAGGGCCACTGTGATTGGCCCTTTACCTCGATTTGTGCCCGAAGGACACAGTGATCAGAGTGCACCTGATGTGCGCCTGAGGGGGCGCATGGGAGACCTGTTTTGTGAGGACATACATGGACGCCCTCCCAGAACAACAGAGCCATGCTGTATCTGTATTTTGAAAAAATACTGTTTTCGCTTTTTCATGCTTTTATGCATCCCAGTGCTGCTGGTCTCTACCATCCTCTTTTAAACACTTCCTCGCTCCAATATCAGCTGTGAAGCATTACTTTGGATTGGCTTACTGAAGGTGACAAAGTAACAGCTGTCACCGCATAACAGGAAGTGCTTAAACACGTATCTTCATGGCAAGATCACCTGATAACTATTTCGTCCTACCATTCACTTCAACAAGAATCTTATGAGATTATATATGCATTTATCATGCCCCAATTCCAAAAGAACTGGGCTCAATGAAACAAAAAAGCTGCTCCAGGTAAGTGAGAGGTAATGACTAAACACTAACATTTGCGTGAAACGCATCTACCTCTTTGTTCCCTGCTCCATCTGTCAACCACTTGTCATATGAAGCTTCAATAAAAAGGATTATTGGAAGTGCAGCCGTCCGGAATCATTTCCTTATATCCAAAAGAATTGGTAAGCTGTGTAAAAATGTACATAAATACAAATTGCAATGATTTGCAAATCTCATTTGATTCACAATAGAAACACTAAATATTTAACCGGTTCTCGACCGGCGCACGCCGATGTACGTTGGCAGAATGGCACGGCTGGGCAAATGGACTTACAGGTATGTCCATTTGAATTCCCCGCCGTGCCACTGCGTGCGCGTTGCCGGTGGCGCGCACGCCGGCCGGGAGCTTCGTGGGTCAGGTCGCGGGTCCCGCGGACTCGATCGCCACGGGGATACCCGCGATCGCCTCACGGAGAGGACAAACGGGGAGATGCTGATGTAAACAGCATCTCCTCGTTCTGCCTAGTGACAAGTGTCAATGATCACAGCTCCCTGTCATCAGGAGCAGTGATCAGAGTAATGACACTGCTAGCTCATCCCCCTACAGTTAGTAATCACTCCCCTAGGACACACTTAACCCCTCCCCACCCCTAGTGGTTAACCCCTTCACTGCCCGTGTCATTTACACAGTAATCAGTGCATTTTTAATCGCACTGATCGCTGTATAAATGACAGTGGTCCCGAAAATGTGTCAAAAATGTCCACCATAACGTCGCAGTCATAATAAAAATCGCTGATCGCCGCCATTACTAGTAAAAAAAAAAATTATTAATAAAAATGCCATAAAACTATCCCCTGTTTAGTAAACGCTATAACTTTTGCGCAAACCAATCAGAAAAAGCTTATTGAGATTTTTTTTTACCAAAAATATGTAGAAGAATATGATCAGCCTAAACTGAGGAACAAAAATGTTCTTTGATATATTTTTGGGGGATATTTATTATAGCAAAAAATAATGCGTTTTTTTCAAAATTGTCGCTCTTATTTTGGCTATAGCGCAAAAAATAAAAATCGCAGAGGCGATCAAATACCACCAAAAGAAAGCTCTATTTGTGGGAAAAAAGGGACGTCAATTTTGTTTGGGAGCCACGTCGCACGACCGCGCAATTGTCAGTTAAAGCGACGCAGTGCTGAATCGCAAAAAACGCTCTGGTCAGGAAGGGGGTAAAATCTTCTGGGGCTGAAGCGGTTAAACTGAGAAAATGTACCATTTTAGGAAAAAAAAGTAAGGTCATTTTGAAATCGATGGCAGCAACACTTCTCTAAAAAGTTGGGACAGAGCCATGTTTGCCATGGTCTAGCATCCCCTCTTTAAATGTCTGGGAACTGAGGAGACCAGTTGCAGGAGTTTTGGGTGAGCAATGTTGCCCCATTCCTGCTGATATAGGATTTTAACTGCTTAGCAGTCCTGGGTCTTTCTTCTGGGTCATATTTTTCGTTTCAAGCTGCGCCAAATATTTTCAGTTGGTGAAAGGTCTTGTGCGATCTGGAGTCAGGCTCAGAAAGCAGTAGCTATAGCAGGGGAGCAGCACCCGCTGACAAGCGGGGCAGGTGTACTAGCAAGTCACCCTGGCTGATGACACAGGTTCACCTGAGGTGCAGGATCTAAGTACTAACAGTTATTCACCAAAGCTCCTGATGGTGGAGATGGGTTTTGCTGCGTTTTGGTACCAGGCCGTGGTCCTCAGGATTGCCCACCATATGAGGTAAGCAAACTGGGGTTTGGTAGCAAATATAGCAGGTAGGGATCAAGCAGAAGCATAGTCAGGAAACAAGCCACAGGTTGGTAACGAATGGTTGCAGGTTGGAATTAAGCAGAATCATAGCCAAGGAACAAGCCAAAGGTTGGTAATGAATGGTAGTGAAAATACAGACGTCAGCAGGAGAGACAAAAGCGAGATATTGGCTGAAAAGAGCACAATAATCTGGCAAACAGGAAGTGCAGAGACAGGACTTAAAGCGGTAGTAAACCCGCTGAATTTTTTTTTCTTTCCCTACACCTGTAAGGGAAAAGGCATAATGAGCTAGTATGCACCGCACCACATGAGATACTTACCTTAGAACGAGGCGCCGGCATCTCACCCGGTCCATGCCGAGGGAGCTGACATTTCCTCTCGGCGTGTCTTCCGGGTATCGCGGCTCCGGCGCTGTGAGTGGCCGGAGCCGCGATGTTGTCACTCCCGCGTGGGAGACTTCTTTCCGGCAAGGTCCGGAGTTTGCCGGGCTTTCAGCCGAGAATCCCCTGTGCGCATGCGCCGCTGCAGTCAGCGGCTCATTGCGAGGGGAATATCTCCTAAACCGTACAGGTTTAGGAGATATTTTTTTACCTGCAGGTAAGCTTTATTATAGGCTTACCTGTAGGTAAAAAATTTAAAAATAGGTATACAACCACTTTAAATCAATATGTTCATGAGAAAGGATCATTCAAGGTCCCAGGTTCGAGTCTAGGCCCTGACAGGTCTGGACATCAGGCAGGCCAGTTAAGCACCCGGACTCTTCTACAAAGGCCTGCTGTTGTCATAGATAACCTATGTGGTTTAGCATTATACTGCTGAAATAACCAAGGCCTTCCCTGAAAAAGAGATCGTCTGGATGGGAGCATATGCAGCTTTAAAACCTGCATATACTGTATCTTTCAGCATTGATGGTGCCTTTCCAGATGTGCAAGCTGCCCATGCCTTGCACACTAATGCACCACCATACTATCAGAGATGCAGGCTTTTAAACTGAGCGCCGATAACAAGCCGGAAAGTTCCTTTTTCTTTAGTCTCAAGGACGCGGTACCCATGGTTGCCAAAATGAATGTCACATTGCAATTCATCTGACCACAGAACAATTTTCCACTTTCCAACAGACCATTTAAATGAGCTTTGGTCCAAAGAAGACAGTGGCGTTTCTGGATCATGTTCAGATATGGCTTCTTCTTTGCATGCTAGAGCTTTAATTAGCATTTTTGGATGGCACTGCGAACTGTGTTCACAGACAGTGATTTAAAAAATATTCCTGAGCCCATGCAGTGATGTCCATTACATTATCTTGCATGTTTTTAATGCAGTGCTGTCTGAGGGCCCGAAGATGATGGACACCCAATATTGTGTTTCACCTTATCCCTTGTGCACACAGAAATTTCTCCAGATTCTTGGAATCTTTTGATATTCTGTACTGTAGATAGTGATATATTTGCAATTTTACATTGAGCAACATCATTCTAAAATTGTTTGACAATTTTTAGACAAAGCTTTGCACAGATTAGTGAACCTCTGCCCATCTTATTTTTTTTTTTCCCAAAATAACGTTTATTGACATAAATGCAAAATGTAGCAGCAGTGCACCACACTACACAGCATATACAATGATGTCGAGCAAATGAACAATAATGTGGGTCAGTTAATACACGGGTAACAAATATGAAGGCACATATGTTTAGAAAATCAATTCAGTCAATTTCAAGGGTTGGAAGACCCCAGTCAAGTAAGGTCACCAAATTGACTGTCTGATATAACCAAGGGGGGTGACAAATGATAAAAAATATGGAAAAGGTTGAGGGGATTGGGGATATATAAGGTATGCTATCAATATATATCTTCAATTAAACGAGTGAGGCCCAGCAAGTAAGATGCATTAAAGGAGGGCCCTTATCTCAACTGTGAAAACCAAAGGGGAGTAGAATTCAGTATCTTATATGGTCAGGTCTTGGGCGTCACCCCAACTTGTCCAAATCTTATCAAATTTTTTGCGCAGCTGCGGCTAGCATAGGTACTTTTGTATAAGAGGCGTACATCATTAACTGCAGTCTTCCATCCAGCCACTGAAGGAGAAGATTGCAATTTCAGTTTTAAAGAGGAAGTAAACTTCCTCAACTGACTTTTACCTATAGGTAGTGTAAATATTTCCTAAACGGGAACTGTTTAGGAGATATTTACATTACATGCAGCCAGTGACATGACTGGCGCATGCGCTCTGAAGGAACGGCCACCCGGTGCCGTTCCTTGCCGTGATCGGTGGCTCCCAAGCACGTACTTGATGTCATAGCGGCTCTGGCCAGTCACAGAGCCGGAGCCCGCAAACCCGGAAGCAAGATAGGTGAAGATGGAAGCGGCTGACATCACGGCGCTGGAACAGCTTCATTTCAAGGTAAGTTTTACATAATGTGCTAGTATGCGATGCATACTAGCACATTATGAATTTACCTTGCAGGGAAAAACAAAACATCCAGCGCTTTAATAGAATTTCCCTTCTGGCATAAAAGGCGTGTAAAAAATAAACAGCTTAGTATAGTGGGAAGTGTCAATATTAATAGTAATGCCCAGAAGAAAGTTAAAAGGACCAGCAGGCAGGCATGGTAAGATGTCCCAAGGAGATCATAACACCAATAACCTCTCGCCAATAAGCTTGCACCTTGGGACACGGCCAAAGAACATGGAGGAAGGTACCTAGATCTGTGTTGCATTTGGAACACATAGGGGCTGATTTACTAAAACTGGAGAGTACAAAATCTGGTGCAGTTGTGCATGGTAGCCAATCAGCTTCTAACTTCAGCTTGTTCAATTAAGCTTTGACAATAAAACTTGGAAACTAATTGGTTTCTATGCAGAGCTGCACCAGATTTTGCACACCCCAGTTTTAGTAATTTAACCTAATAAGGTGCAGTCATGGGTAGATAACTTGGCATATAATATACCTGAAGCAAAAATTTAAGTTACAGTAAGTAAATCTATCCTTGGCTGCAACTGGAAGTGTCAGGCAGTGTTGTAAATACACGTCCCATTTCTTTCATGAAAGTGTGATTGGAGTAGGAAATTGGACTCATGCTGCGTGCCGAAGCTGCAGGAATTGAAAAAACAGCTGATTGGACAACTCAAATCTAAATTTAAGAGTGTCTCCAGCATGCCCCTAGACATAATGTGCTGTAGTCTTTTTATACCATATCTGACCCATAATTGAGGATCGGGAAAGCTCTGCAAGTGAGCAAGAGTTGGATTGCCCCACAGTGAAGTGTGAGACAAGAACCAGTTATTCTGAAAAAAATTGTGCTCCAGCCTACCTCCAGACTGCAAGTGTAGTCCGCATAGGCACAGTAACTGCTGGACTGGAGTCCCCCGAAAGACAAAATTGCCGAGCTTTGAGTAGGAGCCCAGCAACATTGCCTCCAATGTAACAGCTGCATTGTCTTGTGACTGAGCAAACCACCACCTCACTGTCACTAGGTATGCTGCTCTATAATACAACGGAAAATTAGGGAGGGCCAGTCTGCCCTCACTAAGGCTACTTTCACACTGGGCGGGCCGGGGGGGGGGGTGTTAGCGGTAAAGCGCTGCTAGTTTTACTGCCGTTATAGCAGCGCTTTTCGGCCGCTAGCAAGGTGCTTTTAACAAAGGATTAAAAGCGCCGCTGCCAAAGCGCTGCCCATTGATTTCAATGGCAGGGGCAGTGGAGGAGCGCTGTATACACCACTCCCCCACCGCCCCAAAGATGCTGCTTGCAGGACTTTTTTTTTCCTGTCCTGCAAGTGCACCGTCCCAATGTAAAAACACTCAGGCTTTCACACTGGGGTGGCTTGAGAGGCGCTTTACAGGCGCTATTTTTAGTGCACAAATGCCGGAAAAGCACTCCAGTGTGAAAGGGGGGTCTAAGGGGAAGCTGTAATGTTGTCCTAGCTAGCCTAGGTGTTCGATCTGCCCAAATAAAGGAGGAGATGCATTTGTAAATCTTTGAGAAAAATTATTTGGCAACCGGTACTGGTGTCTGCTGAAAAAAATATAAAGAAATTTGAGCAGGAAGACTATCTTAAGCACGTTAACCCGACAGGACCCAAAAGGAAGTGACCGCCAGGCATGGCATTTATGTATAAGGAGAGTTAGCAAGGACCCCAACTATCACCCCCAGGTACTTAACACCCATTCCACAGGGAATGGAGTAGATTCTGCCCATCTTTACTTCTGAGACACTCTGACTCTCTAAGAAGCCCTTTTTATACCCAATCATGTTACTGTCCTGTTGCCAATTAACCTAATTAGTTGTAAAATGTTCTTCTTCCTTGTTAGTACCACTTACTTTGCCAGATTTTGTTGCCCTGTCCCAACTTTTTGAGACATGTTGCTGCAATCAGTTACAAAATGAATTTTTTTCCTAAAGTGGAATTCCAATCAAATTTTAACTAAGCCTAAACCTACTCCCATCCCAATTCTAAGACTATTTTATCTACCCTACCGGTAAATGAAATGATGTCTATACTTACCTATTCTGAAGCCACTCCGGTCCGGACAAATGATCGAGTCCCAGCGACAGCTGTCTCATAGAAAGCCTATGGTTGACACCTTTGCCCAGGCTCTGCAGCCCTTGTCGCTGCCTCTCCTCTACACTGCGCTGAGACCCGATCATGTGATGGGACCAGAGTGACTTTAGAACAGGAAAGTATAGGCATCTTTTATTTTACATGATAGATAGATAGAATAGTCTAAGAAACGGGGTGGGAGTAGGTTTAGGCTTAGTTAGAATTTGACTGGCCTTTTACTATAAAATAGTACATTTTTTCAGTTTAAACATTTGTAATGATTTCTATTGTGAATAAAATGTGTTTATGAGATTTGCAAATCATTGCATTGTTTTTATGTAGATTTTACACAGCGTCCCAACTTTACCGGAATTTGGTTTTGTATTTTATGCATGTTCTGTACCTGTAAAATCCTCCCTTGTGTAAACTTCCAAAAGCCCTGAGACTGCTGCTGCCCATGTTGGGTGTGATGTCAGCAGCCCCAGCAGACTCATAGGTGCATGATAACCTCATACTCTATGCATTGCTCATTTCTGGGTGAAAAATGTACTATTCAGGTGCTGTTGGAATCTGCACTGCAGCAACAAAAAAAAAATAGTGTTTACTCTTAAAGGCCAACTCTGCTAAAAATTTATATTTGTTTAGCCTGTACAAGTTGAATTGCGTACTGCCAAAACTGGAATTTCCAGTTCTGCCCCGTTACTATGGTCAGTAGAAAGTTTAATGGTGGTGGCATGTGCTTCTGATGGATTTTCCATGATGAAGAATAAACAAGTGAAGAATCCATCTATAAGCCAGTAAACCTTGTTATGGAATTGTTGATGGGAAGGAGGAGGAGACACAAAATATAGTAGAGAAGTCTTTCCACAATCAGGTTTAGATCAGCTGGGGGTCTCTTCAGTGATTTGCTTCTGGTAGTAGAACAGCTGAGAATGGGTGGTTACAAGTAATCCTTCTGTTGCCACATGTAAAAGTATCACAAGAGCATAATTTGTAAATAGGCGACCACCTTAAGGCCTCTTTTACATGGGTGCCTCCACTTAACGGAATTCGCTTGTTCCGCTGATCCCCGCTGAGCAGGCGGATGACAGGTCCGTGTCCACTCCGCTGTGCAGAGTGGAAACACAGACACAGTCCTGCTCTCCTCTTTGGGGAAATCGGATGGAAACAAGCCGCCTGTCCGCTTCCATCCGATCCGATCTGCCGGACAGATGGAAAATAGGACACCCATCTGTCTGTTTTTGGCGGATCAGATGGCAGCAGGTGTCGTGGACATTGTGTCTGCAGACATCCGCTGCTCCATAGAGGACAATGCAGTGTCCGATCAGGACCACTTAAAAAAAACTGACAGGCGGACCTGATCGGACAGCTCGTGTAAAAGGGCCCTGAGGGCCAGTTCACACCATAGAAACGCAGTCCAGATGTGTTCTGGATGCATTTTTTTCATGTGCGTTTGATGCATTTTTGATGCGTTTCCGGTGTGTTTTTGATGCCTTCCAGTGCATTTTTTCCCCACCTTAAATGGTAACATGTGCATTCCGGTGCATTTTTGGTGCATTCCAGTGCATTTTTGATGCGTTTTACCACTTTCCAGTACAGTTCAGTGCAGAAAAAATGCAGCATGTTCTACCTTTTTTTTCTGGAACGCACTGGAACTGACCGCACTGGTGTGGAACTATACCATTGGAAACCATATATCCATGCGTTTCTTATGCAGAAAAAAAACGCACTGGAGTGCATGTGGTGTGAACCAGCCCTAAAGTGGAAGTTAAGTCCCCTTTTTAACTTGTAGCTACAGGTAAGCCTGTAATAAGAATTTTCATATATACTATGAATATTTCCTAAACTTGAACTCTTTAGGAAATATTTACACAGGATGCAGCCAGCAACTGGTGCATGCGCTCTGAAGGGATGGCATCCCCATGCCATACGTTCAGAGCTCTGTGTGAGGGCTTTCGTGCGCAAGCACGGGAGTGACGTCATCGCAACCCCGGCCATTCATACAGCCGGAGCTAGTGAACCCGGAAGTAAGACCAGGTGAAGAGGATGGCTCCGTGTCCAGGTAAGTCATACTGTGCTGGTATGGGATGCATACTAGTACATTATGCCTAATTGCGCAGGGGGGCACAATTTTTTGAACTTTCTGGAGTTTTTTTACTGCTTTAAGCTGGGTTGACCAGATTAATGTGAGCTTTTTTCTCTGCTGTGCCTGCCACCACTGTTTTTTTTTTTTTTTGTTTTTTTTTTTAATGCACGTGATTCCTGGTCACCAGTGGCTGGTTTTCCCATGCTGCAATTTTGAAAAAGGAACTTTTTCCCTGCATTTTATGTAGGCACAGCAGTCCATTCAAATGGTACCAACCATGACATTTAAAGTGCAATAGCAGTTTATAGCTATTGCATACACCAACATCATGTTTAAATATTAAAAAAAAGCTTATTTCTCTGTAAGCTTTACCCCTTTTAGGCATCATGAATGAGGATAATGTTTAGGATAAGAAGCGTGCTTAGTAGACAATAGCCACGTTAGTTGGTTTAAATTGGGGGTCAGTAAACCTGTCCCTGCTTTGCCGACCCTTCCCCTCTGCTACCTCCACTGCTCTCATCTTCACTGCAGAGTCGAGAGCGGGAAGCAACACAGTACCGGATGGAGGACGGGAGCCAGAGCTGCCTTAGTTA
Source organism: Aquarana catesbeiana (assembly GCF_042186555.1). NCBI lineage: Eukaryota > Metazoa > Chordata > Amphibia > Anura > Ranidae > Aquarana > Aquarana catesbeiana. The sequence goes on from NC_133324.1 coordinate 274,915,351, forward strand.
ACCTCTCAAGTTAACAAGCAGATAATTGGTTGCTAGGATGGCAGTGGTTCCTAGTGACCAATTACCAGTTTGTTAATACGAAAAGTTAGCTCTGGCAGCTCCCGCCCTCCTTCCAGTACTGTGCTTCCTCCCACTTACCACTCTGCTGAACACCTACTGTAATGTAGGAAAGTGCTATCTACACACTGTGGTGTGTTTTTGAAGGGGGCAAAGGACACTACTGGGGGGGGCAAAGAAAACTGCTATGGGGTCAGAAGACGCTTTGGGGGGGCACAGGGTACTACTGTGGGGCTGGCAGAATATACAACAGAGGGGGGTGATGTGAAGGGGGCAAAGGACACTGCTAAGGAGGGGGTGCTGATGTGATGTGAAACGGCAGAGGACACTACAATGGGGGGAAGTGATGTGAAGGGGGCAAAGAATACTACTGTGAGGGGGAGTGATGTGATGGGGGGCAGAGGACACACGGCACTACATGCCGTCTTTTTATTGGGGGTTCAATAGTTTTTGGAGTTCTTTTCTTCCATGTTGTCCAGATAGATCTCAACTTCTGAAAGGCTGCTTACCCTGGTTTAATTGGAAATGGTCAGTGAAAAATATGACCTGTGTGATTAAATTGTTTCCAGGCACATGATGAACTATTCTGAGTCTGAAGTCATAAAAAACACACATCACTGATTGGTCTCACTTATGATATAGTGTCAATGTATGTCTGTTCTTGCTTTGGTACAAATTAGATCATTTCTGGCTCAAACAGGTAACTTATGTCACCCGTGTGGCAACACCCCTGTGCTTACAGCTTAGGGTTATGTGACTGATTCCTACTTTGTGATGTGTTCATTGAATCAATATAGCATAAGCAATAGTAGCTTAAAGGAAATCTGTGGGGCTGGGTAGGAGGGAGTTGTAAATTGACAACAGGGCAGGTTAGTTGACAGCATTACCATTTGCCCCCTTCAGCACTGCCTTAAGTATCTTAAGTAAGTTTCCTTCCTTCTTATGCCCTTTATACACGATCGGACATTCGATTTGTTCCGACGGATTTTGGGCCAAACTTGTCTTGCATACACACGGTCGCACAAAATTGTCGGAAAATCAGATCGTTCTGAAAGCGGTGACGTAAAACACGTACGTCGGGACTATAAACGGGGCAATAGCCAATAGCTTTAGTCTCCTCAATTATTCTGAGCATGCGTGCCACTTTGTACGTCGGATTTGTATATACATGATTGGAGTTTAAACGATCGGATTTTGTTGTCAGAAAATTTTATATCCTGCTCTCAAACTTTGTGTGTTGGAAATTCCGATGGAAAAAGTCCGATGGAGCCCACACACAATCGGAATTTCCGACAACACAATCCAATCGCACTTTTTCCGTCGGAAAATCCAACCGTGTGTATAGGGCATTAGTTGTTTAGAACATGCTCACCCCCTGTCCCCATCCCATCACAAGGTTTAGGGGCCTGAGCATTGTAATGTGAGCAGTGAGAGGTGTTCATATGGTAATGCAGATGGCAGCCACGTAAAATCATTATTTGCATATTACCTGAGTGGTCATGTCAGTTTAGAACCTCCACATTCATAGGTTTGCTGAAAAACAGAAGTCATCATACAGATCTAAAAAAAACATAGGTTTTTATGTACCACCTACTGGGTGGAGAGACAGAAAACATCCCTCAAGACCCTGTAGGATATCTACAACCACTGGTTTATAGCAGAAGTTCTGCCTAAATATGAAGCCATTTATCTTTTGCTTTGAGTTTATTAGCATCCATCTCCATAAGACACGCAATCTTTTGCTCCTATGACTCGTGAAGTCAATGTATATATAACAACCTATAAGGTTAAAGCGGTTGTATACCCTTTTTTTTAACTTTTACCTACAGGTAAGCCTATAATAAGGCTTACCTGTAGGTAAAATGAATATCTCCTAAACCTGTACGGTTTAGGAGATATTTATTTTGCATGCAGCCGCTGATGTCAGCGGTGCATGCGCTGTGAAGGCCCGGCTGAAGGTCCGGCAGGCGCTGCCGGACCTTGCCTGGGAAGAAGACTCCCGTGCACATGCGCGGGAGTGACGTAATCACGGCTTCGGCCACTTACAGAGCCGGAGCCGCGATACCCGGAAGAAACGGGAACATGTCAGCTCCCTCGGTGTGGACCGGGATCAGATGTCGAGGCCTCGTTCTAAGGTGAGTATTTCATAATGAGCTAGTATGTGCTGCATACTAGCTCATTATGCCTTTGCCTTGCAGGTTTTTTTGTTTAAAAAAAAAAAGGTGCGGGTATACAACCGCTTTAAATATATTTCTTAAAGTGATGCAAAAGTCATTATATATATATATTTATAATATAAAAAAAAAGAGGTTATACTTACCTGCTCTGTGCAATGGTATTGCACAGAAGGCACCCTCTTTTGCTCTTCTGGAAGTCCCCCGACGGTGCTTCTCAGCTTCCTCCTGCTCCAGGTGCCTCCGTAGCAAGCTGCAGACTAAGAAGGCACCCTTGCTTGCATGCTGCCTTGCTGGGCTTTGAGTTCCCATAGACACAAAGGGGTTGATTTACTAAAACTGGAGTGTGCAAAATCTGGTGCAGCTCTGCATAGAAACCAATCCACTTCCAGGTTTTATTGTCAAAGCTTAATTGAACAAGCTGAAGTTAGAAGCTGATTGGCTACCATGCACAGCTGCACCAGATTTTGCACTCTCCAGTTTTGGTAAATCTCCCCCACAGTGTTAGTAAGTCATGCCCTTGGTTTCCCCCCTCACGGGAGTTTGATAGCAGCAGAAGCTTGAAGCTCTGTTCACACCATGGCATGGCTTTTGGGCGACAGGCATTCTGCGATTCTGTTTGCGCGAGTTTACCGCGATTCGTCAGGGGCGACAATCGTGGCAAAATCGCGCCCCAATTTGGGTGCCATTCAAAATAACAGGGATCGCAAAAGCGATTCCGTCCGCGATCTGGAACGCCATGGTGTGAACGGAGCCTTATGCCTCAGCTGTCCTCAATTTCTCCTGTGAAAGCAGATAACGGTTTAGGGACGGGGGGTTTAGGGACGGGGGGGGGGGGCGGTGTAGGATAAATAGTGGGGTTTTTTTTACCTTAATGAAGAGAATGCATTATGGTAAAAAAAATATTTACACTCTAGGACCACTTTAAGTTTATTTCTTAATTTAAGGGACAATCCACCCAAAAGTGATGTTTTATATATAAGTGGAAATTAGTAGGCTAAATTACTTGTTGAGCTCTGGCCCTCTCTCCATGCAGTCTCAAAGTACTTAACCTGATGGTTTTTCTTCTCGACAGTTTTAGTTATATTACTTACCTGTAATGAAATATGTCCCATGACGTGCAGTCTGCAAATGGAAGAGGGAATCCTGTGACTGATCATACTCTTCCCAATCCACAGATTGTTTTACAGGCAGTGTAATAAGTGAAAAAACTTTTTCCAGTGGAAGAGAGGGCAGAAGGGGTGTGTCTAATCATTATTATGCTGGCCATAGATGAATCGAAATTCAGATGATTCAGCAGGAACCAGCTAAATATGGCTACATGTATGGCTGCTCCCACTCAACAGAAGTCACTCTAATGCCGTGTACACACGATCGGACATTCCGACAACAAAACTGTGGATTTTTTTCCAACGGATGTTGGCTCAAACTTGTCTTGCATACACACGCTCGCACAAATATTGTTGGAAATTCCGATCGCCAAGAACGCAGTGACGCCAGTGTGGCTCTCCTGCTTGATTCCGAGCATGTGTGGACATTTGTGCGTCAGAATTGTGTACACACGATCAGAATTTCTGACAACAAAGTATGATGTCGGAAAATTTGAGAACCTGCTTTCAAACATTTGTTGTCGGAAATTTCGACAGCACATGTCCGATGGAGCATACACATGATCAAAATTTCCGACAACAAGCTCACATCGGACATTTGTCGTCGGAAATTCCGATCGTGTGTACGCGGCATACCAATTGACTTCTGTCGAACAAGCTTGTTGGAAAATGTCTTCCTGATCGACCAGTGGCTGCAGCTGCTGATCAGTGAATTCTAACAGTGGAGAGTCCCCACTGTCAAAATATAATTGGGTTGATTTGCTAAAACTAGAGAGTGCAAAATTTGGTGCAGTTGTGCATGGTAGCTAATCAGCTGCACCAGATTTTGCACTCTCCAGTTTTAATAACATTGGCTATACATTATACAATTTTCCTTTAGATTTACCAAAACCATATAATATGAGGTCAAACCTAAACACTCTCAATTTGTATGCAATCAGACAGGCCCTTGCACTACACAGTTGAAGGTAAATGTAAAGGAAATTGAATAACGAACTTGCACAGTAATACCTCGGATTGCCAGTAACGTGGTTAAAGAGTGTTTCGCAAAACGAGGTATTATTTTTTTTTTTTTTAAATCTTGACTCGGTTTGCGAGCGTTGTCTTACAAAATGAGCAGGATTCAAGCCTCTGCAGTGTGCAGTACCGCATTTGGCCAGATGTGCCAGGGCATCGGTGACACTTGGAGCCACTCAGATGCTCTTGGAGCCGTTCGGATGCACTTGGAAACACTCCGTTTCCAAGTGTTTCCGAGTGCATCCGAGCGGCTCCGAACGGTTTCCAAGTGTCTCCGGCACCCCCCACCTCTGGTCACAATAGAAGCCACAGTTATCTGAGTTTCCATTTACTTCTATGGGGAAACTCGCTTTGATATATGAGTGCTTTGGATTACAAGCATTCTTCTGGAACAAATTATGTTCGTAATCCAAGGCACCACTGTATATGTATGGCCAGCTTAATCAATCCCAATGTCTGGCTGAATGAAAAAAAAAAAATGATCCATCTGTGGCCAGCCATAATGTAGCAGAGACCTGAAGCTGTTAAAGAGGAAGTAAAGTCTGATGGGTTTTACTTCCTCTTTTGTTCCCTGCAAAGTAAAAGCATAATGCATACTAGCCCATTATGTGCCACTTACCTACAAACGAAGCCCACGATGTCCCCGCTGGTGGCTGCATCCATCTCCACCCCTCTTCCTCCTGGGGCCATGGACTCTGGCTCTGTGAAGGCACGGTAGTGCCCTTTCTTCAGTGCGCATGCGCCAATGATGACGGCGCAAGCTTATATGGTAAATATCTGCTAAACCGCCACGGTTTAGGAGATATTTCCAGTACCTATAGGTAAGCCTTATTTATAGGCTTACCTGTAGGTAAAAGTGGTATGTAAGGGTTGACAACCACCTTAACCTTCACAGCACCAGAAGTTCAGCAGCAGGAGGAGGACATAGCAGCCTTCAGTGAAGATTAATACAGAATCCAGCAGCCTGCACATTTTGTGGGCAAACTTCAATACTGGTACGTAATGCATCCAAAACTATAGAAAAAAAAAAAAAGTGTTTTTTTTTTTCCACAATATTTTTATTTAATTTTCAAATAAACATACAAAAAAAAAAGGGAAATAAGTAAGGAAAATTATTGTACATAAATAAGGCTGTATAGGTCAGTTATAGAACTGTTATATCTTTTGTACACTACAGCTTACATATTGCATTGTGTGTCTACTAGGGTCAAAACTGAGACAAACTTGCAACCTGCTAACTGGGCTCTCGCGCGGACCCCAAATCCCTATATGGCCTTAGAGTCCAAGCGATGCAAGGCATGTCTAGATAAAAAAAAAAAAAACAGAATAAGGGAGAAACAGAGATAGAGGAATAACTGAGAAAAGGAAGGAAGAGAATCGAGGAAAGGGGTGGGGGTAAGAGGTAGGGAAGTGGAGTGGATGCACTCCCGTCTTTTAGTAAGTACCTCAATTGCCAGGCATCTTATGTAGTTGTAAGATACCTGATCCAGGGGTCCCATATTTTGTTGAACCCAGTGATCTTATCCTTCAAAATTGCCGAAAGGCGTTCATTAACCATTATCCATGAGAGTTTAGTTTTCAGTAAGTAAAATGGAATCGAGGGGGACCTCCAAGACTTAGCTATAGAAATTCTAGCCGCTACAAATATAAATGTGGTAAGTCTTCGCATTGGTTTTGATGCCCCCTCCACTGGGCGCCCCAACAGTGCGTGCAGAAGTGATTTAAGGAGGTTCACTTGAGTGAGGGAATAAATAAGATTGTAAGTACGTATCCAGAACCGCCTCACTTTTGGACATGTCCACCAAGTGTGGTACATGGTACCATCTGTATTACATCCTCTAAAACACCGCGGGGATGCCCCTGGGACGAAGGATGCTATCCTCTCTGGGACCATGTACCATTGCATCAATACTTTATAGTTTGCCTCTATCAGAGAGGAATTAATAAAAGATTTAGATGCGTTCTGTATTATTTTGCTCCATTCCTCTGTTGCTAAATCTGTGTCCATATCTTGCTCCCAATTTGTGCATATAAAATAATTTTTGGGGAGTCGAGGACAAGATATTATAGATCTGTGATATATAGCCAGTGTGTTTGTCGAAAGTCCTATAGAGGTTTTCCATTGAGGTGAATGTGGTAAGATCGGAGGTGCGATTTGGTGTCGCCAAGAAGTGTGCTATCTGAGTATAGCGGAAAAGTTCCGAATTTGGAATGTTATATTTTTCCTGTAAGGCTGATTTCGACAAGGCACCTCTGTGATCACAGAAATCCGCTATACGCAACAAACCTTTGTTAGTCCACCATGAGAAATTTTGGGGATGGAGACCTGGGGTGAGCAAAGGATTTCCGAACAGTGGGGCTAAGGGTGTGCTGGGACTTGAACGTGGTTACCAGCCGATCGCATAAATTTAGGGAGAACGACAAGCTCGGGCACAATATGATTGGCCTGTCTTTCGCTTTCATCCACATGAAGTGGCTGATCTCTCTATCAGGGTATAGGGAGGACTCAATCGACCTCCAGAGTGGTCTGGGCTGTCGCGTGTGGAATCGGATTAGTTGGGACAATTGTGCTGCTTGAAAATATTTAAGTAAATCTGGCATTCCAAGGCCCCCTCTCAATTTCGGTGCATATAGTGTTCGTCTGTTCACCCTATGTCTCCTATGTCCCCTTATATAATCTAATAACCTTGACTGGAATCTCTGTAAATCTTTTCTTACTATCGCTATCGGAAAAGTCCTGAACAGATACAGCACTTTCGGCAGAACAGTAATTTTAACTGAGCACAGCCTACCGAACCATGACGGGGGTTACCCGACCATCTTTTGAGATCCTCTAGTATTTTCCTAAATAGTGGGGAGTAGTTATGGTTATACAGCGTTGTAAGGGTGGGAGCCAGAAGGATGCCCAAGTATGGCAAGGTCTCCTTTTGCCATTTAAATGGAAAAGATTTTTGCAGGGCTTGAACTATATGTGTTTGTAAGGAGACACTAAGTGCCTGAGATTTAGAATGATTTACTTTCAGGCCCGAAAATTCCGTAAAGTGTCTCAGTACTACATGTAGGCTAGGCAAGGAGGTGACCGGGGAGGAGAGGAGCAACAAGATATCATCCGCGAACATTGCGCACTTGTGTTCGCGATCTCCGCACTTCACTCCCAATATATCCGGGTGTTCGCGAATTTTGATGGCCAACGGCTCTAAAGCCAAAATAAATAATAGGGGAGATAGGGAGCAGCCCTGCCGGGTCCCTCTGAGTATGTTTATGTTTTGTGATTGGTAGCCCTTAATTACGAGATTTGCCATGGGATCGCTATAGATTATTTTGAGTGTGGTCAGGAAGTGCGAACCAAACCCATACTTTCTTAAAATAAAAAAAGATAGTCCCAGGATAGTGACTCAAATTCTTTATGTAGGTCTAATGAGACCAATAATGCCCCTCTCCGGCCTCTTCCGTCCCAGCCCAAATTCAAAGCAGAACATATGTCAATGATGCGTCTAGTCTGGTCTGGAACTTGTCTATTTGGAACAAATCCAGTCTGGTCGGGGTGGTTATATTTCGATATGAATGAATTCATACGAATGGTTAATATCTTTGTCAGTATTTTAAGGTCGACGTTAATCAATGTGGTAATTTGTGAAGTCCCCGTGGTCTTTATTTGGCTTGGGAATAACATGTATAAAGGCCCTGTTCTCGTGAAGTGGTAAAGGGGACCCCTTTCTTAGTGCATTATAGAAAGAGCAAAGGTGAGGAACCAGAATTTCTGTATATTTGCGGTAATAGTGGCCTGAGAATCCGTCTGGACCTGGTGACTTTGACGGGTTCAGGGATTTAATAGCCGCCGCTACTTCGTTTGCTGTAAACTCTGCCTCAATCACCTCTGCATGGTCATTAGATAGTGTTGGGAGTGGTATGTCCCGCAAGAATTCTTCTGCCTTATTCGCACTGAAGTCTTTTGGAAAGTCATAGAGTCTAGAGTAAAATGTAAAGAATTCCTGTAATATAAGCTGAGGATTTTGGGTCATTTGTCCAGTCTGTAGTCTCAGTTTAGGGAGCGCAGAATTATATGGTCTTGGATTGAGTTTTCTTGCCAGTAGTCTGTTAGGTTTATCTCCCAATGTGTAATATCCGTGTTTAGCCCATCTAACATATTTTTCTGCTTTTGTTGTGAGGCTCAAATTTAGTGCTGTTCTTGCCACATCAATCTGGTTCCTAAGATCCAGATGTGGGTTAGATTTTTGTTCTCGCGTGAGTCGAAACAACTCTTCCTCTTGTTGTTGTATTGTTTGTGTACGTTCCTGTTTGACTCTGGTAGCTAGCTGTATTAATTTACCTCATATGGTAGCCTTGTGGGCTGCCCAAACCATCGCTGGGGAGGAGGCCAAGGAGGGGTTGTCCTGAAAGTATTGTATGGTTATTTCTACTTCTTTGGCAATAAAAGGATCACTTAATAAAGAAAAAAAAAAAGTTTTTTAAATATACTTTAGCTTTAAAAAAATAGGAGTCTGACCCTGCTTGTCTGGATTTACATTATCTGACATACGCTTGTGGTCCATTAGAAGGAGCAAAACCAGAATGGGCATTCCTCAAGCCAGCTTTTAATATTACTGCACTGCCTTGAGTGTACTGACGCTTTAAAGCGTAACTCCACTTTTGTTGAGGAAAAAAAAAAAAATTCTCCTCTTGGTGAGCTATGTACATTGCAAGGATTGTAACAAACTTTGTTGCAGATTCCTACCTTTTTATTATTCTGTGTCCATGTGGAAAAGGGAGTGGTTTCATAATTCTCAATCAGCTTCTGCAGGGCTCTAATGAGGAAAGCTGCTGTGCCTGCATCCCTTTGGACGTGATTTCCTGTTGGAAGTAGCTCACCACAAATGGCATTTTTGTTGCAGGGGATGCCTGAAATCTGACTTGTATCTTAGGCAGACTTCAGGGAAAATTGGTGAGCCAATCAGACAAGCAGGAAATTATGTTTCTGGGGGGCATTCTGTGTACAGAACACCTCCAGGTAGAGATATTGCATTGCATTTTTATAAAAAGAGCTGCAGATTGAAAAGGAAAGGTCATTTTTAATAACATTCAATTACAATATGACTTGTGTCATAATTGTATATGCTATATTTTTTTTTTTTCTTTATTTGAAATTCTTTTCCCATGAAAGTGGAGATACCCTTTAGGATAGCAAGCTAGCACATAACCCTTACATGTAGACTTTTTAGATTTAGTTTAGGATGTGTATAGGGCTCTCTAACATGCCAAAGCTATTATAGTGGTATCCTGGACGCAAAGCAGTAGTGTGTCATTAGATTATATTATGGCATCTTCCAGATTAGTATCAGATTCTGCAGCTCACTGAGAGGTTAACGTCACTAGACTTTCTTTACAGAAGGAAACAGATTGGAAACAAAAATACTTTTGGATTGCTGCCTGTAATTTGCGGCTACGTTTCTAAATATTCTTGAAACCCACATCACGCTCCTTGCTACCATCAAAGGCTTACTGTCTCCTTCAGTACAATAAAAAATAACAGAGGACATCCTGAGGAAACCATGTCCTAATATCACTAGCCTGGCATGTCTTCCCCACAAGGAGATCTGAAAAATTACATCTGACACAGAAGGTTTCATTAGCCAAGGAGCATGTAGAGTGATTTCACAAGGCTCGGGATATCTGAGCTTCTGATCTGTGTGCGTGATTTCCAGGTGGGATTTAAGTCCCAGTTCTCACTGTAATGAAAACAAAATATAGTACTTTTCATTCACACCATGTGCTATTTAAAGCTAACTGCCAATCAGTGATTATCCTGCGTTGTGTGTATTGGCCATTTATTGATTTGTGGTTGTTTCACTGCACACACAATCCTAGCAGCATGCCAATCCTCGAGAATAGAGAAAATGTTATAGCTTTTATAAAACATTTATTTCTGTTCAGAATTGATATTTTGGTTTGTGGAAGTTGGTAGGATCAGAGTTAGTTTACCATTTTTATTTTTTTTAAGGGACTCACATTTTCCTTTCTTTCTTCTTGGATGGTCATATTTTATATACAAATGCATATATCTCCCCCTAGTGGATATCTATATATTAGACACTTCAGTCAACATTCCTGCTGAATTAATATAGAGATAAAAAGTAAAAAGAACTCTATACAAAGGCAGGCATTGCTGATCTTCTTCAGAAGGTGCTCCAGTGCTTGGAGAGGCTGACCTACATGAGGATCAGGGAAGGTAGTGAAAAGTCAAAACTCCTAATCTGCATATTTGTTCTAAAGCAGTGATTTAGAAAATACTAAAGTCAATGGATAAGCATGGCAGCCAGGTAACAATTGTTTTAATAAATGAGCGGTCAGCAGCGGCCTCCTCTATTCTTCCTTGCTACAGGTTTCCTTTAACAGATCAGCCATTTACACAATGTATTGTTTTTGGATTAAAATATAACTAAAAGAAAAACGTTTTAGTTTTAGATAGAGTGAAGAAGAATTAGAACTCTTGTCAGTTTTTATTGCTGTCTGTGAGGGTGGAGATTCACCCTCTCTATTTGTCCTGTTTACCATTATCATTGAAAGTGAAAGGAAAACAAAATCCCAAATTTTGAGTTGTCCCCAGAAATGTAGTAGAGGGGGACAGTAATTCTGGTGACCTTAGGGGTCCCCAAGAAATTCCCTTAATTTGCAGGGATTTCCTCACTTCCTTTTTAGTTATGGAACAGGAATGGAAGGGGAATCTCTGCAACAGATGGTGAAAAAAAAATCTGACAGGGGTCAAAACCATCCTTTACACTATTTAAAATGGAAAAAAGTTTTGCCTATAGTTCATCTTTAATGTTCTGACTTGCATTGATACTGAAATGGTAAAATACAGTCACTGTGTTGTACTGCTGATTGCTAAAGCTGAGCTCCGGTCAGATATAATTGAATATAATTGAATACAAATGATTGCATCCCTGTTGTATTAAATATTTAATATATATTGCATTAATAAATCATTACATGCAATTACCGTATATAAAATGCAAACAGTGTCAGTATCTGATTTTAACTAGGTTTCAGCCCCCATACAGCACAGAGAACAAGTCCGTTGTGCTGCCATGCTCATGTGCGAACAAGGAGCATGCTGATAGGAGAGAACAGAAAAACAGAGAAATAAGCTCATCAGTCTGCTTATCTCCTTTCACTGTCCTGTCATAGACTGGAGGAGGGACAAGACCTGTAAGTGTTGCTTAATTGAAGCAGATAGATCTTTGCTGTGTGTTAGAGCTGGATAAATCTCAGGATTGAAATAGAAAATGTTACATCATGGCTAAGGCCGGCCATACACGGAGCAAATTTCTTTCTTGCAACCACAGTCAGTGTTGATGCGGGAATCCTCCTGTCAGCCATTGTCTTCTAACGGCGGGGTAGAGGGGGAGGGTGGGGAAAGCTGTCCCTGCCGGGAGAAGACGGTGATTATCACTAGCGGCTATAGGAGCCACTAGAGATAATCGCAAGAGAATCCAGTAGGCTGGTTGTACCAAAGTTGATCGATCGATCAACTTGGTACATTCAGCCTGCCCATAACTATATACATACTCTTAATCCAGTGATTGAGAGCAAGGACAGGGATGGTGAAGATATTTTATATACACAAGGCACATTATTGATAAAAGCACACATCTCTAGATGTAGTATTAACTAGTTGCCGCCCGCTCACCGTCAAATGACGGCGGGGAGGTGCGGCTCTCGTTCTGGGATGGCCACTCTCGCACACCCGCGGGGGGCACACAGTGTGGCGATCTCAGGCACTCCGTGTTGCTAGGACACGGCGTGACCCCGATCTCTGTAAAGAGCCGTGGCTCTTTAACCATGTGATCGGCTGTGTCCAATCACAGCTGGTCACATGTAAACACAGAGATGCCGGTAATCAGCACTCCTCGCCTCACACTGACAGAGTGTGTGGCGAGGAGAGCCGATCAGAGGCATCTCCTCACAGGAGACATCTACAAATGTAATCAGGGCACTGATCACAATAGCGCCACCAGTGCCACAAATCAGTGCTAGCGATTAGTGCCCACCACTGCCAGCAATCTGCCCACAAGTGCCACCAATCAGTGCCCAATAGTGATGCCAGTCTGTGCTGGCTATCAGTCCCACCTATCAGTGCTGCCCATCAGTGCTGCCTATCAGTGCTCATTAGTGCCACATATCAGTGTGGCATATTAGTGCCACCTCATCAGTGCCCATAAGTGCTGCTTCATCAGTGGCCATAAGTGCCACCTCATCAATGCCCACCAGTTCAGCCTTTCAGTGCCGCCTCTTTTTTTTTTTTTTTTTTTTTAGTAAGAAATAAAAAACCCAGCAGTGATTAAATACCACCAAAAGAAAGCTCCATTTATGTGAAGAAAATGATAAAAATGTCATCTGGGTACAGTGTAGCATGACCGCGCAATTGTCATTCAAAGTGTGACAGTGCTGAAAGCTGAAAAATGGCCTGTGCAGGAAGGGGGTGTAAGCACCCTGTAGGCAAGTGGTTAAAGTGGTTTTAAAGCCTAAATATTTTTTATTTTAATGCATTTCTCTAATTAAGGTAAAGAATTTGAGGTAGCAGTATGCCCCCTCTTACTTGCCCAAGCCTTCACCCAATCCAGCGCTGTGCTCGTCTGTAGCAGCTCTCCCCACTCTCCCAGGCTCTGCTGAGGCAGTAGGAGCCACTGACTTTGCTGCTGCCAGTCAAATCCTGTGAGGAACGAGCGGGAGGTGGGACCAAAACACACTGTTTGTCTATATGCGCAGGCAGCGTGGCTTGGGATCGAGCCCACAGGTGTGCTACTATGGGAAGTGGCTTCCTATGGTGGCACAATGAGAAGAGGAAGAGCCAGGAGCGCCGGCAGAAAACCCAGAAATAGGAGGTTTGGGGACGCTCTCTGCATTTCCATTGCACAGAGCAGATAAGAATAAACCTGTTTGCTTTTTTTTTTTTTTTAAATAGTGTTTACAATCACTTTAATCCTTAGATAAATGTATTGTGTATTGCTTGGAAAAGTATATGCTGATTATAATATTTCACTGCATTAAAAGCTAGCTTGCAGTTGCCTATAGAAGCAGAAAAGTATCATGAAGTGTTTTATTCCTAAAGCTGGATATACACTATACAATTATGTTTAGACTTTTTTCTTTAGATTTACCAAAACTATATAATATTAGGTCAAACCTTAACACTTTCAATTTTGTATGCAATCGGGCAGGCCCTTGCACTACATAGTTGAAGGTAAGTCTAAAGGAATTCGAACAACAAAAGTTGTATAGTGTAGCTTTAGATGTCTGTACATTTGTTGTCTCTGTTGTAGAAGAAAAGAGGTTATATTAAGAATATATGCACACCTGCCGTTTTATACACATTGTGCCAAAGTTTACTCTATGTTTCTCTTGGTAGAGTAATTGAATGTGTGCTGTCTTGTGACATTGTTCCAATTATATTGAAGTATTTTATCTGTCTACATACAGTTTACAAACTTCAAATATTTAACTTTATTGAAATTCATTAGACTGAATAAAACTTCCTTTCTCCCAAAAAGTAACATTTCTGTCTTGTTTTTAGGGAGATATTATTTGGCAACACAAAGGCAAAACTTTTACTAATCGGTAAAGGAAAATGTGGAATTCTGCAAAAGAAAAACGTAATCCGAGTGACTTAAGACTGCCTGTTTTGCATAACACCTGCTGCATGAAAGGGGCACTGTTGTCTTCATTCAAACAGTGCTAAGTAAACATTCTAAATACGAAGCCAAATACAGGTGTAATTTGAATATCGTCTATAACAGATGTATGATATACAGTATCTCTGCTGATTGTTTAGCCTTCTCTGCAGGCATACATTTTTAGGGATGGTTGTGCTAGCAGTTTTATATATTATGTTAAAAACAAGACAAGATACCAACAAATGATGGCTTGTGTATAAACTCAAAAAGAGATAGACAAGCCTGAGAATCAGCTGGCTTCCTTGTCTTTAGTATGATACTATATGAGTAAAAAAATAAAATAAACTATATTTTACCAAGATGTTCTTTTTCTGATTACTTGAAGGCACCTAAAATATAAATCTAGATTAGCCTATGCTGTAGTAACTAGAGATGGGTTCATTAATAGAATTGTTGGGACTTTGTATGAGACAACGACTGTTGCAGAGTTTGTATGTCTCCATCCCCGAATCATAGAAAAAAGAGGGGAAAGGGGAATGGTGGGACTTTATATGAAGCACAACACCAAAACCAGATAAATCAATTGGTAGATACTATTTAATATTTAATGGTGCACATGGATTCATGTGGGACAGTAAAGTATGTAGCAAATAACATAGTAATATAATACATGGAAATGTACACACACATATAAGTGTTAGAAATACTATACATAAATGTTCCTACATAGTGAATGGTAAATATTTTAAAATGTATTAAATGTAGCCCAAACTTGCATATAAACATGATTGATTGCACACATGATAATGTAAAGTTGATTCAAAGTTCTTCAAGGTAATCGCATAGTAAACGCATGGTACCTGTGACAATACATCGGTATATAGCTCTATGCGTGTTTCGTGGATAAATTCCACTCATCAGGAGCAAATGCAATCTAGGGATGTCTGTAATAAAATATAAATACCAAATATTATAGTAACTAAAGTAACAGGACACACAAATACACTTTATTACCAATTGATTTATCTGGTTTTGGTGTTGTGCTTCATATAAAGTCTCACCATTCCCCTTTCTCCTCCTTTCCCCTCTTTTTTTTCTAACTAAAGATGGGCTAAACCCACCCCTGTTTAGGTTGCAGCAGAACTCTCGAACAGGGGAAAAGTTCTGCCCGGAACCATGAACTCCATTGAAGTCTATGGGAGCCAATCATGTGAAATCAAAAGTGCACATGCACTGATCAACAGTGATTATAATTATGCTTAACCGCTTGCCGACCAGTTCGCGCCGATATACGTCAGCAGAATGGCACGGCTGGGCAAAACAACATATGGGCACGTTGTTCCCTTTAAAAGCCGCTGGGGGGGCACCCGCCCATGATTGCGGGCACGAGAGACAGCACAGGGTTGTGTGTGTGTAAACACACAAATCCCTGTTCTGTCAGGGGAGAGGAGACATATCGTTTGTTCCTACTAAGTAGGAACAACGATATGTCTCCTCCCCCAGTCAGTCCTATTGCCATACAGTTAGAACACATACAGGGAGCACACATTTAACCCCTTGATCGTCCCCTAGTGTTAACCCCTTCCTTACCAGTGACATTTAAAAAGTAATCAGTGCATTTTTATAGCTCTGATCGCTGTATAAATGTCAATGTTCCCAAAAATGTGTCAGAATTGTCCAATCTGTCTGCCACAATGTCACAGTATCACTAACAGTTGCAGATCGCCGCCATTACTAGTAAAAAAAAAAAGACATGGCAAAGTCCATCTTTGAAGTATCCAGGAGCTGGTGTCTTCAGGGCAGTGTCCCAGCAATCCCCCTGGCTCCTGAAGCCAGACTTTCATCAGCAGGAATTCCGGGCTCAGCATGGCACAGCAGACTGGCTGGATGGACTCTGGCACCAGCATCAGCAGTGAAGACGACAACCCTGGGATCCAGACCCATGTCCCTTTATAATGACACAGGATCAGTGGGTCGGACCCAGGAAGCCCGCCAAGAAATACCCGGGAAACATAGTTAACTCTAATCCTCCTGGCTGGGGCAGCATTTAAAGTGTTACTAAACCCAGTAATCTGAAAATAATTCATCCCCCCCCCACAGTGCCCATGGCTTATAAATCATCATTTTGCATTAAAATACTGCCACTATATACCTTTTGGATGATCTGTATACCACAGTTACATGATAAACTGCAGAGTTTCTCCAGTGCCGACAGTCCAGGAAGGCGATTTCCACTACAGCCTGTATACACGCCCACATGTGTGATGTCAATATCATGTAACCTGGCTAGCTTTGATCAACAAGTAAATGTTCTCTCCAGCATAAAAGACACAACTGAGCATGTGCAGGTTGGCTACTCTGCCTGTGTTAGCTGGCCTTCCCCAGATAGTGCAGGGATGGAAGGATCTATGCATACAGGATAAAACGGCCTTTTTGGACAATGCAGAGGATTAACCCCTTAGTTCCACAGTGTGTATAACAAGCATGATATGCTGCAAATACATAATGATTTTACTGTTGTGAGTTTAGTAACACTTTAACCAGTGGCGGCCCGTTCATAGGGGGCGCACGTGATCTCCCCACCCAGCAGTCACAAAAAAATTGAAAAAAAGGTATTTGACCTACTTTGCGGCGCAATCCAAAGCGCCAACAGCTTCTGCCCGTAGTATTACTACGGGCGGAAGCGAGTGATTGGTCCTGCGTCCAGGACCAATTACTCGCATGTGATCACGGCATGAGTGATTACAATTAGCGGCAGGAGCTGGCAGGCTCCCATCGCTTTCAATGGGGCTACTTTTCACAGCTAATCGCGGGAACCCCCTGCTGAGATTCTCACTTGTAATTGGACTGCGGTGCATTTGCAAGTGTAAATGTACCCTACATGTTTAAAACTGTGTTAATACACGTTACTGCAACAGAGTACTTTGTGTGGTACATTGCAGTGCCACTAATTTAGAATGACACATCAATTCACAAGTACTGTATGTGCCAACAGACCCATACAGCAGTACACCACAACACTTGTGATGTGTGTTGAGGTGCACAGCATTAAAAACAAACGTACAGGCCTTGCTTTTGATCTTTTGCCAGACCAACAGACTGTCCTAATGCAACACCCATTATCATGTGAAATACCACAAAATATCCTACATGTTGCAATACACCACAATGGACCAGACAAGTGTCAAGTGGATGGAAAGGGTGGAACAACTAACAAAGGGTTTGATGATCACAGCCCTTAGCCCAGATGTCCCACCGCTACAGATGCTACATCTGTCCAGTCCTTCTCAATTCTGCGAACCAGCCAGGTGTCAAAGCCCAGGAGCCTGCCCTCGCTCCACGCTGCACTTAAATTCATCTATGACAACTATGTAACTTGAATGGGTTAGGTTCGACATCGGTACTGCCCACCGAACATGAAAGGGGGTATACGTTTTTGCTGTAGCATATGTACAACTCCCTACAGCTGCTGTGTTCAGTTAAGGGGGGCTGTAAAACCGTGTCTCAACAGCCTATTTTTTACCATCCCCTCAGCTGCATGTGTGAATGAGCCCTAAGTTGTTTTCCATAAGCATTAGCTGTGTGCAGCTGTAGCACATGCCGGAATATTGTCATAATTAGATCCAAGGTGTGGAAACACAGTGTTCTCATTATCTCAACTTGACTGAACAAGTTTTCTTATTTCAGCAGTGTAACAGGTAGTAATTATTAAACATGTAAGAGGAAACAATTTGACAACATTTTGGAGTCTGTGTATATATTTTTTTTCTCTCCCTGTAGGCTGCCTCATTATCTATCAATCTTTCTTTTGGATAGTTACTTTTTTAACAGCTGCTCTATGCTGTGCTGGTATTAACACCTGTATTGCTGGAGCAATTGGCAAACTATTACCTATAGAAAAAAACAAAAGCAAAAAAAAAAAACCAGAGCTGTCGCTTAGAACATATCAGTATATTACAGCATTCTGGCAAGTATGCTTCCCCCAAATGTAAGTCTGTTGTGAAAACTGCAGTAACTGCACATGAAACTGAATCCATGAAAGATTGTGTATCCAACATATCCAAATATAAAAAAAATGCAGTACATCACTGAATTACATTTACATTTCCCTGTGTTTTTTTTTTTTTTAATAAACTGCATTCTCATGTGGACTACAGAACACCTCCCCTTCTCATCTCAATAACATAGGGGTGTTGTGTAGTCCAGCTCAGGCAGGGATGCTAACACTGCTTGAGATTTCATTGCTGCAGTGCCATTGTCAGCTCACTACAAACATTAAGGAGCTTGCTGCATTTCTACAGGATTAACAGTTTGTTTACAGGGGGAAATGTCCACGTATTTAAAGCGGAACTTCAGTCATTTTTTCATCTTTCCATCTATTAAATCTTCTGCCCTTGTTGTTTTAACTTTGGATAGTAAAACATTTTTTTTCTGCCAGTAAATACCTTATACAGCCCACTTCCTGTTTCTTGTCTGGTAAAAAGCCTAGGCTTATGACATCATGCACAGCTCTCTCTCTCACTCTCATAAGAGTTTGCCAGGATGGGAGGAGGGGTGAGTCATCAGAGGGCCAATGAGAGCTGCAGAGCTGGAGGTGTGCCTCTGTGTGTCTGCGTAAATCCAGGAAGTGAACAGGCTGCAGCTTCAGCTGCCCACAGTTAAAATGGCTGCAGCCAGACTCAGTGGAGGGAGATTTCTGCAGCATATTTGGCAAGTACAGAATCACAGTATATACAAAATAATATGCAAAGTGGTTGGAGGGAAGCTTCAGAATGGCAAAGATGTTTTTATTACAAAGTATTTGAGCAGACTGCAGTTCCTCTTTAAGATATGTGCTAAATATGTTTTTTTTTTATTTTGCCCAGACAAAAGGCATAAATTTAATACTTTTTATGGGACAGTTAGCCATTCTAAAATGAAACGGCTGATATATTTGATTAATGAGAAAGGTTTTTGTTAAAAGATGGTTGTAAAAAGGCTATTTCCAGAAAAAAAGGGGGGAACCTTTCTGATTACAAAGCTTCTCATTGCTATTTTCCCTTTCCTTCGCATACTCTTACCTCTGGCATTGTGTATGTAATGTCTGAAGGAAATAAAACGACAGGTTAAGAAAGAAATGATTTCTGGAAGAAATTATAAGCATAATACAACATATTACAACAAGACAATCTGATGAATGGACTCTATCAACATAGGGATAAAGGATATCCAAGATAAAACTTTGCACTGCGGTGTGAGTCATGATGAAATTTGGCAATGATAGCTGTGAGTTCAGGTAAAACTCATGAGCTTTCAGGAGGCCACCCCTCTGTGTATGATAAGTAGTCATCATTGTATTTTTTTTCCTCTAGACTGCTGCCCCATTACAAATTTGACTTATTAAATTACATTGGTTATTTGCTGTTGAAAATGGAAGAACATAGCCATGCTAAAATGCCTGTTCTGAGTCAGTGACTGAGAAAGTGTTGAAGCCAGAGGTAGCCAGGCAACTGGCAATATCAGGAGGTGGTCAGCAATGGAATTCCTTTTATTTTTACTCATTACAGATACAGATGAAATTGGTTGTGTCCACTGCACTCCATACTAAATAAGTGGGTGATTGTAATGATTGTAAAAGCTTGTTTGGCTATACTTCTCCTGTGGATCACAGTAGTGCAGTTCGTTCTGCACTCCTATGACCCGTTTTCAGCAGACAGTGGGCTGAAATTCGCTGTCGGCTGACATCACAGAGCTGGTACAAGCTTGGGAAAGATCGCAACCATATGGTCAGGATCCAACCAGGAGCCTGGACCGGCACCCGGCTCAGCCTCTCAGTGAGCCTCTGAGAGCCCTAACCGGCCTCTCCCGACCCCTTCATAGCTCTGCGCTCCAGTGAGCATTGGAGGGAGGTCAGAGCAGAGAGTCGGTGACTGACGGTCACCAGCTTTCTGCTCAGGGAGCTCTGAGAACCAAGCAATCAGCGGTGTTTGATCGCTTGGTTCTCAGTATTAGAGCCGGCGGGGGACAGATGCAGCATCGGACCGATGCTGCATCCACCTAAGTAAGTATGACTCCAAAATAACAAGTAATCCTATACTTCTCTTTTAAATATGTGGGTATGTGTAGTGGCGCCTTCAGAAATCCAGTGCTATTGAAAAGTCACCAGCACTGTATTGTTTGTTCTCATATTTTGTTCCTCTAGTGACTTCCCTGAAATGAGGCCCATATCATCCATCGAAGATATGATTTCACAGCTGGCAATAGCCATATAAATTAAAGACTGTATTCCCTTTTTTATTTTCTTCGGTGTCCAAGATTGGTGTTCTTTTCCGCAGACTTAAACGTCTTTGTGCACTGACCTTGAATATAAGCAGTATTTAAATTGCAGCCTTGTCATAAATTCTATCTTTGTAGAGAACATACAAGTTTATTGACACTAGCCACAGAGGTGATTCCAGTATGTGGTCATTTTAGAGTTGTTACTTCTGTGACATTGTCCCTGCCAGCGAGTTCCAGCTTGTGATCACTGTTCGTGTTTGCTGGTGCAGTTTGTACGTATGTGTGGAATATGTTAATATTTGAAATACCATTATTAAAGCTGAACTCTGGGGGAAATTCAAAACTATTGTTGCAGTGTGGCTCCCCCACGCATTAAAGCATTTAAAGTGGTTTGAAATTCTCTGTATTAAGGTAAAAATGTCCCACTACTTGTCGTTACCCTCCTATTCCTAAACACTTACCTGACTCTTCCACCGATCCAGTTGTCCTGTCTGCAGCACTGCTACTCTCTTTTTGTCTCGCAGAAGACACTGAGAGCCGGTTCACACGGGGGCGACTTGTCAGGTGACCTAGCCGCCTGACAAGTCGCCTCCCGTTCTGTACAATGGAACCGTTCTAATCGGAGCGACGCAAGTCGCTCCGACTTAGAAGAAAGGTTCCTGTACTACTTTGGGGGCGACTTGCATAGACTTCTATACAGAAGTCGTCTTGCAAGTCGCCGCGGCAGTCGTGTGCAGGTCGCCTCGGTGAGGCGACCTGCAAGTTGTGCCGCTTCTAATGTGAACCGGCACTCAGAGTAGTGAGAGCCATAGACTCCTGTTGCTGTCAGTCAAATCCTGTAAGGAGGGAGTGGGAAGCATCGCTAAACCGTGCTGTATGTCTATGGACATACACAGCCCAGCTCGGAAAGCACATCCAAACGGGTGTCCCCTCATGGCTTGTTGAGGGGACACACGGAAGAAGGAATGGAGAGTGCTGCTGGTGGGGGACTCAAGAAGAGGAGGTAAAGGACCGCACGTGCAATGCCATTGCACTGATTAGGTGAGTATAACTTCTTATTCATTTTAATGGAAGAAACAATAACCTTTGCAAGGGTTGTTTTGACATTTTCCCAAAGATCAGCTTTAATAATCTGGCATTTTTCGTAAATAATGCACCTGCAAATTAGACAAAAACTATTTGGTCTCTATGGATACTAGTTGCCTCACGTTGTTTTGAAAACCCATATATTAAATAACTGACACACCTCTTTTATAGCTGGCATGATAATTAGCAGTTAACCTAATATGACTTTGCAGCTGGGTTTGTAAATGTAACTTAGTTGCCTACATTTTGCATAAGGCATTTTTGCCATCTTGTCCTCCCTATGCTCGAATAGCACATAGCGCACACACACTACAGAAATGGCTGCTGCCACAACCGAGGTATTCATCTTTAGAGCCGGCGCTTCTGTTTACGATAATGGTGGTCTCTGCGGCGGATTCGCCGCAAGATCACCATTATCGGCGGCGGGAGAGGTGCCCCCCCCCCCCACCGTTCTGTGTATGGAGACGAGTGAGGGAAAGATGGCCCCCCACCCGTCTCCATACTATAGAAGGGCGGAAGCGATGTCAAAACGTCACTTCCGCCGATACGTCTTAAAGGCACATTTTTCTGTTATCATTTTTTTCAAATGACAATTTTTTTTTTTTTTTATTGCATTAAGTCCAAATATGAGATCTGAGATCTTTTTGGCCCCAGATCTCATATTTAAGAGGACCTGTCATGCTTTTTTTCTATTACAATGGATGTTTACATTCCTTATAAGAGCAGTAAAAGTGACCCATTTTTTTAAAAAAAACAGTGAAAAAATAAATAAAATCAAGTAAAATAAATAAGAAAATTTTTTTTTTTTTAAAGCCAAAAGGGCATGGATACATGTGGGTACACAAACGAACCAAGGCTTACCAGCAATACTTCAGTATCCAAAAAACGTATAGATGCAACAATAGAATCAATTAATGCGTATAGCATCCCATTCATCCAACCAGCACATCTTAAATGCTTGCAGAGAGGAGCTAAGAAGGTGATATTTCTAAATGAAATATAAGAAATATAAATAAAATAGGCTAAAATAAGGCCCAGAGTGACAAATAGCGTAAACAATAAGCGTTGGACAAAATCATTACTGTCAAAACAAAGATTTAGGGCAAAATAATCACCTCAAGGTTGAATCGATAAAGGTTAAACAGGTCACGATCGCAGGAGTGGCCAAGGATATAAATCTTAGTGCCTAACATTCTCCAAAATAATTTTAGGAAACCAGTGGCAGGAAGGACCTATAGATAATATTGAAAAATATAAAGGAAGTAAAACTAATACCAACTGGGACAGTATAAGAGCGATTGAACGCTCGGATGTATAAAGAGAAGCTTACCAGGTGAATACATGGATAGATCCTAGAGATAGGAGGGGTATCGAAAAGTCCCTAATTCAGGGATCTCTGGCAGACTATAAATACAAGTGTTCGCCATTTAAATAGCCCTCTCCGACTCAGCGGCGTCTGATGTCAGCGCCGAGTCGCGGGCATCTAAGATAATGCCACTGCACATGCGCCTAGGCTGACAGAGGATGCCAGCGTCATCGACGCTGAGCGTCA
The DNA here is from genome assembly GCF_042186555.1 of Aquarana catesbeiana. NCBI lineage: Eukaryota > Metazoa > Chordata > Amphibia > Anura > Ranidae > Aquarana > Aquarana catesbeiana. The sequence continues at coordinate 274,938,275 of NC_133324.1, forward strand.
GCAAGGCAATGCTGCTATCTTGGAAAGTCCAATGCCCTCAGGCGAGAGGGAGGAGATGAAAAGAGCAACCCAGTGCGTCAGGAGTGGGCGGTCCGCAGTGGACGGCTCACCTCGTTGGCGCAGGGAGAGACTTAACAGCTCTAGGCTGAGCAGAACGAAAAAAGAGGCAATACAGTGGCTGAATGATTGATTAACATAACAAGCCAGAGATTGCCCCGGGTGCCCGTACAAGCAATAACTGTGGTGAATGGCTGGAGATGAGAAAGTTGGAATGTACATCAAAATCATTTGACTGCTTACTTGGATGACAATAATAAAATATTTGGCCTATGTCATAAATACATATACAAAAGGGAAAACTGACAGTAAACGGCCGGGCTTGGTTCATAGACGGTAGCCACATGTTTTTTTATATATATAATATAATACTATGAATTTACAAGTAATTACATCAAATGTATCAAGTATTGGACAGCAGAAAGAAGCAAAAAGGGAGAAGGGAGAGATGAAGAAAAAAGAGCTAGATTAAGTGAAGGCAAATTGGTGAAAAAATCAAAGAAAAGATTTGAAACTTAAGGCATCATTTAGGCCTGGAAATCTAAGGGCAGCTAGGTCTGAGATCCAGCGTGCCTCATGCTGTAGTAAAATGCTATCATTATCACCACCTCTAACATTAGGGGGAACATGTTCAAGGGCAAAGAAATGCATTTTTGTGTTGTCAAAATTGTGATATAAGCCCATATGACGACTTATGGGCGTTTCCATTTTCTTTGCATGCACCAGGGAAACATGGTCCCTGATGTGATGAAAGAAAGGGCGTTTTGTCTTGCCGACATAGAACGCATCACAATCGCACACCATAAGATAAACTATTCCAACGGACTGGCAAGTAGCCAAGAAATTGGGTCTATAGGTACGACCGTTGGGTAAAATGATGTGCGTGGATGCGTATAGATGATGGCAAAAATTGCACCTGTGGCAAGGTCAGGTTCCTCGGGACCTGGTTTTGGCCAATGGCATAGGAGCATAATGACTGCGCACCAGTGTGTCTTGTAGGGACCTAGATCTTCGAAAAGTTATTTCTGGGAAATCTTTCAGATGTTTAGCTATCCTGGCATCTTCTGTAAGAAGGTACCAGTATTTCTTAAGCATATCCCTTACTTGTTGGTGCTGGCCAGAGAAACGCGTTATGAGTCTGATTCCTGGATTGGATTTAGGTTTTTTTTTGCCATGAATCAGAACAGACCTGGTTCTATTCTTGGCCTTAAGGTACGCTTTTTTGAAGCATCTGTTACCATAACCACGGAGTTGCGGGCGTGACTGTAGTGCTCTGGCTTCCGACTCAAATTGGGCGTCCTCGCTACAATTTCTGCTGAGTCTAAGGTATTCCCCATATGGTATGCTAGCTATCAAAGGGGCCGGATGAGAGCTAGTCTCATGAAGCAGAGTGTTTCCTGCAAGAGGTTTACGATAAAGTGTGGATTCAATACTCCCATCTGGGTTGACAAAGATCTGGATATCCAGGAATGTGAGTTTTAATTGATTCATCTCCACAGTAAATTTTAGATTGAATTTATTTACCTTAAGGCTATCAAAAAAGACCAATAGGTCCTCCCTGGTGCCAGTCCAGATGTAAAAGACGTCATTGATATAACGTCTCCAGATGGGTATCTGGTCAAAGAAAATTTGCATGTCGTCTCTGTGAAAGAGATGTTGCGCCCACCCCCCCAGGTACAGGTTGGCATAAGTGGGGGCACACTTGGTCCCCATAGCCACCCCCTGCACCTGGAGGTAGTGGGAGCATCCAAAAAAGAAAAATATTATTGGTCAAGATGAATTGAAGTAGACTCAAAATAAACTCATTATACTCTTTGGGTGCTTCGTTGCTCTCGGAAATGAAGCCCTCCACAACTCCCAAGCCCAAGTCATGGGGAATGGAGTTGTAGAGGGCCTCAACATTGAGAGCAACCAGCCAGGAACCCTCAGGGATAGAAATGCCATCAAGTGCTCGCAGGAGGTCTCTGGTGTCTTGCAAATAAGACGCCAGGCCCTCAACATGAGGTCTGAGAAAGTCGTCAATAAGTGCACTTGCATTTTTCATGAGACAGCCATTCCCCGAAACTATGGGGCGCCCTGGTGGATTGGTGGCATTTTTGGGAGAACGATCCGGGTTGGGATTTGGGAGATGGAACGTTTTAGAAATTCACATTTTTTTTAGTTATTAACCCATGGTGGTAGGCAGAGCCAAGAAGTTGTCTGTATTTGGTTATGGTATAATTAACATGGCTTTCTGGTACTCTCCTACACCATTCAGAATTCTGTAAAAGCTGCATGACCATTGACTCGTATTGGGAGTTGTCCATTACAACAAGATTTCCCCCTTTATCCGAAGGTTTAAGGACAACCCTTGTTTCTTGCTGTAAAGAACGGAGTGCCTCTTTTTGAGCTACCGTTAAATTGGATTGGGTCAATCCCTTCCTTCAATCCCTGGGTTTTACGTATTTCGTTGGTCACTTGTTGGGTAAAAGCCCACATGTTGGGGTTACCCTGCAAGGCAGGAAAAGTAGTCGATTTGGGTTTATAATCTTTGGATGTAGAAAATATGGGGGGATTGGCAGGGAGAGAATGGGAAGGGAGGGAGGGGGAAATGGGCGGGGAAGATCCCTGTGCCGGTTGACCTGATTGCAGAATTTCAGCCTCCGCCAGGTCTGTCTCATCAATATGTCCCTCATCCCACAATTCCATTAGTTCTTCCATGGCTCTTATGTCATTGATACCCATTTCCTTCCATAGAGGATTAGTGAGTTACTGGCTCTGAGCCTCTGGCTGTAACTTGTCATACAAAATACGGAACATCAATTTGCGCGAGAACAAATTGATATCCTTGATCAGTTTGAAGGGATCAATCGTTTGTGTAGGACAAAAAGTTAGGCCAAGCTGTAAAACTGATTTTTGGGCTTCAATGAGAACAATTGAGGACAGGTTGATTATTTCGAATTAGTCTTGGGTTGTTTTGGATGTAATGGATCCAAAATTCCCATCTTTTTTGGGCCGTGTACCGGTTGTGTGAATATGGGTGCCGTGTGAAAAACTGATTCAGTGGTTGTCTCATTGGTGCCACCCGCATGGTTGGGCGAGACCTGAGACACCACTGGGTGAACTGTGCTCGTGTGCAGAGTGATTTCGGATTGGCTTAGTGTGTTAATAGCAGAGGTTTTAGCACCAGCTGCTCTAGTGTTCATAGGTGTACGATTCTGACTAGGAAAGCGTTTAGATTTTCCCAGTTGTGCACTTACATTGCCGTTGGTGCACATGTGCGATTGTTGCTTCTTGGAAATTGTAGAGTGATCCGGTGCCTGTGAGGAAGAAACAGATGATAGTGATGAAGTATCGGAGTCATTCGGTTCAGAGGTCTGTACAGTCAGGGGTTGCCTTTTGGTGTTGTGTCTTCTGTTCTTAGAAGATGCCCAGTTGTAGGCCTGATTATTATCATAAGAGAGTTTATCGCTCATGAATTTCTTCTCTTTAGTTTTCAAAATTTCAGTTACATAAGATTCAAGACCCGCCTTGAGTGCGCTCTCATGACTCGGAAAGAGTGCGTGCAAGGTGATAGATTTATTAACCTCATAAAGTTTCTCTCGTTGTCCAGAAGTATTAATTCACTGGTATAGTGACCACAAAGCAGCTCCATCATCTTGACTGAGCACTGCTAAAAATGTAGTTCCCATTGTGACTTGACTAGCAAAAAAAACTGTTTTAAACTTGTAAACACCAAAATCTCAAAACGAGGAGCTTGACCAGCTCATCGTGAAACCCCATTCTGCTTTGAATACTTTGCCTAGGAGAGACCTTGCTGATGCAGTATACAGTGGGGACGGAAAGTATTCAGACCCCCTTACATTTTTTCACTCTTTGTTATATTGCAGCCATTTGCTAAAATCATTTAAGTTAATTGTTTCCTCATTAATGTACACACAGCACCCCATATTGACAGAAAAATAATAATAATAAATCTGCAAAAATATCAACAATTCTGTGTTTTTCTGTCAATATGAGGTGCTGTGTGTACATTAATGAGGAAACAATTAACTTAAATGATTTTAGCAAATGGCTGCAATATAACAAAAGAGTGAAAAATATAAGGGGGTCTGAATACTTTCCGTCCCCACTGTAACTACCTTGTGCCTTGTTGCTGTGCTCAGTCTTGCCATGGTGTATGACCTGTGACATGACACTGTCTTCCACAGCCTCACCTTAGTAGCAGAGTTTGGCAGTTCCTGTTTCTGCACAGTTAATGACTGTGTTTCAACCTACATATGAAATTGATGGTCATTAGCACCTGCTTGGTGTAATTGGTTAAGCATACACCATCTTAAAAAATCCCTGACCTGTGTAAGTGTAACCTACCGTTTTTTAGTGTGACACTCAGGCTCGATCACTGTGGGGAGTAGTGTGAGTGATACCACGTCCACTGCAGGAGTGCCAGCAAGGGATGGCGCTCATCCCAGCTCCTGTAGTCACTGGATGGGAGATAAGATCCCCGGTGCTGCACATCCACGGAGTCCTATGGTGGTGATAAGAGAAACAACCTCAGCCTGGGCTCCTACCAGGCCACGCCCCCAATGTCCACCCCTGGAGCTTAGTCATGGAGATGTATGTAAGTGTACAAAGTGCGCAAGTGTAAGAATTGATGCTGGTATGGCGATCCATCCACTAGCTTCTGTGGGCACGCGCACGCTGATTGGTCAGCAAGGGAGCAAAAGACTCGATGTCCGCTGGCCGCTCGCGATCGTTCCCTGCAGAGACAGAACAGGGATCTGCCGAAGTAAAGAAGGCAGATCTCCGTTCTGATGGGATTACACTGAGATCTTGTCTTTCTGCTATGCAGGAAGATGGATCTCTGTGTTATCCCAGGCAGCCCATCCCTCATACAGTTAGTAAACACACACAGGGAGCACAGTTAAGCCCTTGATCGCCCCTCATGTTAACCCCTTCCCTGCCAGTGTCAGTACAATGTCCGCGCATATTTTTAGCACTGATCACTGTAATAATGTCACTGGTTCCCAAAAAGGTGTAAAAAAATGTCAGTTAGGTCTCCGATCTGTCCGCCGCAATGTCGCAATCCTGCTAAAAATCACTGATCACCGCCATTACTAGTAAAAAAAAATAATAATTAAAATGCCATAAATCTATCCCCAATTTTGAAGATGCTATAACTTTTGCGCAAGGCAACCAATATATGCTTATTGGGGTTTTTTAACCAAAAATATGTAGCAAAATACATATTGGCCTAAATTGATGTAGAACTTAGAAAATATTTTAAAAAAAAAATTATTGGGTTTCTTTTATAGCAGAAAATTAAAAAATTATCAAAATTGACGGTTTTTTTGTTTATAGCGCAAAAAATAAAAACCGCAGAGGTGATCAAATACCACCAAAAGAAAGCTCTATTTGTAGGAAAAAAAGGGACATCAATTTTATTTGGGTACAGCGTCGCACGACTGCGCGATTGAAGTTAAAGTAACGCACAACGTTATCCTAAAAAAAATGGCCTGGTCATTAAGGGGGTAAAACTTTCCGGGGCTGAAGTGGTAAAAGTGTATTTTTTCCCCAGAAAACTGCTGCGCAAATACTGTGTGACATTAAAAATTGCAACACCCACCATTTTACTCTCTAGAGCCTCTGCGTTAAAAAATATATATATATATATAATGTTTGGGGGTTTTAATTATTTTCTAGCAAAAAATACAGATTTTTACATGTATGCCATGTACGTGAGAAGTGCCAGAACAGGCCTGGTCTTCAAGTGGTTAACAGCATGGCAATATTTAGTTCTCCTACATTAGTGCAGGTTATACATTCAACAATGCTCATCAGAAAGATGACATCAACTCTGTATGATATATAGCTTTATCAATTTAAAATGTGTTGCGCTATCCGTATAAAGTGCATAAATTCATAACAAATATCCAATCAAGTGAAGGATCAAAAAAAATCAAGAAATCATATGTACAAATAGAGATAAATTAAAGAAAGTTGATATATGATCCCATAAAGTCCATCAAATGAAGAGAAGTGCTCTTGTGCAGAAAGTATGTGTTAGCAAAATTGTATGCTCTAGCGTGAGTAAAGATTTAATCGCACCCAAAAGTGCACATGGCACTTACAAGCTGCTTACAAGCTACTGTGACTCCAAGATGGGAGTCGGGCTGCACCTTATACCAGTATCCCCATGGGATGGATGGATATCATGAGCAGAGATTCCAAGGTGGAGTATCACATAACCAGGATGGTCCTCATAGGCTCAGTGAGAGGGAGAGACAAAGGAGGGACTTGATGTAGCAAATCAAAGTTCAAAACTTTTTAATAAAGGTTAAAACTACTTACAAATGAGCATATAATGCAGTCAAGGTAGGTACAATAAGGTCACCACTGTAACTCCCTACAGCTCCAACGAGCATTATCAAGAGATGTAGGAATAGAGGACATAGATCCCTCCCCTCTGTTCCTTATGATCTTTTTATTGCTTGCTACAAAACTGAAGCTTGCTGGCAGGGGGAGGGGTTATATAGTGGATGTCCCTCCAGTTTTTTGTTTTTTTTTTTATTGCAAGAGTCCTGTCACCTGAATGTAGCTGAAAATAGCCCATGGTTAATACTAAGATCCTGTGCCATGTACTCCAAAAAAAGCAATTTTATCAGTAGTCAAAATTTGTACTCCCCGTAAAATTGTTTTCTTGAAGTCGTTTTAGGGACACAGGTCCCACCCCTTTGTGTTTATGAGCATGATACTACTTTGCTTCAAAATGCATGCTGGTAGTGGGAGGGGTTTTAACCTGGGCTGCCCTATAGTTTTTTGTTGGCCAGTGTCCAGTCCTCCTGTAAACAGCTATTCAAATCTGAAGTTTAGTTACATTTTCTTTGTTGCTCTACTGCATTACATAACTTACCTCAAATGAAGAGTGTCCAACGTCCTGCTGGTTGCTTCCTTTTGAAGAAATCCTCCTTTTACTGATGTTAAATCCACCTTGCACTTCTGTGAACTTCTGGCACTGTATTGGTGAGGAGCAGCGGCTGTAAATGTCTCCAGACACCCACCTTAAAGGGCTTGTAAACCACTTTTTTTTTTAAATAACAAACGTCATACTTACCTCCACTGTGCAGTTTGTTTGGCACAGAGTGGCCCTGTTCCGCCTCTTCTGGGGTCCCCCGGCGGCGCTGGTGGCTCCCCACATTGAGTACCCACGTTGGAGAAGGCTCTTCTAAGGTGGACACCCATGCGGGAGCGCTCCGAAGTCCTGTGTCCATTCACACAGAATGCAGGACCCGGCCCCGGTGCCCACGTCATTGGATTTGATTGACAGCAGCTGGAGCCAATGGCTGCGCTGCTATCAATCTATCCAATCAGGACACGAGACACCAGCTGGAGCTGGTGTGCTCGTTCCCGGCCGGAGAAAGATCGGGGTCAGGTAAGTAAAACGGGGGCTTGGGGGGGCTGCAGCACCACAGAAGGTTTTTCCCCTTAATGCATAAAATGCATTAAGGGGAAAAACCATGAGGGTTTACAACCCCTTTAATTGTTAATTAATTGTTTTGTTTTCACAGAGTGCAACACATTCTGAATAAGGGATGGTCAGATGAATGACAGGATTCCCTCCTCCACTCACAGAATATGTTGCATTCTGTGAAAATGATACAAGGAGCTTTCTCCATGGAGTAGAGTGAAGACATCAGAAACTTTATCAGTCACAACTGCTGCTCTTAACGTATGCCGTACTGGAAGTTCACAGCTACGAGAGGGATCCGATGTCAGCAAAGGGACGATTTCTAGAAAAAGCCAGCAGGATATACTGTAGGTTTGTTATTGCACTGTGTGTGTGTCACTATGACTGGATACTATTAGAGCAAGAGCAGTAGGAAGAGGGAGTAGCTAAAGCACTGGGTTAAAATACATAGGAAGTAAGCACCTGTAGAGACACAGCTAGCAGGGAATTCTGAGATATATCTGTACCTGAATGATATTGTTTCTGAGACAAGGGCCATGTCATTTGTCAGATTAAGGATTTCCTGTTGCCAGATAACAAGGGCTGTAGTTGAAGCATATACTGCAACAGACTGATACAGAATGTTTCAATGGGCATCTTGTCATCACATTTTTTTATTTTTGCAACTCATCCTGGCTAATGATTCATTTCCTACTTTGACCTCTTCTGGATAGTCCATGGCTGGATTTCATTGTCCCTTCTCTTGTGATGACCAGGCCACCCTTTTACAATCCATTCACAAATGAGCTGCAGTGTCTTGGAAAACAACAACAGGTTCACAATGTCTGTCAGTTGTCTGGTATTTTTTCTTAAGCCACTTCCCACATTGTGTGTCCTTGTAGCTGTGAAGAGGCCATTTCTTGAGAGGGTTCATTATGACTCCTTTTCATGTCATGCTGCCAGACTTGATAGATGACTCCTTGTCCTCTTTTTAATTACCCAGAGGATAAGTCACTGTTCTACTGTTGTCACCAGTTAAATGTTTCTTTCACCCATGTAGGTTTGTAAAGTTATAAATGGAAGTTGACATTAATGAGATAAGGTTTAAACATAATTAAGAAAAACAAAGTTCAAATATGATTAAACTTTCACAGACATTTTGTCTTTACTTCTAGATACTTGTTATCTACTTACTTTATAGTCTTGCCAGATTTTACTTATTAATTTCTCTATTGGTATCCTTTGAAAAAGCAAAGACTAAAATTGTGTTATAGCATTTCATACCTTATATATGCTGCCATTCTAATGATGTATGGCAGCTTTTTAATAAGCTGTATGTGGTTACAGACTTATTTCAATATAAATATGTAACACTGGGACTTAGGACCAAAGGCTACCTCCGGTCACCTAGGCATTTTTTAGGAAGTGGTGCAATGACCACATAAATATATAGCTGCTGGCTTAGAAAAGGTGGCTACACCACTTACAGGGAAAAGCTATTTAAAGCATATCTTTTTGAAAAAATGTTTTATTAAGGTTTTAGAAAAGGTTTAGTTACGAAACAGAGCTTTGGGGCATTTCCCAGCTCAGAATGCTTACAACATAAAGCATAACAGTAGAACAGCAAATAATAACAGAAAAACAACCAGTGCTCAAAACTCATGCGAGAAGGTATACATAGTATGATCTTCAGAACAGACTCCAGGCCACAGTTCTGAATCTATCAAGGTATTCTCCCCACCCCACTACATAACATGCAGTGTCTTCAACTTGGGAAATATTCCAATGCCAGCAATTAGACCCAGGTGGACGGCTGGGTTCTTACATATTGGGTGATAACTACAATTCGACCTAGGGAGATGTTGGGGCAGTTAGAATTAACCCACAGATCCCAAACCTTGTTTAATTTGACGGGAGAGCCCTGAGACTGATAAGTGGCAGATATCTACCATTAAGGAAATATAGATTGTAATGAGGGATGGGATGAAACTAAGAATTTCTGACAAAAAGCGGCATATGACAGGGCAAGTCCAGAATATGTTGGTAAAATCTGCCAGATATGGTGTGCAATCTTTGTGGTGTCAAAGTCGATGTAGAATTTTAAATTGTATCAACTGGTCTCTTAACGATATTAGTTGAAGAAAAGGATACTTCCACAAGTTCTCCCATTCATTGCTATACAGGGTCGACACCCGTCACGCCACTGGGCCTGAAGCCTCTCCAACCCTACATGGACTGAGAAGAGAGTTCTATAGTTCCAACAGTGGTTTAGTCAAGGAGTCTCCAGTTCATTAGAGTTAAGGTGCAGTGAAGAGGAGCCAAATTAAGACCAGTAGGCATTGCGGAGCTGCAGAAACCTGAAGCAGAGGAAATTGGAAAGGCTAAAGTGTAACTTCAGCCCATCAAACGTTAAAAGGGAATCCCTATCACAAAGTTGGTTCAACGTTTTAATGCCCTTAGAGGCCCATAGTGAGGGGTCAGGGATTGAGAGAAATTTGGGTAGATTGGGATTACACCATAGGGGAGAGTTAGTGGACCAACCTGTGGAGGATGGGGGGGCTCTTTGATACTAGCAAGTGCCAGGATTTGAAAAGCGCCTTTATAGATGGCAACAGGGCAGGGAAGGGGACACGTACACCCTATACAAGAGGTTACGCAAGGTTTCATAGGAGCCTGAATATGCTGCTTCAAGCACAACCACTGCATTGGAGTTGTCAGATTGAAGCCAATTGTGGCGCATGGGTTAGCAGGGCTGCCATGGTGTATGTATACAGATCTAGACAGGCAAGACCTCTGTGCTTCCATGGCCTACATAAAATCGCTCTGCTAAATCTGGATGTGTGGGATTGCCACAAAAAAGGAAGATACCATACTACTGAATTGCTGGAAAAAGGATATCCATATCAGGGAATGCCTAAGAAGACGGGAAGAACCTTCATCTTTATAAAATTTATTCTACTGTTAAGTGTCAGTGGTAAGTTTTCCCAGGCTTTCAATTTGTGTTTGAAGTTATGCAGAAGAGGGAACAGATTAGGTTTCAAAGGAGTACCTTCTTCCTCAGAGCCTGAGAAAGAAGGCACTCCTTCAAAATGCGTCAGCCAGCAGTGGTTCTGAGGTCTTCCCCTCTGCTCTCTGGAGACGGTCGGTTCTTGGACTGATTGCCACATTTTAGTGGCTTCTACAGGCTTTTATTCATCACATGTTTGTGAGTAGTATTTTACTGTTTTTTATCAATAAATTATCTTGGGATAATGCACAAGGTTGGTGCGCCCTCTTCTTTTTATCTTTTTTGTGACTATTAGGATACCCCCTATCCAGGAGCACAGCAAGGCCAAAGACACAGGCAGCACAGTGGTGTAGTGGTTAGCACTCTCGCCTCGCAGCAATAGGGTCACTGGTTCGAATCCCAACCACGACACTACCTGCCTGGAGTTTGCATGTTCTCCCTGTGCCTGCGTGGGTTTCCTCTCACACGCCAAAGACATGCTGGTAGGTTTATTGGCTTCTGTCCAAAAATTGGCCCTGGTGTATGGGTGTGAGTTAGGGACCTGGATTGCAGATCCATTGGAGGTGGGGACCGGTGTGGTTGTGTGTGGAGCGCTGCATAGATTGATGGCGCTACATGGGTACCTTAAATATATATAAAAAAAATAATAATAATATAGTGGATGGGCATCTTGATAGGACGCAATGTGCGGGGATGGGGACAATTGTGGGTGCTCACATTCAGCTTGAACTGGATGGACTGGTGTCAACCTTACTAGCTATGTAACTATGTAACTATGACACTATCCCTTGAGTCATTGATCGCCCGACTATCGCACTTATGCGCAGGAGTATTTGTTAGCTATCACTGATGCATACCTCGCCTGATGTGAAAGGAAGAAGAAAGATATTAATCTGAACAATATGGACATGACCATATATGGTCAGTGACATCACCTGGGAGTCACCGACCCTTTGTTTTTATCAGCTGTCATTAATCAGACCTGTTATGCAGTAGGAGTGAAGCGACAGGGGGGTGGGGGTCGGGTAGATGCTTGTCTCCCTCACTTCCTGTCCTGCCAGGTTGCATATTCAGATGAAATGAGCGTCTAATTTGGATTTTTCTTTTTAAAGGGGGGGGGGGGTAAACATCATGTTTTTTCCATGATTTCTCATGTGATGTTCCCCCTCAAAATCTATGAGTTTGGGAGGAATATCATGCTGTGGGGTCCATCTTAAAATTCATACCAGACCTAAAGGATCTGGTATTAATTAGGGGGAATCCTATGTGTGTAGGGGTCCCCCATTAACATCTATACCAGACCCTCATCTAGGATAAGGGTCTGGCATAGATGTTGGGAGTCCCTGGCTTCTTTGTTTACAAACAGGACAAATCAGCTGGGATCTGTCATTTTGTCAGCAATTTAAACACTCTTTTTATTGTAAATGTAAGTTTTACTGTAGAAGGTTGACACATATCGCACATATGCGCCACTTCACAGGCTGGGCCAAGGCATCCCCAGGCATGGTATACACAGGAGTTTTGCATTTTTACAATGTTTCACTTTAACTGGTTCGGACCAGCCACCGCAGTTATACTGCGGCAGGTTGGTCCGGCTGCTCAAAGAGTCGTAGCCATATGTTGCGTGCGCGGCCAGCTTCGATTCAATCAGGAACCGATCAATCTCCAGGCCAAGGCCAATGAAATGTGGCCTGGACCTGGTGATCGATCCAGGCAAATGAGATCTTTCCCCTGTCGTGTAAGTGTAAACACTGACAGGGGAAGTGATGTCATCTCTCCTCGTGTCGGTCTTTTCCGTTCCAGACCGAGGAGAGATAACATCTCATAGTAAGTGCACAATACTACACTGACACCAGGTCACGTCAGCACACAATTCACCCCCCGATCACCCCCCCAGTTAACCCCTTCACCACCTGTCACTGTGTCAGCCAGTACAGCATTCAGATTTTTTTTTTGATCGCTGTACTGGTGTCATTAGTGACAAAAATCAACCCCCTGATCACCCAGCGGGTGATCAAAGTTAGGTGTTAGCGTCAGGGTCTGCATCGCCCCATGCAGCGTCAGATTAGTGCCAGTAGCACTAACACTCACGCACGCACCATATGCCTCCCTTAGTAGTATAGTGTCTGAACAAATCGATATCTGATCTAATTAGATTTATGCTAGCGTCCCCAGCAGTTTAGGGTTCCCAAAAATGCAGTGTTAGCAGGATCATCCCAGATACCTGCTAGCGCTTGCGTTTAGCCCCTTTGCCCAGCCCAGCCCAGCCCAGCCCACCCCACCCAAGTGCAGTATCAATCGATCACTGTCACTTACAAAAACACAAAACACATAACTGCAGCGTTCGCAGAGTCAGGCCTGATCCTGTTTTTTTTGCAGCATTTGAAGCAGTCGCTGACAGTCAGGTGCTTTTTTTCTTGTGAGTCTCACTAGTGTACCAGTAAATTTAGAGACCAAAATGTCAAATCGAAAGTACACTAGTGAAGAGACCTACACGTTTCTAAGCATGACAGATAGTGAAGAGGAAGTCACTCATCTGTCAGATTCAGGCTCAGAATACGAACCTGTAGACTGCAGCGGCACCCTGACAGATAGCTCTGACAACGGAGTTGTGGTCCCTGCCAAGGTCAGGCATACCAGACCCCGTTCTTTTTCTGCTGTCGTTGAGGTGCAAGAACCGCAGGTCCCTCGTATGGAGCAGAGAGCTGGTACTAGCGCCGCTCATCCTTCTGGTGAACTGGCAAGCACCAGCGGCCTAGTACATCCTGGTCGTACATCCAGCACTGCAGTAACACTTGGTGACGTGGCGAGTCCCACTGCCACCAAGAAGAAGACAAACACAGGCCCTTCAAGCCCATAGTGCCCTTCCTGTTGCATTCGCCAATCCTAATTGGGAACCCACCACTTCTGCGGCACCCGTACTTCCCCCATTCACTGGCCAACCCAGAATTCAGGTGGAAACAGTTGATTTAATTTGCTGTTTTTCACCAAAGATCTCTATAGATCTATTGTGGACCAAAGCAATTTGTATGCTGGTCAATTCATTGCCACTAATCCCCAGCTGACCCTTGCCAGAGATTGGAAACCAATTACGGTTTCCGAATTTAAGATCTTTTTGGGCCTATCCCTCCTCATAGGCATAACTAAAAAGAGTGAGTTGCGGTCATATTGGTCCACTGACCCAATCCACCATATGCCCGTGTTCTCTGCCTCCATGACCAGGATACCATACGAGCAGATCTTTCGGTTAATGCAGCGACAATGAACTCTGTTGTCCTCGGGGTGACCCTGGATTTGATCAGCTCTACAAAATTCGGCCCCTCGTAAACCACTTCAACCAACGCTTTGAAGCCTTGTTTACTCCCGATCAAGTTGTCTGCATTGATAAGTTCCTGATTAAGTTTTCTGGCCACTTGTCTATCAAACAGTATCTTCCCAGCAAGCGTGCCAGATACGGGGTCAAGATGTATAAGCTCTGTGACAGGGCAACAGCCTATACATATAGTTTTATGGTTTACGAGGGAAAAGATAGTCACGTAGAGCCGAAAAACTGCCCAGACTACATAGGGAGTGCTGGTAGTATAGTGTGGGACTTGGTGTCACCCTTACTCAGAAAAGGGTACCACTTGTACGTGGACAATTATTACACAAGCGTGCCACTTTTTAGTCACCTTTTTGATTATGGAATTGGCGCATTTGTCGCCATGCAATCTAATCGCCAGGGCTTCCCCCAATGGCTTGTAGAATCCCGACTTAGATGGGGGGAGAGAGACTGCTTGAGGTGTAATAATTTGTTAACAGTGAAGTGGAGGGATTCATGGAATGTTTTTGTTCTGTCCTCACTTCACGCAGACACGGCAGTCCAAATTCCTACAGCGACTGGTGTTGTGGAGAAACCCCTCTGTGTCCACGAATACAACCTTAACATGGTAGGGGTGGACCTCAACGACCGGTTGTTGGAGCCGTACCTAATTGCCCGTAAGGCCAGACGCTGGTCTGTATATCTATTTCAATTGGCTTTGCTGAATGCTTTTGCGCTATACAAAGCTTCAGGACGGACAGGATCTTTCCTTAAATTTCAGGAAGAGATCGTCACAGCCCTTTTGTTTCCAGACGGTGCTTTGGCCCAACTTCCTAACGCACCCGCTTTTATTGTCCCTCCTGTCCTGACCAACCTGGTCTCTGCATCGGTGACTGTTTCAAACGCTACCACACACTAGTTGAGTATTAGCGTAGGGTACAGCACCACACAGTCCTAGGCACACATACACAGGGTCTCGAAAGATGTGATAGCCATCACGTTTTCAGAGACCCTAATCTGCAACTTTCAGTTTACATTTTTTTTACAGTTTTTATAAAAGTGAAAAAAGTGAAGAAAAAAAACCACACAAAAACACAAAAGAATATAAAATAAAAAATCCAAAAATAGTTGTGGTTGTATTTTTCTTCTCTCTCTCTATTGTTCTCTCTCTTACGTTCGCTCTCTACTGCACGCTCTACTGTTCACACACTATTGTTCTATATCTATCGTTCTCTCTTTGTTTTATTTTTACTATGTTTTATTGTATTTGCTTTGCAGGTATGGTATGTTATACTGTAATGTTTGTTTTATTGTTAACCATCATTTGCTTAGCAGGTACGCCATTCAGCTGCAGCACGGGTTTATTTATCTTAACAGCAACAGCGTTTGCTCCCACGATACATAAAGCCGTGACTCCAGCGCTGTCGGAGGTGATTTCACCACCACAGTTAAAAGAAAAAGAGCATATATGCCGAAGCATGGGGGCAGGGGTGGAGGAGCGATTTGCTCCTAACATTAGGGACAGATTGCCCCCATGCTTCGGCAGATATTTTTTTAGGCACAGATTGCAATATTTTATTTTTACTATGCTTTATTGTATTTGCTTTGCAGGTATGGTAAGTCTTACTGTTATACTGTAATGTTACTTTGTTTTATTGTTAACCATCATTTTCTTAGCAGGTATGCCATTCAGCTGCAGGACGGGTTTATTTATCTTGACAGCAACAGCGTTTGCTCCCACGATACGTAAAGCTGTGACTCCAGCGCTGTAGGCGGTGATTTTACCACCATAGTTAAAAAAAAAATGTTGCATGTATGCCCATCATTAGAAGTGGGTGAATGAAGGGCAGTATTCTAATAGTGGGCATACCCACTGATCAATCTCTTTTTTTCGTTCAGCCCACAGGCTGCATGAAAAAAAGAGCATTACAATGTATGCCCAACAAGGACCAGCAACGTACTGATATGTTGCTGGACTTTGAGTGGTTATACCAAAATGATGCCTGCAGGTTTAGCCATCATCTTGATATCATTCTTTTCGGCCAGCGGTCGGCTTTCATGTAAAAGCAATCCTAGCGGCTAATTAGCCTCTAGACTGCTTTTATAAGCAGTGGGAGGGAAAATCCCCACCCCCCACCGTCTTCCATGGTTTTCTCATGCTCTCCTGTCCCAACAGGGAGCCCGAGAATGCAGCCGGTGGTTCCGCCAGCTGACCATAGAGCTGATCAGAGACCAGGGCTCCATTCATCTCGATGGCCTAAGAAACCAGAAGCTACGAGCATTTCATGACTTTGGTTTTGCCTGATATAAACACCGCCATTGGGAAATTGGCAAAGCATTTTATCACAATGATCTTGGTGTGGTCAAATGCTTTGAGGGCAGAGGAGAGATCTAGGGTCTAATAGACCCCATTTTTTTCAAAAAAAGAGTACCTGTCACTACTTATTGCTATCATAGGGGATATTTACATTCCCTGAGATAACAATAAAAATGATTAAAAAAAAGAAAGGAACAGTTTAAAAATATAATGAAAAAGCAAAATAAATAAATAATAATAAAAAAGCACCCCTGTTCCCATGCTCATGCACAAAGGCAAACGCAAGCATTGGTCTGGTGTCATATGTAAGCAGCAATTGCACCATGCATGTGAGGTCAGATCGAGGGCAGTAATTTTAGCAGTAGACCTCCTCTGTAAATCTAAAATGGTAACCTGTAAAGACTTTTAAAGGCTTTTAAAAATGTATGTAGTTTGTTGCCACTGCACGTTTGTGCGCAATTTTAAAGCGTGTCCTGCTTGGTATCCATGTACTCGGCATAAGATCATCTTTTTTATCTCATCAAACATTTGGGCAATATAGTGTGTTTTGGTGCATTAAAATTTAAAAAAGTGTGTTTTTTCCCAAAAAAATACGTCAGAAAGGGCTTTGTCTTCAAGTGGTTAGAAGAGTGGGTGATGTGTGACAGGATTTCTAAGGGTGTAAATTTTTAATTTCACTGCTCACTACCTATCACAGTTTCGAAGGCCATAAAATGCCAAGATAGCACAAACCATCCCAAATGGCCCAATTTTGGAAAGTAGACACCCCAAGCTATTTGATGAGAGGCATGTTGAGTCCATGGAATATTTTTTTATTTTGCCACAAATTGCGGGAAAATTATTTTTTATTTTTGCACAAAGTTGTCATTTAATGATCTATTGCTCAAACATCCCATGGGCATATGTGAAATTACTCCCCAAAATACATTCTGCTGCTTCTCCTGAGTTTAGGGATACCTCATGTGTGAGACTTTTTTGGAGCCTAGCCGTGTGCAGGACCCCGAAAACCAATCACCGCCTTCAGGCTTTCTAAGGGCGTAAAATGGTGATTTCACTTCCTCACTATCTATCACAATTTCAGAGGCCCTGAAATGTCAAGATAGCACAAACCCCCCCAAATGACCCCATTTTGGAAAGAAGACACTTTCACAAGCTTTTTACTGAGAGGCATGTTGTGTCCATGGAATATTTGATATTTTGCCACAAGTTTTGGGAAAATTATTATTTTTTTTTTACACAAGTTGTCACTAAATGATATATTGTTCAAACATGGCATGGTTATATGTGGAATTACACCCCAAAAATACATTCTGCTGCTCCTCCTGTGTACAGGGATATCTCATGCATGAGACTTTTTGGGAGCCTAGCCACGTACAGGACCCCAAAAACCAAGCACTGCCTTCAGGCTTTCTAAAGTCGTAAAATTGTGATTTTACTCCTCACTACCTATCACAGTTACGGAGGCCCTGAAATGTCCAGATAGCACAACCCCCCCCCCCCCCCCCCAAAATGACCCCATTTTGGAAAGTAGACAACCCAAGGTATTTGCTAAGAGGCATGGTGAGTATTTTGCAGATCTCATTTATTTTTGAAAATAAAGAAAGAAAAGAAAAATGTAATTTTTTTTCTTTTTTCAATTTTCAAAACTGTGACAAAAAGTGAAATCTGCAAAATACTCAACATGCCTCTCAGCAGATAGCTTGGGTTGTCTACTTTCCAAAATTGGGTCATTTAGGGTGGTTTTGTGCTATCTGAGCATTTCATGGCCTCCGAAACTGTGATAGGCAGTGAGGAGTGAAATCAAAAATGTACGCCCTTAGAAAGCCTAAAGGCGGTAATTGGTTTTCGGGGTCCTGTACGCAGTTAGACTGCCAAAAAGTTCCACACATGTGGTGTCCCCATACTTTGGAGAAGCAGCAGAATATATTTTGGGGTATAATTCCACATATAACCATGCCATGTTTAACAATATATCATTTAGTGACAATGTTGTGTAAAAAAAGTAAATAAATAAAAAAAAATGTTAATTTTCCCAAAACTTGTGGCAAAATATAAAATATTCCATGGACTCAACATTGCCTCTCAGCAAATAGCTTGAAGTGTCTTCTTTCCAAAATGGGGTCACTTGGGGGGGGGGGGGGGGGTTGTGCTATCTTGTCATTTCATGGCCTCCGAAACTGTAATAGGCAATGAGGAGTGAAATCAAAAATGTACGTCCTTAGAAGGCCTGAAGACGGTGATTGGTTTTCGGGGGTTCTGTAGGCGGTTAGACTGCCAAAAAGTTCCACACATGTGGTATCCCTGTACTCAGGAGAAGCAGCAGAATGTATTTTGGGGTGTAATTTCACATATAACCATGCCATGTTGAACAATATATCATTTAGTGACAACGTTGTGTAAAAAAAAAATTAAAAAAATATTTGTCATTTTCCCGAAACTTGTGGCAAAATATAAAAAATTACATGGACTCAACATGCCTCTCAGCAAATAGCTTGAAGTGTCTTCTTTCCAAAATGGAGTCATTTGGAGGGTTTTTTGCTATCTTGTCATTTCATGGCCTCCAAAACTGTGATAGGTAGTGAGGAAGTGAAATCCCCATTTTACGCCCTTAGAAAGCCTGAAGGCGGTGTTTGGCTTTCAGGGTCCTGTACACGGCTAGGCTCCCAAAAAGTCTCACACATGAGGTATCCTCATACTCAGGAGAAGCAGCAGAATGTATTTTGGGGTGTCATTTCATATATGCCCATGGGATGTTTGAGCAATAAATCATTAAGTGACAACTTTGTGCAAAAAAAAAAAAAAATTATTTTCCCGCAACTTGTGGCAAAATAAAAAATATTCCATGGACTCAACATGCCTCTCATCAAATAGCTTGAGGTGTCTACTTTCCAAAATTGGGCCATTTGGGGGGGTTTGTGCTATCTTGGCATTTTATGGCCTTCGAAACTGTGATAGGTAGTGAGCAGTGAAATCAAAAATCTACACCCTTAGAAATCCTGAATTTAGTGATTGGTTTTCGGGTCCTATACGCGGCTAAGCTCCCAAAAAGTCTCACACATGAGGTATCCCCATACTCAGGAGAAGCAGCAGAATGCATTTTGGGGTGTAATGTCACATATAACCATGCCATGTTTGAACAATTTATCATTTAGTGACAACTTTGTGCAAAAAAAAAAGTGTAATTTTCCCAAAACTTGTAGCAAAATATAAAATATTCCATGGATTCAACATGCCTATCAGCAAATAGCTTGGGGTGTCTACTTTCCAAAATGGGGGTTATTTGGGGGAGTTTGTGCTATCTTGGCATTTTATGACCTTTGAAACTGTGATAGGTAGTGAGAAGTGAAATAAAAAATTTACACCCTTAGAAAGCCTGAAGGCGGTGCTTGGTTTTCAGGGTCCTGTACGCGGCTAGGTTCCCAAAAAGTCTCACACATGAGGTATCCCCATACTCAGGAGAAGCATCAGAATGTATTTTGGCGTGTAATTCCACATATAACCATGGCATGTGTGAGCAATATATAATTTAGTGAAAACTTTGTGTGTTTTTTTTTTTTTTTGTCATTTTTCAATCACTTGTGACAAAAAATTAAAATATTCAATGGGCCTAACATGCCTCTCAGCAATTTCCTTGGGGTGTCTGCTTTCAAACATGGGGTCATTTGGGGGGGGGGGGTTGTACTGCCCTGCCATTTTAGCACTTTAAGAAATATGATCGGCAATCCCAAAAGCCCTCACTGGACCATACCAACCTGAACAACTTAAGACCAATGTCATTGCTCCCATTCACCTCTAAACTTCTAGAATGCTTAGTCTACAACCGTCTTAGCTCCTACCTCAGTGAAAATAACCTTCTTGATCCCTTACAGTCTGGCTTTCACTCGCAGCACTCCACGGAAACTGCCTTACTAAAACTCACTAACGATTTACTAACTGCTAAAACCAACAGCCAGTACTCCATACTCCTACTACTTGACCTCTCTGCAGCCTTTGATACTGTTGACCATGCGCTCCTTCTCAATAAACTACATTCCCTTGGCCTCCGAGATTCTGCTCTATCCTGGTTCTCTGCCTATTTATCACAGCGCTCCTTCAGTGTCACCTACAACTCTGTCTCCTCCTCTCCATTGCCCCTTTCTGTGGGGGTCCCCCAAGGCTCTGTTCTTTGACCCCTTCTCTTCTCTATCTACACCTCCTCCCTTGGTCACTTAATAACCGCCCACGGCTTCCAATACCACTTATACGCTGATGACACCCAAGTTTATCTGTCTACTCCTCACCTCACTCCTTCAGTCTCCTCTTGCATTACTAACTTACTAACTGACATATCATCATGGATGTCACACCACTTTCTTAAACTAAATCTCTCTAAAACTGAGCTATTAATATTCCCCCCCGCCCGTGCCCCCCTCCATGACTTTTCCATCAAAATCAACAATGCAACCATCAGTCCCTCCCCTCACGCCAGGGTACTAGGTGTAATCCTAGACTCTGACTTCTCATTTCAGCCTCAAATCCAATCGTTGTCAAAAGTTTGTAGAATTCATCTCCGTAACATCTCTAAAATTTGCCCCTTTTTAACAAATGAAACCACCAAGCTCCTCATTCACTCCCTCGTTATCTCTCGCCTTGACTATTGCAACTCCCTTCTCATTGGCCTGCCTCTCCATAGGCTATCCCCTCTTCAGTCTATCATGAATGCTGCTGCCAGGCTTATCCACCTTACCAACCACTCAGTGTCTGCCAACCTTCTACTCCAATCCCTACACTGGCTCCTAATCACCCAGCGAATTAAATGCAAAATACTAACCACAACATACAAAGCCATTCACAACTCTGTCCCGAGCTACATCACCAATCTTGTCTCCAAATATCACCCAAATCGACCTCTCCGCTCTTCTCAAGACCTCCTGCTTTCAAGCTCTCTCATCTCCTCCTCCCATGCTCGTCTCCAGGATTTCTCCAGAGCCTCTCCCATCCTCTGGAACTTGCTACCTCCATCTATCCGGCTATTCCCTACTCTTGCTACCTTCAGGCGATCCCTGAAAACTCATCTCTTCAGGAAAGCCTATCACGTCTCCAACTAATCTCCTACCACTTCCAACAGCTCATTCCCCACAGTTACAACCTTTTGTACCACCTGCCCCACCCTATTAGATTGTAAGCTCTTCTGAGCAGGGCCCTCTTAATCCTCTTGTATTTTATTGTAATATAACTGTATTGTCTCCCTTTTATATTGTAAAGCACTGCGTAAACTGTTGGCGCTATATAAATCCTGTATAATAATAATAATAGTAATTATTGCACTTCAGGCAAATGAGTGCTTTAAAGTGGGCTATTGCACTTAAACTGAACCTATCACCAATGCACTTGCAAGTGTTCCACTTTAATGCTCAGACACGCAATACCCCATGTATACTCACCTTTCCGTCACTCTGTTCACTGCTCTAATAGAAGAGTTTACACACGCAAAAGTATAAGGGTTGGCTGCCTGAGCAGTCAATCATTAGGAACCAGTTTGCTTAAATATAGAATGCATGTTGCACTCTTTCCTTCCTCCAATGATGCAGTTTTGAGTACCTGAGCAGTCATTCATTAGGAACCAGTGCATTCACCTTGGGACAGGTCCTTTGCCCTGTAAAAGTTCTATGCACAACAACCTGGAGCTTATTAAGGGCTTTTTCTCTTTGCTTCCATAGGCAAAAAGAGCGGTAAGAGCTCAAAGGGGGGCAGGAATTTAAGCGAACATGTCACTTTGCCATGCATATACAAAGCACAGGCACAGGGAACATGTTTTCATTGTTGTTTACACTGCCTTATTGAAAACTACTTATTGTTTAATAATGAGGAATACACACATATACATTTGCAAGACTGCTAAGTGCTAGAATACTTTGTTGAAAAAAATGGCCGTTCTCGGACCTAGGTGGCCAGGCAATTGCTTTTGTTTATTGGTTTTACACTTTCTTTCCCTATTGGTTGTATAGCACTGATTCAGCTAAGAAGTGGCTGAATTTTACCAATTCAGATAGGAGACTGGAAGTATATTTCTTTTCTTAAGATGTGGCAAGCTGTTTTACAACCAGGGATGACAATAAGAAAAATGATCACTAAAGCCAGAAAGTGGCCATAACTAGACTCAGGACTCAGAAGGTGACCATCATGGTGATGGCATTATATCCAGAGAATTAAAGCATACAGTTAGGTCTATATATATTTGGACACCAGAACAATTGTCATACTTTTGGCTCTGTACGCCACCAGAATAAATATAAAATGAAACAATCCAAATGAACTTGAAGTGCAGACTTTCAGCTTTAATTCAAGGGGTTGAACATACAGTAAATATCAAGTACAAATTTTAGGAACTGAAATGATTTTTATACACAGCCCCCCCCCCCATTTTCAGGGGCTCAAATGTAATTGGACAAATTAATATAATCAAAAATAAAATGTTAATTTTTTATATTTTGTTAGGAATCCTTTACTGGTAATGACTGCCTGAAGTCTGGAATGACTCAGTGCCACTGGAAGCCAGGCATGCCCTGCCATCACACTGCCTGCACCATGTTTTACAGATGACATTTTGTGCTTCGGATTATGAGCTGTTCCAAGCCTTCTCT
Source organism: Aquarana catesbeiana (assembly GCF_042186555.1). Taxonomy (NCBI): domain Eukaryota; kingdom Metazoa; phylum Chordata; class Amphibia; order Anura; family Ranidae; genus Aquarana; species Aquarana catesbeiana. The sequence continues at coordinate 274,961,006 of NC_133324.1, forward strand.
TCACTTTTTTCTTCCCGTAACTCTGGTACAGATTAATCTTAGTTTCATCCCTCCAAAGAATGCTTTTTCATAACTGGTCTGGCTTTTTTAGATATTTTTTGGTAAAGTCTAATCTGGCTTTTCTAGTCTTCAGGCCTATGAATGGTTCGCACCTTGTGGTGAAGCCTCTGTATTTGCTCTTGTGAAGTCTTTTCTTGATTGCAGACTTTGACAATGATACACCCACCACCTGGGGAGTGTCCTTCACTTGTCTGGATATTGTGAATGGGTTTTTCCTTACCATAGAGAGGATCCTGCGATCATCCACCACTGTTGTCGTTCGTGGAAGTCCAGGCCTTTTCATGTTGCTTTGCTCACCAGTGCTTTCTTCTTTCCTCAGACTGTACCAAACTGTTGACTTGGCCACTCCAAATGTTGCTGCTATCTCTCTGATGGATTTGTTTGTTTTTGAAGCCTTAAAATGGCCTGTTTCACTTGCATGGACATCTCCTTTGAATGCATGATGTAGGTTCAAAACAATAGATTCCAAATGCAAATACCGCACTTAGAATCAACTCCAGACCTTATACCTGCTTAATTGATGAAAAGAGAATGAAGGAGTAGTCCAAACCTGACCATGAAACCACTTTTGATTCAATTGTCCAATTAGTTTTGGTCCCTTGAAAAAGGGGGATGGCTATTCTTAGGAGCTGTAATTCCTAAACCCTTCCTCCGATTTGGATGTACATACCCTCAAATTAAACTTGAGAGTGTGCACTTTCAGCCCATATCCATTATATAACAATAGCTTGAAAATGTGTTGGTAGATACCTGAAAAAAGCTAAAATTGTGCCTGTGTCCAAATATATATGGACCTAACTGTATGTAAACCCTTACCTTGTAAAACAAACCATTCAGTTTAAAATAGAAATGTCAGCACAAGTCTGAGCACTGGAGTACAGGCAGGTTGTGCTTCCAAGTTGAATACAAAGTGTGGTCTAGTGCCTAGTGTGGTCAGTTTGAAAAATGAAAGCAGGCAGACTGTCAGGATCACAGGGTATTTCACACAAAGAAATCAATGCAAAGAGAACAGTACACGGTAACAAATACACATATCTGAAATATGAAATGTTGGGGTAACATACACATTAATGCCACAGTGTGGGTGTGACCACAGAGATAACACCATTATAGTCAGGGCGTGACCACCGCAATAATTATTGCTATATATAAACAACTGTAAATTTTCTCTATTTGCCAAATTAACATTTCCAAACAGAACTGACTCATTGTTTCCTAAAGCATTAACCATCTGATTTATTGGGGTTTTGTCAAAGTCCCTGAGGAGCTGTGGAAGTTTTTTCCAACATATGGGTTTATGACAGTTCTGTGCCAGTGGATAAGAGCTAGTCAGAAACGAGAAATAGGTAGCAATTTGTTGAACCACTCCCACTAGTATCTGTCAGTCTCTGGTGAAGGAGCTGTATTCACTTGTGTTTCTACATGCCAATGCTGGAAGATATTTCCATAAATGTAATTTATGTTTGGCAGCTTGTGTGTGATCAGCATATTTTGTGGCAACTGATATTAACAAATTAGAATAAAGGTGAATAAAATACAATAAAATACATACAATAAATTTGACATGTAAAAAACACCTGGCAATGTGATATAATGGCAGTCTCTGTTTTAAATTAATATATACAAACATTAATGAAATATTAAAAGTAATGGCAGACTGTTATAAAAACATAGTTACATAGTTACATAGTTAGTAAGGTTGAATAAAGACACCAGTCCATCCAGTTCAACCTGAGTGAGTGTGTGTCTACAACCCTGACCCTTGTCCCTAACCCTGTACATCGCACACTCACATCAGTCCCTACCCTCAATCCAAGGTCCCCATTCATATACTAGGGCCAATTTTGGACAGAAGCCAATTAACCTACCAGCATGTCTTTGGAGTGTGGGAGGAAACCGGAGTACCCGGAGGAAACCCACGCAGGCACAGGGAGAACATGCAAACTCCAGGCAGGTAGTGTCGTGGTTGGGATTCCAACCAGCGACCCTTTTTACTGCTAGGCGAGAGTGCTAACCACTGCACCACTGTGCCGCCCATAAAACGATCATGGCAGAAACGTAAAGGCTACCATTGATGAGCTCTTCTGCAAGTATGAAAATATTACTTTTATGGCTGCCATGCTTATCCACTTGCCTTAATACTTTCAATTGCCACACCAGTATATATCTGACTTTTTTCAACTCTCGTGATCTGCATACTTGTTTCGGGTTAGTGATGTAATAAGTATTAACCCTCTTGCTGCCACTGACATTTTTTTTTTATTTTGGCCACACTTGCATAATTGTGATATTGTGATTTTTTTTTTTACATGTAAACACACTTAAAATTCCAAAACATTGTATAGCAGAGACCATGTATTATAAATTGGTTTCATATTTTTTATGTAACAAGAAATCTGTCTGTTAAATCTTTATTTTCAGTAAAAAATGCACTCAAAAAAGAAAACATTATAAAATAATCCTTTTTTTTAACAAAATTCAAAATATAAGGTTATTTTGAATAAATAGATACCAAATATATTACAGTAGGTCCCATAATTGCACATACCTGTGAAGTGGTAAAAAAACTACAGTACCTATAATTCTACATAGGCGGCCTTTAAAAGCGACCTTACAGGTCATCAGTTTACAGTTACACATGAATGATGAACCTAGAATTAATGCTTTCACTCTGGCGTGTGCAGCAATACCTAATGTGTGTTGCACTATCCTCTTTTTTAATAGCTTATTAGGAGACACAGGATTAGAAGGAATGATGAGACATTGATAAGACACTGGGTTATTTAGGAGCTACTGTCTTCTTCAGAGTATTGGACACCGGCAAAACAAATTGTTAAACAAGCAGTTTAACCACTCCCACTCCATACATGCTTCAGTTTTATGATGGTGTTCTAGGAAAACAGATGTCTTTTCTCTTCAGAGTAAAGCAACCACCATTTTTTCTTTTCAACAATTATGTTTCTTCATCAGAGCCATGATACACCAGCTGGTATAAGCTTGCTCCTGAAGACTCTACTCAGGGGAGGGGCAAAGACTGTCTGGAATGTAACTGTTGGTCACAAGATGCTCTCCAAAATGCCTCTGTGGTAGGTGCAGGGGGCTTGGCCATCTTTTTTATGTGGGCTTAGTGTTCATATTCTGCCTCCTGAGTTTTACCCTTGCAGGTTTTATTCTCAGAAACCATGAATCAGACTGAGACAGAAGTACAGTTAATCACACTTGTTTAATAATAATAAAAAGGTAAACAGAGTAAGCGTAGCCAATACATAGCCAGAGTTCAGTAACCAGATTGGGTTGTCAGCCAATGCCAATGTCAGAGAGCCAGAGATCAACGTAGTAGTACAGCAAGCAGGATCAGGAGCCAGAAGGGACGTCAGCCGAGCAAGTCTTCAACAGGAACGCAGGAGAAAGTCTCAGAGATGTGACGAAGGCAGAGATGAAGTGAGCTGGGCATCTTGGTGTACAATGTACCTGTGCTTTCCTGCAGCGTCCCTACTGGTGGCCCTCCTTTTTGTACTATTTCCTGTTCCCATCTCTCCTGTAGTGCCTGCGGCTGCAGAGGCTAATCGGTCCTTCGATTCCATCTGGGCAGATGTTTCCAAGAGCTTACATTTGGCAGCTTCCAGGTTCAAAGTAGCTGCAGATCATCCTCGCTGTGTGAGTCCCAAGTTTCTTCTTGGCAACAAGGTTTAGCTCTGTACAAAAAATTTTAGTCTCAGAGTACCCTCAATGAAATTCGCTCTTCGTTTCATTTTATTGGTCCCTTTATAATCCTTTGCCAGGTTAATCCTATCGCTTTCAAGCGCCTTCTCCCTTCACATTTAAGGATTCCTAATGTTTACCATGTTTCACTCCTGAGACTGTACATCATCAGTATTTTTTCTCATCCTCTTCATCATCCTTTTCTCAATGGTCAGTACTATGGAAGGGATATGGTCCTTAGGAAAGATGTTGCATTCCTTCTACAGATGTTTTTGCTCACCGTTTGGTGAAAACTTTTCATCTAAAGTTTCCTTTCAAGCCTGGCCATCAACACATGGGGAGGCCTTGTAAGAGGTGGGGTGCTGTCACGGTCTAGCCTGCAGTATTCTGTTTGTGAAATTCATACCTCCTTGCTGCAGTGGTTCTGCTAGATCTGTTACTCTATTCACATGTACTCTTGGCTTTTGTGTTCACCTATGGGCCTCGCTTGCTCTACTCTTTATTTACATCCCATTCCCTTATATCACTTCCTGGCCCGCCTCCCAGTCTGCTTCCCTATATATAGACAGTACAGCTCGGGTTGCCTGAGCAACTTCCTAGTTTCATTGTGCTCCTGGTTAACCTTGTATTATTTGTATTCTGTGCCTGACTACCAGTGTACCGACTACGGCTTCATCTACCATTTTTGCTTGCCTGCAGCCTGCCCTGACTTCGACTCATTTCCCGAATTCTCTTCTATCTCCTGTCATTTTTACTCTGCACACGCGAGATTTCTCCGTATTGTCAGATGGGCATACCTAAGGTACCAGTTTGCTGCAAGTCCATCCCCAACATCAGGGGCCCTGGTGAAGAAGCAGGCTGGGGCTTAGACTCAGCACCCTGGGGAACCCTGAGTTGGCATTCTACAAGGGCTCACCACCATAGAAACCTGACACTGGCAAAATAAACCCCCTTCTTATCTAGGCCATATTCCAGTTTTCAGCGCTGTCACAGTTTGAATGACAATTACTTAGTCATGCAACACTGTACCCAAATTAATTTTATCATTTTTTGAAACATAGCTTTTTTTTGGTAGTATTTAATCACCACAGTTTTTTTTTTTACTATATAAAGGAAAAAATACCAAACATTAAAAAAAAATTTACATTCTATAAAAAAAATGCACATAAATAAAGTTTCTTCATAAATTTAGGCCTAATTGTATTTTTCTACATTTGTTTGTTAAAATAAAAACAAATAGATGTATATTATTTAGTCTGTATGAAAGTTATAGAGTCTACAAAGCATGGTCTATATTTGACAATTGATCATTCTTTGTGTACTGACTGCCTACCTCATTACTTGAGGCCAGGACAGTAAAAATAATAATAATAAGAGGAATCATGAGTTGTAACTGTTTGTCACAATTCTTTGGAAAATTATGAAAGTATTTTTTTTTCACAAAGTCATGCTTACAATTACACCCAAAAACACATTCTGCTACTCCTGAGTATAGACATACTATATGTGTTAGACTTTTTCACAGCCTAGATGCATAGAGGGGCCCAAAATCCAAGAAGCACCTTTGGGCTTTCAAGGAGAATAAATGTATGCTAAGTTACTGAATACCTATCATGTTTATTGATTCCCTGAAGTGCCAGGACAGTGAAAACACCCACAAAACAACTACATTTTGGAAAGCAAGATATTTTCTAAAAGGCATAGTGAGTCTTTTGAAAATGTAATCTTTTGCCACGAATTTTGGAAAATTCAGAAAGAAAATGAAAATGTACAAAGTTGTCAATAATAAGATATTTTTAACACACAGCATAGGAATACTTAGAATTATACCCCAAAAGGTATTCTACTGCCATGGTGATAACACATGTGCTTTTACCAGCTTAACCACATAGAGAGGCCAAAAATCCAAGGAGCACCTTCAGGCTTTCTTGGGGCATAAATTACACATATAATTTCCTGACTACCTTTCACATTTCTGGAAGCCCTGGAGCAACAAGACAATGGAAACACCCACAAAATTACCAAATTTTGGAGAGTAAACTCCCCAAGGTATTTTAAGAGGATTGCTGAGTCTTTTCAAAACTTCCTATTTTGGCCAAGTTTTTGTAAAATGTAGAAAGAAAATTAAATTTTTTTTTTTTTTTACACAACGTCAATTTAACCACTTGACCTCAGAAGGATTTAGAATTAAACTACCATCATGCTGTGACCACATACCCATGGTCAAACTCATAACAATAAAGGGATTTTGGTATTGGATTAGAAAAAAGAGTGCTACACAGGTCAGAGTTGAAGGAATCCCACATTCTTTGTTGCTTATTTAGCCATATACAAATGTGCAATCTATCGTCATCACCTTGCACAAGTATGTGGCTAAATTGCTTCTCTTGAAGAGTTGCAAAATACTGTGTATAGTGGGGGGGCCTATGCTAGTTGGGGTTTTATGTTCAAACGAGATTGGAGGGTGTGCCATTTAGGATACAGGCATGGGCGTCTACAAGTAGGGACAAGGGGGGCTATTACCCCCCCGGAATCATCAAGAAGGTGTTGCAGTTGCCAGTTGCAGTGTCTGCTGCAGCCATTGCAGACTTTTTTGTGAGTCTGCCGGCTGCTCTCTGTCCTGACACATCTGATGTCCCTCTCCCACCCCCGGCCCAATCATTGGATGAGATGGCTCGGCTGCTCGGGCCTCCACTCGGCAGTTCCACCATTCCTCTTCAGTGATTGGCTGTCTGCCTGTGTATGTGTTGTGTAGATCCGGCTGGCACCACCCACTCAGTGTAGTCAGTGACCGAGCATCTGAGTGATACGCTGCCAGGGCCTACTCATTATCACATCACAGGAAATTCTGACCTGAAGTGAGTGGCATATAAAGTTGCAAGCAACAGAAGAAGAACCACAGGTAACAGCAGTTAGGAGGAACATTTTGATTTATATATTACTGGAAAGATATGTCTGTGTATGTTATAGGAGATAATTCATCTTCTTCACTTTGTATTGGAAATTACTCATGCCAGGCGTACCATACCCATATAAATAGCTTAGAGAATGTAAATCTTGTTATATTGCAATACATCTGTTGTGGCCATATTTTGATCTTGATGAAAACAACTATACAGACTGTATAGGCTGTTTTCATCAAGATCAAAATATGGCCACAACAGATGTATTGCAATACATTGCAATATAAAAGATTTACATTCTCTAGGCTATATTTATATGGGCATTGTATGCCTGGCCTGAGTAACTTCCAATACAAAGTGAAGCTGAATTATCTCTTATATAACACATATATCTTTCCAGTAGAAAGATATACGTGTTATATATGTGTTATATAAGAAATAATTTGGCTTCACTTTGTATTGGAAATTATTCAGGCCAGGCAACATGCCCATATAAATAGAGCCTAGAGAATGTACATCTTTTTATATTGCATGGGTAACCTTAAAGTGATGCCTCCCCCTGAAAAAAGTTCTGTGGACGCCCATGGATACAGGTACAAATAATGGCATGGACATGTTAAATCCAGAGGGCTATATAGAAGCTATAGGGTTTGGGAAAGACTAGAGCAGATGGTTAAGGATAAAAGCTCAGTGGTCCTCCTTTCACTAAGAGCTAAGTCTTTTAACCTACATTATTGTCTTTTGGCTAGCTTGGTGTTTTAGGTGGGAATGTTTATCATCTACGTATAAATGGACTCGTTGATGTAGACGTAAGCAGATGTGATTAATAAAAATAATATATCTTAACATTTATTTTATGTGAACAAAGTACGAGGAAAGACTTTAAACTATTTACATTATTTAATTTCAATACATATAACCATATCACTTGTAGTTTATTGTGGGATCTTTTTATCCTTAATGGAATCAACAAGTTAGCAGAGCTTTAGTGATCTCTCCTGCCCGACTCCCATTTCCAAAAGAGCATATAAATTTATTGTAGCATATGCAGCATCCATATCCAACATCAACATATAATGGGTTGTTGTTTATCCCTTATACTCTATAGATATACAACAATCAATTTGGCTGTGGTTATTGATGAGTTGTGGTCTGGCTTTGTCGAGCCACTTGATGTTTCATCTGATCCGGTAGCTGTGATGTGCACTATGGGCTTCCCCTCCTCCTCCTTCTGTGACGCGGGATGGGCGGTTGCACTTGCACTGCGCATCGATGGTACGCTCCACACACCGGGCATGTGGCGTCATGAAAGTGGCGCCGCAAAGCCGGCAGTTTTTAATTTGCTAGAATATGGGAGGTAGTTTTGGTGCCAATTGCCAAGCGTCTTGGCCGCTCATGTGGTGGCGCCCCCCTCTCGTTCCACACGCTTGCATGACATTGGTGGGGGTTCCGTGGCTGTGCCTATATAGGCATCATCTTCAGGTGGATCAGTTATCTTACTTGTCTTTTCCCTAAACTGGACACTATGCACTGCTCTGCATTATGGCGCTTACGCCTTGGCATCAGGTAGTATTTTGGTCCATACAAGTCACTATTAGTCTTTTTGGTGTCCTTTTCATTCAACCCTTGGTTTATGTTTCACTTGGTGGCTCATTCTCTCACTCTTCTTTATCCTCAGTCACACTCCATTTCCCTGTAGATGGGCTTCACTTTTCTCACTAGTTGTATAGTTACCTTTGACCCCACTCTAATGCCCTGTACACACGATTGTACTTTCCGACGGAAAATGTGCGATCGGAGCTTGTTGTCGGAAATTCCGACCGTGTGTAGGCTCCATCGGACTTTTCCATCGGAATTTCCGACACACAAAGTTTGAGAGCTGGCTCTAAAATTTTCCGACAACAAAATCTGTTTGCGTAAATTCCGATCATGTGTAGACAATTCCGACGCATAAAGTGCCACGCATGCTCAGAATCAAGCAGAAAAGCAGCACTGGCTATAGAACTTCATTTTTCTAGGCTCGTCGTATGTGTTGTACGTCACCGCGTTCTTGACGTTCGGAATTTCCGATCAACTTTGTGTGACCGTGTGTATGCAAGACAAGTTTGAGCCAACATCCCTCAGAAAAAATCCGATGGATTTTGTTGTCAGAATGTGTGATCGTGTGTACAGGGCATAACTGTAAGCATTGGGTTATATTGCATACTATGGATTATAACATATACTAATATATCTCACAGAAGTCCCTCACAGTTAGTTTTGGCCCCAATCCTGACTATACAGGAGGATCACTATTATATGGTACATATCCATTCTGGGTTATTTTTTGTGTCTGTCGCGGAATATATCACCACATTTTCTGGAAATTATGTCCCTAGGGGGCTCCCAATTCTCAGTACCATACCATCAATATACAGTTGTTTTTGAAAGTAATACTTAGGGGGTTTTCTATATACAATACACATTTGTTTTTTGTTTTGATTATGTCAGATTATTTAGACATCTATGCATTTCATTGCAGATACCACGTGCTTGCTCGTGAAGAGTGGCTTTAAGCCACAAAACACGTTCAGTTAATAGATGCCATGTTCAAAATCAGTCATAAGACTTTCACACTAAAAAGTTTCCCATGTTCCCATTTATATACTACTAAACTGATTTTAAAAATCAAGCTAATGACATGCTCTAAGAGCATTGAATATTGACAAATACCTCTTCACTGTATACATAGAATTATTTTGTTTAAAAAGTTGTCATCTCTAAAAGCAGTTCTGAAACCACAGGCCAAGCTTCCAGAACAACACTGATAAGACTAAATTATCACTTCAAATAATTTATTCAGATGCCTTAAATGTCGAAGCAGCTTGTCTGTCTCCACCTGTGACCTATTTTCCCAATCATGCCCACTAGGGTGTGGGCATACAGCCTAAACTAATAATTAAAATGAATATCCTATAATAAATTAATGTGCAGATATGAGACTGATAGTATCTGAAAAGCTGAAGAAGAAGCTGCCAAATAATGATGTATTATCCTAAAATGAACATCTTGTCATAAAGTATTTATTTCAGAAGCATGTGACTATGCCTCTATCAGATTTCTGGCACATAGCTAGAGCTGGAAAGGCCGAGAGCAAGTTTTTAATTGTTACATGTGATGAAACTTGCCAAAGTAGAGAACCTTTAGCTTAGAAAGAAAATTCATGGAGATTCCTAACACCTTGTCTATAAGGCGTGATCTTAATTCAGCAGTAGATAAAATCTAGGAAGATTACAGAAATGACTTGCTATGTCAACCATTTGTCAAAATTCAATATACATCTGTTCATATTCTAGTGTATCCTCTAAAAAATGAACACAATCATATGTTAAAATTAGCAGTTTATCATTCTCAGTATTATTTTTCAGAACATATTCTACAGTTTGTATACTATACGTATTGTTTCCTCTATGTGATTTATTGTATGACTTTTCAGTGAACAAATATTTTGAAAACTTGAGAGTTGATGGTCTAGAGCAGTGGTGGTCAGTTGTCATAGCACACATATGGTGCTCCAGAAAGTTCTTCTATTGACCTCATATTAGCTTTGGTGCCAGTGCAGAGGTAGGGGAGGCGTGTAAGTAGGTGTAGTTAGCTAGTCTGCAACTAGTTGGCTCTGTCCCAAAATAGTGTATGGTAACAGGGGATGATTTAATTGGGTGTTAGGTCCCTTTTAGACAAAGCCTTCCATTAGTGATGTAAGTTATTGCCCATATATATATATATATGCCAGGTTAGGAGGAACCTAGGTAGATGGGGCATGGGAGCCAGATACGCCACCAGCAAACAGATGTAGCCAGTGCAGAAAGCCAGGGTAAGATATTTCTGCCCGGAAGAGCTGGCTGTAGTCTTCCTGTCTCTTCATGATTGGTGAAAGCTAAGAGAGGGTTGAAAAAGGCCTTTTAGGCCAGGCCAAGTGTACTCTGCTGTGAGTGCTATTCTCCTGGAGGTCCTGGGAGAAGTGTACTTAGCTAGAGGAGCAGCTGCAGCAGTCCTGCCATGCAGGGAGTTGTGAGCTGCATGCATAGACTGAGCCTATGGCAAGTTCGAGCCCTCTGAATGAGTACTAATAACCCTGGGAAGGTGAGAGAGTGTGCAAAAATAAAGATGGCTTGAGAGTGATGTGTGGTGTGCTGCTTTCACATAATGACTGCTACAGTATGTCCACCATATGTGTGGATGTGTGGTTTGCAAAATAATGCCAAGCGACCCCAGATAGTATGTCTTTGTGATGTGATTTCTCAATGCCATCTTCTGAAGAGCACCAGTAAAGTGTGGAAACTATATAATTTGTTCATTCCTTTCTTTTGCATATAAAAGCTAAAAGGGGGAGGGTGTCAGTGGAAGGTCTCTGGCAAGGGGATAGGTACAAGATGGCGGAGGTAAAAGAATTACCAACAGGTGGGTTGTTGTCCTATCATAGGAGAATCAGGACAGGAGTTTCCACTATTTGGTGCCAATCATCAGCCCCCATTGAGGCGTTCCTACTCATTCAGAGGTCACAACACAGTTCATCCAGAGGAAAGCAAAAAAAAACAATAAAGCATAATCCAATTTGCTCCACTGGGGAAAAAAATCCTTCCTGATCCCCTGGGAGGCAATCGGATATTCCCTGGATCAACTACCCCTGGTGCTATTACCTATAAATTTTAATATCCAGTTATATTATGTGCATTTAGGAATGCATTCAGGCCTTTTTAATAAAAATCTACTGAACTGGCCAGAATTATTTCTTGAGGGAGTCTATTACACATTTTCACATCTCTTACTGTCAAGAAGCTTTTCCGTATGTGGAGGTTACATTTCTATTGCTGCAGATGTAAAGAGTGCCCCCTAGTCCTCGCTAGTGACCTGAATGTGAATATCTCTATACCAAATTTACTATATGGACCACTTATGTATTTATACATTTTGATCATATCCCCCTTATTCTCCTCTTCTCAAGAGAGAATACATTCAGTTCCTCTAATCTTTCCTCATAGCTAAGCTCCTCCATGCCTCTTATCAGTTTGATTGCCCTTCTCTTCACTTTCTCCAGTTCTCAGATATCCTTTATGTAGACTGGTGCACAAAACTGAACTGCATATTCCAGATGAGGTCTCACTAATGATTTGTACAGGGGCAAAATGATGCCTCTTTCTCTACAGTCTATACTTCTTTTAATACAAGAAAGTATTTTGCTAGCTCTGGAAACTGCAGCTTGGCATCGCATGCTATTAATAACTTTATAAGCTACCAGAATACCCAAATCTTCTCTACTATTGACTTCCCCAGCTGTTCTCCTCCTATAATGTACGATCCATGCATGTTCTTAGCCCCAAAATGCATCACTTTACATTTGTTAACATTAAACTTCATTTGCCACTTAGTTGTCCAATTAAATAGTGCAATGAGGTCTGCTCATACGTCGAAGACATCCTATAAAGATGTTATTCCATTGCATGGCTTGGTGTCATCTGCAAACACCAAAATGGTATTTTTAATCCCAAACGCTATATCATTTATAAATGTGTTAAAAGGTCTCAACATGAACCTTGGGGTACACCAATAATACACCAATATACCCTTAGACCATTTAGAGTATAAATCATTAATCACTACTCTCTGAATATGGTCTTTTAGCCAGTTTTCTGCCCATTTACAACTGTGAGGGAATTTTGGCAAAAAACAAGTATACTATATCCACACCCACTCCTTTGGCCTTTGCTTACATCATCATAAAAATAAATCAGATTTGTTTGACAACTTCGGCTTTTCATAAATCCATGCTGACTATTGTTTAACCAATTGCCGACCAGCTCACGCCGATATACCTTGTTGGCAGAAGGGCACGTACAGGCATATTAACGTACCTGTATGTTGCCCTTTAAGAAGCGGTTTGCGGGCGCGCGCTGATCGCCGGTCCCGCAGACTCGATGTCCGCGGGGATACCCGCGATTGTCTCACAGAGCGGAAGAACGAGGAAATGCTGATGTAAACAAGCATTTCCCTGTTCTGCCTAGTGACACTGATCACCGCTCCCTGTAATCGGGAGCAGTGATCAGTGTCATGTCACATATAGCCCAGCCCCCCCACACTTAGAATCACTCCCTAGGACACACTTAACCCCTTCACTGCCCCCTAGTGGTTAACCCCTTCACTGCCAGTTACATTTACACAGTAATCAATGCATTTTTAATCGCACTGATCGCTGTATAAATGTGAATGGTCCCAAAATAGCGCCAAAAGTGTCCGATCTGTCCACCATATTGTCGCAGTCACAATAAAAATCTCTGATCACCGCCATTACTAGTTAAAAAAAAAACATTAATAAAAATGCCATAAAACTATCCCCTATTTTGTAGGCGCTATAACTTTTGCGCAAACCCATCAATAATTTTTCTTTTACCAAAAATATATAGAAGAATATATATTTTTTGGGGATATTTTTGTTTATAGCACAAAAAATAAAAAACGCAGAGGTGATCAAATACAACCAAAAGAAAGCTCTATTTGTGGGGAAAAAAGGACTTCAATTTTGTTTGGGAGCCACGTCGCACGGCCACGCAATTGTCAGTTAAAGCGACGCAGTGCCGAATCGCAAAAAGTGCTCAGGTCTTTGGCCAGCCAAATGGTCCGGGGCTTAAGTGGTTAAAATATTATTTTATAGGAAAAAACTCTTCTATGTGGTATTTTAATAAACTCTCAAGTAACTTCCCAACTATAAAAGTTAAAGTAGCCAGTCTGTAGTTACTTGGTAAAGACTTTTATCCCTTTTTAAATATTTTAAATATAGGCGCCACATTGGCCTTACGCCAATCTAGTGGTACCATGCCAGTCTTTAAAGAGTGCCTAAAAGTTAGAAAAAATGGCTTAGATATAACAGAGCTATTTGAGGACCCTTAGGTGTAAGCTATCTGGTCCAGATGCTTTATTCACCTTTATTTTGTCAAAATATCTCTAGACCATATCATTTTTGAGCTATTGTGGATCATTTGGGGCTGTGTCAATACTATACCCATTAAGGACTTGGCCTCCCCCATGCTCCTTTGTATACACAGAGCTAAAGAAGTTATTTAATACATTTGCCTTCACTTAGACCCCAGTCGCCCACTGTATATCATTTTGTAAAGGGCCTGCATGCTCAGACCTGACTTTTTTACTGTTAATATATTTGAAAACATTTTTAGTGTTTGTCCTACTCTATGACAACCTGATGTTAGTTTTTAATTTTTGTGGCCTTGATTCCCTTTTTGCATATTCTGTTATATTCTTTGTAACTTTGAAATGATGATAGCGTTCCTTCATTTTTTTTTTAATGCACTCTTATTATTATTTATAGTTATTTTAATTTTGGACTTTAGCTTTAGCTTTTTAAACGTATTACCCGTGGGAATATATTTTGCAGTGTGATTGCCTACAGTGGATTTCAAACATTCCCATTTCTGTAGACCAGAACATAGATTTGTCAGTGTCAGAATTGTCCATTATTGTACTCAAGAGGTATTGATTAGTGTTTTAGTGCATTAGAACAATTTCTGAAAGGGCTCTGCAATTGTTTTCTTGTTTTTTTTTCCATAAAAAGTGCAGCAGGTACTTTTTAATTGGGGATCATTTTGGGTCATTCCCTGTTATAATACTGTGTGAGAGACAGCTGTGACTATGACTCTAACAGTATAGTGGCTACTGGAAAAACCTGAACAAAGCAGCTTAGGCACCAGCTGTGAGCTGAGTGTGTGACCAGTTTTATATGGGTACCATTGATAGGCTGGAGACTTCAGTCTCTGCTTTCCTTGTGGCATTTTTATGAGTTTGGTTCGTAAAATAAAATCACAAAGTCATGCCCATAGAAGCTTTTACTCTCATCAATTAGACTAAAAAATGAGATTTGGTATAGCAGACACAAAGAAAAATGCAGAGGCTTCCAACTGCAAAGTTTTCACATGATATAGTAATCTGAACAAAATCCTGGTCTGATCTTTTAGAAATGTGAAAATCCACATTTAATTTATTTTATGTATAGCCATTTGAAGATTTATCTTCACCTCTCATTCTGAAGACAACTATAACATTTTGGATTTCCCCTCACTTTCTATCTTAGTGAGAATGGTCAAAAGGACAAATAAAGAGGGCAAACATTTGGAACAGGGACACAGACACCAATACAAACTTGAAAGGGGTTTAAACCTTCCTTACTCCATCCAAAACTAATAAAGTTACGGCTACACAAACACTTCAACAGGGGCATGGCCAGGCTATGGCAGCGTGAGGACTCGTGTCTCCTTCCGCTCCGCTTCCACCGCAGCTTCAATCAGCTATAACAGGGGCGATTCCTGCTCTATTCGGTCCACACATGTCCCAACGCTGGCGGACACTCTCCCAGCCACCGTGGACGAATCAGAAACAACAGGGCTCACTGGTAGAATACTTCCCGGAGACCCGAGGGACCGGGAGCGGAGGCTTCAAGATGGCGCTGGAGCAGAAGGCCTCACAGCAACACAAGGCTCCACTCGCCGACATGGTGGCATCCCCGGTCGGTGAGTGACTCTGGACCCCTTGCTTCCCCAGGCTCTGTGTCCCCCCAGGATCACGGCCCTGACCTTGCAGACCTGTTGGGGGATGGCAACCTTAAACACCATATCTGGTCCCTACCTACTAAAGAGGATCTGCAGCGTTTCATGGCCAGGGTGGAGAAAACATTCACACAGGACATTGCACAGCTGAAAAAAGACACTACGCACCTGGGGGGCAGGGTAAAAACCCTAGAACAATGTTTTGATGATGCTCTCCCCCACATTTCCATGCTGCAGGACAGATGCATTGCACAAGATCAAAAATTGGAAGCCCTGATATCCCAGCTAGATGACTTTGGAAACCGTAGCAGGTGCGCGAATATCCGCATCCGCTGCCTGCCAAGGGCTACTGCGCCTAGAGATATCATCCCCACGCTGGTTAGAGTGTTCAAGGAAATACTAGGGCTTCCTGATACGGCCTCTATTGAAATTGACCGGGCACATAGAGCTCTGAGGCTGCCTTCTCAGGATCCTGAGTACCCAAGGGACATTATTTGCAAGCTCCATAAGTATACGCTGAAAGATCGCATTATGCAAAAAATGCGGAACAAACCATACTTTGATATTGATGGGGCAAAGCTGTTTTTCTACCAAGATCTTTCCAGGTGCACCCTTATTCAACGCAGGGCTCTGCTCCCTTTGCTAACCGCCAGGATGCCGGCCTCACTTTTTGCTGCCCCTTTAGCCTACAAGTGATGAAAGAGGGGCAACAAGTTACGCTACGCAGTAAAGATGATTTACCACAATTCCTCTCTGCTTTGGAGCTCGGAGATGTGGACTTCCCGGACTGGAGGGGCAACCTGGATCTCCCCACTGTCTCCCTTCAACAGCTATGGCTGACTACAAGAGGCAAAGGCCGCTCCAGGGGCAACAAAACAACGTACTTCCGGATCCTCTACCGGCCCCCCTGCCACCAGAGACTGACGGAACTTTTTTGTGTGGTTTTGCATGCCCCACATACCTTTACTTGCTGGGCCCAGCAATTCATGGTCTTGATGGGCCAGGTTCAGATGCCACAGCCCCAAACTCCAGTTTAAGTGCTGGGAATGTGCCGTTGCTGTTTTCTTCTCCAGGTGTAAGATTATGGACACAAATAATTAGCACCCCCTGTTCACTTATTGACACCCTATTGAGGTGGTGGGCAGAGCTTGGGCTCTTTATTCTCTCCATGATGGTTCACGTTCCCCCAGTAGGCCTACCCGAAACGGGTGTAGATCCCATATGGGATGGTGGGCTGAGGCTCAGGGTCCTCCTTATGGCTGGGGTGCATCCTGTGCCTGGCCTACTGTTATTTCTTATAGCGGGCTGGTTAGATCCCACCTGCTATGACAGGTTGTATTCTCTAACTTTTTCTGTTGCCTTGAATTATGTTTTAATGTTTTGTTTCTGTTTCCTCTTTCTTTTCTGTCTTGAGTTTTCTTGGGCAAGCTACCTGCTGCTTCTTCACTCAAATCATGATCATTGTAGCTCTTTCGGTCCGAATACATACCTAGGTCTCCATGGCGTCTATTAAGGTAATCTCTTATAACATAAGGGGTCTTTGCTCTCCACACAAACAAAGCAAACTATGGGTAGAATTGAAAAGGCCAGGGACTCAGGTATTGTTTTTGCAGGAGACGCATTTTACTTCCCAGTCCACACCTAAGCTACCCACCTATTTAACCAATGGTTCTTGAGCACATCCACGGTCCCTAAGTCAAAGGGTACGGCCATAACGATTCACAAATCATGTACCTTTCAACCTACAGGCCATTTTTCGGATCCTTTGGGCAGGTTTGTCTTCCTGAAAGGGAAAATAGCGGAGACAGTATATACTTTTGCAACTGTGTAGGCCCCCAATGCCAATCAACTCACCTTTCTGGACGCCACTCTAGAGTGGCTAGCTGAATTTAGAGAGGGCCACCTGATTTTAGGGGGGATTTTAATGTTAGCCCAGACCTCTTGCTTGACATATCCCATAGCCATCCCACACATTCGTACGCTTTTCTTAAACATTTTCAAAAAACCCTCCAAAACCATCTCTTGTTTAAAAGCTGGCAGGTATTATTTCCTTCGGACAGGGACTACAGCTATTATTCTAAGGTACATGATGTGTACACTTGCATCAATCTCCTCTATGTGGACCAGTTTACCCTTGAACTACTGCAGGCAGCATCCATAGAGAATATTACTATGTAAGACCACGCGCCAGTTTCTGCCACCTTTACCTTCCCGCAAGGCACCCATCGTGCATGGTCTTGGCGACTGAATGAGAATCTCTTGGATGACGCTGTAGTGGTGGCGGGGGTCTCGGAAACTCTAACTCATTACTTTAGGGAGAGCTTCACTGGCGATGTGGGCGAGGGAATGATTTGGGAGGGACACAAGGTTGTGGTGCGTGGCGAGCTAATTTCGCAGGGGGCCAGATGCAAGAGGGCACGGTAGGCCGGCTTTGAGAGGGTCCTGGATGCCCTCCAGCAGGCAGAACTTCGTCATAAGCTTCACAGGGATCCTGAGGCACTAAAGAGGTTGCTGGAACTGAGAGATCTTTTCTCACGCCTACTAGACCTCAAAGCCTGCAGGCAGCTTCGTTACCTCTCTCATAAATATTATGAGCATGGTAACAAGTGTAGTAGGATGCTTGCCAGAGCTGTCCGGAAGTGTCAGGCTCAGACATATGTCCACAAACTCCAATCTACCCCTGGAGGGGTGGTCTCACACTCCTCTAAGCTTGCCTCTATGTTCTGTGATTATTATGCTAAACTTTACTCATTGGATGCTGGACTGTCACCTGGGGCCCAGGCCTCCAGATGGTCTGACATTCAAGATTATCTGGCAGCCTCTGGGCTCCCCCCCTTGTCGGAGGAGCAACAGACGGCTTTGGAGTCCCCTGTCACGCCCTCTGAAATTGAAGCGACGATAAAATCCTTGCCCAATGGGAAGAGCCAAAGTCCTGATGGGTACACGAAGGCATACTACAGCAGTTTCCTTCCTTTATTAATTGGCCCAAGTGTTGATACTTTAATTTGATAGCCAAAAGTAATCCGATCCCCCTGAAGCTTTGTTGGCTCATATCCCAGTTCTTCCAAAAGAGGGCAAAGACCCTACTTAAGTTCAGAACTACCGCCCAATCTCGCTACTGAACATGGACCTAAAAATCTTGGCAAAAATCTTGGCAAACCACCTTGTGCCCCTCACTGTGCACCCAGACCAAACAGGATTTATTGCAGGTTGTAAAGCACGAGATAACTCCCTTGGGGCTATCCACCTTGTCCATTGGGCACGCTCCAGCTCAGCACGAAGTCCTTACCTCGTCCTATCCACGGCCGCAGAGAAGGCCTTTGACCGGGTGGACTGGTCCTTCTTGAGGGCGGTCTTGGAGACCCTGGCACTGGGCCCATACATGCTGACCTGGATCATGGCTTTCTATTCCACCCCCTGTGCCCAGGTCAAGGTGAATGGCCTCTTTTTACTTCAACAAAATATAATAAATTGATAAGTAACAGTTTCCTATTGTGCAGTCTTCCAATGTGGACATAACAGAATTGAAGTCTCCGCCTACCAAGTGTAGAGTCTCAGGGGCACTTAGTACCCATGTCACCATGTCTTGAAAAAAGAAAGTATCAGGAGAGTTAGGAGCGTATATGTTAGCGATAGCTATGTCTTTAGTGGCTAAAGTCATATGCAGTGTCATTTTGCGGCCAGTTGAGTCTGTCCGTATATCTCTAATAGTATGTCTCACATTTTTGTGGAGCAATATAGCTACTCCAGCCTTGCGGCCAATTGCTGATGAACCATATACATCACCAACCCATAGTTTGGGAAGACAGGTTAAATCGTCTGCAGACAGGTGTGTCTCTTGCAACAGCGCCACTTCTGCCCGGAGACACTGTAAGTGTCTGAGGATTAACATGCGCTTACTTGGAGAGCGAAGCTCTTTAACATTCCAGGAAACAATATTTAAGTGATTTCCATTGGTTGGAGAAGCCATGTCTGGTGTAAAAGAAAGTAGTGATTTGGAGGCTAAGGGCCCTTTCACACGGACGTGTCCGTGATCGGGCTCCGCTTTGCTCAGCAGGGGATCGCTCTGTTGATCTCCGCTGTGCAGGGACCGGGCTGTCAGAGCCCCACTCTCCTCTATGGGGGATCAGATGAAGATGGACCATAGAGTCCGTTTTCATCCGATCCAATCCGCAGATGGATGGAAAAGTAGGGTTTTCCTCGTCATCAGAAACGGAGCATCCGCTATCCCATAGGGATACATGTATGTCCGTTTTTCATCCGAAAACGGATGGATGAAAAACGGACATACGGTCCGCCCGTGTGAAAGGGGCCTTACAATAAAGCTTCTCTGCTGACATTGCGCCTTCCATCTGAGAGTCACCAAAGTATTGTATGTCACCTGAGGGTATAGGTACAAAACAGGTAAATATGATCGTCACATAATCAGAACTAAAACAACAAAAAAAACAACAAAAAAAAGTCAGTTGAAGAGACCACCTAACAGACAGTGTGAACTTCACTTTGAGGTTCAGCTGCCATGAAGAGCTCCCGCCGGTCACTTGCTCCTCTCCTAGGGGTGAAGTGTGAGCTGGGTGTGGGTAAGGAGTATAGAGGAGGGATAGAGAGAGGGGTAGGGGGCAGGGGGGGACCCGTTCAAAGCTGGGTGAAGGGATAGGCTCTTAAAAGCGAGAATGTTGCTCAAGGATCAACCCATAGAGGGAGCAAGGATTTGGCTAACTGCATTGATCTTAAAGGTAACCATACATATGATTAGCAATGTGCATTAGTGGCAACATAAACGTTCAACTAGCAACCATAAATGAGTATAGCAATGGTTTAGCCCATAAAATGCAACTGGGAGTGTAAAAGGGGGAAAAGAGAAGGGGGTAATACTACTACCCATCTCCTATGTGATTCCAGTGATAGAAAATTCCAGGGGTTGTTCAGCGAATTCCGGAGTGGCCTTCATGGTGAGTAAAGTGACTGCATTGTTGTTTAGGTAGCGCGGAGGAAGTATTAGCAGATGTTGAAGAAGAGCCCCCAGCAGAGTTGATGTGTTCCATTTCTGTGCCGAAGGCAATGTTGATGTACTGTACTGCATCTTCCGGGGAGGTAAAAGTAAGATGTTCCCCTCTGTATTATTGGATATGTAAGACTGCCGGATAGGCTAGGGAGAATTTAACTTGATTGTTGTATAGTGTCGAGCAGACAGGAGAGAATGCCTTACGTTGTTTCATTACTTCCATTGAATATTCTGCGAAGAGCAGCAGGTTCGCGCCATCAACAGACAGAGAAAGTGAACGGCGAAATTTCTGCATAATGGCATTTTTGTCAGCATAATTGAGATATCTGACAATGACATGGCGCGGTTTGGTGCGATTTTCTGTATACTGACCAATGCGATGAGCACGTTTGATAGTGCAGGGAATGCGAAGACCCAGTTGCTCAGGGATAATTTTAGCGCAGAGATTCACGAGCCCGGCATTGGAGACTGACTCTGGCAGCCCGAATATGTGCAGATTGTTCCTTCTTGAATGATTTTCCAAATCGTCCAGCTTATCCCATATGTCCCTGTTAGAAGCAGATATGCAAGTTAGCACAGCAGATTTGGCAGTGGATTCATCTTCCAGAAAATCCGTTCCTCCACGCGTGATAGTCTTTGAGCCTGTGCCTGGAGCTCAACGTGAAGCTGCTCCAGTCCCCTTTGCACTGCAGTGTCTACTGTGGCAGTCACAGTATTATTATTATTATTATACAGGATTTATATAGCGCCAGCAGTTTACGCAGCGCTTTACAATATAAAAGGGAGACAATACAGTTATAATACAATAAGATACAGGAGGATTAAGAGGACCCTGCTCAGAAGAGCTTACAATCTAATAAGGTGGGGCAGGTGGTACAAAAGGTTGTAACTGTGGGGAATGAGCTGATGGAAGTAGTAAACGATTAGTTGGAGATGTGATAGGCCCTGAAGAGATGAGTTTTCAGGGATCGCCTGAAGGTAGCAAGAGTAGGGGACTGCAATGTTTCTGTTGCACAGGGAGCGGCCGCCATTTTGGCTGCGTCCGCTGCCGTGTCTCCCACGGTTTGTAGCGTGGAAGACACCGCTCGGGAGCATGATCGTTCCTCAAAACAGTCCATGGGTTCCCACAAGGTAGCGGGATAGAGGGGGTCATCCGGGAGGGGGTCATCCCGGAGCTGTAGCAGGCTTTATTGACTGGTTATGTGAGGAGTGCAGCGGGAGCTCTGTCTGCTTACCTCCTCTTAATGTGGCGCCAGAACCGGAAGTAGTTTTCTATTGTAATCAATCTTTTTAAAGCACACATCTAGGGAAAATGAATCCCCCACCCCCCTTTGCAGTGGGGCTTACCCCGCACTACAAGGGTTGAATGCTTGTTTTTGCCTGGGGCAATAGGAATAAGCATGTTTACTTATTTAATCCCTGGCTCCAGTAGCAGGTGGTGCTCAAATCTTCTCTGCTTTGTGGATTGTCCCTCAGCATCCTCATGTACAATGCATGGATATTGGCATTGTATTTGATGACATCAGAGTGCCTGTGACTTAAGGAGCTTGAGGAAGAAGAGGCTGTGAGGACCTATAGTCTTGGAGCGTGCAGGAAGCCTGCAGGAGCAGGGATTAGGTAAGTAAAAAATCTATTTCTGAGTACCCTAGGGATAATTTAGCATTTAATAATTTCTGGTAGGGGAGCCCCACTAAAATGGGAGAGTATGAATCTATTAACACCTTATATTTCACAGTATGCTGAGGAAGCCTATCATTTGGCGATATGCGTGTAGGGGAGGATTGGAGCTTAGTGACGTGCATTTGAGTCTCACACGGCGAGGTGGTAAGCTGTATTGTACTATATGTGTGTTACATCTTTGTTCTAGTAAGTGTTTCTGTATAGCAAGGTGTTATAATAAATATATCTATGTGGAACACACTATGTTTGCCTTTTTTGCTTTTTATATGATCTGATTAGAGTTGTAAGCATCAGATTATCTACTACAAAATATGTGAGATAAGGATTGGAGCCATTGTTTTTGGTGAGACATCAGCCTGCTGCTTCTATTTTCCATATGGAGCGAGCAGAGGATGAGATCCATTTTTCCATCTAATTAAAGGATAAGGAGTGGAGCTGCCTGGTCTGGATGTGAGGAGATATTGGCCTTTTTTTCTTTTACACGGAGGTGAGCAGGCAATTTAACTGATAGAGGATTGACACATTGGGGTTGATTTACTAAAGGCAAATCCACTTTGCACTGCAAGTGCACTTGGAAGTGCAGTCGCTTTAGATCTGAGGGGAATATCTGAAATGAGAGGAAGCTCTGCTAATTTTATCATCCATTCATGTATAAGCAAAAATTATGTTTTCTATTTTCCTTGCATGTCCCGCTCAGATCTACAGCGACTGCACTTCCAAGTGCACTTGCAGTGCACTTGGAGTGCAAAGTGGATTTGTCTTTAGTAAATAAACCCCCCTGTTTTTTTTTACTGGTTGCTGAATTATCTACTGCTGAACTATTTACAGAGGAATATAGTCACAGAGACTTTTTAGTAATATTTTATTTTTATTTTTTTTCACTTGTTTTGATTTTAATGTTGATTTTTTTTTTGCTGCACTACACTGATTTATATTTTTATTTCTTTTGAGGTGTTGTGAAATCACTTTCCAGTGGTTGGCGGGACAGAAAGTTATTAATATTATTATATACAGACTTTTTTTTTTCCCTTCTCTGCGCTGATTGATATAATTTTTATTTCAGTTTGTTTTTAAACAAGATAGACTAAACTGGAATTACCCTTTATGAAAAGGGTTGCAGTACCAAAGGTCTTTGGACCCACACAGCTGCTCTACCTAATACAAATTTAGTGTAGCACTACCCTCCCCCATCCTCCCCAGACTCAGGGGGGTACATCTCAGAGCCAACGACAGGCTCCTCAACACTGAATCTCTATTTTCCACCCGACTGCCCCTGCTGGTATGGTCCATGTCTATTTATGGGGTTGTCCCAGCCCCCTGCCGGCCCACCTCGGGGGTTTGGCTGAGGCCCCACAAATATTCATGACAGCCCCTCCTAACCCCTGCCCTTTAGTTCTATATGATTCTCCAACCTTTCAGACCAGGGGGAGGTACTTGAGAGAGCTGCCAAAAGGAGTCATCCAGCCCTGGCCTCTAATAACCCTGACCCAAATTTATTACTCAGGTTATTCCGGGCCAGCAATGTGCCTTTCTCCTACACTCACTTCTATCACACACTAGAGGGAGCTACACTGGCTAACTAAAAATCTTACCAAATGCAAGCTTTCAGAGCTCAACTATTTCTTCAGGTATTATGACAGATAAACTGTTTCTCTTTGGCAACATTTTTTGTCTTCTCTTCCTATGTAATTCTAACTCTGTCACTGTTTTCAAGACTTCAGACACTATTATCCACATTTTACTGGTTACAATCTGCAGAAAGACATCATAATGTCTTCTTTATACAGTATCTCACAAAAGTTAGTACACCCCTCATATTTTTGTAAATATTTTATTATATATTTTCATGTGACAACACTGAAGAAATGGCACTTTGCTACAATGTAAAGTAGTGAGTGTACAGCTTGTATAACAGTGTAAATTTGCTGTCCCCTCAAAATAATTCAACACACAGCCATTAATGTCTAAACCGCTGGCAACAAAAGTGAGTACACCCCTAAGTGAAAATGTCGAAAATTGGGCCCAATTAGCCATTTTCCCTGTGTGTGATTTGTTAGAGTTACAAGGTCTCACGTGTGAATGGGGAGCAGGTGTGTTAAATTTGATGTTATCGCTCTCACTCTCTCATACTGATCACTGGAAGTTCAACATGGCACCTCATGGCAAAGAACTCTCTGAGGATCTGAAAAAAAGAATTTTTGCTCTACATAAAGGTGGCCTAGGCTATAAGAAGATTGCCAAGACCCTGAAACTGAGCTGCAGCACGGTGGCCAAGACCATACAGAGGTTTAACAGGACAGGTTCCACTCAGAACAGGCCTCATCATGGTTGACCAAAGAAGTTGACTGCACGTGCTTAGAGTCATATCCAGAGATTGTCTTTGGAAAATAGACGTATGAGGGCTGCCAGTATTGCTGCAGAGATTGAAGGGGTGGGGGGTCAGCATGTCATACGCCGCACACTGCATCAAATTGGTCTGCATGGCTGTCATCCCAGAAGGAAGCCTCTTCTAAAGATAATGCAAAAGAAAGCCTGCAAACAGTTTGCTGAAGACAAGCAGACTAAGGACATGGATTACTGGAACCATGTCCTGTGGTCTGATGAGACCAAGATAAACTTATTTGGTACAGATGGTGTCAAGCATATGTGGTGGCAACCAGGTGAGGAGTACAAAGGCAAGGGTGTTTTGCCTACAGTCAAGCATGGTGGTAGGAATGTTATGGTCTGGGGCTGCATGAGTGCTGCCGGCACTGGGGAGCTACAGTTCATTGAGGGAACCATGAATGCCAATATGTACTGTGACATATTGAAGCAGAGCATCATCCCCTCCCTTCAGAGACTGGGCCGCAGGGCAGTATTCCAACATGTTAACGACCCCAAACACACTTCCAAGATGACCACTGCCTTGCTAAAGAAGCTGAGGGTAAAAGCGATGGACTGGCCAAGCATGTCTCCAGACCTAAATGATATTGAGCATCTGTGGGGCATTCTCAAATGGAAGGATGGAGGAGCGCAAGGTCTCTAACATCTACCAGCTCTGTGATGTCGTCATGGAGGAGTGGAAAAGGACTCCAGTGGCAACCTGTGAAGTTCTGGTGAACTGCATGCCCAAGAGGGTTAAGGCAGTGCTGGAAAATAATGGTGGCCACACAAAATATTGAAGGCCTAATTTGGACATTTTCATTTAGGGGTGTACTCACTTTTGATGCCAGCCGTTTAGACATTAATGGCTGTGTTGAGGGGACAGCAAATTTACACTTTGTCACATGAATAGCTATAATAAAATATTTACAAAAATGTGAGGGGTGTACTCACTTAAATAGATATAATAAAATATTTACAAAAATGTGAGGGGTGTACTCACTTTTGTGAGCTACTGTATGTCTGTAACATGGGTTTCTGTAAGTTTAACCTTCTAGATCCTTAAAAACCCCATTCAGTTTTGGGGGTATGTTTGTAGGCATGTGTCATTCAGCGAAGGAAACCTTATCAATGTCAGGTAGTATGCTTCAGGATTGATCAGTGTAAGATTAAAAACCATCATTTATTTTTTTGATTCTGTCCCATTGGGGAGATTTCCCTTCACATTTCAATCTTCTGAAAAGTATTAGAAAAACAGCGCTTTAGATATAGATATATTTTCTATGTATTCGGATTGCTCTTTAGAAATGTGCTTGGCACCTTGTGGATTTATGCAGTGTGACAGAAGCCATGTATGTTGCTGTAAAGATGCAGTAAGTGACAGGTAATGCCTGTTTGGACAGTGACAGTGTCTCTAAAAAAATCAGAACAGGCATCCTAAGGAAGGAGGCTGATTGGAGACAGGGGGTGTTACAAATGCTTCCAATCAGTCAGAGCTCCTGTATGCTTCAAGGGCAGCGTAAGTGAGGACATGTGGGGGAGCCTGTGGTAGGTCTGTCCAAATGAGACTGAGGTCTGAAAGTAAGTTGCAGATTGCAGAGAACATACCAGTGTGTTTGAATTAGGCAAGCTGTATTCTACTTGTAAGCAGACAACAGGTCCAGTCTAATGACTGAGAGAACCAGTTCAGCACAGAGGCTGGGACTGAGGCAGCTCATTCAAATATGTTCCTCTATGTCTACAAAGGCTATAAATCCACTTTGTGTGCACCAAATGCCTTTGCAAACATAAATAGTACCTTCTAAAAGTAGTGGTGACATCATCACTGAGCAAAGAGCAAAAGTGTGGGAGGAAGCAGCTAGTTCCACTACAGGCTGCCAGCAGAAAACTACAGAAGGGGTGGATACAACAATATATGACTATCCTGGAGTTAATCTTTAAATTTAGATTTACAGGCTGCAGGTTGTGTTGCTAGTACAAGGAAAACCTAAAGAAGGTTGTGAGAAGGCTCCAGGTCTTCAATTTTTTAGGGTTACAACAAGAGGTTGCAACCCTAAAAAATAAAATAAAAAAAAAGAGATTGTGTTCCCTTATAGCAGATTAAACAGCACAGTGCTTGTGCTGTCTAATCTGCCCTCTCTATTAACCTGGTTGATCCTGCCTGTTTCTGTGCCCCTCTTAGTGTGCTGACCACGGTAATCATGGCTGCTAATCCATGATTACCGCGGTCAGGTTATGTGCCTTTGTCATCCCGCTGCTCTCCTCTCTCCCCCTCCCTCACTGCCTGTCAGCTCCTGTGTGTGTGAGTCGTCTCCTCCACCCCCCCTCCCCTCCTGCCGCTATTAGTAGCTGGCAGTAAAGTTACTGGCAGCCCCTCTGTTTTACAAAGCAACCCTACACTGTGTACATGTTTTTATAAAATTGTCCCTGTAAATACCTTATTTCAGATTGGTTCTGGCTGGTCACGTGACCCCCGGCCACTCTCTTCCTCCGATCTAAGGGCTACAGCGGGAGGGGCCGAGCTCACGTGACCTCCCGGCTGATGTCAGAGGGGGCTCTTGGCCCCTCTGGCTGTTGCCCTTAGATCAGAGAAGGAGAGTGACTGAAGGTCACGTGACCGGCCAGAACTGATCTGAAATAATGTATTTAGAGGGAAAATTTTATTAAAAAAATATACACAGTGTAGGATCGCTTAGTAGAACAGAGGGGCTGCCAGAAACAGTTAATTAACTTTACAACCACTTTATGTTCCAGATATGATCTAGATTTATAGCTGCACACTTTATGCTATCCCAATTGCAGACCAAACCAGGAATGCATCCGATCATCTCAGTGATGTGGCCTGCATTTGGGAGTACATAAACACGTATATATCTTGCTATTTTTATGATGAGGAAAATTGCATTTGACTGCTGGCTGCACAGAAACTGCAACACATTATAATTGCAGATGCAAGGGAACAGTCTACACGCTTCTGGTTATATAATCTTAAAAAAAAAAACTATTACCCACCACCCTTTCTTGTCCACCACAATGAAAACCAAACCCAGCCTGAATCTGTTGTCATTTTTTTACATTTGCTAACAGTTGTGCTTATTTAAAAAAAAAAAAAAACAGTTAACTAGAGTAAATGTATTTTTTTCAGCTAAGTATGTTTAAGACAGTAAAAATGCAAGCCAAAGAACTCTTTTCATCAAATAGATCACAGGAATTATAACATTCCACATTAACACAGGGTAAGATGTATGGGATTGGTACTTTAGGAAATTCTGTTTTGTTAAAACAATGAGAAATGATGACACGTGGCACTATATACAATATAGTATAATGTATTTATCTGTGACATGTTGACTTCATATGCTAAAGCTTGCTATTTGGCAAATAAAGGTGAGGCTGGTCTCCAAAGCTGTACAAATATCAGACTTTTGTCTCTTCTGCTTGCTCAGAGTAATGCACATAAGCTTTTATTTTCGAATCAAAGAGGGCTAGTTCTGAGAGCTGCCATCCAACATGCTGGTTATAATGTTCTGTAAAGATTAGTGCTCTAGATGCAGTGATTCCGTGCCATAATGTTTCCTTTCTTGGATAAGAGTCTAAATGGTGCACAGTAATTTCATCAAAGGATTGATTTCAAATCCTCAGCCTACATTAAACCTGGATTTGTGTTTTACTTTGCTCATATCAGGAGGCTGAGCGGTCATGTGTGAATAGACAGCTATGCTCTACCTCCTCCAGATTTCTGTGCCTTTATTTTGGTTATGATGCAGTTATGACCTTGGTTGGCAAATTATATTTCTGGCTGAGATATCTGCTCCCTAAATTATATGAAATTACATTTCCTTTGTGACAACATTGTTTTAGGCTGTAGTTAATTTTAGAAAATATAATTTTTAAACAGACCAACTTTCTACCATTGATGGATAAATCATTTTAAAAAATAGTCACAAAGGGTTTACCCAAAACAGATATAGATTTTTTTGGATAGCAGTGAAGTGGACCACCTCAATAGCCTTTTTACTCTCTTTGGGGTTCGAATTATGTACTGTAGTGTCTTTGGCAGCCTTTCAACTCTTGACCCTGCTAAAGTTAATAGGGCATCAAGAAAAAGAATTTCAATACTAGTGATACATTATCTGCCATGTAAAGCAAAAGAAAATTATGGTGATGAAAGTAAGAAACACTTGTAATAGTCCTGGAAGGTGGGTGGAACTTGGAATGCCATCCCAAAGTGTCATATTAAGGGATCTTTAATGTGAAAACAGTTTTGCTGTTCAGGTATGAGGCTGGATTCACATTAAGGTTGCATGCGGCTCACAGCAGGGGTCCAATGTGTCCCTGTTCTCCATTTCAGGGGCAAATCAGACCTGAATTTTTGCCTGAATTTGAACATGAAACTGAGCCAAAGACGCACAGGCCCCTGTGCAATTCGCTCTGCAGCGGCCTGGAGATGTGTGAACCGGCTCCATTGAGAGCCAGTCACAATCTCCTGTCATGCGAATTGGATGCGGGGAAACCAGCATCCAATTCGCAATAGTGTGAACCCAGCCTTAAGCCTCGTACACACAGTACGATTGTTGGCCGACCGAGCTTCTGATTTTTGTCAAAAGGGTGTGTGCCAGGATCTTGTCTTGCATACTAACGGTACGCAAATTGTCGTTTGATAAACACGAACGACGTACTACGAGACTATAAAGAGGAAGTTCATTTCTCAAGCACCACCCTTTGGGCTCCTTCTGCTAATTTTGTGTTAGAAGTTTGGTGAGTGTTGATTCGCGCTTTTCAGTTTGTTTCTGAACAGCCGTTCGTCAACCAGCCATGTTGAGTAATCGGAAGAGAGAACGTGTGATTATTGGGCTAGGAGTTATTGCTTTGAGCCAAGTCCAGTCCAGGAACAGGAGGAGGAGGAGTTCTTAGACCAAAATTGGTTGCTTAATTGTGACCAATTATGTCATATGCCATTGCTGCGGGAGCTCCAGGAGAATAATCTGTATGATTTTCGGGATTATCTCCGGATGACGGATCCCTGCTTTCACCACCTCTTGGCATTGGTGACCCCCTATATTAAGAAGCAGGACACATTTGTGAGGCTTTCCATCACTCCAGAGCAAAGGCTCATAGCCACCTTGAGGTACTTGGCAACGGGGAGAAGTCTCCAGGACCTCAAGTTTACTACTGGGATCTTCCCCAAGGTTCTGGGAGTCATTATTCCAGAGACTTGCTCAGCCATCATTCAAGTCCTGCAGAAGGACTATATTAGGGTAGGTTTTTACCTTTAAGATCAGATTCTATGTATTTATATTTGCTAATGTATTTTATGAATTTGTTGATTACACAATTATCAATATTGTAATATGCTGTGAATGTCATCTTTGTCCTCATGCATGCTATAAGCTTTTCCTGCTCCTTTTTTGGCCTACATCCATATTTTCCTTCAATAACCTCCGTGGCATGCTATCCTGGGCCCATACACACCTAGCCTGGTAACTTAACAATGTTTTTTGTCAGCTACATTTTGTGGCTTACCCTAAACAACTCCTAAAATGTGTACAAATGTTATTTGTGTCCTCAAATTCAGGCAGAGTGCAAGAGGCCATTTTTTGGGGGTTCCAAACTCATTTGGAACCCTCCCTCCCCCCCAAAAAATGCTAAGTCAACAGATCCAAATACTCTATCTGCTGACTTGGAAAAACCCATACACACTATCCCTCTTTTGTGTTCAAATTTCTGTATAAATTTCCCAAACTATGTAGTGCAAGTGCCTGCCTGATTACCTACAAATTGAAACTTCCTAAGTTTTTGTCTCCTATTATATTGATTGGTTAAATCATAATCTCAAAATGTGCTACAGTTTGGACAGTATGTATCAAGCTTTTTAGAATATGACACTTCTTACCTGTCCACTGGGCTGCCAATAGTGTAAGTAAGGAGGGACTGGCCAAGGCTGGCCAAACTATCACTGATTATTTATGCAAACAGCTCTGGAAGTAGAGAGGGTTACCTGTCCAAAACATCTACCCATTACTCCCCCCCCCCCTAAAATTTGTCTAATGGGCCACCAGGGGGGGGCGGGGGGATCAGATAAGTTGACCTTCCATTTTTGTCTTTAAATACTCATTTCATTGTATCCTTATGTTGACTAAGCATGTTTGTGTCAAATCTGATTGCAATGTTATGTGCAGAAGTACATAATAAAATGTTTTTATTTTTTTATCCACAGTTTCCTTCCAACCCAGAGCAATGGCAGGACGTTGCAGCTCAGTTCCATCAGCAGTGGGATTTTCCCAACTGTGGTGGTGCTATTGATGGCAAGCATGTCTGGATTGTACCACCAGAAACTCTGGCTCCTATTATTTTAACTATAAGGGCTTTTGCAGCATAGTCATGCTAGCTGTAGTGTCTGCCAACTGCGAGTTCTTGTATTTGGATAAAACTGCGCTATACCATAGATGAGAAATTGCATAGAAATCAGTCAGTGCAAAGAATAAATACAAATTAGCATCACATCATAAATGTGCAAAAATAATAAAGTCCATAAACCCAGAAATCTGGAAAGTCTATTATGGAGATGGGAAGGATCCCCCGATACTTCTTCATAAAAACCAGTGTGAAAAGGTAAGAAATAAAAACACCCCTCACAGTGATCCTCCACCACCAAGAATATGCACTTACCAGATTGCAAGCACAACAAGCATGTATATGAACCCAACTCAGGGTGTGCGACTAGCACCGGAGCAACTCTCTGGATAGCATGATGAAGGGTACCAAGCACATAGTGGGCTGTATCCGGATATCCTGCTAGTGGTGGAACGTCTCTCTATACATCGTGGCTCCAAGCATGTAAAGGGACAATGCAGCACCTGAATTCAAGGACATGGGGATGAAGAAAAAGTGGCCATAGTGTAATTCCGATAAAACAATTTATTTAAAATAAAGTAGAAAACTTACAAGATCGCAGCATAAACAGAGCAGTTCGCCGGCCGGCAAGCGAGCGCCTGTTCTGGCAAGGTGCGATGACATCAGAGCATCAACCTCCCGAAGTACGTTTCATCTATAATTGACATCGTCTGGGGAACGAGCGACGCTCTGACTCATCGCATTAAATAGACAGGTAAAAACACGCCCCATTGTGACATCTCAGAGGCGTCAGATGTAAACAACCAATCATATGAAAAGAGGGAATAAGTGGACACAACGAAAATGGCTATGTCAAGACTCAATATATGGGTTAGACCCACATATCTAGACGTGAAACGTATGGAAAACAACACCACACCATTGTGGTGTGACATTTCAGTGACATAATAGACATATATATATATTTTTTTCATTTTTATTTATTATAGGTATCCCTGTATTGGGTCCATACTATATATATATATACACAAAAATGTTTTTATGTTTCGTGGGTGATATTCACCCCTGTAGAAATATAATTTACCACTTTCTGTATCAGGTTTTTATCCACTCATTCACCATCACCGGACCACTCTTCAGAAGTGGGAGTCCAGTATGGACTTATATAATGGCATGGTGTTGTTTTCCATACGTTTCACTTCTAGGTATGTGCCCTTGAGGGTCTAACCCATATATTGAGTCTTGGCATGGACATTTTCGTTGTGTCCACTTATTCCCCCTTTTTTTATATTTATTTATTTATTTTTTTTAGTGGTATTTTTTCTTTTCCCACAGGATGGTGTAATGCCGTTTTCTAACACATTTCAGGCTCTTTCTCCCCACAAGATGGAGTACTGCCGTTTTACAATGCATTTTAGGCTGATATGGGTTTGTGTCAGTGTAACTGACTATCCACGTGGCTAATTTTATATTTATTTTATTCCCATGAACATTCTAAGGGTTTAATATGCATATCCTATTATTTTATTATTTCATCTTCATTTGATTTCAGTAGGGTTTTTTTTTTTTTGCTTTCAGGGAAGCTTCCTGTTACGTGGACGTTTCCTGATTCAATCTTTTCATCTGATTGGTTGTTTACATCTGACGCCTCTGAGATGTCACAATGGGGCATGTTTTTACCTGTCTATTTAATGCGATGAGTCAGAGCGTCGCCCGTTCCCCAGATGACGTCAGTTATAGACGAAACGTACGTTGGGAGGTTGACGCTCTGACGTCATCACACCTTGCCAGAACAGGCGCTCGCTTGCCGGCCGGCGAACTGCTCTGTTTATGCTACGATCTTGTAAGTTTTCTACTTTATTTTAAATAAATAGTTTTATCGGAATTACACTATGGCCACTTTTTCTTCATCCCCATGTCCTTGAATTCAGGTGCTGCATTGTCCCTTTACATGCTTGGAGCCATGATGTATAGAGAGACGTTCCACCACTAGCAGGATATCCGGATACAGCCCACTATGTGCTTGGTACCCTCCATCACGCTATCCAGGGAGTTGCTCCAGTGCTAGTCGCACACCCTGAGTTGGGTTCATATACATGCTTGTTGTGCTTGCAATCTGGTAAGCGCATATTCTTGGTGGTGGAGGATCACTGTGAGGGGTGTTTTTATTTCTTATCTTTTCACACTGGTTTTTATGAAGAAGTATCGGGGGATCCTTCCCATCTCCATAATAGACTTTCTAGATTTCTGGGTTTATGGACTTCATTATTATTTTTGCACATTTATGAGTTGATGCAATTGTGATGCTAATTTGTATTTATTCTTTGCACTGATTGATTTCTATGCAATTTCTCATCTATGGTATAGCGCAGTTCTTTCCTTTTTGTTTTTTTGTATGGTGTGAATATCTCACAGTTGAACTGCTGCTTTTTGAAGGGGTTCTCTATGTTAGCGCGGTGATTCTCTGCTTTTCTTGTATTTGGATGCTGGGAAGAACAGCTGCAACACTGACGAAGGAGTGATTATGCAGACAGAGTTCTACAAGCGGCTCCAGAATGGCACTTTAAACTTGCCACCTGCTGAGGAGAATGTTGAGGGCCTCAATTTTGTTTTCATGGCAGATCAGGCCTTTGCTCTGGGGGAACATCTGATAAAGCCGTTTCCTATAAGGAACCTCACCCCAGAACAGAGAATCTTCAATTACAGGCTCTCTTTTGCTAGAATGGTGGTCGAAAACGCCTTTGGCATCCTATCGAGTCGTTTCAGGCTGTTTTTGACTCCAATCAACCTGGCACTCTACAAGATAAAACATGTGGTTCTGTGCTGCTGTATCCTACATAATTTTTTAAGGAGGAATGCTACCAGCTACCTAGCCTCACTGTCAAGTGACATGGACCCTGCAGTGGCAGGCCCAGCTGAAGAGGCTGCAGCTCGTCCGTCTGTGGGCATGCTAACGGCTATTGAAAATGCCCGTGCAGGATTGCCCTCACAAATTGCCCGAGATTTACGGCAGAAATACCTTGAATATTTTGTGGGTAGAGGGGCAGTGGCATGGCAGCAAATTGTAGCTGATCACTTCTAATATTTTTTAGAGGTCATAAACTCATATTTCATTTGAACTACTGTTGTCTGTGTTTCTTATATGTCTAATATGTTCCCTAATGGGCTTTATTTTGGACACTTGCTCCAATAGTGCAAATGTATCTTAATTGCTACATAAGGTGACAATATCTTCTTCAGCTAATGGTATTATGGTATGCTGTGGGTCTGCTACACACACACACACAATGTTTTTGTTTTTAATGGATCTAATGCATGAAGTTCAATAACATTATGCCTTTACAACTCCTTTAACTTTTTTGAGGCCTAAAAATTGCAAGAGTTGTGCACATTTAAAAGCACATTGTCACTGTAACTACAACAACTTACGAAATACACTGGTATTGAGCAATGAAATAATAAGCCACACATTGTTTAGTAAAAAACATTTTACTCAAAGCACATTCACACGTGCGTTTTAAGGTTTTAAAACAAACCAACATCTTGGTGTATAACATGTATGTTTTGCATTATTTCTCTTTTTTGTGGCTAAACAGGCATGTTCTAAACCATTAGAAACACATCCAAAACTCAGTAACTTACAAAGTTCGAGTTTGGTAAAGTGAAGGGCAAACGAAGACTGTGTGGATGTTGCCTTCCTCAGATGGGGTGATCTCATCCCTCTAAAAGCAAAAATCTGAAGCCACGTACACGTAGAGGCCTAGCAATTAAATGTCCCCTATCATCCCATGCCTAAAATATGTGTAGTTACAAACATTTATTTTTCTAAACCCCCAAAACACAATGTGTCAACATGTGCTATCTCCCATCACGGGTTATCAATGGACACTTTCGGGGGTGCAACCCCTTCCTCTGAGCTACTTTAGTTATGAGGAAGGGGTTGCACCCCCAAAACGCGTCCATTGATACCCTCTGATGGGATATAGCACATATTGACACTCTGTGTATTTTGTGGCTTTAGAAAAATAGATGTATGGAACTACACACAATTTAGGCATGGGATCATGGGGGAAATAAGAACGTTAAGGCCCAATTTGTGGGCACCTTCAAAATTTGGGTTTTAGATTCTAAATAACACATAAACATTACGATTCACATTAGTTAGGGCAGTGTTTCCCAACTCTCCTCCTCAAGATGCAAACCCAGGTCATGTTTTCTTGATTTCTTGAATTTGGCACAGGTGATGTTGTCATTTTCACTGTTAGTAATTTGCACAGTCATTTATAGACTGAGGAAAATCTAGAAAACAGGACCTGGTGGTGCACCTAGAGGAGTGGAGTGGAGAAACACTGAGTTCTGTCCCTAAACTTTAACAATTTTAAAGTCATAAAAACATGGTAATTAGTAAGGGCAAACAGGAGCCAACAAGTGTAAAAATAAACTTCAGACCAGGCAAGAGGAACTTAGAATTTGGCAAGCATGTCCACAAAATCGCTGATTCTTTGCTGTAAAGCAGTGGTAGCCTCCTTGATTTGCTCCAGTTCCTTCAAATAATACAACATATCTGCACTCGTTCTGCCAATAGTACATCGTGGAAGATCATGACCTAGTAATAAGAGTAAAAAGTATTAAGGGAACGAAGGCCAAGTGGCTGTGGCCCTACATAGTGAGTTATGGGCAAGTTACTAGTCAAATTAAGGAAATACCTACCCAGTCTATTGTTGCTTGCAACCTGCTTGCCCTTCAGACACCTAACTACTAGGACTGTACACACTGCAATTACTCAGTAATCTTGGCCCTGGTGCCAGGCTCTCCCAAACTTGGGTACCTAGCAACACTGCCAGCTCCTTCCACCTCTTCCTTCTCCATGCTAATGTTAAGGCACTACATACTTTGCTAATGTGTGGAGTGGGTGTTTGGTCTGGACATCTAAACACTCAACATGTATACACATTTGAAGCAAGATTCCAAGAATACTTACTTGACAAACAAGAGGCTCCCGAATACTTTCTTCCTCTTCTGGTTCACCTTGGCCCTCACTGTGACTCGCATCAGGGGATTTGACGTCCACAATGACAATGTCTGTGCTGGGTCCAGGAGACAGATCCCATGGCTCCAAAGAAATATCCTGGGTGAGCTGACCACACTCACTTTCCTCTAAAAAGCAACAATACACCCTTCATTAAGCCACCCCAAGTCCCATCTGTTTCTAGCATCCATTTTTCTACATTAGTTGACCAACCTTGCACTTGGTCTGATGTCAATGTTTGCTCCTGACTAGTGGACTCCAACATGCTGCACGCTGGATGTTTTTCTGTGAAAAATGCATAAAAACGGGA
Source organism: Aquarana catesbeiana (assembly GCF_042186555.1). Lineage (NCBI taxonomy): Eukaryota > Metazoa > Chordata > Amphibia > Anura > Ranidae > Aquarana > Aquarana catesbeiana. Next base: position 274,997,001 of record NC_133324.1, read on the forward strand.
AGGTGATGGCATTTTCCAGAGGGCAAACACTTGACAAGTGCCAACATTAAAAAAGTTCTGCAGTTGCCCCCCACCCCTATTATCTCCTATGGGATTCGGGATATATGATGACCATCCTAGCAGGTGTGACTCTGTGTGACTGGGAGCCCCGGGGCCTCTCCTCTACCCATGTCTACACTGGCAAGGCTACATTAATGGGCACTGATGAGCCAGGCAGCAACCAGAAAGTGTTCTTTACCCAGTAAGTTCTGCCCTAAGCCCATGGCCTTTGGCCCACCTAATAAACACCCCTGTCGGTGGCTAAATGAGTATGTTTGAAGTTGGCACTGACGTTTTTGGGGGGAAGATGGCCTTGTTGCCTCCCCTGTTGGGGCCCGAGCGAGGGTAGCCTCCCTTCATCCCTTGTGGTGGCTTGGCTGGAGCATCCTTTTTGTGCCTCCCTGTTGAAAGAAAAAAAACAATAAGTACAAAAAAATGAATGTCCAAAAACATAACCAAATAATAATGTTCATATATGCTTTATATTTACCTTCATCGTTGGAATCCCAAGTCATACAAAGATTTTATAAAAGCTTATATAGAATTCTCTAGAGTTACTTGGAGAAAGAACATATACAGACAGCTAATTTACACATATACATATTGTTTAGATCCAAATATTGCTTACTTTTTTTAAGATCTGATGTATGTACTCCATCTAGTCTTGTTCCCGGTGTTTTAGATCAGATCATCTTTTTGGATTTGGTCCTTTGATTGGTCCACTGAAAATCCTCTCAGCAAAACGGCGATAACCTTCTCCAAAATGCTTTCTTTTATGCTGTTGGGCCTTTCGTATATGCGCAGCTTGCAGTCGTAATCGTGCTTCTCTAGGGTGCGCACCATCTCAACCTTGCTCATGGGGGTTGCTTTGTGTCTCCTATGAGCTCCACCACCGCTGGGCTGGCCGCAATCCGCCGAATCCGCCATGTTGTCCCTCCCGAATGCTCCACCATGTGTGTCGCATGCAGAAGAGAGGTGGTCATGCCCCAGCGTCATGACGCACTGAGAGCGGAGTTTAAAGCATGCACAGTGTGTATAAAGCCAGAACGCACGGTTGATGAAACGGCCATAGGAGCGATCTTGGAGTGGAGGACGTACGATCGCCAACGCACGAATGGAGCAGAAAGCGAAGGAACAATTGGAAATTGGGGCATAGGTGGTTAGTGGCCTTTACTGCTTAGATTGAGGCCTATATTGGGACCAGCTTATGGGTTAAGCCAGACATTATGGTTTGTCTTGTGTTCTGTCTTGCAGGCATCATATCTTTATGACTGATAAGTTCACTTCGCCAGAATTTCTCCCCCATTTCATTAACATGTACCAGGAGCTGCCCTGCCTCTGGAGGGTGAAGAGTAGAGACTACTCCCTTCAACGTCTGCTAAGGCCACAGCTCCTGAGGTCCGCACAGGTCCTGTTGCACAGGATGAAGATGTGGAGGAGCCCAGCTTGACCCAGGTATAGCATTGTTGAACATATTTGTATCCAAAAATACAATGATGATAACTAGACGTTATTGGGAAAATATTTCTGCTTAACAATGTGGTTTCCATATCAACAGACAGTAGGGTCCAAAAATGATTTGAACAAGAATGAAAAATGCTGGGGTCAGAATGATAGTCTTTTCTATTTCTACACATTCACCTTGTAACAGTGAGGAGATCAAAATTGTGTGTGATTGATGACCAAACCCAAAAAAGATTCTAACTATATCCCATTTTCGTACATAGGAAAGTGTCAGTCTGGAGGAGCCAGTGGCCAGTAGCCAGACGGAGTCGCAGATCCCTCCCCTATGTCCTGCTGCAAAAAGAGCCAGGAAGACCAGAAATCTGGAGGAGGCCACAGCTTCCTTTCTCAGCCAGGCCACTACTGCACTCCGTACTGACCCAGATGAGGCTGAAGCATTTGGGTGTGTGACGGACAATAAATTAAGCCAGATGGCCGGTGAGCAAAGGAGCAGGTATGAGGAACTCACCCTGCAGCTCCTCAACAAGGGGGTGAGGGGTGACATTTCTGAAACACCCACATTTCAGATTTTGTGGCCCCACCTCCACAGCCAACCCACCCACCACAGCAGCATGCCGGTCAGTGGCAATACCAGCCAAAAGAACCCTAACAACCCCGCTGGTCTGGGGATTTTCACCCCTTCCCCACATACTAATTTATATTATTTTGTTTTTTTTTGGAATAATGTTTTTATTTAATATATTTTCTATATTTTTGTATGCATGGAATGCACTTTTTTGTTACGTTCTTTGTATTTGGATGGCAGATAGCATGTCTAATTTAAATGGTGTTATTTTTTTCTGCACAATAAAAAAATGTGTAGAATAATACCTGGCTATGTGTTTTACTTCAAGTGACAGTTTGGGAGTAGGCAGTTACATTAAAAAAAATACAATGTAAAATTAACAAGGGAGACAACATAGTTGTATCTTTGATCTTAAAAACTCAGGGATAATGGTGTTGTGGTAACTTGCCCAAAAAATCAAACAACAAGCATAAAAATAATAATCTTGATATCACTAGAAAACAAATGCCTTTTAAAATACGTTTGGTATAACTCCATCAGTATCACCAGCAAAGCAGAATCATAATTATCCCATTTAAGAAGAAGAGAATGTGGGCTGCATTTCGACATTTCATAATTTTCCGCGTCACGAATATTAATTCTCCATTACGAACGCTAGTTTACAAGACTGACCGCTTCCGGCTCGTTCCTTGCTTCCGATCATGCATGTTTGTACTTTCGACTTTTGTGTGACGGATTTGTGTACTGACCATCAGAAAATCAGACGTGGAGCCGTCATCTGCCAAAAATTTACTAGCGTGTCATCCAACATTTGTTGGCCGAAAATTGGAAAACAATTGTTGAAGTGAGCGTACTAACGGTAAGAACTTCGGACAACAGCCTGTCAAACAACAATCCCCTTCTGATTTTCGCGCAATGTGAACGAGGCTTAAGACTAATGCCCCGTACACACGATCGGACTTTCCGACAACAAAACCATGCCTCTCATGCTCAGAGTGTACTTGCACTGCTGCCGCCATCTTGGAAATGGCAAACGCCCATAACACAGACAAAAGAGAGTGTGGTCTCAGGTGAATTTCGTTCACAAATTAGTCCTTCGAGCCGGGAGCTCAATATCCTGTGAAGGAACCAGACTACTGGTGACCGCTACCATACGGGGGAATCTCATAACACACAGTTAAACACAGACCTCCATCTGAATTGACGTTAACAGAGGCCGGTCGACCAACTGGTCCCCATCAGGTGACGAGTTCCCAAGAATCAGCAGAAAAAACCCATTCTGGTTCAAGGGACACACCTGTCCACGGTTCATCCCAGGACTTCTGGATCACCTATAGCCACTTACCACCCAAGCCTGCTTTGACCCAACTGGGCGTATGTCTCTTTGGGTCCATTAGATCCGGGAAGCCTCCTCATTGTCGGTGGTGGTGTGCTTTGTCTGTCTTCACTTCAGATGTTATACACCTATTGATTTGTTCTTCACATGAAGTCACATAATTTCTATGGACCACCAGCTATTAGGAGCCATATAAACATGGAGGACTTTCCTCTAATTTGCATCTAGAGGTTTCATCAACTCCTGGATTATATTGTCTTTATGTTGGACATTTAAGATTGTTTTAGCGCTACACTTATTTTGTTTCCTTTCTATTTGCACATATCCTGTTGGCCGTGTTAGCTGCTTATTTGTGTTTTTTTAGGGCAGCGCAGAATTACTTGGTATATTCAAAACGGAATATTAGGCTAGGTTTCCACTATTGCAACCCCAAAGTCGCACGATTTACAGTGAGACTTTGCAATTCGATTTTTGTTACGATTTGACGCGACTTTACAAACGACTTTGTGCGAATTTGATGTTATGAGATTTAGTCATAGTGATGTAATTCCTTATCGCTTAGTCATTTCCCCTTCCTCTTTCGTTGTCACGTGTTGTATAGTGCTTAGCAAACATGTTGGCTATGCAATATGTTGGGTCAGCAGTCATTATGGCTGCTGTAGCAGCATTAATAGATGAAGAACAAGAGGATAACCGGAGGAGAAGAAGGCATAGGTTTTGGATCCATCCCGTCATCGCCCAAAGGGAAGGGAGAGGCCAGTTTTGGGTCCTTTATAATGACCTCCGTGCTCATGAAGACAAATTCTTCAACTCCACACGGATGTTAATTGGAAGGTGAGAACATTTGTTTATGTCAACTTGCAAATGCTCCAAGATATATTTTGGAAAATGTGTAAATGCATGGTCACCATGACTTTTTTCTAGTTTTTAGCTTCGAATTGCTAGAAGTGTTCCAAAAAACCTGAGCAAATGGAAAAAAAAAGGAAAGAATAAAAAATGGTCCATTTTTACATGGTCAATGTAGCTAATAAGCATATGTTTTCTCTTTACAGTTTTGATGAATTGTTGGCTTTGCTCTCTAGCCATCTAGAGCGAATAAAACACCAGCTTCCGAAGGAGTATTTCGGCTGTTAAAAGACTCATTATAACATTGAGGTAACTTTTCATACCTACTTTTTCTTCTTCTTACCTCATATGTGGCATTTGGAGATCCACATCATTCTTTGATCCTTTTTACATGAATTGAAATAATAAATACTAGCATGTAATTGTTGGTTTGATTGTGTTTACCATATTAATTGTCCCTGTACATCACCAGTGTCTTTCTCCTGCTCCTCTTGTTCCTTCACTTCCTCGGGCACCTCCTTCCAAGCTAGTTTTTAGTTCTAATATAGTTCTAATATAGAAGTAGCTTATTGTTAATATGCATCATTCTAATAAACTGTATTTACTCTGTCATTTTAGGTATCTGGCACCTGGACATTCCTTTGCAAGTTTGCATTTTGAGTTCTTGGTTGGCAAAACTACTGCCAGCAATATTGTGCATTATACCTGCTGAAACAGCTGGAATGTTCTTAGGGATTTGGTGCTGAAGAAGCCCACTCCTGAAGATTGGTGCAAGATAGCAGAAGTTTTCTGGGACCGATGCAATTTTTTGAATTGTGTCGGTGGAATTGACGGCAAACATATAAGAGTAGTGATGCCCAGTGGCAGTGGAACCAAATTCTTCAACTATAAAAAAAATGTTTTTGTTTGTCTTACTAGCAGTGGCTGATGCCAATTATTGTTTTAGATATATAGATAGGATCGTACAGCAGCAGCTTAGACTCCAGTATTTTTGCACGATCATCTTTTGGAAGAATTTTGAGGGAAAATGGCCTGGACCTGCCACAGGACTGTCCGCTGCCAGAGACAAATGGGCCGCCACTGCCATTTGTCTATGTTGGGGATGAGGCCTTTGCTCTCAGTGACCATCTATTAAGGCTTTATTCCAATTGGTCTCTGAGTGAAGAGAAGAGAATCTTCAACTACCGCTTAATGAGGGCAAGACGAGTTGTCGAATGTGCTTTTGGCATTTTATCTAACAATTGGCGGTTCCTACATGCACCTATAAATTTGAAAATGGACAACAAAGAAAAATAAATTAACATATATCAATTTGAACAACACCAAAAAAAAGCAGACAAAAGATAACTGTGACAGACCTAGCCGAGACAGAGGCTTTTGGAGAGGATTGAATGCAAGCCTCTTGCCTTTTGATTATGCGCCCTGGATTTTCAAGGGAACAATACTCTTTGCGAGGTGAATGAGAAAATTGAGTACTGTCCGTGATACTTACGGACAGTACTCAATTTTCTCTGTCACAATTGCACTAATACGGCTACAATCAAATCGAGGTGAATGAGAAATCCAGTCTGATCTGTACTAGTCAGACTCAGTCGTGTATATATATATGTATGTTATGTGTTGTCTCATTCTGTTGTGGACTCTTTGCTGTGATCATTTGGGATGTGTGTGTCTCTGTGGAGGGAGGGGAGATTCCTCCAGCAGCCCCCCTGCTGATAAGACTGTTTACTGAGGAGAAGTTTGAACACACCTGACCTGTGTGTCCTTTGAAAATAAATTAACATATATCAATTTGAACAACACCAAAAAAAAGGCAGACAAAAGATAATATAGAATCTGAATATTGTTTAGCAGCAAAATCTTTTTTGCAAGAATGCAACAAAACTAACATTTTTTTTTTGGTGAACTACACCATTTTTTGGTTGTTGTTTTGGCAACCACAACAAAGAAACATAAATGAACAGGTATCAAAACAACACCAAAAATAACAAAACCTTACAATTGCTGGTATGTTTTTGTTTCAGTGGTCCCAGAACCTGAACTAGTGGATGGTCCAGGGTAATCCACTGATGTTCCTGGGTAGTATTGCCTTTACTGAAAAGGCGAAACCTGACTAGGTATAGGCTGCATAAGTTGGTGAGTGGTTGGGGGGGCCAAGGGTGGAGGTAGTGGGGGCAGGAATTGGATGTAACATGCGTGGCCTTGAGGGATTCAGCATATTACCATACTCATTACAGTATGGGCGGTTTATTGGTGGAGCATACTGTGTACTTAGAAAGTGAGAATACTGGTGATAAGGGGGATATGGGGGGGTTGCATATATGCTGAGGATGTTGTTGGCTCCTCACCCACAAAGGATTGAGCAGTTGACATCAAAGCCATCCTGAGTGCATATTTTTTTCTCTCGGGGGACCTGTTTACATATGCCTAAAATTACAGTGAGAAATGCTGTCTTTACACTGGTTTTCAGCAATTTTAGTGGACATATCACTGACCACATGTAAGATTTTATCCATGGGTTTCCCAGCCCTGGCACTTCCCCTTGTAGATCTTTGCAAAGGCCTAGAGACACTGCTATGCCCTGGTTCAGCCTCCTCCTCATTCATGGAGTTTGTTGATGACCTTCTTTCATCTACGAACAGTTCCTTGTCAACAGCGTCTTGGAATTGTTCTTCCTCCTCTGCAGCAGCAGCCTCCTCTGACTCATCTTTAGGTGGCAAACCCTGTGTGCTGTCTTCCCAGCTTGCTTTGGTTCTGAAATACGAATAACACATTTTTAAAGGAAGCATTGCAATTGTATATGTCAAATTCTGCAACTATGCCTGCTGATAACTCGCATTTACAACACCGGTTTTAAAAATTCGAGATTCCCGGCATGGGCATATGGGGCTAATCTTTTTGAGACGGAACCACTCCTTCCTTCTTTTAATTTTCGTAGGTACAGGTTGTAACAGTCTTTGAGACTTCTCCATTGAGTTTGTAACGAGTGCACTGCAAAATATAAAGACAATACCAAGTTCAAAAAATCTTTCTTTATTAACTGGCCATAGGTCATTTATTTGCTAGGCTGCATAATTGATGTTGATGGTGGGAAAACAACCACAAGCTAAATTTTCCATGACACCTGCAGAATTTGTGATGTGCTGAAGGATGTTGTCAGGGCCATCTTTAATATTGTTTGGACCATGGGCAAATATTATTTGGGGCCACACACACACACACACCACACACACACACACACACACACACACACACACACACACACACACACAGATTTACTTTCCTGCAGCCACAGGTTGCAGGAAAGAAACTAGCTAAATTCCACCATCAACACAGACAGTGTTGACAGGGGATTCCCTCCTAACAAACCATTGTGATCTCCCGGCAGGAGAAGCAGTATCCACCAAGAAAACACGGTGCACATCATTACCACACACCCATTGGTTGCTAGAGGTTACTGCACATTATTACCACACACCCATTGGTTGCTAGAGGTTACTGCACATTATTACCACACACCCATTGGTTGCTAGAGGTTACTGCACATTTAAATAGGTGCAAGCCACAAAGTGCTATGCAGCATATATCAACCACTTACTTTTTGCAGACCATTCTGTAGCTGATAAAGGGTCCCAGGTATCATAATATATGCAAGCCACTTACAACCATGCTCTCCCCTTCTTTACATGATCTTTGTAACATGGATCTCTGAGGTCATATATTGCCGGACGTTGTCTGACAAGCCAAATGATTTCTTCATTGTCACAAACTTGTCGCTTGTTCTTTCTAGCCCTAGGCATGCTTCCTGCTGTCTTCCACACTCACGTACATCCATATAAGAAGTGATGTATTTGGAAGGAGCAGAGATCATGTGCTTCCACAGACTTCCGTGGAAGTCGCAACAAAGTCGCGGTGACATACATTTGCAGTGCGACTTAATTACTTTCTATGGAGAACAAGTCGCACAGAAGATGGAACAAAGTAGTGCGAAAACCTTTTTTGGAGTCGCTGTGACTTGAGTCGCACGAATTAGAACAGGGACCATTGAAATACATGGATTTTGACTTGTCATGCGACTTCACATGTATCAAGTCACACAACAACTCGCAGTAGTGGAAACAGAGCCTTGGTCCTTAAAATGGAAACATGGGCCACAGCATACCTGCTCAGAGATGTTGTTTTTATTCATTCATATAGCAGCCAGAGATCATCATGCCAACCCACTGCTCATTTTAGACTTCTTGTAATTGATTTGCTGCAGTCCCATTTAGAAGCATACCAGAAAAAACTCCTATTGCCCAGACCAGTAAGTCTGCAGAACTCTATATACTGTATGATACCAATAAACTTATCTAATGGTATTTTACAGGTACTTGTAGTTGACAATATATTGAGTGACAGCCAATCAGCAAAGAGTCAAACTTACAACCAGAACATGACAGGTTCCATGCACACTGGACTTAAAATACGTCGATTCTACAGGCGTTTGACTTTTTTTTTTTTCTCCTGCCTCTAGAAGCACTTCTATTGTGTTCTATGTGTCTTTGCACATTATGACTACTACAGGCGTTTTCTGTCAGGGACGTTCAGAGGCAGGAAAAAAACCCTTTCTCTATCGCGTTTTCTGGAGAAGCTTAGGAGCTGTAAAAACATCAGTCTCTCCTAAACTCCTCCTATCTCTTCTGAACATCAAGTTTCAACTTTTTTTAGTTAAAAAAAAGGTGTGTTGTCACTGTACATCATTTCCTGGCTTTTGCAGAGGGGAGTGTAGTGCAAAAAAGGAAATGCTCTTAAACTCTCATAGACTTGCCTAAACTTTGTACAATATGCTTTAAATTTGCGTCTTTTATGCAACGTTTTTAAGCTAAAAACGTTGACGTTTTTTCTGCTCCTAGTGTGCATGGAGCCTAAGAGAAAAAAACTTAATAACTGGCAATACATTCATGGCATACATTAGAACTGAAGAAGTATCTTGAATAATTATTAACATTACAAAAGAAATCCAATTGAATGTGACAAACTACTACTAGCTAAACCATTCCGTGGATAAAAAAGAACCTTCACAGACAATATTAAGATTTTTAGAATACATTATTTTCAGTCAATCGCCATGAAGCGTAATGTGATAGTATGGGAAAATTCAATGAAATGTCTGGCCACTGTCCATGGCCATGTGGACTATACTACATAGAACAAACAACACAAAAATGGAAAGAACTGCAAGTAAAAAATAAACAAGTGGAATTGCCAGTGGTCATACATTCATTACATTTCCACATATACTGAGTTTGTTATGCTACATAGTCTTGTTCTCAAATGACAAGAGCTTAAGACCATGAGCTATTACTAAAATGTAAAAAAGATTGTACATATACAATCCATCTCACTCAGCTTTCTTTTGTCTATAGAAAGTATAGTGTGCATGCAGTTAACATATAACTTTTGAGGTGTGTATATATATATATATATATATATATATATATATATATATATACACATACACTATATTACCAAAAGTATTGGGACACTTGCTTTTACACACACATGAATTTTAATGGCTTTCCAGTCTTAGGCTGGATTCACACCTATGCATTTTTAGTGCTTTTTGCAGGTTTGCACTACAGTCCATTCAACATGGTTTCCTATGGAACACGTTCTGTAGTGCAAATCTGCAAAATGCAAAAAGCACTAAAAATGCATAGGTGTGAATCCAGCCTTAGGGTTCAATATTGAGTTGGCCCACCCTTTGCAGCTATAACAGCTTCAAATCTTCTGGGAAGGCTGTCCACAAGGTTTAGAAGTGTGTCTATGGGAGTGCTTGACCATTCTTCCAGAAGCACATTTGTGAGGTCAGGCACTGATGTTGGATGAGAAGGCCTGGATCGCAGTCTCCGCTCTAATTCATGCCAAAGGTGTTCTGTCCCAAACTCACTCACCCATGTTTTTATGGACCTTGTTTGTACACTGGTCCGAATCATTTGGTGGAGGGGGATTATGGTGTGGCCTTGTTTTTCAGCGGTTGGGCTTTGCTTGAAGGGAACATTTTGGACAATTTAATTCTCCCAACTTTGTGGGAACAGTTTGGGGATGGCCCCTTCCTGTTCCAACATGACTTCACACCAGTGCACAAACAAAGGTCCATAAAGACATGGATGAGCAAGTTTGGGGTGGAGGAACTTGACTGGCCTGCACAGAGGCCTTACCTCGACCCGATATAACACCTTTGGGATGAATTAGAGTGGAGACTGTGAGCCAGTCCTTCTCATCCAACATCAGTGCCTGACCTTACAAATGTGCTTCTAGGAGAATAGTCAACAACTCCCATAGACACACTCCTAAACCTTGGGATGAATTAGAGTGGAGACTGTGAGCCAGGCCTTCTCGTCCACATCAGTGCCTGAACTCACAAATGCACTTCTGGAAGAATGGTTACACAATCCCATAGACACACTCCTAAACCTTGTGGACAGCCTTCCCAGAAGAGTTGAAGCTGTTATAGCTGCAAAGGTAGGGCCAAATCAATTTTGAACCCTACGGACTAAGACTGGGATGCCATGTGTCTGTCTATCTATCTATCTATCTATCTATCTATCTATCTATCTATCTATCTATCTATCTATCTATCTATCTATCTATCTATCTACAGAAGAGGTAGAGACAGAATTCCTAAAGGGTAAGTTCACCTTTGTTCACTTTTTATTTTTTTTACCAATATAGTACTTTTTTTGCAAAAATATCAATGTTTTCCATTAAATCTACAGACACGTACCTTACTGTCCTCCACCCATGTTTCCAGACATATCCATTTGTAATGCCTAACTTCCTGATCAGACTTTAGGTCATGACACAGGAAGTAGCTGACCAGCTTACCTCATTAGCACACACCCTGATCATCTACCCCCCCTACCTACCGCCCATGTCCAGGTGCATGTTTTTTAAATGAAATGCAATCAATCAGTGATCACCCTTCTCTTCTCACTAAATACACAATCATAGTTCATAGGTGGGAGTGGACAGAAACATTCAGCTGTCAAATCCAGTTCACATCTCTGCATGTTGGGAACTCGCACTTCCACATGCATTTTTGTTTTTGTTTTTTAGCGGGTGGAGGGGGGAGGTGTTTTGGAGCATTTTCACTCATCACACATAGGGCAGCCCTTCCACCTGAATGGGCTGCCCTACACACAGCAATCACCCCAAAGAAGCTTCAGAACTTTTTTTTAAAGCGGAGCTTGGTGCGTTTTTACTGCAATTTTTGGTGTAGCGCATTTCTGAAATGCAAGGAAACGCACAGATGTGAATGGAGCCTCATGCTCTTGTGTTATCGCACCAATTTCACATTCAGGCACCATTCACATCTAGCATAGTGGGAGCACACATTTTGTGACTTGCTTTTCCTGTGACACGTATAGGACAGCTCATTGATTTCAATGGGCTGCACTACATGTGATTAATGGGACATTTTGGCGTTTTGTGGGTTGCACCTTTTTACTGTGCATTTTGCAGCATTTGCCCCTCGTTTTTTCACATGAAATCGAAAATGGCGCCCCCCCCCCAAAAAAAACACATGTGGGAATGCGAGTTGACAGGTGAGTGTTTCTGTACACTCCCTTCTATGTACTTGTATAAAAATGGCCATACACATATGCAATCTGATTGTACATTGTGTATTTAGTGAGAAGGGTGATCACTGACTGATTGCATTTCATTTAAAAAACGTGCACCCAGGAAAGGGTGGGTGAATAATGCAGGGTGCTAATGAGGTCAGCTGGTCAACTCCTTCCTGTGTCATGACCTACAGTCTGATCAGGAAGTTAGACATTACAAATGGATACATCCTGGAAACATGGATGGAGGACAGAAAGGTACGTGTCTGTAGATTTAATGGAAAGCATTGATATTATTGCAAAAAAAGTACATGAATGCTATATTGGTACATAGGGGAGCTGGAATTTAGGAACAAAAAAAGGGAACTTACCCTTTAAGTTAAAACAATGAGAGGTGTGGTGGATCAATCAGCTCAACATACAACATCAATATGGACCTAATAGGGACTATGATGTGTACTTATTTTTATAATATTTTATAATGTCTTAAAATATATTGGGATAAACATGGATTCATTTTCATTATTATTATGATTTTTGGAGATTATTAAAGCAAAATAGAACGACTGGGTTGAAATCATGGATGTTTCACATTGCTGAATTTTGGCTTATGGATTAGTGTTTAATTTATATAAATAGGCTTATTTTTTGTTAGTTAGGTTTGGTAAGAATTGTTTTCTCTCTGAAAATATTTTTTTAGATTACATGACTATTTTGGATACTTAGAAGTGAATTTTCTGTGTGGATCTATCAGTGTAATTTGGTATAGGGGACACACCTGTGTAGTCACACCCTGTTTTAGATATATAGAATGGTTCAATAGTAACAGAATTACAACTGCAGCTGGATGAAGAGCATATGCTTGAAACTGCACAGTCTCGCTATTTTTTGTATGAAGATGCACATTTTAAATAAATGCACTTTATTGCAACAACTCGGAGAACCTGTCCTCATTTTTCACACACACACACACACACATATATATATATATAATGATATTGGGATTGGTTAGCTCAGTGGTAGATGCGTTTATTTAGTGTGTCCACATCAGTCCAAACTTCAATTTTTTTTTTAATCAAAACAAAGTTTTATTAAGCATGGAAAATATATTGACATAAGTGCAACAGGCACTACACACAGGACAATCATGTTGACATACATAGAGATTTGTCAAGTTTCAGTAAGGGTTCCAACACATTGTACATTGTTGAGTGGTATGGTAGTGGAAGCCCACGGGGAGGGGGGGAGCATATGGATAGAAACATGGATCGTACCGGGGGGGGGGGCTGTTTAAGTAGAGTAGGATTCAGTCCTCCATATTGCAGGTAGAGGCGTCTTCCAGCCACCTATCCCAGATTTTGTGCTATTTGTTTGGGCGGCCCCTGTTTAGATATAGTACTTTTTATTTGGGGAGAGTAGTATTGATAGCTCTGATCCATTGTTGTATAGTGGGGTGTGTCTCTCTCATCCATGTCCTGACGATTTGCATTCTGGCTAAGATTAGCGTTTCTTGAAAAGTATTTTTTGCCCTCGGAGAGAGAGAGAGACGCCCCAATATACATTGACAGGAGCACAGGGTCAGTGGAGAGTCCATACAATCATGAAGTAACTGGACGACCTGTGACCAGTATCCCTATATGGACGGGCAGGACCCTAGTAAGTGGTGGAAGGAGCCATTGGGATCTCCACATCTAGGACATGCAGGGTTTTGCCCCGGCCGGTGCCTGGAGAGGCGGTGGGGCGTCAGGTAAGACCTATGGAGGACGTAGAGGTGGATGAGGCGATCAGAGAGCTTAGGGGACACAGATTTACAGGTAGTGAGTGCCTCCTCCAAATCCTCATCTGTCACATTAAGTATTATTCTCCACAATTTTTTTATTGTGCATTAAAAAAAAAAATAGACATGCTATCTTAACCAAAAAGTGCATTCTATGCATCCAAAAATATGTACTTCTGTACTTCTCCTGGGGATCACAGAAGTGCAGTTCATTCTGCATTCCTGTGACGTGTTTTCAGCTAAAGCTTGCTGTCGACTGACATCATTCAGGCAGTCCAGGCACGGGAAAGATCTCGACTTTACAGTCGGGATATACCCAGATGTCTGGACTCGCAGCTGGCTCAGCCTGTCGGTGAGCCGCTGGGAGACTGAACCAGCCGTTCCCTCCCCCTCCACAGCCCAGTGCTCCAGTGAGCGCTGGAGGGCAGAGCAGAGAGCTGGTGACTGGTCACTAACTGTCAGCTCAGTGAAGAATGAGAACTGAGCACCCAGAGGTCTTTGTTTGCTCAGTTTTCAGTCTTAGAAGCAGCAGGGGACAGTTGCAGCATCAGATCGATGCTGCATCCACCTTGGCGAGTATGAATGTTTATTTTTTTTAAAAACACACACTTTTCTTTTAACTCTCCCACAGTTGCATGGCTTCCTGAACAACATTAACACTACGCTAATTTTGTACATGTTGCCTAGAGTTACTCTTTAATCCTTGAGGTTTGTAACCCCTTTCATAAAATGCATAGTATTGGGTAGAGGTTTAAAGGCTAACTAAAGGCAAAACTTTTTACATTTTAGATTACTGATTAGTGAGGAAGGATTATAACCTCCTCCAGTTTTTTTTTTTGCCATCTGTGAGAGGTAATCCCTCCAAAGTGATGGAATATTGGTTGGTCATCAGGGTCACAAGAACTAGTGTTTTGATGTCAACCTAAAATTTAGGATTTTCTTTTACTTTCATACTTTCACTTTTGATGATAACAGTAAACAGGGCAAATTGAGAAGGGTGAATCTCCATAACAGGGGCAAAGACAGCAATTAAAACTGACCAAAAAAATGTTGTCTTTAGTTAAATTTGATATATCAGTTTCTGTCTGTGACCACATTTTCCCTTTGTGCAATTGTGATCTGCCATTTTGATAACCATGGATATGCTTTTTAGTAGACCGTGCTATTTTGATATCTGTAGGTATTATCCCTTACTAGAGCTGGATATGCTCTGTTCCTGTGCAATTTGTGAATCAGAGTATAGACTGCAGTGTTTCTTTGTGGGCGTCAGATTGTTACAATCTTTTTGCCACCCTGGTGAGAGCTTTATTAGACTTTATAGAATTTCTATGATATTAGTGGTATGCATGGTTATATCTTTGATCTTTATATCTTTGACCCATGACACCATTATAATTATCTACCTTAGATTCTGTGACCTTATGGTGTAATCACCACTTTGGAATTGCTAGATGTGGAAATACCATCTTTTCTTCTCATAATACCTGACTGCTGAAGTGATCAGTGTTACCCATCCCTTCTCTTGAATAGGATATTTATGGTATGCATTAAGGAAGCTGGAACGCTCTGTGATTTATATTCTATAAATCATAAAGGTTGCTTATTAATCTTTATGACAGTGATCCTGATGATGTCATCATTTTTATGGACAGGATTGAGTGTGTACATCCCCCGCAATCTAGTGCTCCAATGCTCGCCGGGGAGACGTTGCTCACGGCGTCCTTTCTGGTTGGGTGCCTTGCCAGCCTGCTGTAAGCTCTACTGCATGTCTTTCAATGGATCCTGTCATTTTGATTTTATGATATATTGTTGTTATAACCTATGATTGCTTTTCTATAGATATCGGTACTCTCTATACCTGAGGAAGCAGAATTAAACTGTGAAACATATCGAAAAGAATTTGGGTAGGATTTATGTGATAGACTGTACCACCTTGTCAATAGTATCACCTATAATATATATCTGAGTATTAGGGACCCTTTTTAGTGCATATCTAGTGGCACATATATGTATATATGTACTATCTACTGGCGTCTATGGTAGTACCATTAAAGTCCATACAGGCCTCCACACAAATTCTTTCCATCCTTGGATGTAGGTACTTACAACATATGTTTACAGTAAATGGCACAATTATCTACCTTTAGTTATAAAGATTTTATACAGTGCATACATCACCCAATATTGTTCGTTGTTTTGCCAGAAAGAAATGCTTACTGAAATAAAAAGCCTGAGCAACAGCAGTAACGTCTTTTATTTTTTGGGGGGGAGACCCAATTTAATTAGGAGAAAAGGTCTTCACCTTGCCAAAACTGTTAATGATGCACATTAAAAACATAACCATACTTACAACCACTTAAAAGTCCATTAAAAAGAACCTTTTGGTTGCAAGTGATACTACATTACTCAGCTAATGCTCAAATTTCTACCAATCTGCATTAACAATTCACCCAGAGATTCTCTTCTACGTTCTGGTAAGCTGCCAAACACCTGTGAATCGATGTGTAGCAAATATTCCTGCTGTTTAATTTAACTTTGCACAGAAAGACTGTATTAGTCCTGGTCTCAGTACCTAATCCCAAACCTCTAAAGAGGTTTAAAGCACTCTAGTTTCACCTAATCCTGAAACCCAAGATGGAGTTTTTGGAAAAAATATCACTGGAATGGGCAAATAGGAGTTTACTACCAGGAAAATATTAAAGAACAAAGCCCTATATGTCTTTTGGATTGCAGAATTAAACCCTTTGATGAGGGGGCTAGAGGATTTTGATACAAAGACCGAGTTACCTTTACATGTGATAGTTAAACTTTGTAGATTGTGCAGACAAGTTGAAAAAATAAACTATCCCAGAACTTGCTTTATTTCTATAAGGGATAGTTCAGTTACTATAAGGGGGCTCTTGGCAGACATTATCAACACCCACCAAGTGACCCGAAGTGCCAGATTTGATTTAAAGGGAAACTTTAATGTTTCTTGGTCAGTTTTATTTGATGCTTTTTTTTTTTACGTTTGGAAGTTTATTAACTGATGTTTTATATCTTTTGTAACTATTTATGTAAATAGTTAATTAATAAACACTTATTAGAGGTGTTGATTTACTAAAGGCAAATAAACTGTGCACTTTGAAAAGTGCAGTTGCTCCAGAACTTAGTAAATGAGCACTGCTCAGTTCTGCTGACTTCCATCATCCAATCGGGTGCAAGCAAAAATGCTGTTTTTCCATTTCTTTTGCACATGATTGAGTATTCGTTGCAAAGTGAAGCTCTACCTTGTTTACCAAGCGCTGGAGCAACTACACTTGCAGAGTGCAACTGCACTTTGCAAAGTGCACAGTCTATTTACCTTTAGGTCTCTTTTTAGACAAAGGGAGGTGGGTGTCTGATCTTCAAATGCCACAAAGAGATGCTGCAATCAAAGCCTTAAGGAGCTCTAGCTGCTGACTTCATGTGTTAGATATGAACTGTTCTTATGCAATATTTCATAATTACCTGAATAAAAATAAATTATAACTTATTTCAATTATTTTTTTTATTGCTATATATTCATAAATACAATACATGAACAAACTTGTGTTTTCCATGAAAAACTAAATGGGGAAAATGTCAGCTCTGCTGGAATATAACTAGACACATACCCTAATTAATGAATTTACTGTTTGCATAAAAATACAACAAAAGCTTAATAACAATAATTTCTAATGATTAAGTCAGTATCTGGAGCCAGGGGTGCCATTTAGTTAGAAAGCTCATGCAGTTGCAGTCTGATGTTGTTTCAATTAGCCTAGGAAGAACATTGTTGTAATCTTCCTGTTTGCATGCTTATGCATGTCCTTGTAGGTTCATATGAAAATGTATTTAATCAGTGTATGCAACACATTTTGTTTTTTTTTAAGTTTTTCATAAATGTAGAAAATCTTTATAAGATTTGAATGCACAGAGAGTCTCCTGACTCTTTTGGGTTGCCAGAAAAAGAAATTCAAATATACATTTGAGCTAAACCTAATATTTTGCATGGACCAGCTCATAAGCACGTACCGTAGACTGATATTAAACTCATTCTTGGTCAGCAAGGCTGTTCTTCAAAAGGACAGACCAAAAGTAAGCTACTGAAAGCAGGAAGGGGTGGAACTTATCATGCTTTCAGGAATTGAATTTGCTATTTGCATATTTGCATATTAGACCCTTAGGAAGATGTACAAGATATCTGTCCTGATTTGTAGGGTCCTAGTGTCTGCTATGTACAGTATGGCCATCTGTGGTTTAGTAGGATTAAAGGTCAAAGTGAGCACATGTTTACTTTAACTATGAAGGAAAAAAAAAGAATTTTAAATGTATATTATACCAAGACTTTTAGGATAAAATACTAGTAAGGAACATCAGAAATGCTGATAAATGTAATACCACATGTTGACATGGCCAGTGACAAAGTTCACTCTGGGATTTTCAGGGTTGTGTACAGATTTTTTTTATAAGACCAGCAAGGTGCCAGATGATAAGTTGAGTGCAGCAGATCGTTTTCTTTGAAACATTGACATGTCCTAAAGAAATGAAAGCAATTTCTTCTTAAAACTACACAGAAACAGAATTGAAAAATGCCACTTGGAAAGTATTTCAGAATCTGTCATATTGGGGAAGAAGAAGATGAAGAGAGATTGTGTGTTCTATTGATGTACAGCAACTGCAATGCATTTGTGGTCTAGTACAGCAAAACAGATTGGATCATTATTCATAATCCTTTCACAATTTGACTGTGAGCAGACAAAGCCAGTAATACTGCCTGAAAGCTGGTTTTAGTTTTGACAATGTCAGCATTTCTTTAAGGGGTTATGTTGGTCTCCCATTAATTTCTGTGATAACATGCAAACAAAAAAAGTATCCTGTGCATTCTGAAGACTACACATCGTCCTTATCATATAGTGAGTATATCTCATATTATCAACAGTGCTAATTGATTTGATATTTCTAGATACAGTAAAAATATTGAATTATTTAATTGATCAGCTCTTCCTGATTTAGACACGTATAACACCAATACCTGTTTGAAGCCCTCAGACCTTTCCAACTACCATCCCTCTGTTTTTTTTCTAATAAATCATCCTCAGTAAGGATCGTGCCCCAGTTACTCTGATGAAACAATCCTTATCAAAGATTCCAATAACAAATCTGTAAACTGTCCACTATTCTGCTTTCGTTATTCTTATCTAGGTGCATCATTTGACACTGCGGAGGATTGTTTACTACTCAAGACATTCTTCTCTTTAGTTATTAGGGCTTAGGCTAGGTTCACATCGCAGTACAGAATGGCTCACAGCAGGGGTCCAGTGCGTCCCTGTTCACCGTTTCAGGACTGATCAGGTCCGTTTCAGGTCTCGATCTCGGCTGAATTTGGACCTGAAACGGACCAGAATCTTATCTTCCTTAATGAGTTTTTTTAGTCTCTCATTCGCAAATGACTTCCTCTTGCCTTTGCTCTACTAAAATATAAAGGCACAGTTCACCCACTGAAATCAGCAAATGCAAAAACAAAAATAAAAAAAATAGCATTTATAAATTTTTTGCATTTAGTCCTGCAGTGCCATGCCTCAGTGCATCATGGGTTCAATGCACAGACTTTTGCATTGTTTAGCCACAGGTTTGTACAGACATATGGACCTTCTGTTATGTTATGAGGCTGGAGAAAGTGCTAAATAGACTACGACTGTGGAGCTCAGACACCTATAGGATCTGGATGGGATTGCAACACAGTTCACACTGGATCACATTTCAAACACTTTACTTACATCAATTTAATCACTCACAAATGTAATTGTTACATCATCTTCAGCAGTTAATGTAAGTATAATAAACTATAATGATACATCCTAAAAAAAATGTGTATTCCAAACCCACCTACTTTAGCCACATTCTCTTAAATTGGAACTATCGTTACCATCTTGACCCAGAATTGGGATATATACCTTGTCCTAAACAGGGGCTACTATGTAAATTTAGTTTTTGGCTGGGCTGTAGTTATCTCACATTGATTGTATAGTTTTTCACCTGGTTTTTCCTTAAGCTTGAGCTGTCTTGTGACTTTTCACTCTCGAAAGTAAAAGTTACTGGTAACATTGATCATAGTATGAGATTTAACAAACAAAAGTAAGTTATGAATATTTATATTTCCCTCAGCCAATCCAGTAGGAGGTTTATGCCACTGGTGCATGCTGGGGGGATGATATCCATATTTGGGACAGACCATGTGCTCTTTCTCTCTTGCCTCAGGCTGAGGCCTAAGGGGGTGCTGCTGGACGGGGCTCTGTTGTTAGGCCCAATAGCCTGTTTAGGGCCTAATGTGTGCTGAAGTGGTCCTGAAGCTGCCCTGTCTGGTCTGGAGGAAGCTATGCCAATAAGAAGACCCAGAGGGGATCCCTTGCTGGAGAGAGCCAAGAAGAAGATCTCTAAGAAGGGCCTGGTGACTCATTGGGAGGATGCACTGAAATTTGGGAACATGCTTACAGTGTTGCCAGGTCATCCTAACGGTTCTCACATTGTGAAGCTGGACATTGATCTAGATCTGGAGAGTCTGCAAGTGATCTGCTACGGTATCTCTGACCCCTAACCCTCACCTCCTTAACCTTTCTACAATAAAACTTTAAAAAGACAAAAACGACTGGTGGCCACTATTCTTTCTCGGCCCCCCCATTTTAGCCATGGACTCAGCCCTGGGGTTTAATGCTAGCCCGCTCCTCCTGCTGTGGGGGCACTTAACAGGAGGGAGGGTCCAGGAGCGCAGAAGAGGCACCCGAGAGGAGGAGGATATGGGCTGCTCTGTGCAAATCCACTGCAGAAGAGGTAAGTATGACATGTTTGTTATTTTCATTGAAAAAAAAAATGAGACTTTACAATCACTTTTTAATTTCTTATGCAGTGATCAGCATTTCAATATCACAAAAATCGAAACGTCTCTAAGGGAGACATTTTCCTTCAGAAGGTATGAGCAGTGTGACCTGCTGGCTATGGATATGGAGACAAGTTTTGCTGTAAACTGAAAAACCTTGAAGAATATATATAGTTAAATATTTTTTTAGTTTTGGATAGAAGGAGTAGAGTAATGCCACGTACACACGAGCGGATTTTCCGTCGGAAAAAACTTGGATGGTTTTTCCGACGGAATTCCGCTCAAGCGTGCCTTGCATAGACACGGTCACACAAAAGTTTGCTGAACTTTCGATCGTCAAGAACGCGGTGACATACAACACTGCGACGAGCCGAGAAAATGAAGTTCAATGCTTCCGAGCATGTGTCTAATTGTTTCTGAGCATGCGTAGGAATTTTGGGCGTCAAAATTTGTACAGATGATCGCATTTTCGGATAGGTACTTTTTCTGACCAAAAAATTGAGAATCTGCTCTCAATCTTTTGCTGGCGGGAATTCCGCCAGCAAAAGTCTGATGGAGCATACACACGGTCGCATTTTCCGACCAAAAGCTCTCATCGGTCTTTAGCTGGCTGAATTTCCTAATGCCGTCTGTACGCGGCATTAGGAAACCTGTCGGTTTTTTCCAGCTGAGGAGATATGCCCTCTATGGTTGTACTGGAGACCATTGTCATCAGAACAGAACATGAAGGAAAATACATTTTAAGTTGTGTGAGCAATCTTCCAAAGAGGACACTTGTTCTTAACAGCTTCAGATCCGGGCCATTGCCAAATGACGGCAACAGCGCGGATCTAAATTGCCGGGACGACGTCTATTGACGTCGTCCCGTGCACTAGGCGGGCGCGCTCGGTGATCAGCGAGTCTATTATACTCGCCTGATCACAGATCAGAGTAAGGGGTCGGTCCCGACCCCTTACCACATGATCAGCTGTCAGCCAATGACAGCTGATCATGTGATGTAAACAGAGCCGGTAATCGGCTATTTTTCCTCCTCGCGCTCACAGCGTGAGGAGGAAAAAAAAAACCCGATCACCGGCGGCCGTGATCGGGACATCAGTCCCGATCACGGCGATCTTCTGACACAAAGCAATAGGCAGCAGTGCTGCCTACCAGTGCCCACCAGCGTCACCCATCAGTGCCCACAGTGCCATCAATCAGTGCCACCCATCAGTGCCACCCATCAGCACCCACATCAGTGCCACCCATCAGCACCCACATCAGTGCAACCTATCAGTGCCCATCAGTGTCACCTACCAGTGCCCATCAGTGCCGCCCATCACTGCTCATCAGTGCCGCCCATCAGTGCCCCCCATCAGTGGTACCTATCAGTGCCCATCCGTGCCACCTATGCGTGCCATCCATCCATGCCACCCATCCGTGCCGCCCATCCGTGCCGCCCATCCGTGGCCATCTGTGCCGCCTTATCTGTCCCCATCAGTGCCGCCTTAACTGTGCCTATCAGTGCCACCTTAACTGTGCCTATCAGTGCCGCCTTAACTGTGCCTATCAGTGCCGCCTTATCTGTGCCTATCCACGCCCATCAGTGCAGCCTATCAGTGCCCACCAGTGCCGCCTCATCAGCGCATATCAATGAAGGAGAAAAATTACCTGTCTGCAAAATTTTATAACAAACTATTAAACATGATTTTTTTTTTTTTTTTTTTATTTCCATCTTTTTTTGTTTGTTTAGCAAAAAATAAAAACCCCAGCTGTGATTAAATACCACCAAAAGAAAGCTCTATTTGTGGGAAAAAAATGATAAAAATTTCATTTGGGTACAGCGTTGTATGACCGCGCAATTGTCATTCAAAGTGCGACAGCGCTGAAAGCTCAAAATTGGTCTGGGCAGGAGGGGGGTTTAAGTGCCCAGTAAGCAAGTGGTTAAAGAAGCTGCCGAGGATTTAGTTTTGGATACATTTTCTCTATATTTCTATTGCGCCTACAGTACAGGAAATGAAAGAAATTCTCCCCAATAGGACACAATGGACGAAACAAAAGTCTGACAGGGTTTTTAGTATGCCATACTCTATCCAATATGAAAAAAGGTATGGCTTTTTATATAGTTTAGGCTAACCATAAATGTTTCAATCTACTTTATCAATCTCTATATGCCAACAATTATACAGTGTAAACACCTGCCTTAACGGAAACAAATAAATGAAATGTTTAGAGAGGCCACCACGTTACATAGTCTCTCTATAAAGCAAATTGTAAAGTTTACAGCTACCTTTGGATACAATGACAATAAGAACATCAGTATGACAACACAATAGCCACTGGACAGGGGGGAGATTTACTAAAACTGGTGCACACAGAATCTGATGCAGCTGTGCATAGTAACCAACTTCGGCTTGTTCAATTAAGCTTTGACAATAAAACCTGGAAGCTGATGGTTATTTTGCACAGCTGCACAAGATTTTGTGTGCACCAGTTTTAGTAAATCTTCCCCAATATGTCTACCAACAAGTTTAACATAATAAGGTCAGCAATAGTACTATTATCTCCATCTCTATTTTACCTAAAGGGCCAGAAGCAGGGTACCGCATTTAAAGTATTATCAAATGTCGAGTAATGCCGCGTACACGCGGTCGGACTTTTCGTCTACAAAAGTCCAACGGACGCCGACGGACTAAAGCTGGCTGGTAATCCGATCGTGTGTGGGCTTCTCCGGACTTTCAGCAGACGTTTTCAGCCTCAAATCCGACGGACTTTAGATTTGAAACATGCTTCAAATCTTTACGTCGTAACTACGACGGACCCCGAAATCCGCTCGTCTGTGTGCTAGTCCGACGGACAAAAACCCATGCTAGGGCAGCTATTGGCTACTGGCTATGAACTTCCTTATTTTAGTCCGGTGTACGTCATCACGTACGAATCCGTCGGACTTTTGTGTGGTCGTGTGTAGGCAAGTCCGTTCGTTAGAAAGTCTGCTGCAAGTCCGCCGAAAGTCCGCCGGAAGTCTGTCGGACAGGCTGTCGGACTTTTGTAGACGAAAAGTCCGACCGTGTGTACGCGGCATAATAGTTTCAAAGGAGGCATATACACAAGTGCAGAGCTACAACTTGGAGGCTTGTCCAATTTTCACTTAGTACACACTTGCTATAATATATCTTAACCTTCTACCTCTCATAATTTTATACATGAATTCTGCTCTAGAATAAGTTGTTAAAAAAGCAAATTGTTCTTTAAAAACACTGAAAAGAGTGTAGAATATTAATCTGTGTCAGCTGAACACATATGAAAACACAGGCGCTAGGCATGAGCAAGTGAATAAGCCATTGTTATCATGATACTTTTTGTTTTTCCAGTTAAGTAAACCGATTTCCCCTCATTTTGCAGTTTAGGGTGTTGCTTCCTCTTGTATTTATCTCAATGTAGACTTTTATTGTCCATGTTTTCATTTGGCAAATGCACTTCCTTACAGCAGTTCCATGTATTGCAGCAGCATGATACACAATGCTACTCAGAGCGACTAATGGAATTCATTCATCTTGCCGCTTGAGCAAGTGAGAATCCGTGCCACTGCTGGCTATATTCCCTTTTAATGGATTCAGCTTGTTAAGTATCAGTTCAGTGATTGTGAAACAATTTAGGAGATCCTTGTCTGATCCAGTGTTTGTAGTTATAATGCGGTGTAGACTTCATATGAAAAGCTTTAAGGGAAAATATCACATATTCTTTGCAATATCATAGACAGAAAGAATGTGTAAAACAAATGAATGGCACGCATGAGATATTTATGGATAAGTATCACAGAGCCAAATATAATAACATTTTAGTCTTTGCAGACCTATACAGTTTCACAACTCCATTTAAAGCAATGCAAGGCTGTGACTTTGATCTGTGAACTGTTCACAGCTGACGTAGGTTCTTTTGTAAGTTCATGTTACTTAGCCTCTGCCAAGGCATCTCTAATAGCACAGTATTGAGCAATGGCAAAAGAGAATGCATTTATTTTTATAGTTCACAAACTTTATTTTTAATGGCAGCTCCACCCATCATCTATATTTCAATTTTGCAAAGTTGCTGGCAACTCCAATGACCATCATGTAGCCCTAGAATTGGGGAACTTCCCAGCAAAAAAATATTCCCATGGCATGGCTTTTTGAAGGGAAGCAGAAACAAACTACAGCAAAAAAATGTTGTCATTCTAGTTACTAACAGATAAATAAAACTCACCAATGTCCACTCTCATAGGGCGTACACACGGTCGGACTTTGTTCGGACATTCCGACAACAAAATCCTAGGATTTTTTCCGACGGATGTTGGCTCAAAATTTTTTTGTCTACACACGGTCGCACAAAGTTGTCGGAATTTCCGATCGCCAACCACGCGGTCACGTACACCACGTACGACGAGACTAGAAAAGTTTGGTGAGAGACGATTCGCGCTTTTTCAGACTCGTGGCTTTCAGATCGTTTTCTGCCGTTCAGTTTGTGCTTGTGGGTTTGTATCTGCTCTTCAGTGCGTGCAAGCAAGTTCCGCGTGACTTTAAGTAGTCATTGTATTCTTGTTCGTTCGTTACTGGTTTTCAGGTCGCTCTTCACAGGCCTTGCTGTTCTTCAGTGCGTTCTGTTGCTTCGTTCTGAGCAGCCGACCATTTTCTAGCCATGTTTCGTATGCGTACTCCTCGTAGAGTTCGTGCTGTGCGGGGGCTTGGTGTTGGGGTCCTGACCTTGACACAAGTCCAGTCCATGAACAGGGTGGGGAGGAGTTCATGGACCAAGAATTGGTTGCTTCAGCGTGACCAGTTCTCTCATATGCCTTTGCTCCGTGAGATCCGTGAGAATAATCCTGATGATTTCAGGAACTTTCTCAGGATGACGGACCCCGTGTTTCACTGTTTGTTGGCTTCGCTGACCCCCTATATCAGCAGGCAGGATACCTGCATGAGGCAAGCCATCACTCCGGAGCAGAGGTTGGTCGCTACCCTGCGGTATTTGGCGACAGGGAGAAGCCTGCAGGACTTGAAGTTCTCGACAGGCATCTCCCCCCAGGCTCTGGGGATCATCATCCCAGAGACCTGTTCTGCCATCATCCAGGTCCTGCAGAAGGAGTATATGAAGGTAAGATTTTTATCCTTTTATATCACATTTTATTGTATTTAATGTTTGCTAATATATTGTATTTCTTTCCTCATTCCCTAATTACCATGATTGTAATATGCTGTGAATGTCCCCTTTGTTCTCATGCATGCTGGATTTTTATGTAATTATTATTTTAGGTCCTTCATACATATTTGCCCTTCAATAACCTCCCCAGCATGGTGTCTCCTGGCCTATATTCACCTCATGTAGTCACTTAACAATGTATTTTATCAGCTCTGTAGTAGTGCTTTACCCCAAACACCCCCTAAAATGTTTGGAAATGTTATTTTTGATTTAAATTCTGGCAGAGTGCCAGAGCCTTTTTTTTTGTTGGTGTCCCCAAAAAATTTTTTGTAACCCTCCCTCCCCCAACTGCTAAGTCAGCTGATCCCAATTCTCTATGTATCCTCAATCATCTATCTGCTGACTTTGCCAAACCCATACACACTATACCCACCTCTTTACTGGTCAGATTTATGGATGAATTGCCCAAAGCATGTAGTGCAAGGGCCTGCCTGTATACTTTTAAATGGTACTGTTTAAAGTTTTTGTATCCTATTATTATCTTGACAGGTAATAGCAAAATGTCCAAATGTCCTCAAATGTGTACAATGTGTATTCATATCTTTGTATTATGACACTTCTTACCTATCCAGTGGGCTGCCAATAGTGTAACTAAGGAGGGTCTGTTCCAAGTAATACCCATTATTTAGGCATTCATCTCTCAATGAAGTGAAGAGGGTTACCTGTCCAAGATTTCCACACACCCCCTATAATGTTAGAAATGGCCCATGAGAGGGGGGGAGGGGGAATATGATAGGTGTACCTTATACTTTGGCCTTGTTAAATTCCCCTTACTAAATGCTATCTGGAGGTTGCCCCATAATGTTTGTGTCTAATCTGCTTGCCATGTTTCTGTGAAAAAATAGTAATGTTTATTGTTTTTTCCTCAACAGTTTCCTTCCACGCCACAGGAATGGCAGACTGTGGCCTCCCACTTTGCCCAGCGGTGGGACTTTCCTAACTGCGGAGGGGCAATTGATGGGAAACACGTCCACATCGTCCCACCACCCAACTCGGGGTCGTACTATTATAATTACAAGGGGTTCAATAGTATAGTGATGTTGGCGGTGGTGTCGGCTAATTACGACTTCTTGTATGTGGACGTGGGGAAGAATGGCCGGATGTCCGATGGTGGAGTCATCACCCAGATGGAGTTCTACAGGCGTCTCCAGAATGGCAGCTTGGACTTGCCAGCTCCAGAGGACAATGTTGAAGGACTCCCATTTGTGTTTGTTGCTGATGAAGCGTTTGCGCTGGGGGACCACCTGATGCGGCCATTCCCAATGAGGACCCTCACCCCGGAACAGAGGGTTTTTAATTACCGGCTGGCCAGAGCCCGAAGAGTGGTGGAGAACACATTTGGAATCCTGGCCAGCCGGTTCCGCCTATTTATGACACCCATCCATATGGCGGAGTATAAACTGAACCATATTATACTTGCGTGCTGTGTTCTCCATAACTTTTTAAGGAAACATTCGGCCAACTATGCTGGCTCAGTTGGGCCTGAGGCCGGAATCATACATCAAACCACACTGACGGCGCTTGAAAGTGGCCGTCCTGGCTTGCCCTCCCTGAGTGCCCGTGATGTCCGGTTACGCTACCTGGAGTTCTTTGCGGGTAGGGGGGCTATCAATATGCCAGACAATCTGTAAAGCCTTTTTATACTAAAAAAAAAATTCTTTGTGGACATTTACTGCTTGTGTTTGTTTTAGCTGACCCTGACAGAAATGTTTTGAGTGCAGAAAATGGCGTGATTGTGTAACCTTATACAAAGCACTGTTGGCTGTTATTTACTAAATGCAAAAACACATTTCGCTACAAGTGCACTTGCAACTGCACTGAAACTGCACTTGTAGTGCAAAGTGGAATTGCCCTTAGGAAATAACCCCCATTTTCTCATAAAACAACAATTATATCAACCCCAAAAGTGTTGTAGCGTTGAGACAATAATCCACACATTCTTGATTAACAATCTTTTTAATACCTGCACAATCACATGTGCATTTACCAAAGGTTTTTCAAACAAACCAACATGTTTGTTGTATAACAATTTTTGTGGTGGCATTATCCAAAATCAAAATGTCCATTTTATAGAAAACAGGCCTGTGTAAAACCAACAAGAAAAGACACAAATCTTGAACTTACAAACGTCACATTTGGTCGAATTTGAAGGCAATATCAGACATGAGTATTTAGGAACTGTGTTTGATATTGCGTTCAGATGGGGGGAAATCACCCCTGGAAAAGCCAAATTTGGAAGATGCACACAAATTTCCCAATGTCAACATGTGCTAGCTGCCATCACGGGGGATCAAGGGATGTGTTTTGGGGGAGAAACCCCTTCCTCACCGCTACTTTATTATTGAGGAAGGGGTTGCACCCCCAAAACGCGTCCATTGATCTCCCGTGATGGCAGATAGCACATGTTGACACACTGTGTGCATCCTCCAAATTTGGCTTTGGGAAAAATCACAAAAACATTTAGCACATTGTAGCACACAAAAGAAGAAAGTGATTTGGAGGGGTTTTAAACTCGCCCCAAAACATCAATGATGTTTTTATATTTTGGAATAACATCATTGATGTTTTGCTTGATGATTTCCAAT
Source organism: Aquarana catesbeiana (assembly GCF_042186555.1). Lineage (NCBI taxonomy): Eukaryota > Metazoa > Chordata > Amphibia > Anura > Ranidae > Aquarana > Aquarana catesbeiana. The sequence goes on from NC_133324.1 coordinate 275,025,308, forward strand.
TGTAAATTACACCCCATGATCTCCCCGATCAGGATCTGGGCACTTTCGGATGTGAAAGGATCTGGATCCACCAACATCACGATCACCTAAAAAGAGAGGAACCCCAAAATAAATTTGGTTTAAAAAAAATGCCGCCATCCATCTCTTATCTGAGCCTGTGGTTGCAGACACTCACCTGTTGTAGTGACTAGTTCCACCACGTCTTCATCCTCCTGCTCAGCTTGTGTTGGGGGGATTTCCCCTTCTTCCAGGGGGGGGGGCTCTGGTCTCCTCAGATGAGGCGTGTCCTCCGAGTCTTTTATCCCCTATGTAAAACAAAAATGGTATACTTAGCACACAGATATTTAATGTCAGAACTATAAATAGGAAACATTGCTTGGAAGTGAGGTACAATTGTCTATTTTAGCAGAGTTCCAAGATGTAGCTTTTTTAGTGTCCTTTGTCAACCTGCAATACTTTACCTGTTTTGTACAAGCTTCACAGATGGAGACCCCCTATAGTATACACTGGAGCACCTGTGTGGCCCCCCTAATAAAAATGGTGTTCTTTTGTCCCACACTAGTGCTCCAGTGTCCAGATGTGAAAACAGCTGCTCAGTGTCCTCTCCTTACACAGAATCTAGTTTGCATTTCATTCTAGTAACAAAGCCATCTACACAACCCAATTCTTTGAAGACAAGTATAGGGCGTCAAAATGGTGGCTAAATGCATATGGGCTAAACAATGGTATTTTATAGTTGGAACGAAAAATGTTTGATCCGAACGAATAATGTGCCCATGAACATGAAAGTTGCCATTTTAAACTGTAAAACAGTTCCTAAAAGCACATGGAGCAGCACGAACGTAATAAACACAAAAAGAATAGGAACACAGCACAACTACTTACTTTTTTGCAGCACTCTCCGGATCTTTATGTACTGCTCATGTTCTCGTAATTTCAGGTCCGACCACCGCTTCCTGAGCTGATCTTTCGATCGTCGTACCCCGAAATTCCGGTGCAGACTCCTGACCACTTTAGCCATGATCTTGGCCTTTCTGATATTGGGGTTGGGGTAAGGCCCATACTTTCCATCATAGTCGGCCTTCTTCAGGATGTCCACCATCTCCAACATCTCCCCAAAGGACATATTTGAGTCCTTAAATCTCCTTCTGGATTGGGACGTTTCAGGCTCCGGCCTCACCTCCTCCTCCTCCTCCTCGTTGCTACAATTAGCACGCACCTGCTGTCTATCCGCCATGTGCTCTTCCCCCACTGCGCCGAACGAAAAGGGGCGGGGAATAGACTAGAAAAAACGTCAGGGGCGGGCGGAGTTATACGCATGCGCAGTGTGTATAAAGCGTAACACACGTGCGTATTACGTATGATCTGTGAGCGGAGGAAGGAGTATCGGAGACGCCGATCGTGATAACGAAGGTAAGATCTAAACTTGCGCCTATACTGCTTCGAAATGGAAGCCTATATTGTAACAAGATTAGGGGAGTTTTGCCTGACATTAGGGTTTGTCTTGTGTTGTGTCTTGCAGAGAAAATGGATGGGTTCAACGACCACAATTTCCTGCCCCTGTTCATAGACAAGTACAGGGAGCTGCCCTGTCTGTGGCAAGTGAGACACCCCCACTATAATCACAAACAAAAGAGGCAGGCAGCGCTGGAGAAACTGCTGGAGTTGGTGAAGCCGGTGGTCCCCACAGCAACCATCCCTTATTTAAAAGCCAAAATTGGTGGCCTGAGGAGCACTTATCTTAGGGAGCGCAAGAAGGTCACAGATTCCCAGAGATCCGGAGCTGCAGCAGATGACGTTTATGTCCCCAGACTGTGGTACTATGAGAGACTGCGATTTCTGTCAGACCACACTGAAGTCAGGGAATCCCTCTCCACTCTTCCTTCCACTCTTCCTTCCACCCCAGCTGAGGCTTCTGATGTTCAACCTGGGCCTTCCAGCCAGGAAGAAGTGGAGGAGCCCAGCTGGAGTCAGGTATAGCATTCTTCTACAGATTTCTGGTCAATAAATAAATGATGTTTACTAGATGTTATTATTGATCACTAATTGCTGATTAAAAAAAGTGTTTTACATATCAATAGACAGTAGTGGGCACCCAAAATTGGGACAAGAATGAAAAATGCTGGGCTCAGAAGGATAGTCTGTTATATTTGTTAACATTCAATTTGCAGCAGTCAGGAGGTGAAAATTGTGTGTGATTGATTGAAAAAATACTAAAACTATGTCCCTTTTTCATACACAGGAAGACCTCAGCCAGGAGGAGGTTGTGGAATGTGGCAGTCAGGAGGAGGTTGTGGAATGTGGCAGTCAGGAGGAGGCGGGGGTTAGTGGCAGCCAGGAGGAGGCGGGGCTAAGTGTCAGCCAAGAGAAGCCTGGGACCAGTCGCAGCCTGACTGAGTCTCAGGTCCCTCCCCTCCGCCTGCCATATAAACGAGCCAGGAAGGCCACTCCGAGTCCCGTGCAGGATTCAGCGTTCAGGCTGATCCAGGAGGCTTCTGCGTCCCTCAGAGCCTTACCCACTCCTGAAGAGGCCTTTGCCTTCATGGCTGCCATCAAATTGCAAGGCATGCAGGAGGGTCAACGCAGGCTCTGTCAGGACCTGCTTTATAAAGTCCTACGTAAGGGGGTGAGTGGGGAACTAACACCCAAGACCGACGTGGTTGAGTTGGACCATCCTCCTCCTCCTCCTCCTCCTGCTGCCACAACTCCACCACCACAGCCACCGCGTGGAAGGAGGCGTGGAAAGAAGACCAGAGAGTGATGACCCTGGGTTCAGTCTGGTCTGACAGAAGATGCAGTCTCTTGTATGACCACAGCCTGGGGACACAGATGTCATCTGCTGCTTTCCGGATCTCTGGGACTTCTGGACCAGACTGCCCTCCCTTAGATAGGACTCCTCAGGCCACCAATTTGGCTTTCAAATTATTGATGTGTGCCCTGGGGGTCCAAGGCTTCGCCCACTTCTGCAGTTTCTCCAGCGTTGCCTCCCTCTTTGTTTAGTTGTGACCCCTTGATAAAATTTTTTAGGTAAATTATACTCTCCTGTGTGTGTTTTCATCCAAAAAGGACAGTTTGTTGGTGAGGATTCAGGTACATTTCTAACATAAAATGTGAAATTAACAAGGGACAACAACACCAAACAATCTCCTACAGATTAAATAGAACAACATATCAATGGCGTTGCGGGAACTTGTCACAAAAAACACACACAAACATTTTCGGGAGTGCAAATCAAAATCGCAAAAAAAAATAAAAATAAAATACAAACACAAAAAAAGAATCTACATTAAAGCCAAAAAATATATAAAAAATATACAAAAATATGTTGTCAGATGTGAGAAATCAAAATATATTGAGGGAATCACGATAAATAGTAACAAAATAAGTTTGTGAGAAGTGTGTGTGAATATGAGCAGCAAAAATACTTAATTCTTGTCACATTATAAAGAAGAAGAGAGTGCGCTGTATTAAACCATTTTTAACATTGCAGCATGACGACAGTGCTGTATCCATTGCGAACGCTAAGTTTACCAGAACGAGCTGTTCCGTCTTGGAATTTCTTCTGAGCATGCGTGGCACTTTGTGCATCGGAACAGGCCACACACGGTCGGAATTGACGCGATCGGATTTTGTTGTCGGAAAATTTTATCTCCTGCTGTCCAACTTTGTATGTTGGAAAATCCGATGGAAAATGTCTGATGGAGCCCACACACGGTCGGAATTTCCGAAAACACGCTCCGATCGGACATTTTCCATCGGAAAATCCGACCGTGTGTACGGGGCATCAGGCTGAGTTCACACCTAAACCGGCCGCGGATCGCACAGCAACGCTGTCCATCCCTGTTCTCCATTTCAGGGACGAATAAGGGCAGAATCTTTGCCTGAATTTGGCCCTGAAATGGAGGCAAAGGCGCACAGCGTTTCTGTGCAGTGCGCTCCACAGCCGCCCCGGAGACATGTGAACCGGCTCCATAGAGAGGCAGTCATATTCTCCTGCTATGCAAATTGGATGCAAGGAAAACTGCATCTAATTTGAATAGGTGTGAACCCATCCTAATGGAGATATCATTCATATAATTCAAATACATCATTCACTAGTATATTTAAACCTGTTTTATCAACTTCATTACTGGTTAACTATCAGAAAATATATGTAAGTTTTTTTTTTTTTGAAAAATTTTTTGTTGAGGTTTACATAGTATAAACAGGTACAGCGCAGTAGTATCAAAGCAGGTTAGCTCATACACATACAAATAAATGCATATGTCTCAATATAGATAAGGTGGTAACTTTTTCTTAGGGAATAATAGCTGACCAGCATTTTACAAAATATGATGGGTATATGTGCCTTTATAACCTCAGGAGTGGAAGCAAAGTATAGACAACAATTTCCTATAATGATGCATTATGTTCAAACAGTAACAATGTAGGCTGTGTGAGTAACCAGTGTCAGGGATACGGGGGAAGTCAAGGAGCTGTAATGACTTTGTGTAGAATTATGGTGGTTGGAAGCTGGGGGGGTCCGTCTGAGTAGGATTTTTAATTTTAAGGTTACCCAGAGAGTTTGAAATATCTCTTTTCAGGTACCAGTCAGTGTATCGGAATGGGCGCATGACGTCTTGTAGAGCTGTCTGTATTAACGTGGCTTCTATATATTTACGCCATCTCATGAAGAAGCGCGAAGTAGAGCGAAAGTTCAGTGAAATGGTGTCGAGCCGTTCCATGTAAAAAAGTGACATCATAGCTTTTTTACTTCGGGTAGGGCAGGTGGAGTCGTTGAAATCCAGTGTTTCATTATCGTTCTGCGGGCTACTAGAAGGAGTAGATGTGCCCACTGGGGAATATTCATAGGTCCTCTGGTTGTTGGGGGAGATGTTTGGGATGTGTATCCAAATAGGCATAATAGTTGATCCTTTGGGATATGTGCTTTACTGATTTTGCCAATGTGATCCAAGACAGAATTCCAAAATGTAGTTATGGCTGTGCAGTCCCAAAGACGGTGCAATAAGGTGGGGCGTGGTTCCGAGCACCAAGGGCATTTCATTTGACTTGGATTGTCTTTGGTGAAGTAGAAAGGGTAGTATGCTCTGTGTATAATCTTGAATTGGGTTTCCCGCCACATTTCAGATATCGTAAGTTTGCAGACTTGTCTGTATCCTTCAAGTATTTTTTCTGACAGTTCATCATCTCCTAAGATAACAGACCATTTATGAAATGGTTTGAGGTGGTATTTTGCAGATTGATGTTGGATGAGGTAGGAGTAGAGATTGGTGATGGAATATTCATTTTGCTGTAATACTGTGTCTATGAAGGATTTCTGGAAGGGATCAGATTTGGGCCCATAGCAAGACTTCAAATAATCGATCAATTGATAGTAGAAGAATATGTGTTTTGATGGTAAGGAAAATTCGCTTGCTAGTGATCGGAAAGGTTTGAAGTGTCCCGAGGTGCCTTGGTATATGGAGACTACTTTCGTGAGGCCATTGGAACCCCATTCGTCAAATGCTTTGTGCATCGTGGATGGGAGAAACATAGGGTTTCCTTGAATGGGTAAATGTCTTGAAATATTTGAAGGAAGCCCCAATAATTTTCGTACTTCTCTCCAGGCAATTATAGTATCTCTGATAAGTGTATTTGACTTGAGGTGAGGTGGTAGAGCGTTGAGATTAGAGTGGAGGATAGCTGATAGCGTGTGAGGTGAGGTCATTGCACCTTCAAGAAGAGTATTGCAATATTTGGACTTTCCGTTCAGCCAATCTAAACCTTGCCTAAGCAAACAAGAAAGATTATAAAAACGTAAATTGGGTAGACCTGCCCCACCCTTGGACTTCGGGAGGCATAGTTTTTGCAGCGCAATACGTGTTTTTTTGCGAGACCAAATAAAAGTTGTTAATGCTTTATGTATTTTCTGTACATCTAAGTGTTTTAATAATAAAGGTATGGTTTGCATTGGGTAGAGCAAGCGCGCAAACGACACCATTTTGAATAAGTGGCATCTCCCAAAGAGCGAGAGGGGGAGGGCCGCCCAAGCTTCCAACTCCTGCACAATCTTAGTTATTAAAGGTGGGTAGTTAAGTACATAGAGAGAAGAGGGTTCACGTCCTATGTGTATGCCTAGATAAGTGATATATCGGGTTGCCACCGTGAATGGTGATAGATGTTTCCACTTAGTTGATAATCGTGGTTGTAGTGGTAAGATTTCGCTTTTGTCGAAGTTTATTCGAAAGCCCGAGCTCAGTCGAAAAGCCGCAAAGAGTTCTCGCAGTTTGTCAAAGTCTGAAAGAGGGTTAGTGGAGAACAACAGTATGTCGTCTGCGAATAAAGCAGATCTGAGAACTTGGTCTCCTATTGTGATCCCGCTGACTCCATCTTGTGCGTTGAGTAGTCTGGATAGTGGTTCTATGGCTAAGTTAAAAAGTTGGAGATGCATACATTTGTTGAAGGAAACTCAAGATAGGACCTGTGAAGCCGAATTGTTGTAGTACTCGAAACAGCCAGGACAAACTAACGTTGTTGAAAGCTTTCTCGGCATCTAGTGATATAATAGCGACATCTTGATCTGGGTGTGTTGTAGCGTAGTGTAACGCCATTAGTACTTTTCGTATATTTAAAGTGGCTGATCGACCCGAAACAAATCCCGATTGGGCTGGGTGTAGCAATGAAGGGAGAAGATGTGCTAAGCGTGACGCAACGATTTTAGAGAGGATTTTGACATCTACATTTATTAGGGATATTGGGCGATAGGAACCTGGCAGTTGGGGGTCTTTTCCTTTTTTAGCTATCAGTTTGATGTGGGCTTGTGTCCCTGTAGGAAGATATGGTCCCCCATCCCACATGGCTGCATATACGTGTTTTAGGGTGTCTGGGATGAAATCGTTGGTCATTTTATAAAATTCAGCCGTGTACCTGTCAGGACCTGGAGCTTTATTAGATGACATAGTTTTGATCGTTCGCCGGATATCTTCGGTTGTGATAGGTGCATTAAGTACCTCTAGTTGTGCAGTTTGAAGTCTGGGTAGACGTACTTTGGACAGGAGAGCTTCAGTAGTAGCTGGATCAATTTGGTCAGCAGCATATAAATCTGTGTAATATCTTGTGATTATATTGCTGATTTCATCAGTAGATGTAATTAGGGATCCATCCGCATTTCTCAAAGTAGAGATGCGGGTGGGTCGTCTCGTTCCTGCAGACAGTTTAGCCAGTAGCTTGCCAGCTTTGTTGCCATACCTGTGAAAATGTAATTTAGAGTATGCCATCTTAGCCGCCTCCTGTTGTTCCACCCAAAGATCAAACGTGCACTTAGCTTGTCTCCATGTTCGGATATTATCGGGTGTACGATTTAAAGTTAAGCAGTCATGGGCTGTACGTAGCGCTTCACTCGCTTGTCTGTATTGTTTGCCAGCTTCCCAGAAGAGATTGGGTTCGGTAATATGAGCTCCATTGGTGGAGACATAATCGTTCCATGCTGTGTTTAGCGTGTGTCGAAAATCTTGGTTGTCAATCAAGTAAGATGGAAAGCGCCATATGGGCGAGGGAGATGAAGATGTGGCCTGTGTCATGTGTATAGATATAGGGCTATGATCTGATATCCTAGCATCTAAAATCTCTGATTCGCATAAGGTGTTGATTAGTGCAGGGGAGGCAAAGAAGTAATTGATGCGTGAAAAGGAGTTGTGTGGGGGTGAAAAGAAAGTGTACTCTCTATCTGTCGGGTAGTTCAGACGCCAAGTATCAACATATTGCATGGAAGTAACGGCTTGTGCCAGGAGAGTAGAGTCGGGTGTTTACGATGTGGGATTATGTGTTCGGTTGGTTGAGTCTCTTGTGCGGTCTGCTAGCGTGGACATGACCGAATTGAAATCCCCGCCTACTAAGTGTAGTGTTTCAGGAGCGGAGAGTATCCATTGCACCATGTCTTGGAAGAAAGAGGTGTCTGGCGAGTTAGGAGCATAGATGTTAGTGATAGCCACTTGTTTGTTGTCTAATGTCATGTGTAGGGTCATTTTGCGGCCTGATGAGTCAATCCTAACGTCCCTTAATGTGTGTTTTAAATTTTTATGTATTAATATAGCCACCCCTGCTTTGCGGCCAAGTGCAGGCGATTCATACACTGTACCCACCCACAATTTACGTAAGCGGGTTACATTATCTGCAGATAGGTGTGTTTCCTGTAGTAGGGCCACATCCGTCCGAAGACGCTTCAGATGTCTAAGAATAGCCATCCGCTTACATGGAGAGCGGAGTCCCTTGACATTCCATGAAGTAAACTTTAAGTGGTACTCACCGGTTGAAGAGGCCATGTCTGATGTTGAGGAGTATATTGGGTTAAGAGTATGGAATAAGGCCCCCAATCAGACAATGCATCTGCAATCTGATGGTCACCAAAGTTTCCTGAGGTTATAAGTATTGAACAGGTGAATACATTCGATAAATAAACATAGCTATGGATAATAGAAAAGAACAGCTTGGCAGAAGTTAAATGGGAAAAACCTTTAACATGTATTATGGACTTCACTTTTTTCCACATGAGGTTCGATTACTTTTCATGGCTCCCATCAATCTCCCATTCCACTCTTGGCTGCAGGTGTTAAGCCAGAGGGAGGGGGGTAAAAGGGCATGGGGGAGGAGATGTGAATAAATTGCAAGTCATAAGGACTGAGGTTTTGCATGGAGCGTATCAAGTCCTCACCTAGGAGGGCGGCGTCCTTGAAGGACTATATTTTGTGAATTAGAACTAGAAATAAGGGGAATCAGAGGAGCGGATCTGCAACTGAAGCCTCAGTGGTGGTTAAACAGCTTAACCCGTAAACAATGCGAGTTTTACAAAACAATATCTCTATGGTTAACCAAACAAATATTGAGCAAACAAAACCGCGCCTAAACATAGCAGCATGTTATAATATTAACTGCGGCAATTCATTTAGGCATATAAGGCATAAAAGTTGTAGAAACAACATAATGAAAGAGGAAAGGGAGCATGTGGGGGGAGTAATACTACCCGTCTCCCAGATAAGTGGAACAAAATCTGGTCCTTGTAGGTCATCAGCGGTGTCCTGAACAATCCTCTTTCTGTGTAGCACGAAGACGCTTGTATGGGGGTTTGGTTGGACTACGTTGGGGCTTAGCGGATGAAGATGGAGGGGTCCCCGATGTTGCAGCATAGTCCTCTGTAGAGTTGATATGTTCCATTTCCGTGCCCAAGGTAGAGACAAATTTTTCCGCTTCATCAGGCATGGTGAAAGTGAGTTGTTCCCCATCATGTGTTTGAACTCGAAGTGTTGCCGGGTAGGCCAAGGAGAATCTGAGCTGATTGTTGTACAGAATGGAGCATATTGGAGAGAATGCCTTGCGCTTATTCATGACCTCAACAGAGTAATCCGCGAACAATAGCAGTTTTGCGCCATCTACTGTTAGTGAGCGGGAGCGACGAAACTTTTGCATAATGGCATTCTTATCTACATAGTTCAAATATTTGACAATAACATGTCGGAGTTTTATGCGAGTTTCCGTGTATTGCCCAATGCGATGCGCTCTTTCTACTATGCATGGTATGCGGAGGCCCAGTTGTTCGGGAATGATCTTTGCACATATGTTTGTTAGTTGTTGAGTAGTGATTGATTCAGGAAGTCCTATTATCCTCAGATTGTTTCGTCTCGAACGATTTTCAAGATCGTCGAGTTTATCCCAAATCTCTCTGTGTGTAATGCTCATACATGCTACTACAGCAGATGTAGCAGCAGCTTCATCTTCCAAAGAGGATATCCTTTCCTCTGTGAGTGTAGTCCTCTGTGCTTGTGCCTGTACTTCTACATGTAGCAGCTCCAGCCCTCTGCTCACTGCTGTGTCTACTGTGGCAGCAAGAGTAGGTCCCAGCAGCGCTACAACTGCCTGGGCTATGCCTTCAGGAGAAGCAGGGTCAGCTGCTATTGTTACTGGGGCTGAGGGAAGTAATGAGGACGGCTGTGTATGCAGTGGAGGCGGCTGCAGCTGTTCTGCTGGAGAAATCACGGCCGCCATTTTAGCTGCGCCTGTCTCTGTCCCTCCTGCCTGTGTCAGTGTGGAGGACGCCGCTCAAGCATACGATCGCTCTACAAAGCGATCCATGTGTGTCTCCTCTGTGTGCCAGCGTAAGGGGGGGTCTCCCCGAGGCGTTTGCTGGGCTTTTAAGGCCATTTTTATGGAGAGTGTAGCGGGAGCTGAGGGTTCCTACCTCCTCCTCATGTGGCGCCGGACCGGAAGTCTGTAAGTTTTTGTCTTTGTAACAATGCAATCATGCTAAATTGTATTGTTGTGAGCTACAGTGCATCCGGAAAGTATTCACAGCGCTTCAATTTTTCCACATTTTGTTAGGTTACAGCCTTATTCCAAAATGGATTAAATTCTTTATTTTCCTCAAAGTTCTACAAACAATACCCCATAATGACAACAGTGAAAGAAGTCTTTTTATTCTCAGAAATGCATATAAGGTCACACGCAGGGGTTGATTTATTAAAGGCAAAAATACTATTATTCACTTTGCAAGGGAAGTTGCATAGAATTTTTCCCCAGAGCTTAGTGCATGAGGAGAAGCTCTGCTGACTTCTATAATCTAATTATGTGCAAGCAAAAATGTTGTTTATGTGGAAAATTCCCTTGCCAAATGCAACTTCCCATCAAAAGTGAACAATATACAGTATATATCTGTAGCAAATCAACCCCACAGTGTTGTGAGTAGATGGAACTGACGGACAAAGCTTGCTAGTAAGTGCCACCAGTCTCTGTTCCACCAAACCTTTAAGGCTGGGTTCACACAAGTGCAAATTGGATGCAGGTTTCACCGCATCCAATTCACACAACAGAAGATTGTGACCAGCTCTCTATGGAGCTGGTTCACATATCTCTGCAGCGGCTCCAGTGTGATTTGCACAGGAGCCCTGTGCATCTTTTGGCCCATTTCAGGTTTAAATTCAGACAAAAATTTGGACTGAAATCGGTCCTGAAACAGTGAATGAGAATGCACCGGACTCCTGATGTGAGCCGCTGTGTGCTCATATGTGAACCCAGCCTCAAGATTCCATCAAGTCACTGAAATTCCTAAACTAGGTCAGGCCATCGTCAACATCAGATTCTAGTAATCTCTTGTCTGTACAAGGCATTGGTAGTACTCCCCCCAACTGTCTTCTAATTGAAGTATTCAAGGTAATTATGAAGGAAGGATCTTTACCATCCCTATAAGGACAGGGAATATCACTAGAACCTCCCTATTTGACATCTCTAAAATCTTTCAGTGGGACACTTTGTTCTCTACTGAACTGATCAGTACAACTGACAATACTATATTTTACCTTTTTCCTGAAATTCTGATGTTTTCTCTCTGTAGCTCATAAATTCTGCCTTCTATAGCCATCGGTATAGGGAAGCTTTTAAAGGAAATGTATTCTTTTAAGTATCCTGCATGCCATGCTATGGATAAGACATCTGAATTGATTTACATTTGGTGAAAAAGCCATAGCCTTTGTGCAAGTTGAATCATTTACTGTACCTTTCATTCTAGTAGTCAACCATCACTGTCTTAACTGCTTACTTTTAACTGGCTTTGGTTTGTACAAAAAACAGCACATTTGAGGTCCTATGGCACTTTCAGACTTGGATCAGGGCATCATGCAGGTCCATTTGGGTCCCTTGTTGCCTATCCATTTGCAACAGGAGACATTTGGTTAACTGATTTGGGGTCAGGTTTCTCAACCCCAGTGCACTGAAAGCTAAAATGCCTAACTTGTCCACACCTCAGACAGTTAGCACTGTAATTTAATTGTCAAAAATCAGTCAAAAAATATCAGATATTCTTCACATGCCCTTTAAATTGGCTAGTTAAACATACCAGTAGAGTAGGAGACAAATAATTGGGGCATTATTTTTTTAATGCAGTTCTAAAATAGTTTGTTTGGACTTTTAAAAAAATCCTGTTTCCTGAAGTTTAGCCATGGCTTCCCATAACATGCTCATGGGATAGCACAAAGGAGTAATAATAAAACACAAAATAAAGAGACACATGCAAAGTTTAAGCCTAATGGTCGATTCTTTTGGCCATAGTGTTTATTTAAGGGGAAACCCCAAATTTTAAAAACAAAAATAAACAATTTAAATCCCAGACATAACCTTAAAGGAACATATGACTCTAAATAACCAATTCCAGAAAATCAAATCACAATGTCCATCCAAATTGGACTGGATTACTAACCCCCACTAAACAACACCATGATATGACTTAAAACAAAGAAAATGGGGGGGGGGGTAGGAGCTGCAGACTGCTTCTCTTCAGATAGGCTGCAAGGGGGAGTGGAGTTTTAGAACAGCGGTAGTGCGTGGTTTCTTTATCCCACAAAAAATAAATGTAGAAAAAAAAAGCGAGAATGAATTTATTTTTTATTGCAGAAGAGACATACTGGGGTTGATTTACTAAAAGTAGAGATTGCAAAGCTTGATGCAGCTCTGCAGAGAAACCAATCAGCTTCCAGTTTTTTTTTTACAAAGCTTAATTGAACAAGCTGAAATTAGAAGCTGAGTGGATGCACAGCTGCACCAGATTTTGCACTTTCCACTTTGAGTAAATCAACCCCGATATGTAATTTCACCAATAAAGTGAATGGTGGTGAATGAGCTCCTATGTGCATACATTCTGACATCCTGGCAGCCCGACCAAGGCAGATGAAGATCCTGAAGCTGGTGAGAAATATTTATACCAGGGAGGAAAATGTTACATTTCAGAAATTGGTAAAGCTATCATAAATACAAACATCAGTAATAATGGATAGGGAATACCTAATACAAAGTGATTGTTGTTGCTGGCCCTGAAACTTACTGGGGTTTTTTGCTGGCCTGACATAAAACGCACTGCAAAAAACACGCCTGAAAACCGCATCAATCGCAATTGCATAGATGTGATCCTAGACTTAACGCAGAAAATGGCACTTTTACGCAAAAATGTCCAAGCCTGACCCCTCCACTCACTTGCTGTTGTGTCTGCGACACAGAAATTGAAGGGACTACACCAAACAGATGTAAACAAATGACAGGGGTCTTAACAGTTTTCATTCTATCTAAAGTAATTCCTTTTATAGTAGTTCTGTTGCATTTTGTTACTTTTTAAAAACCTAAATTTTGGACAATAAAAATCATATACAATAATTTCCTAAATTTTTGTGTAACTTGGTGGCCACTGTGACCCTATTATTAAAAAAGGGAGAGAGGGAGAGGGGTGAGATAAGATGCTTAGCAGTTGGCAGATATACATTACTTCATGCCAAAGCTTGAAGGATTTATATGTCAAGTGTGACCAGTCAATAGTTTAAGTTTCAGCCTATTGAGGTTTTAGCAAGATTATAATGGCTGGGATTTTATGAAGTGGTTCACAGTTTAAGTGTTCACCAAATCCTGCAATGTATCTATCTTACAAAGAGTACAAACAATAGTTTTATAGAATTATAATGCATGCTGTGTGAGAAATGTCAAACATTTATGTGCAGACCATTAAACTGTGGCTGCATTGTGGTAGAATGGTCTAAATCCAAAAACTAAATCAAGCCTGTGGATTTATGTATGTGTCACATTATCTACCAAAAGAAAAGGAATACTGCATTTTAGTTTAGCATGCTATATAAAATAAATATTACATCAAAAAAGATAGGCCATAAGTACACTGTCACTTCCAAATGTATGCATTTTGTTCCTATTAGGGCTTATTCATTACAACAGGCGAAAAACAAATGACCCTAGCATTGAAAATGTTGTCAGGAGAAACAAGTTAGTATTCTTGTTAATTTTTTTCTAAAATTAGAGTCCAACTCCAGACTTTAAGATACCGCCTCCCATTACCTTCCACCATCTTCTTTTAAATTTCACTCTCAATGTCATGCCTACACCTAGCGCTGATGGTCAGACTCCATAGCTGGCTCTGTGTTCTTCACCTTCACATTGCAGCCCCCTTTCCCATAAGGCAAGCAGGTCTACAGTACTCAGTTGCCCCCAGGTCTTATACGCAATGCAATAGTTTCTGGCTACCACGCTGGGTCAGGCGTGAGCTAAGCACAGCAAAAAAGGTACTTGCAGTTGGCAGACAGGTAGAGTGGTCCAATGGCATGTTGGGTTCAGTGCAGGCAACCTTTAGAGAGTAGTCAGGGTCCAATCCGTGTTCAAAAGGCAGGCAGAGTTCAGAGAGTAGTCCAAGTCTAATCCGAGATTAATACAAGGGGAATCCAAACTAGCAGGCAGGGTGGGATCAGGCCAAACACTATCACAAGCATGACACTAAGGGCTTGACAGGCTTGAAACAAGTTTGGCTGGTTCTACATCAATCACCCTGCAGGTGGGCAGTCAGACAGAGAGAGTGCAGTTCAGCCAGAACTAGGATGCTGGATTGAGACCAGCAGCTGCCATGGAACAGGAGTGTTAGAAGTACCTGACACCCACGCTAATTTTGTAAAAAATTAAAAAGATTTTTTTTGGCCACCTGGACCAAAAGAATGTCAGATTCAGGGTAGAGCATGGTGTACATGGGCTAAAAGCTAGTTTTTCAAGCTGTCCCCTACCCCACTTCATGTTGTCAACTCTGCCAATGTCTCCAAAAAGACTAGCAGAAATTTTACATGGAATCTACCACGTCAGTCATTGCTTCCCTTAACCACTTCAGCCCCGGAAGGTTTTACCCCCTTCCTGACCAGAGCACTTTTTACAATTCGGCACTGCGTCGCTTTAACTGCTAATTGCGCGGTCATGCAATGCTGTACCCAAACGAAATTTGCGTCCTTTTCTTCCCACAAATAGAGCTTTCTTTTGATAGTATTTGATCACCTCTGCCGTTTTTATTTTTTGCGCTATACACGGAAAAAGACCGAAAATTTTGAAAAAAAATGATATTTTCTACTTTTTGTTCTAAAAAAAATCCAATAAACTCAATTTTAGTCATACATTTAGGCCAAAATGTATTCGGCCACATGTCTTTGGTAAAAAAAATGTCAATAAGTGTATATTTATTGGTTTGCGCAAAAGTTATAGCGTCTACAAACTAGGGTACATTTTCTGGAATTTACACAGCCTTTAATTTATGACTGCCTATGTCGTTTCTTGAGGTGCTAAAATGGCAGGGCAGTACAAAACCCCCACAAATGACCCCATTTTGGAAAGTAGACACCCCAAGGAATTTGCTGAGAGGCATGTTGAGCCCATTGAATATTCATTTTTTTTGTCCCAAGTGATTGAACAATGACAAAAAAAAAAAAAAAAAAAAAAAATTACAAAAAGTTGTCACTAAATGATATATTGCTCACACAGGCCATGGGCATATGTGGAATTGCACCCCAAAATACATTTAGCTGCTTCTCCTGAGTATGGGGATACCACATGTGTGAGACTTTTTGGGAGCCTAGCCGCGTACGGGGCCCCGAAAACCAATCACTGCCTTCAGGATTTCTAAGGGCGTACATTTTTGATTTTACTCCTCACTACCTATCACAGTTTTGAAGGCCATAAAATGCCCAGATGACATAAACCCCCCCCAAATGACCCCATTTTGGAAAGTAGACACCCCAAGCTATTTGCTTTGAGGCATGTTGAGTCCATGGAATGTTTTATATTTTGACACAAGTTGCGGGAAAGTGACAAATTTTTTTTTTTTTTTTTTTTTTTTGCACAAAGTTGTCACTAAATGATATATTGCTCACACAGGCCATGGGCATATGTGGAATTGCACCCCAAAATACATTTAGCTGCTTCTCCTGAGTATGGGGATACCACATGTGTGGGACTTTTTGGGAGCCTAGCCGCGTACGGGACCCCGAAAACCAATCACTGCCTTCAGGATTTCTAAGGGCGTACATTTTTGATTTTACTCCTCACTGCCTATCACAGTTTCGGAGGCCATGGAATGCCCAGGTGGCACAAACCCCCCCCAAATGACCCCATTTTGGAAAGTAGACACCCCAAGCTATTTGCTGAGAGGCATGGTGAGTATTTTGCAGCTCTCATTTGTTTTTGAAAATAAAGAAAGACGAGAAAAAAAATTTTTTTTTTTCTTTTTTCAATTTTCAAAACTTTGTGACAAAAAGTGAGGTCTGCAAAATACTCACTATACCTCTCATCAAATAGCTTGGGGTGTCTACTTTCCAAAATGGGGTCATTTGGGGGGTTTTTTTGCCACCTGGGCATTCCATGGCCTCCGAAACTGTGATAGGCAGTGAAGAGTGAAATCAAAAATTTACGGCCTAAGAAAGCCTGAAGGCGGTGCTTGGTTTTCGGGGTCCCGTACGCGGCTAGGCTCCCAAAAAGTCCCACACATGTGGTATCCCCGTACTCAGGAGAAGCAGCAGAATGTATTTTGGGGTGTAATTTCACATATTCCCATGGCATGTTTGAGCAATATATCATTTAGTGACAACTTTGCGCAAAAAAAAATAAAAAAAATAAAAAATTGTCTCTTTCCCGCAACTTGTGTCACAATATAAATTATTCCATGGACTCAACATGACTCTCAGCAAATTGCTTGGGGTGTCTACTTTCCAAAATGGGGTCATTTGGGGGGGTTTTGAACTGTCCTGGCATTTTATGCACAACATCTAGAAGCTTATGTCACACATCACCCACACTTCTAACCACTTGAAGACAAAGCCCTTTCTGACACTTATTGTTTACATAAAAAAATAATTTTTTTTTGCAAGAAAATTACTTTGAACCCCCAAACATTATATATTTTTTTTAAAGCAAATGCCCTACAGATTAAAATGGTGGGTGTTTCATTTTTTTTTTTCACACAGTATTTGCGCAGCGATTTTTCAAACGCATTTTTTGGGGAAAAAACACACTTTTTTACATTTTAATGCACTAAAACACACTATATTGCCCAAATGTTTGATGAAATAAAAAAGATGATCTTAGGCCGAGTACATGGATACCAAACATGACATGCTTTAAAATTGCGCACAAACGTGCAGTGGCGACAAACTAAATACATTTTTAAAAGCCTTTAAAAGCCTTTACAGGTTACCACTTTAGATTTACAGAGGAGGTCTACTGCTAAACTTACTGCCCTCGATCTGACCTTCGCGGCGATACCTCACATGCATGGTGCAATTGCTGTTTACATTTGACGCCAGACCGACGCTTGCGTTCGCCTTAGCGCGAGAGCAGGGGGGACAGGGGTGCTTTTTTTTTTTTTTTTTTTTTTCTTTATTATTATTATTTTTTTATCTTATTTTTAAACTGTTCCTTTCATTTTTTTTTTTTTTTTAATCATTTTTATTGTTATCTCAGGGAATGTAAATATCCCCTATCATAGCAATAGGTAGTGACAGGTACTCTTTTTTGCAAAAATTGGGGTCTATTAGACCCTAGATTTCTCCTCTGCCCTCAAAGCATCTGACCACACCAAGATCGGTGTGATAAAATGCTTTCCCAATTTCCCAATGGCGCTGTTTACATCCGGCGAAATCTAAGTCATAAAATGCTCGTAGCTTCCGGTTTCTTAGGCCATAGAGATGTTTGGAGCCACTCTGGTCTCTGATCAGCTCTATGGTCAGCTGGCTGAATCACCGGCTGCATTTTCAGGTTCCCTGTTGAGACAGGAGAGCCAGAGAAAAACACGGAAGACGTTGGGGGGGGAGGGGCATTCCCTCCCACTGCTTGTAAAAGCAGTCTAGAGGCTAATTAGCCGCTAGGATTGCTTTTACATGAAAGCCGACCGCTGGCTGAAAAGAATGATACCAAGATGATACCTAAACCTGCAGGCATCATTCTGGTATAACCACTCAAAGTCGTGAATGGCGTACCTGAAGACAAAAAAATGGTTAACAATAAAGCACAGTAAACGGTAAGGTATAAAAAATTGCATACCTGAAAAGCAAACATGATAAAACATAATAACAATAAAACATTGCAGAATAGAATACAGTAAAAAAGAACAGAACAATAGAGAGAGAGAGAATAGAGAGAGAAAGAACAATAAAACGACAACTATTTTTTTTTTATTTTATATTTTTGTATGTGTTTTTTTTTTTTTTTACACTTTTTTTTGTAACTAACTTTTATAACTGTAACCGGTTCCAGGTTCGGGTCTCTCAAAATGCGATGGCATCTTGGGAGACCCTGTGAAAGTGTGCCTAGTCTGTGCAATGCTGTACCCTACGCTAATACTCAACTAGTGCATGGTAGCGTTCAAAATATTCACCAATGCAAAGACCAGGATTGTCAGGACAGGAGGGACAATAATAGCGGGTGTCACGCCTATATCCGCGCTTGCTGCAGACACAACATCTTTTTTGGGGGGGTTCGTTGGGTAGGGGTACTCGGGAGGACATAAAGAAAATGCCTCTCATGCAGCCGACTGCATTTGGTCGGGGATGTGAATGGGGGAAGTACGGGCGCCGCAGAAGCGGTGGGTTCCCAATTAGGATTGGCGAATGCAGCAGGAAGGGCATTATGGGCACGACGGGCCTGTGTTCGTCTTCTTGGTGGCAGCGGGACACTACTTGTGCTTGCCACCTCACCAGCTTGAACTGCACTTATGGGACTCGCCACGTCACCAAGTGTTACTGCAGTGCTGGTTTGACTACGACCGGGGTGTACTAGGCCGCTGGTGCTTGCCAGTTCACCAAAACGCTACCAAAAAAACTGTTAGCGATCGCAAGGATCAGGCCTGACTCTGCGAACGCTGCAGTTATGCGTTTAGTGTTCTGTAAGTGACAGTGATCGATCGATACTGCACTTGGGTGGGCTGGGCTGGGCCGGGCGGAGGGGCAAAACGCAGGTGCTAGCAGGTATCTGGGCTGATCCCGCTAACACTGCGTTTGTGGGAACCCTAAACTGCTGGGGACGCTAGTATAGATCTGATCGGATCAGATATTGATGCGATCAGATACTATACCACTAAGGGAGGCGTATGCTGCGTGCGTGGGTGTTAGCGGTACTGGCGCTAACCTGACGCTGCCTGGGGCTGGTGCTTGCCAGTTCACCAAAACGCTACCAGAAAAACTGTTAGCGATCGCAGGGATCAGGCCTGACTCTGCGAACGCTGCAGTTATGTGTTTAGTGTTTTGTAAGTGTCAGTGATCGATCGATACTGCACTTGGGTGGGCTGGGCTGGGCCGGGCGGAGGGGCAAAACGCAGGTGCTAGCAGGTATCTGGGCTGATCCCGCTAACACTGCGTTTGTGGGAACCCTAAACTGCTGGGGACGCTAGTATAGATCTGATCAGATCAGATATTGATCCGTACAGATACTATACCACTAAGGGAGGCGTATGCTGCGTGCGTGGGTGTTAGCGGTACTGGCGCTAATCTGACGCTGCCTGGGGCGACGCATATCACCGCCGGGCGATCAGGGGGCTAAACCTTTATTCGGTAATAAACGGCGGGTGCCCTGACACTATAAAAAATAAACAAACTAACCAGCGTCACTCGTAACAGTTATACGGTGATCAGTGGTGAAAGGGTTAACTAGGGGGCAATCAAGGGGTTAAAACCTTTATTAGATAGTATATGGGGGTCCCTGTCGCTATAAAACGCTGACGGCGAACCTAAATATTTACGTCTCTAACTATCGTCACCAGCGACACTAATACAGCGATCAGAAAAATGATCGCTTAGTGACACTGGTGACAGGGGGTGATCAAGGGGTTAAAACTTTATTAGGGGGGGTTAGGGGGGTATCCTAGACCTAAAGGGGGCTACCACTCACTGCCCTAACACTGTAACTGTCACAAACTGACACTATGCAGTAATCAGAAAAAAAAAAAAAAAAAAAAAAAAAAAATACTGCTAATGTCAGTTTGTGACGGGGGGGGGGGTGATTGGGGGGGGATCGGGGGGCGATCGGGGGGGGATCGGGGGTGTAAAGTATGCCTGGCATGTTCTACTGTGTGTGTTTGTGTTGTGTGGACTTACATGTCTTCTCTCCTCGGCGCTGGACGGAAACTGCCAGACCGAGGAGAGATGACATCACATCCTCTGCCTGTGTGAAACTATACACAGGCAGAGGAGGATTCCCATTGGCTGGGAGCGATCGCGAGGGGGGGGCCACGATCGGATGGTCTCCCCCTCGCCTCCCGACGCTCCCAGTCAGATGCCGACCGCCGATGGCACCGGGGGGGGGTCCGATGGGACCCCCCGCCCGCGGGAGGCAGATCACGTACAGGTACGTGATTCTGCCTGCCCGTGCCATTCTGCCGACGTATATATACGTTAGGCGGTCGGCAAGTGGTTAATCTGAGGAACTTTCTAGCTGTTGTGGACATCAAGGATGCTTAACTTCCTTTGCCCATCTTTCCAGTGCATCAACAGTTCCCTACATTTCGCTGATGTGTCTACTGCACTGTTTTTTTCACAAGGCATCCCCATAGTGGGACAGAGTGGGATACTTGAACAACCTTATACTGAGGAAACAGTCAGCACAGACCTTATCAGTCACTATTAGGGATGGGCCGAATGGACCCCTGTTCAGTTCGCACCAAAACTTTCGAACACCATGAAAGTTCGGACCCGAATAATGAACTCCATTAAAGTCAATGGGACTCGAACGTCAAAAATCAAGTGCCCATTTTGAAGGCTTATATGCAAGTGATTGGGCATATAATGGTTATAGGGGTCGGGGTCCTGCCCTGGGGGACATGTATCAATAATAGAAAAGTTTGTTAAAAACTTCATTTTTAAATGAGCAGCGATTTTTTGATTTTTAAAGTGAAAGCATAAAAATGAAAAATTCCTTCCAATATAGTGCCTGGGGGGTCCCCTTAGTCTACTTGTAAAGAAAGTGGCAGATCTGTACCATGTCTAGAATCTGCTGCAGCAATAATTGCATTTATAAAGCCCAAAAAAATGACATTTTCCCTGCAAGCTGCCTTTATTTTGCTCAGCAACAGCTGGGGAGCCAGTGTGTATGATGAGGCCACAATGTAGTGCACTGGGAACAAGATTAGAGATTTTTTGGATACATTCTGGTGTCACTTTGACTTTGGATAGAAGTAACGGGTGCATAAAAATTGGTCTTTGGGCGCCTTCCCACCGTAAATCTATAGAGATAATCTTGATGAAAGCAAGAATTGGCCTTGCTGTAAAAGATTGCAATGATATGCACCTGTCAAACAGGTACAAAAAAATCGGCTTTTGGGTGTCGGTGACATCTTCCCACCGTAAACCTATAGAGGTACTCTTGATGAAAACAAAAATTGGCCTTGCTGTAAAAAATTGCAATGATATGCACCTGTGAAACAGGTGCTGAAAAATTGGTCTTTGGGTGTCGGTGGCGCCTTCCCACCGTAACCCTATAGAGGTACTCTTGATGAAAGCAAGAATTGACCTTGCTGTAAAAAATTACAATGATATGCACCTGTCAAACAGGGGCTTAAAATTGGTCTTTGGGTGTTAATTGTGCCCATGAAACCTATACCAAAAACATTCTTCCAGATGAAATGATTGAACACCCTCAAAGGTAGGCAGCCTCAAAGTCCTGCAGAGATTCCACATCCCAAAAAGACTTAATGAGTGACATCGGCATCAGGGGCTTCATAGCTGGTAATCCCGGACTGATTCATTTTTTAAAAAATCAAACGGTCCACGGAGTTTGTGGACAGACGTGTTCTATGATCAGTAACGAAACCTCCTGGAGCACTGAATGCCCATTCTGAAAGCATACTGGATGCAGGGCAGCCAACAACTCAATAGCATATTGGGCAAGTTCTGGCCAGTGGTCTATTCTCATGACCCAGTAAGTTAGTAGATCATCAGCTGGAAAGCTCTCCATCTCTGTTTTGGCCCCGAGGTAATCATCCACCATGTTATGCAGATGCTGCCGATGGGATGTGGAAGCTGACAGCCCTGGGCGGTGAAGGCTAAAAAAATTCCAAAATGCCTCACTTAGGCGGACGCCTTCTCCAATGCTCCTCTCCTGACCAACAGAAGACTCAAAACTACATTTTCCACAACACTGTAACCTACTGGAGTCAGGAAAAACATTCAATAAAATCCTCTTTAACATGTCCTCAAGAGATTTTATCTTCTGTACTCTCTGTGGGAACAGGATGAGTTCTGAGACCTTCCCCTTATAATGGTGGTCAAGGAGGGTTACCAATCATTAATCATCCTTCTCCTTTATGCCACGTATTCTTGGGTCCTTTCACAGGCTTTGAAGCATGAGCTTGCCCATGTGCCTCAAATTTGCCAAGGCTTGAGAAGCAGACTCCTCGTGGTCACTCAGGATGACAGCATCTGGAACTTCCTCCTCCCAGCCACGTATTACTCCCAAGGGTCTTGGGGTTGGAAAGCCATCGCTTACAGATTGACACGTAGATATATTAGAATGAAAGTCCCTAAAGTGACTCCAATATATAAAGTTACTTGCGAGATAAATCTGTGAACTAGTTGTCTGTTGATAATCCACCATCAAAAGGAAAGAGGCTTACCAGGCAAGTTGAACCCAACTAGGCATATGCCTGATGAGTCAACAGAGCTTGTGGTGTAACACACCCAGGGAAGAAAATCAGTATACAAGGTTTGCCATGTATACCAATCAGGCAGGGGTCCGTCACAATGTATAACATCAATGGGTATCCACCAAGGGAACAGTGACCAAAGATCAAGAACGGATCCTCCCAGTATTATATATGGTAAAAGTAGTGTGATTCCATTTACATAAAGAGCATTTTATTGAAATAAAATGGTCACTCACATTTGAGAAGGCATTAAAAGGCATGTAAGTAAAATCAAATATCGCAGTGGCATCAGCAGAGCCCGTCCCAAAAGGACCCTTGCCTGATTGGTCTACATCAGAAACAGTGTATGCTGATTTTCTTCCCTGGGTGTGTTACACCACAAGCTCTGTTGACTCATCAGGCGTATGCCTAGTTGGGTTCAACTTGTCTGGTAAGCCTCTTTCCTTTTGTTGGTGGATTATCAACAGACAACTAGTTCACAGATTTATCTTGGAAGTCACTTTATATATTGGAGTCACTTTAGGGATTTTCATTCTAATATACTATATA
The DNA here is from genome assembly GCF_042186555.1 of Aquarana catesbeiana. Taxonomy (NCBI): domain Eukaryota; kingdom Metazoa; phylum Chordata; class Amphibia; order Anura; family Ranidae; genus Aquarana; species Aquarana catesbeiana. Next base: position 275,048,310 of record NC_133324.1, read on the forward strand.
TGCACTGTTGGTTTATGTAAACATCATCATTATTGTTGTTTGTACAGTCAAGTCCATAAATATTAAAAAGTGGGAGGCACATATACAAACTGTTGTAATTTCTACACCGTTCACCTGATTTGGATGTAAATACCCTCAAATTAAAGCTGAAAGTCTGCAGTTAAAGCACATCTTGTTTGTTTCATTTCAAATCCATTGTGGCGGTGTATAGAGCCAAAAAGATTAGAATTGTGTTGATGTCCCAATATTTATGGACCTGACTGTATATTAGAGTATTATTGTATGTATTTTATCATGATTTATGCACATCAGTAATGGTTTGTTACTAGTTTGATCCCATCAGGGGAATCTCACTTTCACCTTCACTTTTAGCTCTGCACTTTACCACTTTCCCATTTGTTCACATATTCACAGATTTCTGTTGTGCTGGCAGCTATTATTTATCACTTTAAGACAGTGCATTTTTTTTCTTTTCTTTTTTCCGCTTACAGATTGACGCATGTCTCCTTCCCTCTCTCCTCCTGTGTGTTCTGTGACATAGGAATGATGGTGTCTGGATAAAGTGGTCCTTGAGAGGAAAGGAAATCCTCCTCTTCCTCCTGCTGCTCTGCATCCAGTGCCCTGTCCATAATGCCACGCAGAGTCTTCTGCAGCAGGAACACAACAGGGATTGTGTCACTGATGCATGCACTGTCACTGCTCACCATCCTTGTGGCCTTGTAGCCAGAAGTTGGAGATCCAATGGCTTTGACAAGCTTGTATTCAGACGCTGGGCATGTGGTGGTAGGGACTGTATATTTTTCTGCTGCAGGAGATGGGGCAGAGAAATTTGCCGGCTACAGTCTACAGCTGGTGGTGTGCTGCTGGCAGATGTGCTGCTAGGACCAGGGACACCCTGTGCTATACCATCATGCCTGTCAGTGGAGGCTGCTGAGAGGTAATGACTCGGTATCGCAGGGGCAGACTGAAGTGAGTAAGGAGGAGGAGGGACAGATTTGTGCCCCTTTTGTGTGGCTTTTAGGTGCTCTTGCCAATGTGCTGAGTGGTTGGACGTTAAATACCTTGTTAAGCATGTGGTATTCAAATGGTTGGTGTTTTTGCCACGTTTGATGTGCCTGAAACACAGTTTGCAGATAGCAACAGTGCAATCTGCTGCAGATATGCTGAAAAAGGCCCAGACAGCTGAGCTTTGGGGAGTGGGCTGGGAGATAACAGCTGCAGAATGTGATGGAATAGGGTGGCTGCTCTCTGCTCTTTCTTGATGTCGGCCTCCTTACCTTCAGTTTCCTCCTCTGGCACCCAAGACGCATCACTGACATCATCATCATCATCATCTTCATCTCCATTATCATCTCCATCTCCATCTCCTCCATCTCCATCATTACCATTGGAGACAACTTGGCAATACGCTGCGGCTTGGGGAACATGAATGCCAATTTGTCTGTTCCTCCCTCTGTCTAGGCTCATGTTCTTGTCATCCTCCACCTCAGAACCAACATCTGAACATCATCAAAGGACAAGTGGCTGATGTTGTGGTCAAATAACTCAGCTAACTCCTCAATGGCTGATGTTGGGGCTATGGCAGGAATAGATGTGGACAAGGAGGAAGATTTATCCACTCTGGCAACTGCAGGGGACTGCACGCTTGTCTCTGCTTGTGTGACAGAGGATAAGAAAGGTTTAGTAAGCCAGTCCCCCACCTCCTCTGCATGCTGTGGCTGGATAACACAGGCAAACTCACTAAACAGAGGAAATGATGCCCTGCCTGAGGACTGACCACCACGTCCACCTTTGCCTGTGGACACATTTGTTGCTGGCCCCCTTACAGTACCAAGGGAACGTCTGCCTCTCCTTGTTGTCCTTGTTGGGAGGGAGGGGGCAGTGCTTATAAGCAAATGTAAAGAAGAAGTTGAAATCTGTACGTAGATGCACATTAATCAATGTAAAGAGGTGTTTGGTGCACTTTAATTTGCGTACTCACACTACACAGACAAACTATAATATACTGCAATATAATGCGCCAAACGTACAGTGACACACAGAACTATATGGTGTTAAACTGGCAATAACACACACAAAACGATATGGCATTAAACTGGCAGTAACGCACACAGAACTATATTGCGGTAAACTGGCAGTAACGCACGCAAAACGATATGGCATTAAACTGGCAGCAACGTACACAAAATGATATGACGTTAAACTGGCAGTGACGCACACAAAACTATATGGTGTTAAACTGGCAGTAACGCACACAGAAGTAAATGGCGTTAAACTGGCAGTAACGCACACAGAACTATATGGCGTTAAACTGGCAGTAATGCACACAGAACTATATGGCGTTAAACTGGCAGTAACGCACACAGAACTGTATGGCGTTAAACTGGCAGTAACGCACACAAAACTACATGGCGTTAGACTGCCAGTAATGCACGGAGAAGTAAATGGCGTTAAACTGGCAGTAATGCACAAAACTATATGGCATTTAACTGTCAGTAACACACACAAAACGATATGGCGTTAAACTGGCAGTAACGCACGCAGAAGCAAATGGCGTTAAACTGGCAGTAACGCACACAGAACTATATGGCGTTAAACTGGCAGTAATGCACGCAAAACTATATGGCGTTAAACTGGCAGTAATGCACACAGAACTATATGGCGTTAAACTGGCAGTAACACACAGAACTAAATGGCGTTAGACTGGGAGTAAATTACGCAAAACTATATGGCGTTAAACTGGCAATAACGCACACAAAACAATATGGCGTTAAACTGGCAGTAACGCACACAGAAGTAAATGGTGTTAAACTGGCAGTAACGCACAAAACTATATGGCATTAAACTGGCAGTAATGCACACAAAATGATATGGCGTTAAACTGGCAGTAATGCACACAGAAGCAAATGGCGTTAAACTGGCAGTAACGCACACAAAACAATATGGCGTTAAACTGGCAGTAACGCACACAGAAGTAAATGGTGTTAAACTGGCAGTAACGCACAAAACTATATGGCATTAAACTGGCAGTAACGCACACAAAACGATATGTCATAAAACTGGCAGTAACGCACACAGAAGCAAATGACGTTAAACTGTCAGTAACGCACACAGAACTATATGGCGTTAAACTGGCAGTAATGCACACAGAACTATATGGCGTTAACCTGGCAATAACACACAGAACTAAATGGCGTTAAACTGGCAGTAAATTACGCAAAACTATATGGTGTTAAACTGGCAGTAACACAAACAAAACAATATGGCTTTAAACTGGCAGTAACGCACATAGAAGTAATTGGTGTTAAACTTGCAGTAACACACACAGAACTATATGGCATTAAGCTGGCAGTAACGCACACAGAACTATATGGCATTAAACTGGCAGTAATGCACACAAAACTATATGTCGTTAAACTGGCAGTAACGCACACATAACTATATGGTGTTAAACTGGCAGTAACGCACACAAAACTATATGGTGTTAAACTGGCAGTAATGCACGCAAAACGATATGGCGTTAAACTGGCAGTAACGCACACAGAAGTAAATGGCATTAAACTTTCAGTAACACACACAGAACTATATGGCGCTAAACTGGCAGTGATGCACACAGAACTATATGGCGTTAAACTGGCAGTAACGAACGAAAAACTTCATGGCCTTAAACTGGCAGTAACGCACACAGAAGTAAATGGTGTTAAACTGGCAGTAATGCACACAGAAGTAAATAGCGTTAAACTGGCAGTAACGCACAAAACTATATGGCGTTAAACTGGCAGTAACGCACACAGAAGTAAATGACGTTAAACTGGCAGTAACGCAATCAAATAGACGATGTTCAACCATCACTACACTGACACTATCTGAACTGTCCCTACTCTAGCTATACACTAATGTAAAGATTACTGACACAGTCTCACTACACTACACTGAAACTATATGAGCTGTCCCTACTCTACACTAATGTATGTATGAATGACATGGTCTCACTACACTACAGTGAAACTATCTGAACTGTCCCTACTCTAGCTGCACACTATGCAAAGCTGAATGATGGTCCTCCTCACTACACTCACATTATCCCTAGACTGACACTAAACTAATATACTACACTGACAATTGAAGCAAACTAGCACAGCATAGCACACTAACTAACTAATAGCACTGAACAGAGCCCTGTTCTATCTCTCTCCACGCCGAAATCACACTGAAAATGGCTGCCATTGAAAGAATACTTTTATACTGGGGGGCGCGAATGAGCCATAATTGGATAAAGTCATGATGACAGTGTCCAATCATGACTCTAACAGTGCTCTGTGCCCTGATTGGCTGAAGCTTTCACTGCTTCAGTCAATCAGGGCTTGCAATGCACTGTTCAGCACCACAATGCATTGTGGTTGGTTTGGGGGGGGGGGGGGCGAACAAACGGTCAAACTACCCGTTTGTTCGGCTGTTCACCGAGCGTCTGAAAAGCGAAAGTTCGGCCCTAACTTATGATTGGGCCGAACCGTTCGCCCATCCCTAGTCACTATCCAACAGACTGTTCAAACTTTCCAGAGATCCAGTTGATCCTTCAGAAGTCTGTGCAGGAGCCAACTCATTTTTTTGGGTATTTAGGTCTCCTTCTAGATACTGCTCAGTTCATGGTTTTTCTTCCGCAGGACAAACTCCTGACTCCATGCTCAGGAGTTCAAATGCTGCAGTTAAGGAATGATTCATACCTCCCCTTTTGCATGTGGGTTCTGGGATTGATGGTCGCCTCCTCTGAAGCAGTTCCATATTCCCAATTTCACTCCAGACCATTGTAACTCATCATTCTGACTGTGTGGGACACAAAGGCACATTCTGTGGACAATTACATGTGCCTGACAGCCAGGACGAGGTTATCCCTTCTTTACACTGGTCTGAAAGATTCTCATGATGAATGCCAGCCTGACAGGATCTCCTGACTGCAAGGTCATCCTACCAGGTTCTAGTTGGACAATGATACAGCAGTGGCATACAGTCAGGTCCATAAATATTGGGACACAATTCTAATCTTTTTGGCTCACCACCACCACAATGGATTTGAAATGAAAGAACAAGATGTGCTTTAACTGCAGACTTTCAGCTTTCATTTGAGGGTATTTACATCCAAATCAGGTGAGCAGTGTAGGAATTACAACAGTTTGTATATGTGCCTCACACTTTTTAAGGGACAAAAACTAATGGGACAGATTAACAATCATCCATCAAACTTTCACTTTTTAATACTTGGTTGCAAATCCTTTGCAGTCAATTACAGCCTGAAGTCTGTATAGACATCACCAGACGCTGGGTTTCATCCCTGGTGATGCTCTGCCAGGCCTCTACTGCAACTGTCTTCAGTTCCTGCTTGTTTTTGGGGCATTTTCCCTTCAGTTTTGTCTTCAGCAAGTGAAATACATGCTCAATTGGATTCAGGTCAGGTGATTGACTTGGCCATTGCATAACATTCCACTTCTTTCCCTTAAAAAACTTTTTGATTGCTTTCGCTGTATGCTTCGGGTCATTGTCCATCTGCACTGTGAAGTGCCGTCCAATGAGTTCTGAAGCATTTTGCTGAATATGAGTAGATAATATTGCCCGAAACACCTCAGAATTCATCCTGCTGCTTTTGTCAGCAGTCACATCATCAATAAATACAAGAGAACCAGTTCCATTGGCAGCCATACATGCCCACGCTATGACGCTACCACCACCAATCTTCACTGATGAGGTGATATGCTTTGGATCATGAGCAGTTCCTTTCCTTCTCCATACTCTTCTCTTCCCATCACTCTGGTACAAGTTGATCTTGGTCTCATCTATACATAGGATGTTGTTCCAGAACTGTGAAGGCTTTTTTAGATGTTGTTTGGCAAACTCTAATCTGGCCTTCCTGTTTTTGAGGCTCACCAATGGTTTACATCTTGTGGTGAACCCTCTGTATTCACTCTGGTGAAGTCTTCTCTTGATTGTTGACTTTTACACACATACACCTACCTCCTGGAGAGTGTTCTTGATCTGGCCAACTGTTGTGAAGGGTGTTTTCTTCACCAGGGAAAGAATTCTTCGGTCATCCACCACAGTTGTTTTCCGTGGTCTTCCAGGTCTTTTGGTGTTGCTGAGCTCACCGGTGCTTTCTTTCTTTTTAAGGATGTTCCAAACAGTTGATTTGGCCACACCTAATGTTTTTGCTATCTCTTTGATGGGTTTGTTATTTTGTTTTTTCAGCCTAATGATGGCTTGCTTCACTGGTAGTGACATCTCTTTGGATCTCATATTGAGAGTTGACAGCAACAGATTCCAAATGCAAATAGCACACTTGAAATTAACTCTGGTCCTTTTATCTGCTACTTGTAAATGGGATAATGAGGGAATAACACACACCTGGCCATGGAACAGCTGAACAGCCAATTGTCCCATTACTTTTGGTCCCTTAAAAAGTGGGAGGCACATATACAAACTGTTGTAATTCCTACACCGTTCACCTGATTTGGATGTAAATACCCTCAAATTAAAGCTGAAAGTCTGCAGTTAAAGCAAATCTTTGTTCATTTCATTTCAAATCCATTGTGGTGGTGTATAGAGCCAAAAAGATTATAATTGTGTCGATGTCCCAATATTTATGGACCTGACTGTTTGTCAACCATCAGGGAGGCATCAAAAGACTTGTAGCTCAAAGGGAAGCCAACCAGATTCTGGTTTAGGCAAAACATCACATGCCAGCGCTATCCATCATGCACATTCCAGGAGTGAAAAATTCCTCAGTTGACAGTGTCTGAGTTTAGGGGAAAGGTCTGTTCATCGGGAGGTGTTAACAGACCTCTGTTGAAGGTTGCAAACACTGGGTGTGGACCCCTGGCTTCCAGATTCAACAACATACTGAGCAAGTTTGTCTTCAGGTGCAGGGTTCTTCTAGCTTTAACTGTTGAGGATTTATATCCAGTTCAACATGATTCATGGTTTTCCTCCTTTGAAGCTCCAGGTTTGTCTACTTCAAAGAATCAAGAGGGAGGGCATTCCAGTGGTACTCATCGTACCAAACTGGCCCAGGTAGATGCGGTTCTCAGATCTCATCAGACTTCTGGCATACTCTCTGTGGGCTAGTGCAGATATGTTGTCCCATGGACCAGTTGACCACCCTGCTTTATGGTTGCTGTCTTCAGTGGCATGGATGTTGAAGCCCAGTTCCTTAAAGATAGGGTTTTTTTCTGATTCTGTTATTCCTATGCTACTGAAAGCTAGAAGTTCCACCTCTTGCAAGATCTACCATCACACTTGGAAAGTGTACTACATGTGGTGCGCCAGGCAGAGAAATTCCATCCCAGGAAATACTCAGTGGGATGCATCCTGACCTTTCGCCAATCTGGTCTAAATGAACATTTGACCTTGAGTACTATCAAAGATCAAATCATGTCTCTAGCAATTCTTGTTGAAAGATCACTTGTCTCTCATTCCTTGTTGAAATCCTTTGTACAGGGTGTTGCTCATATAGTTTAACCTGTATGATTATCTGTGACTCTGTGGGATCTTAAAGCGGTGTTCCACCAGCAAATTATAAAGTCAGCGGCTGCAAACACTGTAGCTGCTGACTTTTAATAAGGACACTTACCTATCCTGGGAGCCCGCGATGTCAGCCCCCTGAGGCTGATCCATCCATCAGATCGGGTGCAGGCGCCGCCTGTCAGGGAAGGTTCCATCCACTGATGACACTGCCTGATATTTGGCGTGCAGTACTGTGGTCCACCAGCAGGTATCTCCTGGCAGTCTGGAACTGCCAGGGGAGCTTTCCCCTGTTGGTGGTATTTTGTGATCTTTGGGCCGCATTACTGGCGTCCACCAGCGGGTGGTTCCTGGCAGTGTGGGGCCGACATCATCTCCTGCAATTGGGTATCACCTGAGTCTGATTGAGATGTGTATAAATACCCGGCAGACACACTTATGCCTTGCCTTGGTATCTTTCCTTGTGCCCTGATCCTGAACCTGAGAGCTCTGTATTTGTACCTGATCCTGTTCTTGTTCCTGTCTATTTATCTGAACCCTGAGCCTTGTACCTGTACCCATCCCTCCTGTGATCCATCCATCCTCTCCTTGTCCTGTTTGTTTCCCTTCCCCAGCTGCTGACTTCCCGTTGACGACCCTGGCCTGGCTCTGTTTATGATCTCGGTATTTCCCTTTACTTGTATATATTTGTCCGTTATTATTTGTGGGTTTCTGTTGTTGGTTGGTTGGTTGCACATTGTAGTATATTGGAGGTGGTTGTATTTATTCACTTATCTTAAATAAATCATTATAGTTCACTTACACACGTTTGGGTTTCCTCTGTTGACCAGAAGTGGTTGCTGATGTCCCGGTGCCTGCCTTCCAGTCTGATGTCCTGGTGCCTGCCTTCCAGTCTGATGTCCCGGGGCCTGCCTTCCAGTCTGATGTCCCAGTGCCTGCCTTCCAGTCTGATGTCCCGGTGCCTGCTGCCCAGCTTGATGACCCGGAGCCTGCCGTCCAGCTCGATGACCTGGAGCCTGCTGCCCAGCTCAATGACCCGGAGCCTGCTGCCCAGCTCGATGACCCGGAGCCTGCTGCCCAGTTTGAAGTGCCTGCTGCCCAGCGTGATGTTCCCATGCCTGCTACCCAGTGTGATGTGTCCCTGTCTGCTGCCCAGCCTGATTTGTCCCTGTCTGCTGCCCAGCCTGATGTGTCCCTGTCTGCAGCCCAGCCTGATGTGCCCCTGTCTGCTACCCAGCCTGATTTGCCCCGGTCTGCTACCCACCCTGATGTGCCTGTGCCTGCTGCCTAGCTTGAAGTGCCTGCTGCCCAGCTTGATGTGCCTGCTGCCCAGCATGATGTGCCACTGCCCGCTGCCCAGCTTGATGTGCCGCTGCTCAGTTTGATGTGCCTGCTGCTGAGCTTGTTATGTCTACACCTGCTGCCCAGCTTGAGCTGCCCGTCGCCTGGTTTGATACTTTGGACTGTCTTCATACCCAGCTTAGTGTGACTCTGCTCGCTGCCCAGCTTGATGCCATATACTTGTCCCAGCAGCAGCTAGTTGGAGAATCCGGAGGCCGCTCCTTTGAGGGGGGGTACTGTCAGGGAAGGTTCCATCTGCTGATGACACTGCCTGATATTTGGCGTGCAGTGCTGTGGTCCACCAGCAGGTGTCTCATGTCTGGAACTGCCAGGGGAGCTTTCCCCTGTTGGTGGTATTATGTGATCTTTGGGCCACAGTACTGTTGTCCACCAGCATGTGGTTCCTGGCAGTGTGGGGCCGACATCATCTCCTGCAATCAGGCATCACCTGAGTCTGATTGAGATGTGTATAAATACCTGGTAGATAAACTTATGCCTTGCATTGGTATCTTTCCTTGTGCCCTGATCCTAAACCTGAGAGCTCTGCATTTGTACCTGATCCTGTTCTTGTTCCTGTCTGTTAACCTGAACCCTGAGTTTTGTACCTGTACCCCTCCCTCCTGTGATCCATCCATCCTCTCCTTGTCCTGTTTGTTTCCCTTCCCCAGCTGCTGACCTCCCGTTGACGATCTTGGCCTGGCTCTATTTATGATCTCGGTATTTCCCTTTACTTGTATATATCTGTCTGTTATTATTTGTGGGTTTCTGTTGGTGGTTGGTTGGTTGCACATTGTAGTATATTGGAGGTGGTTGTATTTATTCACTTATCTTAAATAAATCATTATAGTTCACTTACACACGTTTGGGTTTCCTCTGTTGCAGTCCACACAGTTCTGGTCTTATCTGATACCTGACACCGCCATTTTGATTAAGGGAAATCAGCAGTGGAGCCTTGCGGCTTCACTGCCCATTTCCTACTGCGCATGTGCGAGTCGCGCGGCTCTTTGTGAATATCTGGCTGTCTTCTGGGACACACACGTCCCAGAAGACATCGGGGGGGCTCGCTGAAAAAGAGGATATGACGTCCTGCGCCGTGGACCGGATGGATTGGAAGTACAGGCTGTACTTCATAAAAAGGTAAGTTACAAGAAAAAATATTTTTTAACTAGCCAAAAACGAGGGGTGGAGAGGTGGTCTTTCATTTAAGACCACCTCTCAAAAGTGGGTGGAACTCTGCTTTAACATGGTTTTGTTGGTTCAAAAACCATCATTTGAATGCATCAGAGATATGCCTGTTTTCTCTCAATCCAAAGTGCCTCAGGTCTGTCATGCAAGTATCTGAGTTATCGGCCTTGTCTTGCAAAGAACCTTCTGGTGCTAAAGAGAGGCAAGGTTTTCTTGAGGCCTATGGCCTATTTTTCCCCAAAGGTGGTTTCTTACTTTCATCCTAATCAGGACATTTTTCTTCATTTCTCTATTCTCCAGTACATCTCAAGGAGACTTCCCTCCATTGTTTCAATATGGTGCAAGCTGTTTATCTCTCAGCTACTGCTTCCTTCAAACTGAAGGACCATATGGATGAGTTCACTGTTTTTAAGGACATCTCCCTATTTCTCCGGAAGGTTTTTTTCCGCTCCCTATATACACATAAATCTGCAACTGGTGAAGAAAATGAGCTTTTAAATAGCAAAGAAAAGGAGACCTTGGAGATCCTTAATTCCCTCTTAGAGGAGAGTGAAGAGATAGGGGAGGAGAATCTGGGTCCCTATAAGAGACCATCTAAACTTAATATACGATCTAATAAGATGCCCCCCCTAAGTAAAAACAAATGGTTGACCCTCTTCCTCGACCTCATACAAAGAGATCTGGCTAAAGTCGACTGGGACTCGAAGGTCACAGATAATCTCACACCCGAGGAACGAAGAGCTATTAGGGAGCTCACCGAAGCACAGCAATTGGTAATAAAAAACAGTGATAAAGGGGGAAACGTGGTTCTCCTCAATGAGAGAGACTACGAGAGAGAGGTATTTCGCCTCCTTGGGGACACCAATACCTACAGGAAAATGTCCACAGACCCTTTTCCCAACTTAATTCTTAAACTGAATACCATGCTGCGCTTCGCAAGTGAGGAGGGCCTCCTGAATAAAAGTGAGTTAAATTACCTTCTTGTGGAGGAATATAATACACCCACTTTTTATGCCATCCCCAAGGTACATAAGTCCCTCGTTAATCCCCCAGGGAGACCCATTGTTTCGGCCATCAGGGGACCCCTAGAGCGGGTGGGTGAATATCTCGATAACCTCCTCAAGGACATGGTCATTGACCTTAGATCCTATGTCAGAGACACAGGTGATGTCCTTGCCCACATAGCTGAGATCAATCTACCTGGGGCGCCCCTACTCGTGGGGATCGACGTGGAATCGCTCTACACCTCGATTCCACATGAGTGGGGCATTAAAGCTGTTGAAACGTTCCTAGAGAAGAATTTCCCGAGTAGTGGACCGCAAAATGAGTTCCTGGTGGATCTCCTCACTTTCGCCCTCCAAAATAATTATTTTCAATTTTTAACTAACTTTTACTAACAGATCAAGGGCACCTTCATGGGTGCACCGTGGGGTCCAGCATATGCCTGCCTGCACCTGGGATTGTGGGAAGAGGATGTGGTCTACGCCTCGCCAATGTACCTGAGCCATGTGCATACGTGGCTCAGGTACATTGATGACGTGTTTGTCATATGTATGGGTGATGAGACTTCTCTTACGGAATTCATTGATGTCCTTAACTGCAATGACCGTAACATCAAACTAACCTTCACATGTGACCATACAAGGATTTCCTTTCTGGACCTTTCCATCGGGATTGAGGACCTCTCCCTAGTTACCTGTACCTATCGCAAGGAAACTTCGGCCAATACACTCCTGCGAGCCGATAGCCACCATCCACGTTGGCTTAAGGATGGTATTCCAGTGGGGCAATTCCTCTGTATTAAACGCAACTGTACCAACACAGAGGACTATAGACGCGAAAGCGACGATCTATATCGACGCTTTCGTGAATGTGGGTACTCCCACAAACAGATCCGCAGGGCCAAACGAAAGGCAGCAGCACGGGATCGTTCCGCCCTCTTACAAAAACCTGACCAAGCTTCCTCCACTCCTCCCTCTCCTCTTATGGACCCTGGGCCAGTGAGGATCATTACACAATATGGTACCCAATGGGATACCGTGAGGTCTATATTACAGAAACACTGGGGGATTCTGACGAATACCCCCGGTCTAGCACAAATAGTTGGACCCTCCCCGACAATGACAGCCAGGAGAGCACGCAACCTGGGTGATAGTCTCATCCAATCAGAACATGTTAGGAGCCAGGATACTACCTGGCTTTCCCAGTTCCCCAGGACCAAAGGGATGTTTCCCTGTGGTCACTGCCAAGTATGCCCATTTGTCCACAGAACTGCACTCTTTAGCGACTCCCAAAATAGAACAGAGTTCCACATTAAAAATCTAATCAACTGTGCCACCAAGAGGGTTATCTACATGATTACCTGCCCATGCAACAAGATGTACATAGGCAAAACAAAACGACAACTTAGAATCCGTCTTGGGGAACACATGAGAGAGATTGAGGAAAAGAACCCGGAGAAGCCGCTGGCTAGGCACTTCGCCCAACTTCACCAGGGCAAGGTCTCTGGTATGACGGTGAAGGGTATCTATGTCCTCAATCTCTCTTCTAGAAGGGGCGACTTTGACCAGATACTTCAGCAACAGGAAAAACGATGGATTTTCCGGTTGGGCTCCCTTGTGCCCCTGGGCCTCAACACGGAATTAAACCTACAACCTTTCCTGGTGCCCTAGGTCTCTACAAACACAAAGACACCAGAAAACAAACCCCCCCCAAACCCCCCCCTGGGACTCTCCCTGTGGACCTCACATAATTCTATGCTGGAGTTCCCAGTGGTTTGGGTGACACTTCTCTTTCTATTATTATTTTCATTATTATGTATATGTACTGCTATATATATACAGAGGTGGGTGAACGGACTCTCTAGGTTGTTCCGGTTCGCCCACAACCACACTGTACTGTGGCTGGTTCCCTGTTTATGTATTGTCTGAGTATGTCTTTGGGTTTCCATGTTCCCCCCCCTCCCCTTTTCCCTCCCCCTTCCCCCCCCTCCCTTCTTCAACTCGGACATGTAACTTTTTTAGCCCCCCACAAACAATGGATGTGGGCAGATATGCCATGTCAATTGATAATCGCCATTCCATTCTTTTCTAATACTTGGTTTGGACCTTTAAAACATCCTATAACTGCTATAGACTCAGAATTTGCTATATGGATCCACAAGGACCTACTGCGAATAGCAAATCCCCAGATGAGCAATGCTAAACGGACCACAGCTGCCTGATCAGCACACAACACAGGGATAGCCGCTCCTTCTTTGTTATTAACCTCCCTAGGTGGGCGTAACCAAGGCGGGAACATCATCTAAAAGGAGTCCTTGGGAACCACCTACTACGTCAGACGAAGTTACACACTTTCAGATGTGAAACGCGTTACGTCATTTCCGCCCGGACGCCGCGCCCAGGCATTCCCTATTGGTGCTCAGGGGCACATGATTCCATGGGAGGACTCCGATCACGTGATCGCAGGGCACAGAGGAAGAGACGGTAGAGACTGCACATTGAGGTGGTCATCCTCGACTTCCAGGAACGGTCATGCACCCTGCACTTGATGCAAGGACCCTGAATACCGCTTAGCGGTGCAGCGATCCAGCGGGGGAGACATCAGCTCCTGCAAATACGACGGCACCTGTCTGAGATGGTAAGACTGTTCGGTTTTCTACCGCCCTGTTTATACAGCCTGAAGCTGTTTACACAGCCTGATACATTACTACTTCTACAGTCTCGGTGATCCTTTCCAGCCCAGGGTACTCTGCTTCCTCAGCTATTTGCTGTAACTGTGATGTACTTCCACACAGCATGACACCTATCACCTGCCTTTTCCCCTGACCGTAGACTATCCGGACACACCAACCTGTGGACATCAGCAAGACAACGTCTGATATAATCATCAGCCCTCAGACACCCCATGATCATTTCCCTCTCCCATAGTTCCCTGCCCTTTCTCCCCTAAGTGCCCCTCCACCTCTGGGATTGATGTCAGCCCTGTACCCCTACTGAGCAATTGCTCTCTCTACTATCCATTGGATCAGCAGGACTGACATCAATTAACTGTGCATCCGGACGCTGTTTTTGTTTTTGTTATATGTTTTTGTTTTATGTCCATTTTGTTCCCCCTGTTTGTGGATGCGACTGACTCACCTTCATAGGTGGTCGGCGCTATTTTTATAGTCACAGTACTGCACTGGGTCATTACCCTGCTACCTGCTATTTATGTTCATGCCAATAAAGTGATACCTTTTTTCTACTCTAATTTGGTCGTTGCCCTTCCATTTAACCCCGCTTTTCTTTTCCCCACCTGTTTGGGATACTTTTTCATTCCTTCAAACTGACTGACTTTTTTTGCCATACTCCACTAAATCAGTAAGTGCCTTGAGCTTTTTTAGCATCAAAAAATCTGTTTACCAGATTTGTAAGGCCACCTTTCACAATGGTCCATGATTCACACATTTCTTAAAGATGATCTTCGCTCGCCACCCCCCCTACTTATTGTGAGGTCTGTTACTTCCATTACCAATACTCACCCTCCTCGAGGATCCAGCGTCGTTCTGCTGAAATCCTCTGGTTCTCTGCCACTTCTAAATCCCACGCCCAAATATTGATTATGACATTATCAAGAGGCCCACCGGCTTTCCTGTTTCAGCTGGCACTCCTCCTGATGATGCAGCACTAGGCCCGCCCCATCCTCCTTTGTGAATGAAGCGCTTTGCCTACTGGGATATGACTGGGATATGAGATGTGCATGTCCCAATAGACAAAGGAAGCATCATGGGAGTGAGAGGGATTATACCCTACTCATTAACAGCTTTGCTTGCCAGTGTCCAATCTTCTGTAGCCAGCAGTATAAACCAGTTGTCTCAGAATTACTCTGTTACTGTGTCCCTAATGAACTCCAAGAAAAGCATTATAAGGTTGTAACGTAAGAAGGATTTTCTGTTCTCTGCCACCTTTCACAGGCCTCAGCCCTACTGACACACCAGGCTGTTAGATAAAAGAGTAAACATACACAAATATTATTTAAAAGGCTCTACCCCAATTACCTTGAGTGAAACAAGAAACATGAGAAAAGTGAACCTATTGGTTATTATTTGGCAAGATGGGTATTAGACAGATACAGGTCAAAGTCAACTACCTTTTACACAATTAAGCACACTGTGTAGGTAAAAAATCATAGGGGAAACAAAAGAGGTTTATGTGGCAAAGAAGCCCCAAATTAGCATACACAGTAGCAATACCACCCCAAGTACCGAGCAAGCAAAGAATTTTATTTAACAAGGAAACAGGACTATGTTGCCTGTGTGTCATAATGGTGACTGTGCAAGGCCTAGACTGGTTAATGAGAATTTCGCCTCTGAGTGCAGGTATTTAATGAGTACAATAACATATAATCCACACTTACATGAAAGTAAGGGATAACAAGCTCCGGAAAAGGGAAGACTCCTGGATTAGTCCATAGTGTCGCTCGTCAGTCAGATAGTCTGGCCGGGGTGGCCACGGCCCCCCGCAAGGAAGCCGGCCAGCTGAAACACACACCGGACTGGATGGGGATCTTCCGCTCTGAGAGGCCGCTCGCTGGCGTGTGACGTCACCGGAGTGTGAGAAAGCCACAACGTGTTTCAGAGCATGCGCAAAGCTCACAGTGGGCATGCGCGCTCCTTTGTCAAGTGTAAAGTGAAGGAGAAAACAGGGAAATTTAAAAAGCTCTGCATTTTGGGAAAAAAAACGTAACAGCTGGTAAATTAACCGTTGAGCTTAACCAGCGAACTGGCAAAATGCTCTAAAAGGAAAAAGAGTGAATGAATATCGATAATACAATCAATAATAAACCATTATCAATAAGCCATCATTAATAAATTGTTATCAATGAACCATAATGATAAACCAATTTTATATCGGTAATAATTATGTAAAACATAATAAAATAAATTAATGAATTAATGGGAGATAGTAATAATGAATTATTAGAAAATAATAGCCAATAATAAATAACTAGGCTCAACAGTGATTAAAATTTAAGTTAAAACTAAGAAAATATCAATATATCAATGTATCATATCGGAGTGACATTCATATATAAGATACTACAAAAACCATTAATATATAAATTAAAAAAATAAAAATAGAAAAAATATATTATGACCCATGGTATAAGTTATTAACAACCACTACCAAATAAATAGGGGAGGTGATAATACTGATTATTAATAATTAATATTATACGGATAATATGGGAAAAATGTTATTTATATATATATATATATATATATATATATGGAAAGGAACAAATATATATTATGTTATGTGCCTGTGTGTATATATGCATGTACATACACTCAAACATATATGCCTATGCACACACACGTACCAAAAAGTGCACAAATACATGTGTAGGGTCTACAATATTGGAAGAAATTATTATACGTACGAAATAAAGGGAAGAAGGGGATAAAAGGGAAAGGGACAATGGAGAGGGGAAAGACATGTAGTTCCTAGACAGACTGATGGTAATAATAGTAATAATGATGACGGTGGTAGTAGTTGATAATTCCTAACAGATAATAATAATGGTATTAAAATATATATATGAAGAGAATGAGCACTGAATGAGATAGAATGTTATATAGCATAATGATTGGCAAGGATATCAAAATGTACTTGTATGTGTATATGCAAAAGTATGCACAAACACATACAAAATGTACTAGCATGACAAAGGAAAAGGGAATAGTGTCATAGGGACAATCTAAAGAAAAATGAGAGGGAAAAGCACGGGGAGGGGAGAAGGGGTGGAAGGGGGAAAGCTATAACAGACCCATGCATACATACAAGCAAACAAATGTACACATATGTGCAAAGGAACGCTATATTATAGTATTAACTTCTAATGCTCCGCACACATGGTTGGATTTTCCGATGGAAAATGTCTGATCGGAGCGTGTTGTCGGAAATTCCGACCGTGTGTGGGCTCCATCGGACATTTTCCATCGGATTTTCCGACACACAAAGTTTGAGAGCAGGCTATAAAATTTTCCGACAACAAAATCCGATTGCGTCAATTCCGACCATGTGTGGCCTGTTCCGACGCACAAAGTGCCACACATGCTCAGAAGAAATTCCGAGACGGAACAGCTCGGTCTTGTAAACTTAGCGGTCGCAATGGATACAACACTTTCATCACGGTGCAATGTTGAAAATGGTTTAATACAGCGCACTCTCTTCTTCTTTATAATGTGAGAAGAATGAAGTAGTTTTGCTGCTCATATTCACACAGACTTCTCACAAACTTCTTTCTTTATTATTTATCGGGATTCCCTTAATATATTTTGTTTTGTCACATCTGACAAAAATATTTTTGTGGTTTTTTTTTTTGTTTTTTTTTAGGTTTGTATTTTTTCCAAGGCTGATCTTTGTTTTATTTTATTTTTAGTTTTACTCCAGAATATTTTTGTGTGTGTTTTGTGTGTCAAGTTACCACAACACCATTGATATCTTATATTATTTAATCTCAAGGAGATTGTTTGGTGTTGGTGTCCCTTGTTAATTTCACATTGTACTTTAGAAATGTACCTGAATCCTAACAAACAAACTGTTCTTTTTGAAGGAAAACACACATAGGAGAGTATAATTAAAACCAAAAATCCTTTATTAAGGGCTCAGAACCAAACAAAGAGGGAGGCAACGCTGGAGAAACAGCAGAAATTAGTGAAGCCTTGGACCGCCAGGGCAGACATCAATTCTTTAACATCAAAATTGGTGGCCTGAGGAGTCCATATGTAAGGGAGTGCAGTCTGGTCCAGAAGTCCCAGAGATCCGGAAAGCAGCAGATGACATCTGTGTCCCCAGGCTGTGGTACCACAAGAGGCTGCATCTTTTGCCAGACCAGACTGGACCCAGGGTCATCACTTTCTGGTCTTCTTTCCACGCTTCCTTCCTGGCTGTGGCTCCGCTGTTGGAGATGTGGCAGGAGGAGGAGTAGGACCTGGAGGAGGAGGAGGAGGAGGAGGAGAAGTAGAAGGACCTGGAGGAGGAGGACCATGTGTGAGGTCACAAATGTGGGTAGCAGATGTTATTTGGCCCCTCAACCCCTTATTGAGAGCTTCCACATATGAGTTGTTGGCCCTCCTCCATCCGCTGCATTTTACAGGCAATTATGCCAGCAAAGTCCTCCTCCACAGTGTGGGGGGCTGTCAGGGCCTCTGTAGCCTTCCAAAAGAGGCCTATGGCAGCCTCCTCCAGGGTACTCCTCTTCCTGCCACTTTCTCTTTGCGGGTGTAGGGGAGGGACCTGGATATCAGGCAGCCTGCTCGGCCCAGCCACCTCCTGGCTGAGACTTCCCTGTGTATGAAAAAGGGACATGGTTTTAGTTTCTGCATTATCAATCCCAAACATAAATTAGTACTCCAAACTAACATCTAGTTAACATCATTGATTGGACAACCTGAACTATTTAGAGGAATGCTATACCTGGCTCAAGCTGGGCTCCTCCACATGTTGCTGCCTGGAAGGCCCAGGTTTGGTGTCAGAAGCCTCAGCTGGCGGGGAAGGAAGACTGGAGAGTGATGACCTGGGTTCAGTCTGGCCTGCCAGAAAATGCAGCCTGTCATAGTACCACATCCTGGGGACATAGATGTCATCTGCTGCTCCGGATCTCTGGGAATCCTGGACCTTCTTGTGCTCCCTTAGATAAGTGCTCCTCAGGCCACCAATTAGGATCTTCAAATAGGTCATGTCTGCCGTGGGGATCACCTGCTTCACAAATTCCAGCAATTGATCCAGCGCTGCCTTCCTCTTTGTTTGGTTCTTATAATGTGGGTGGTTTATCTCCCAAAGACAAGGCAGCTCCCTGAACATATCTATGAAGATTGCCATAAAGTCGGTATCTTTCAAGATATCCATTTTCACTGCAAGACACAACACAAGACAAACCCTAATGTCAGGCAAAACTCTCCTAATCTAGTTACAATATAGGCCTCAATCTAGAAGCAGTATAGGCCCAAGTTTGGCTCTTACCTTCGTTATCACGATGGGCGCTTCCGATACTCCTTCTTCCGCTCACAGATCGTACGTACTACGCATGCGTGTTACGCTTTATACACACTGCGCATGCGTGTAACTCCGCCCGCCCCTGACGTTCTTTCTAGTCTATTCCCTGCCCCTTTTCATTCGGCGCAGTGGGGGAAGAGCACATGGCGGAGTCAGAGCAGGTGCGTGCTAATTATAGCAACGAGGAGGAGGAAAGCCCGGATCCGAAAACGTCCAGATCCAGAAGGAGACGATTTAAGGCCTCAAATATGTCCTTTGGTGAGATGTTGGAGATGGTCGACATCCTGAAGAAGGCCGACTATGATGGAAAGTATGGACCTTACCCCAACCCCAATATCAGAAAGTGGTCAAGAGTCTGCACGACGATCGAAAGATCAGCTCAGGAAGCGGTGGTTGGACCTGAAATTAAGAGAGCCCGAGCAGTACAGAAAGATCCGGAGAGTGCTGCAAAAAAGTAAGTAGTTGTGCTGTGTTCCTATTCTTTTTGTCTTTATTGCGTTCGTGCTGCTCCATGTGCTTTTCTTAAGCGTTGTACAGTTTAAAATGGCAACTTTCATGTTCATGGGCACATTATTCGTTCGTATCAAACATTTTTCTTTTGGCCTATAAAACACAATTGTTTAGGACATATGCACTTGCCCACATTTTTTAGGGCCTACTTGTATGAAAAATATTTGGTTGTGTAGATGGGTTTGTTACTAGAATGAAATGCAAACTAGATTCTGTGTAAGGAGAGGACACTCAGCAGCTGTTTTCACATCTGGACACTGGAGCACTAGTGTGGGACACCAGAACACCATTTTTATTAGGGGGGCCACACAGGTGCTCCAGTGTATACTATAGGGGGGTCTCCATCTGTGAAGCTTGTACAAAACAGGTAAAGTCTTGAAGCTTGACAACGGACAATATAAATTCTACATCTTGGAACTCTGCAAAAATAGACAATTGTACCCCACTTCCAAGCAATGTTTCATCTTTATATTTCGGCCATCAAATATCTGTGTGCTAATTATACCATTTTGTTTTACATAGGGGAGAAAAGACTCGGAGGACACCCCTCATCCGAGGAGATCACAGACCCCCCACCTGGGGAGGAAGGGCAAATACCCCCAACCCAAGAAGAGCAGGAGGAGGAAGAAGACGTGGTGGAAATTGGCACCACAACAGGTGAGTGTCTGCGACCACAGGCTCAGGTAAGAGATGGATGCCGGGATATTTATAATACCTGTTTTTTTTTGTTTTTCTCTCTTTTTAGGTGATCATGATGTTGTGGATCTAGGGCATTTCACCTCGGAAAGTGCACAGATCCTGATTGGGGAGATCATGGGGTGTAATTTAGCTTTGGAAAACATCAAGAAAAACATCAATGATGTTATTCAAAAAAATAATAACATCATTGATGTTTTGGGGAGAGTTTAAAACCCCTCCAAATCCCTTTGTTTTTTGTGTGCTACAATGTTAAAAATGTTTTAGCGATTTTTAGAAAAGCCAAATTTTGAGGATGCACACAGTGTGTCAACATGTGCTATCTGCCATCACGGGAGATCAATGGACGCATTTTGTGGGTGCAACCTCTTCCTCAATAATAAAGTAGCTGAGAGGAAGGGGTTGCTCCCCCAAAACACGTCCCTTGATCCCCCATGATGGCAGCTAGCACATGTTGACATTCGTAAATTGGTGTGCATCTTCAAAATTTGGCTTTTCCTGGGGTGACTTCACCCCATCTGAACGCAATATCAAACCCAGTTCCTAAATACTCATGTCTGATATTGCCTTCAAGTTTTACCATATGTGAACTTTGTAAGTTCAAGATTTGTGTCTTTCTTGTTTTTTTGAAACATGCCTGTTTTATCTTAAATGGACATGTCTATTTTTGATAATGCCACCCCAAAAATTGTTATATAACAAACATGTTGGTTTGTTTTAAAAACCTTTTCTAAATGCACTTGTGATTGTGCAGGTATCAAAAAGATTATTAATCAAGAATTTTAGATTATTGTCTCAACGCTACAACACTTTTGTGGTGATGTAATTGCTGCTTTCTGTGACAATGGGTGTTATTTCCTAAGGGAAAATCCACTTTGCACTTGCAGTTTCAGTGCATTTTCAAGTGCACTTGTAGTGCAAAGTGTATTTGCCTTTAGTAAATAACACCCAACAGTGCTTTGTATAAGGTTACACAATCACGCCATTTTCAGGACTCACCACATTTCGGTCAGGGTCAGCTAAAACAAACACAAGCAGTAAATGTCACCAAAGATTTGCTTAATTTTCTTTTATTTGACAAGGTTTCACAAATTGTCTGGCATATTGATGGCCCCCCTACCCGCAAAGAACTCAAGGTATCTTAGCCGGACATCACGGGCACTCAGGGAGGGCAAGCCAGGATGGCCACTTTCAAGCGCTGTCAGGGTTGTTTCATTTATAATTCCGGCCTCAGGCCCAACTGAGCCAGCATAGTTGGCAGAATGTTGCCGTAAAAAGTTATGTAGAACACAGTATGCCAGGATTATATGATTCAGTTTATACTCCGCCATATGGATGGGTGTAAGAAATAGGCGGAACCGGCTGGCCATGATTCCAAATGTGTTCTCCACCACTCTTCTGGCTCTGGCCAGCCGGTAATTAAAAACCCTCTGTTCAGGGGTGAGGGTCCTCATCGGGAATGGCCGCATAAGATGGTCCCCCAGCACAAATGCTTCATCCGCAACGAAGACGAATGGGAGTCCTTCCACATTTTCTTCTGGAGGTGGCAAGTCCAAGCTGCCATTCTGGAGACGCCTGTAAAACTCCATCTGGGCGATGACTCCACCATTGGACATCCGGCCATTCTTCCCCACGTCTACATACAGGAACTTAGCCGACACCACCGCCAACATCACAATACTATTGAACCCCTTGCAATTATAATAGTACGACCCCGAGTTGGGTGGTGGGACGATGTGGACATGTTTCCCATCAATTGCCCCTCCGCAGTTAGGAAAGTCCCACCGCTGGGCAAAGTGGGAGGCCACAGTCTGCCATTCCTGTGGCGTGGAAGGAAACTGTTGAGGAAAACAAAAATAAATTAGTATTTTTGCACAAACATGGAAAGCAGATTAGACACAAACATCCAGATAACATTTAATAAGGGAAATTTTACAACACCAAAGTATAAGGTACACCTATCATATCCCCCCCCCATGGGCCATTTCTAACATTATAGGGGGGGGGAATCTTGGACAGGTAACCCTCTCCACTTCATTGAGAGATGAATGCCTAAATAATGGGTATTACTTGGAACAGCCCCTCCTAAGTTACACTATTGGCAGACCAATGGACAGGTAAGAAGTGTCATAATACAAAGATATAAATACACACTGTACACATTTGAGCACATTTGGACATTCTGCTATTACCTATCAAGATAATAATAGAATACAAAAACTTTAAAAAGTACCATTTGAAAGTATACAGGCAGGCCCTTGCACTACATGCTTTGGGGAATTCATCCATAAATCTGACCACAAAAGTGGTGGGTATAGTGTGTAGGGGTTTGGCAAAGTCAGCAGATAGATGATTGAGGATAGATAGAGAATTGGGATCAGCTGACTTAGCAGTTGGGGGAGGGAGGGTTAAAAATGATTTGGGGACACCACAAAAAAAGCCTCTGGCACTCTGCCTGAATTTAAAGCACAAATCACATTTCTAAACATTTTAGGGGTTGTTTGGGGTAAAGCACTACTATGGAGCTGATAAAATACATTGTTTAGTGACTACATGATGTGAATATAGGGCAGGAGACCATGCTGGGGAGGTAAGTGAAGGCAAATATGTATGAAGGACAAAAAAAACCTCATAAAATTCCAGCATGCATGAGGACAAAGGGGACATTCACAGCATATTACAATGATGGTAATTAGGGAATGAGGAAAGAAATACAATACATTAGCAAACATTATATACAATAAAATGTGAGGTTAAAGGATAAAAATCTTACCTTCATATTCTCCTTCTGCAGGACCTGGATGATGGCAGAACAGGTCTCTGGGATAATGATTCCCAGAGCCTGGGGGGAGATGCCTGTCGAGAACTTCAAGTCCTGCAGGCTTCTCCCCATCGCCAAGTACCGCAGGGTAGCGACGAGCCTCTGCTCCGGAGTGATGGCTCGCCTCATGCAGGTATCCTGCCTGCTGATATAAGGGGTCAGCGAAGCCAACAAACGGTGAAAAACGGGGTCCGTCATCCGGAGAAAGTTCCTGAAATCATCAGGATTATTCTCACGGATCTCACGGAGCAAAGGCATATGAGAGAACTGGTCACGCTGAAGCAACCAATTCTTGGTCCATGAACTCCTCCCCACCCTGTTCATGGACTGGACTTGTGTCAAGGTCAGGACCCCAACACCAAGCCCCCGCACAGCACGAACTCTACGAGCAGTACGTATACGCAACTTGGCTAGAAAACGGTCGGCTGCTCAGAACAAAGTAACAGAATGCACTGAAGAACAGCAAGGCCTGTGAAGAGCGACCTGAAAAACAATAACGAACAAACAAGAACACAATGACTAAGTCACGCGGAGCTTGCTTGCACGCACTGAAGAGCAGATACAAACTCACAAGCACAAACTGAACCGCAGAAAACGATCTGAAAGCCACGAGTCTGAAAAAACGCGAATCATCTCTCACCAAACTTTTACTAACACGAGATTAGCAAAAGGAGCCCAAAGGGTGCCGCGCTTGGTTCTGAAATGGGCTTTTCCAGTCTCGTCGTATGTGGTTGACGTCACTGCGTTCTTGGCGATCAGAAATTCCGACAACTTTGTGCGACCGCGTGTACGCAAAACAAGTTTGAGCCAACATCTGTCAGAAAAAATCCTAGGATTTTGTTGTCGGAATGTCCGATCAATGTCCAACCGTGTGTACGGGGCATAATTCTTCATTCAACCCATTGGGCGCAAGAGTGTCCAAAGTATATATCCAAAAATTTTCACATTCACATAGCCTGGAAAAACGTACAGCTTCAAACAGGTTACAAGGTATGGATTCTATAACCCACACCTGTAAACCTGCAGTGGATTGATTATGATGCTCTAAAAAGTGGTGGGGAACACTATGTTTGTCGCAACCTACCTCCACGAAACGACATGTTTGCCGAAACGTCGTCGTAGTGGACGGATGGTGCGACCAACATATAACAATTTACACGGACATGTCAGACAATAGACGACATAGTCTGTAGAGCAATTATAAAATTTTTCTAAATGATAGGTCTTATGCTTGTGCTGAAAACTCTGTTGTCCATGTTTTACAAAGGCGCAGGTTAAGCATAAAGGTTTGTTACATCTGTACATCCCTATAAAGGGGATTAAACATAAAGGATTGTCTGTTTTAATACTTTTTAACTTACTCGGCGCTATCTTGTTTTTTAGTGTGGAAGCCCTTCTATAAATGACCTTGGGTCTATCACTAAGACTGATATTCAAAAGAGGGTCTTGTTTTAAAATGTTCCAATGTTTATTGAGGATATGCTATATTTTCTTGTATTTTCTGTGATGTCTAGTAATAAAACGCACAGTTACATTTTCAGGCAGTTTATTAGTCTTAGGTCTTTTACCCGGAAGGAAGGTGGTATAGGCCTGATTCACTAATTTATCAGGATATCCCTTTTCCAAAAATTTATTTTTGAGATGTACACTTTGAGAAATGTAGTCACAGTCTCTGGTGCAATTTTGTCTTAATCTGCAGAACTGACCTTTGGGTATATTGTTAACCCACTGCTGTTGATGGCAACTATCAAAATGTAGATATGAGTTACCCACAGTGGGTTTGGTATAATTGCAGATGAGAATACGGTTGTTGTCGTGAAAGAGTTCAAGATCTAAAAAAAAAGGTAGGCTTTCCTTGTTACATACAGATGTAAAGGAAAGACCTAGATCATTTGTATTGCAGTGAGAGACAAAGTCGTCAATTAAGGACGAGGGTCTGTCCCAAATGACGATAATGTCATCTATATACCTGCCGTAAAACACCAAATGTTTGGCAAAGGGGTTATTGTTCCATATGAACCAGTTTTCCCACAAACCCATGGACAAATTTGCAAAAGATGGTGCAAAGTTAGTACCCATGGTGGTACCATGGGTTTGTAGGTAAAACTCCTCCTCAAAATGAAAATAGTTATGCGTTAAACAGAAGGATGTAGCTTCCATGATGAACACAGCTTGTTTGGCATTGAGCAAAGGGTCTGATGACAAAAACTGTTGTACTTCCAATAGGCCTATATGGTGGGGAATGGACGTATAAAGAGAATTGACGTCAAGAGACAGCCAAAAATAGCTGTCTTGCATGTATAGGGGGTCAAAAGTTCCATTAAGTGTATGGAATCCCGCACATAAGATTGGAGATTCTGGGCTAGGGGCTGTAAAAAATAATCAACATATTGAGAAAAACCACTAGTCACACTAATAATGGAAACTACGGGCGGCACAGTGGTGTAGTGGGTAGCACTCTCGCCTATCAGTAAGAAGGGTCGCTGGTTCGAATCCCAACCACGACACTACCTGCCTGGAGTTTGCATGTTCTCCCTGTGCCTGCGTGGGTTTCCTCTGGGTACTCCGGTTTCCTCCCACACTCCAAAGACATGCTAGTAGGTTAATTGGATCCTGTCTAAATTGTCCCTAGTATGTATGAATGTGAGTTAAGGACCTTAGATTGTAAGCTCCTTGAGGGTAGGCACTGATGTGAATGTACAATGTATATGTAAAGCGCTGCGTAAATTGACGGCGCTATATAAGTACCTGAAATAATTAAATACAAATAAAATATGCCACAATAGGTCTACCTGGAGGATGTAATGGGTTTTTGTGCACCTTAAGTAGATGGTAAAAATAAGGTGTACTGTAAAATTCCTTACGTAGTAAAGAAGCTTCATTTTTATTAATAACCTGGTCAGAAATTGCTTTTTAATTAGTGCCTCGGCCTCCAATCTAAATTGGGGCAAGCGATCTGAGGGAAGTTTTTTATACGTTTTTTGGTCTGAGAGTAGTCTAGACGCTTCTTCAATGTAGGAAATACGGTCTTGAATGGCGATTTGACAACTAATTCGGGATTGTTGGTAAGGGATTTAAGTGCAGCCTTTTCACCATGGTTCAGGTTGTGATACCGATATTTATTTGTGGTTTCAGTATGTTGACATAATTTTTGAAATTCTGAAAAAACACCCTATAAAATGCTTCAGATAAGGGCCCTTGGATTTGGTGGGATAAAAAAATTGATTTTGGTTTAAAATGTGTATGTCTGACTGGGGGTGAGGTCTGAAGATGTTGAGTAAGTAGTTCAAAGTGAAAATTAGAATCTGGCTCACCTAGATCCAAATCAGAATCACTAATAAAACTGTCAAGGGGGTCTTCTATCGTGGCTTCTAGAGGGACTATAATAGTAGACATGGTATTGTTGTCCACTGGCATGTTTTTAGTGGATTGAATGTTGAAAAATCTTTTGAGAGTGAGATTCCTTATAAATTTATTAAGGTCCTTAAACAAAAGAAATGAATTGGGTTGTGTAGTTGGGGAAAAAGTGAGACCTATGCTTAATAAGGAAATTTCTTTGGAGGATAATGTATGGGAAGATAGATTAAACAACTTTATAGTTTCTGTAGTTTAGTGTTTGTCTTTTGATTTATTGCGCCCCCCCCCCTACATCCTTGTCAATCTACTTTCTTTTTTGGCGTTGTTTTCGATGTGGACCCCCCTCTAAAAAAGAAGAAAAGGTCAAGGATGTGAAGTGAGAGGCTATTTCACCACTTTTAAAATCTCCAAAGAGTAGATTGTTGATGATGGGGGAAGAATTATTTACCTCTTGATTCAAAGAGGTTGGTATACTTTCAACTACCCAAGTGGAGGGGACAGTGATAGGTAAGGATAAGGGGCTGGCTATGTGAATGCAATACTTTTTGGATAAATACTTTGGGCACTTTTGCGCCCAATGGGTTGAATGAAGAATTAGAAGTTAATACTATAATATAGCGTTCCTTTGCACATATGTGTACATTTGTTTGCTTGTATGTATGCATAGGTCTGTTATAGCTTTCCCCCTCCCCACCCTTCGCCCCTCCCCGTGCTTTTCCCTCTCATTTTTCTTTAGATTGTCCCTATGACACTATCTCATTCAGTGCTCAGTCTCTCCATATATATTTTTTAATACCATTATTATTATCTGTTAGGAATTATCAACTACTACCACCATCACCATTATTACTATTATTACCATCAGTCCCTCGAGGAGCTACATGTCTTTCCCCTCTCCATTGTCCCTTTCCCTTTTATCCCCTTCTTCCCTTTATTTCGTACTTATATTCTAATAATTTCTTCCAATATTGTAGGCCCTACACATGTATTTGTGCACTTTTTGGTACGTGTGTGTGCATAAGCATATATGTTTGAGTGTATGTACATGCATATATACACACAGGCACATAACATAATATATATTTGTTCCTTTCCATATATATAGAAAATGTTTCCCATATTATTCGTATAATATTAATTATTAATAATCAGTATTATCACCTCCCCTATTTATTTGGTAGTGGTTGTTAATGACTTATACCATGGGTCATAATATATTTTTTCTGTTTTTATTTTTTTAACTTATATATTAATGGTTTTTGTAGTATCTTATATATGAATGTCACTGTGATATGATACATCGATATATTGATATTTTCTTAGTTTTAACTTAAATTTTAATCACAGTTGAGCCTAGTTATTTATTATTAGCTATTATTTTTTATTAATTCATTATTACTATCTCCCATTAATTAATTAATTAATTATTCTTATTATTTTTTACATAATTATTACCACGATATAAAATTGGTTGATCATTATTGTTTATTGATAACAATTTATTAATGATGGCTTATTGATAACGCTTTATTATTGATTGTATTATCAATTTTTATTCACTTTTTTCCTTTTAGAGCATTTTGCCAGTTCGCTGGTTAAGCTCAACGGTTAATTTACCAGCTGTTACGATTTTTTTCCCAAAATGCAGAGCTTTTTAAATTTCCCATTTCTCCTTCACTTTACACTTGACAAAGGAGCGCGCTTGCCCACTGTGAGCTTTGCGCATGCTCTGAAACGCGTTGTGGTTTTCTCACACTCCGGTGACATCACATGCCAGCGAGTGGCCTCTCAGAGTGGAAGATCCCCGTCCAGTCCGGTGTGTGTTTCAGCTGGCCGGCTTCCTTGTGGGGGACCGTCGCCACCCCGGCCGGACTATCTGACTGCCGAGAGACGCTATGGATGCTATAGACTAATCCAGGAGTCTTCCCTTTTCCGGAGCTTGTTATCCCTTACTTTCATGTAAGTGTGGATTATATGTTATTGTACTCATTAAATACCTGCACTCAGAGGCGCTTTTCTTTTCTGTTTTTTTCCTGCTTTAACCATTAGAGCTGACTTCGCTCATACGAAAACCCTTGCCCTCAGAGCTAGTCACACCACGGACATGCTATAGTCATCCAAACTGCAATAGACTACTTTGTCATGGACAATTTTGATATCAATATTCATTGATACTTTATTTTTATTATCATCATTTTCCCTAGCATCTTGTATCTCCATGTCCTGTGCGCTAGCATATGTATATATATTCTGTGTGGTTAATGAGAATTTGATCAGGGTAAACAATCAAGAAAGAGGAGTTCTAACTGAGCAACAGAGACAGTCTCTAAGATAGATGTTTGCTGGCTAACGTCGGGGCCCAGTAGACACCTGTGGGTATACTAATGATGGTGGTTATATTATGCAGGCAGTAAAGATGTAGTAGTGTTCTCTTTTCCCTATCCAGTGCAAACACTCTTAAGCCAGAGGGGAGCTTGGTGAACTGTAGTCAGACTGCAACCTAAGATAGCAATGTATGAAGTTAAGTCAAGCAATAGTCATCAACAGTAAAAAGGATCTGATTCTAAGGGGGAGAAACTAATCAATGTTCTGCTCTCAGCTGTATGTCAGGTGTTAAATGTAGGTGGGTCAGGGCTGGTTAGTAACTCCTCAGGAGATGATGAAGTCTTGTGGTGGAAGGGGGCCCCCTTGTGAACAGGTTCTGAGGCAGTGGTGATGACTCATCTGATAGTTCAGCTGGTCCAGGGGGTGTGAAAGTCTTGGCTAATGACGAGATGGTGGATCTGGTTTAATGTAGCAATCTCAAAGTGGCCGCCTCGGTCTGTGGACGGTAGTGCTCCCGACCTTGGCAGCCTAGACCCAGGCTGGTTTGTTCCAACAGGTCTGGTCTGCTTGGATCTCGGAGAAAGCAGGCTTTTCCTGGGCAAAAAAATATAAAGCCCTCCTGACTCCTCCTGCGACAGCATTTGTACTTTATAAAGACAGTGTCCTATATCAAAGTCTTTAAGCTTGGAGTAACTTGGCCCTCCCCCTGGTGGCTGGAAGAGAATGTAGCAATAGCATAACAACTCAGCGAGGGGCAACAAGACAGATGCATTTTGGATCAATGTCTTTGTCTCATACTACTGTAATCTAGTACCTGGCTACACGGTAAATCAAAAATTTTGTTTTAATTTCATCAGCCCTAGGCTTACTTAGCAAGGAAAGAATGATGTTTAACAGTACCCAATCAATCATCTTTCATATTTGTGACAGCAACAGGGGCATACCTAGAGCATTTGGCAGCTGGGACGGATCCTATATCTAGGAGCCCCCCAACTTTAAAATGTAAAAACTGCACCCCCAATATCTCTTTGTCACTACTGTGTACCCCCTCTCCACAACTGCACCTCTGGACCCCTTTACATTACATACCCCCCCGCAGCTCTGGACCCTTTTACTCTGCACAGCCCCCCCAGGTCTGGACCCCTGCACATTACACCCCCCACCGCCAGTCTGGACCCCTGCACATTACACCCCCCTCCCCACTACCTCTGGATCCCTGCACACTACACAGCCCCCCATCTTTGGACCCCTGCACATTACACAGCCCCCGACCCCAGATTTGGACCCTTGCACAATACACAGCCCCCACAGCTCTGGACCCCTGTACATTACACAGCCCCCCAGCTCTGGACCCCTGCACATTACACATTGCCCCCACCAGCTCTGGACCCTGCACATTACACTTTGTCCCCCTTGCTCTGGACCCCTGCACATTACATATTGCCCCCACCAGCTCTGGACCCCTGCACATTACACAATTCCCCCACCAGCTCTGGACCCCTGCACATTACACATTGCCCCCCCAGCTTGGGACCCCTGCCCTTTACACATTGTCCCCCCAGCTCAGGACCCCTGCACATTACACATTGCCCCCCAGCTCTGGACCCCTGCACAATACACATTCCCCCCAGCTCAAGACCCCTGCACATTACACATTCCCCCCCAGATCGGTACCCCTGCACATTACACACAGCCTCCCCAGGTCGGGACCCCTGCACATTACACACAGCCCCCCAGATTGGGACCCCTGCATATTATACATTGCCCCTTCTTACCTTACTGGGGCATGCATGCAGAGCTGGACACAGCAGTGCTCTGGACCCCTGCACATTACACAGTCCCCCAGAGCTCTGGACCCCTGCACATTACACGGCCCTCCAGCTCTGGACCCCTGCATATTACACATCCCCCCAGCTTTGGACCCCTGCACATTACACAGCCCCCCAGCTCTGGACCCCTGTACATTACACAGCCCCCCAGCTCTGGACCCCTGTACATTACACAGCCCCCCAGCTCTGGACCCCTGCACATTACACATTTCCCCCACCAGCTCTGGACCCCTGCACATTACACATTGCCCCACCAGCTCTGGACCCTGCACATTACACTTTGCTCACCCCAGCTCTGGACCCCTGCACATTACATATTGCCCCCACCAGCTCTGGACCCCTGCACATTACACAATGCCCCCACCAGCTCTGGACCCCTGAACATTACACATTGCCCCCCCAGCTCTGGACCCCTGCCCTTTATACATTGCCCCCCAGCTCAGGACCCCTGCACATTACACATTGCCCCCCAGCTCAGGACCTCTGCACATTACACACAGCCCCCCCAGCTCGGGACCCCTGCATATTATACATTGCCCCTTCTTACCTTACTGGGGCATTCATGCAGAGCTGGAGACAGCAGTGCTGAATAGAGGGCAGGAACTGCCTAATTTTTCATATTAACAATGCTAATGATTGGTTGCTAGGACCACCTACTGGTTAACTTGAAAAAAAAGTCCAGCAGTTGTTCCTCTATTCAGCGTTGCTCACTGTCTCTCTCCCCTGCTGTGAGCGGTGCGGAGTGAGTTCGGCAGCCGGCCCTGGGTGTCAGTCACCCGGGTAAGGTCCGCACACGGGCACCCTCACAACCTGTCACAGCTCACCTCTCCCTGCCCTGACTGTCACAGTGCCGCTGCTGCTGCCTGTGCCCAGCGCCCTGCTGTCACTGCTTCACTCGTGGTGGGCGGGGGGCGCCGGGCTGACCCCCCCCAAATGTGTGGCACCGGGGGGCGGACCGCCTCCATGCAAAATAAAAGAGCCATGGTATTATTTTGCATGCAGTTTTTCTCCAGTTAATTATAATTTAGTGGTGTCTACGACTATTCAATAAACATGAGTCTCTCTAAAAAGTGTGCAAGCGACAACTGCTATTTCATTTTTATGCTCTGGAATAATCTTACTCTATTTCTACTAAGATTTTATATTTTACTTATTTCTAGTACATACACCTTCTTCAAAGCATATAAAAAAAGTATTTTTTTAACATGAGTGATATTGTGGAAGTAGGATGGAGGACTTAGAGTAGAACCACACAAGCAGGCCATGCAAGGTGTTATATGACCCCACAACCCTACCACTACAACTTGAGCTCTAATCACTAATTCAACATGTTATTTTTTGCAGTTTGTTATGAGTAATACCCAGTGCAATGCATGTCTATAGAAAATGCATATTTTGTAAGAATGGCTCTTATAGATGTCATTCTTCACAATAACTCCTCTGACTGACACACAAAAAACTGGTGTAAATCACTGTCAAGCAGAAGACTCACTTTGGGGAGTTGTTCATACAACTTGCATTATTCTATTTTAACAGAAAGTAAGAGTTCTATTTAGCACACAATTCCACAGGGTCATATCCCTAAAATGTTATTGCATCAATAATACACACCATTATTAGGCCACATTGATATTTATCAGGTCTTGTGCGTACACACCCATTCTGATTTAAAATATTTTTTTGTTTCCAAATGTTGTACAGTATTTCCAAAGTACTGTAAAGCACACACTCCACACTGGAGAAAACAAGTACATTGTCTCATTGTCTGTCTCCTCTTCCTCCACCCTTCCCGGCATTTATTTGTTAAATAATACATGTGAGCATTAATTACCACTTTTTTTTAAATAATGATTACAATTAGATAAGATACAGTCTAACACTCAAAGGATCCAAATTTATTGTGTTCCCACACAATCTAATAATACTTTATTAAAACTAGGGTCTTGTTTAGTCCTGTAAGTGTGCTCATTAAGTGTTATTCATCAGGTACACATTGTAACTATCCAGTAATAATAGGCTAATTACGCCCAGGTTGCCAGAAAACTATTATATCTGTGCATTTAAAGTGGTTATAAACTCTGCAAAAAAACAACAACCTGCAAGACAAAGGCATAATGAGTTAGTATGCATCACATACTAGCTCATTATGAAATACTTTCCTTAGAACGATGCTGTTGCAGCGGTCCCCATACACTGCTGTGATGGGCGACATGTCTCCAGAATGTTACTTCCGGGTTTGCGGGCTCCAGCGCTGTGATTGGCCCGAGCCACAATGACGTCACTCCTGCCCCCAGTCACAGTACAGCAGCTGAAGACACGGCACGTACGAGACTTTTCTTCAGTGCGCACGTGCCGATGACGTCGGCACATGTGTATACAGTGAATATCTCTTAAACTGTGCAAGTTTAGGAGAAATTCATGGTACCGACAGGTCAGCCTTATTATAGGCTTACCTGTAGGAAAAATTGGTTGTAAAGGGTTTACAACCACTTTAAAGTGTAAGTAAATCCCCCTAACCTTTTCAGTCTTTTAATGACAATAAAAAAGAAAACACACAGCAACACATAAGTATACTGTGATATAAAACTAGTTGCAATAAAATTGTATTCACTCTGGGTTTCATAAACAAATCCTCATAGTTTGCAGCATGTAACTTTATTTTTTTTTTTTTTTTATATTTTTATTGAGTTTAAAGACTAAGGCAGGCCATACATAGTCGAATTTCGAATGAATTTACTTTTCAAAATCAGAAAGTTCGTTTTTTTTGTGATCCGATGATGCCACCTTTGATTTTCGAAATCCAACATGTCCGATCCCTCAAATTTGATTGCCGCACGAAAATCGGCCGTTGCTGCAGCCCGCTAATGGTGCGAAATTCATACGAAAATTCTTAGATACGATTTTCGAAAGAAAATTCTTTCGAAATTCGAACCGTGTATGGCCGGCATAACTGACATACAGAAAGCAAAACTTTTGGTTATTCATTGTAGTGCAGAAACCAGAGTGCACAAAAACAGCCAGAGGCAACTAAAAATATTGAAGAAAGTCCATATAGAACCCTGTTCCACCCTCCCTGTTCGGCCATCCCAAACATAGCGAGCTTCGAATCCCTAAACAAAAAAATAAAACACCCAACAAAAGAAAACTCCCAGATTAGGTTAGAACTGTCCCGTGGCCATGCCACCAACTAGTATGGGGGTTGTATGGATTCCGATGAGGCTCTCAATGGTAAAGGGAAAAAAATTATCTATAAAAAGTCCTGTGTAGGAGAAAGGTCCACTGCAGGCAGGGGAAGGCATGAATGACATTGTGTCACCCTGCACTCCAAGGATTGTAATAGTCAGAGTCAAATCAGAAAGAGAGGGCCAGGCACTATATGGTATCGCCCTGGCGGGCTACAAGGAGGGGGGTAGCAGCCATCAGGAGGCGTGTAGGCACCTATGTAGGAACAGCGCATAGGAATGCACAATCTCGGGATGTCTCAGGATCCATAGGAGAGGGTCAAAGAGGAACTACGGAAACCAGTAGCCATGGTCAGTCGCTTCTGCGTCTGGGTGCAACTCCATAACGATCATTCAGCCACACCATAGCTTCTTTGGGATTAGTGTAAAATAGGCCTTTGCCAACATGGATAACCCGCAGCTTGGCAGGGAAGAGCATAGCGTATTGTAAACCTTCAGTACGCAAGCGGCTTTCACGGCTGCAAAGGAGATGCATTGGCCTTGGCTTCAGCTGAGAAGTCAGGATATACTGAGATAGTATTGTCATTGTATTTGAGCGGCCCTTTTTCCCTGGCAAGGCGAAGTATGGCAATCTTGCCTTGGAAGTTAAAAATTTGTGCAATAATGCAGCGCAGAGGGGCCCCTGCGGGTGGAAGGCATGGAGGTGTACAGTGTGCATGCTCAATAACATATGAAAAGGATGGTGCATCAGTGCCAAAAATGTCCCATAACCAGGAGTATAGGAACTTTTCAGGGCAGGATCCTTCCAATCATTCAGGAAACCCCACAAAGCGAAGGTTATTCCTGCGTAGCGGTTTTCTAGGTCATCAAGTTTAGTGTGGATGGTCGCCATCTCACTTGTGGTATCACGCATCGTGGCAGATAAGGGGTGTATGGTATCTTCCGGGGAGATAATACGTTCCAACAGGTCTGGTCTGCTTGGATCTCCAAGACAGCAGGCTTTTCATGGGCAAAAAATATAAAGCCCTCCTGACTAGGGATGGGCCTAACAGACCCCTATTCGGTTTGCACCAGAACTTCCGAACACTGTGAAAGTTTGGACCCGAACAACGAACCCCATTAAAGTCAATGGGACCCCGAACGTCAAAAATCAAAAGTGCCAATTTTTAAGGCTTATATGCAAGTAATTGGGCATACAATGGTTATAGGGGTCTGGGTCCTGCCCTGGGGGACATGTATCAATAGAAATAAAAAGTTTGTGAAAAACTTAATTTTTAAATGAGCAGTGATTTTTTAATTTTTAAAGTGAGAGCCTAAAAATGAAAAATTCCTTACAATATAGTGCCTGGGGGGTCCCCTTAGTCTACCTGTAAAGTGGCAGGGATCTGTACCATGTCTAGAATCTGCTGCAGCAATTATTGCATTTGTAAAGCCCAAAAAAATGATATTTTTCCTGCAAGCTGCCTTTATTTTGCTCAGCAATAGTTGGGGAGCCAGTGTGTATAATGAGGCCACTATGTAGTGCACTGGGAACAAGATTAGAGATTTTTTGGATACATTCTGGTGTCACTTTGACTTTATATAGAAGTATCGGGTGCATAAAAATTGGTCTTTGGGTGTCGGTGGCGTCTTCCCACCGTAACCCTATAGAGGTACTCTTAAAGAAAGCAAGAATTGGCCTTGCTGTAAAAAAATGCAATGATATGCACCTGTCAAACATGTGCAGAAAAATTACTCTTTGTGTGTCGGGGGCACCTTCCCACCGTAACCCTAGAGAGGTGCTCTTGACGAAGGCAAAAAAAAAATTGCAATGATATGCATATTGTTGGTGTTTTTGCCACGTTTGATGTGCCTGAGACACAGTTTGCAGACAGCAACAGTGCGATCTGCTGCAGATGCGCTGAAAAAGGCCCAGACAGCTGTGCTTTGGGGAGTGGGCCGGGAGATAACAGCTGCAGAATGTAATGGAATAAGGTGGCTGCTCTCTGCTCTTTCTTGATGTTGACCTCCTTGGGGTTGTGCCGTCTCACCTTCAGTTTCCTCCTCTGCTCTATCTGGCACCCAAGTCGCATCAGTGACCTCATCATCATCATTTCCATCTTCATCATTACCACTAGAGACAACTTGGCAATACGCTGCGGCTTGGGGAACATGAATGCCAATTTGTCTACCAGTGTTCCTCCCTCTCTCTAGGCTCGGGTTCCTGTCATCCTCAACCTCAGAACCAACATCTGAATACAGTAATGGCTGGGCATGGTCTAGGGGCAAGTGGCTGACGCTGTGGTCAAATAACTCAGCTGACTCCTCAATGGCTGATGTTGGGGGTATGGGAGGAATGGATGTGGATAAGGAAGCAGGTTTATCCACTCTGGCAACTGCAGGGGACTGCACACTTGTCTCTACTTGCGTGACAGAGGATGAGGAGGATGAGGAAGGTTTAGTAAGCCAGTCCACCACCTCCATTGCATGCTGTGGCTGGATAGCACAGGGAAACTCACTAAACAGAGGAAATGATGCCCTGCCTGAGGACTGACCACCATGTCCACCTTTGCCTGTGGACACATTTGTTGCTGGCCCCCTTACAGTGCCAAGGGAATGTCTACCTCTCCTTGTCCTCCCAGACATTATTGGGAGGGAGGGGGCAGTGCTTATAAGCAAATGTAAGGAAAAAGTTGAAATCTGTACGTAAATGCACTTTAATCAATGTAAAGATGTGTTTGGTGTACTTTAATTTGAGTACTCACACTACACAGATATACTCCACGGATACACTATAATATACTGCAATATAATGCGCCAAACGTACAGTGACGCACAGAGCTATATGGTGTTAAACTGGTAGTAACGCACACAAAAGTAAATGGCGTTAAACTGGCAGTAACGCACAAAACTATATGGCGTTAAACTGACAGTAACTGTCAGAAAACATGAAATCAGGATGAGACAGAAGTACAGTTAAATCACACTGGTTTAATAATAAAAGTAAAAAGAACAAACGTAGTCAAAACATAGCCAAGGTTCAGTAACCGGAACGGATAGTCAGCCAAGCCAGAAGTCAGAGATCAATGTAGTGGAACAGCAAGCAGGATCTGGAGCCAGAAGGGATGTCAGCAAAGCCAGTCTTTTAACAGGAACGCAGGAGATAGTTTCTTGTGATGTGACCAAGGTAGAGCTCCTCTGGACTGGACGGCTTAAGTAGGCAGGACTGACGAGCAGGATCATCAACAGCTGAGTAACTGTGGAGAGAGATGGGAGCTGGCAATTAGCCGACAGCTGAGCGGTCAGCTCAGAGAAGGAAGGGCTGAGCCCAGCCCTGACAGTAACATATGCAAAACTATATGGCTTTAAACTGGCAGTAACACACACAGAACTATATGGTGTTAAACTGGCAGTAACGCACAAAAAACTATATGACGTTAAACTGGCAGTAACGCACACAGAACTATATGGCGTTAAACTGGCAGTAACACACACAGAACTATATGGCATTAAACTGGCAGTAACGGACACAAAACTATATGGCGTTAAACTGGCAGTAATGCACAAAACTATATGGCATTAAACTGGCAGTAACGCACACAGAACTATATGGCGTTAAACTGGCAGTAAAGCACACAGAAGTAAATGGAGTTAAACTGGCAGTAACGCATAAAACTATATGGCGTTAAACTGGCAGTAACACACACAGAACTATATGGCGTTAAACTGGCAGTAAAGCACACAGAACTATATGGCGTTAAACTGGCAGTAACGCACACAGAACTATATGGCGTTAAACTGGCAGTAACGGACACAAAACTATGTGGCGTTAAACTGGCAGTAACGTACACAGAACTATATTGCGTTAAACTGGCAGTAACACACACAAAACTATATGATGTGAAACTGGCGTTAATGCACACAGAAGTAAATGGTGCTAAACTGGCAGTAATGCAATGAAATAAACGGTGTTCAACCGTCACTACACCGACGCTATCTAAACTGTCCCTACTCTAGCTATACACTAATGTAAAGATTACTTAGTGAGCCATGGTCTCACTACACTACACTGAAACTATATGAGCGGTCCCTACTCTACACTAATGTATGTATGAATGACACAATCTCACTACACTACAATGAAACTATCTGAACTGTCCCTACTCTAGCTGCACACTACCATACCTCCCAACTGTCCCGAATTGAGCGGGACTTTCCTGCATTTACAAGTTTGTCCCGCATTATTCTGTTGATTAATGTTGCCTTCTAGCTCAATTGGACCTGCAGCAATGTGCACTTTCAGAACAGCCAGGAATTGGTGAGCAAGATGGTTGGGTGTGCACTGTGCAGCCCCCATGAGAGACTGCAGCTGTCAGATCCGAGCTGTGATGTCAGGTGTGGGCGGGACTGCTACCCAGACCCGACCCTCTGTCAAGCAACCACTGCATAGGGAGAGAGGCATTTTTACTTCAAGGTGCCTCCAAAATTCTTTAAGCACCCCCAAAATTTGTTAGTATTTGCAGATGTTACTGTGTTGTTTTTTTTTACGTCATTGCCTGCATATCCTCTATTGCTGCCTGGAAACTGGGGACTATTTTTTTTCTTGCTGAGGGATACAGCAGCCTGGCCGCATAACCCGATGATCTTTACTTAGGCAAGAAGTTTTAGAGGCAGATTGATAAACAATCTCTCTTTTGCCTCCTCAGCCAATGGGAAACACTGTACCCAGCCCGCCTTCTTTGACTTCTAAAAAGAGGAGATGTCGGCAGCTGCATTGAAGGGGGAGAGAGAGGAGAGAACACACTGTAAGAAGCAGACAGATTCCTTAGCCCCAGCACTGACAAACAGTGAGTTGTATTAACCTGCACTGCTGCCAGCATGGAGCTCCAGGGAACAAAATCGTTCAACCAATCCCTCCAGGCTTGTATACTGACACCAGCAAGACTTGTAATAAAGATTGTCTGTGGGGCATACAGAACACAGACAGACTGTATTCCTTCCTGCCAGCACAAGTCATATGGTACTTACAGAGACTCTGACAGGGAGGAAATAATCTGGGATGTCTGAGTGTTCTGTCCATCCATCATCTTTAACATAAATGTTGCTGGTGTCACAATACAAGAAGAATGTATTGAAAAATGACAGCATATTGTCTGGTGGCATTCTACTAAACCTATGTTTACCACACTTTAGTAACAAGGGCTCTTGAATGTAATGCCCTCCTGATCCCTCCCCTGTGTACGTAGTGCCCTCCTGATCCCTCCCTGTGTACGCCGTGCCCTCCTGATCCCTCCACTGTGTACGTAGTGCCCTCCTGATCCCTCCCCTGTATACGTAGTGCCCTCCTGATCCCTCCCCTGTGTATGTAGTGCCCTCCTGATCCCTCCCCTGTGTAAGTAGTGCCCTCCTGATCCCTCCCCTGTGTACGTAGTGCCCTCCTGATCCCTCCACTGTGTACATAGTGCCCTCCTGATCCCTCCACTGTGTACGTAGTGCCCTCCTGATCCCTCCACTGTGTACGTAGTGCCCTCCTGATCCCTCCACTGTGTACGTAGTGCCCTCCTGATCCCTCCACTGTGTACGTAGTGCCCTCCTAATCCCTCCACTGTGTATGTAGTGCCCTCCTGATCCCTCCACTCTGTATGTAGTGCTCTCCTGATCCCTCCCCTGTGTACGTAGTGCCCTCCTGATCCCTCCACTGTGTATGTAGTGCTCTCCTGATCCCTCCCCTGTGTATGTAGTGCCCTCCTGATCCCTTCCCTGTGTACGTAGTGCTCTCCTGATCCCTCCACTGTGTATGTAGTGCCCTCCTGATCCCTCCACTGTGTACGTAGTGCCCTCCTGATCCCTCCACTGTGTACGTAGTGCCCTCCTAATCCCTCCACTGTGTATGTAGTGCCCTCCTGATCCCTCCACTGTGTATGTAGTGCTCTCCTGATCCCTCCCTTGTGTACGTAGTGCCCTCCTGATCCCTCCACTGTGTATGTAGTGCTCTCCTGATCCCTCCATTGTGTACGTAGTGCCCTCCTGATCCCTCCACTGTGTATGTAGTGCCCTCCTGATCCCTCCACTGTGTACGTAGTGCCATCCTGATCCCTCCACTGTGTACGTAGTGCCCTCCTGATCCCTCCACTGTGTACGTAGTGCTCTCCTAATCCCTCCACTGTGTATGTAGTGCCCTCCTGATCCCTCCACTGTGTACGTAGTGCTCTCCTGATCCCTCCACTGTGTACGTAGTGCTCTCCTGATCCCTCCACTGTGTACATAGTGCACTCCTAATCTCTGCATTGTGTACCTAGCGCCCAACTCGTGATCTCTGCATTGTGTGCATAGTGTACTCTTGAACCCTGCACTCTGTACATAGCGCATTCCTGAGCCCTTCACTCTGCACGTAATGCATTCCTGAACTCTGTGCGTAATGGACTCCTGAATCCTTCTGCACTTTGTGTAACGCACACTTCCATAGTTCATGCAAAACCATTTGTAATGGAAGCTCTTCATTCTTTTTTGGTGTCCCTCATTCTGAAGTTCAAAAGTTGGGAGGTATGCACTATGCAAAGCTGAATGATGGTCCTCCTCACTACATTCGCACTATCCCTAGACTGACACTAATCTAATATTTTACACTGACAATTGAGGCAAAATAGCACAGTATAGCACACTAACTAACTAATGGCATTGAACGCCAAAATCACACTGAAAATTGCTGTCTTTGAAAGAATACTTTTATACTGTGGGGCGGGAATGAGCCATGATTGGATAAAGTCATGATGCCAGTGTCCAATCATGACTCTGACAGTGCTTTGTGCCCTGATTGGCTGAAGCTTTCACTGCTTCAACCAATCAGGGCTTGCAATGCACTGTTCAGCGCAGCAATGCACTGTGGTCGGTTCGGGGGGGCGAACAAACGGTCAAACGACCCGTTTGGCTGTTCGTCGAACGTCCGAACAGCAAAAGTTTGGCCCAAACTTATGCTCGGGCCAAACCGTTTGCCCCTTTGTACTCCTGACTCCTTCTGCCACAGCATTTGTACATTATAAAGACAGTTGTCTCCCTAATATGGCTGCCACCTTGAAATACTTTTCCCAGAATTCTAGGTGTCCTATATTAAAGTCTTTAAGCTTGGAGTAACTTGGCTCTCCCCCTGGTTCATAGTTGTCAACATTGTAAAAAAAAAATGTGGGACACTTTTGTGGCTGTAGGTGGAACCGTACAATAATTAGGGGGCGGGGCATTAGTTTGTAGGTGTGGCTTAGGGAAAATACAAGTGCTGCGCGCGAAAAATGGGCGTGGTTTACGCGGCGTGTTGGGCGTGGCTTAAATGGGCGTGGCTCAAGAGGGTGTGGTTAGAGTCTGAGATGAATGAGGGATGGAGAGGGGGAGAGGGATTAGAGGGGGAGAGGGATTAGAGGGGGAGAGAGATTAGAGGGGGAGAGAGATTAGAGGGGGAGAAGGGGAGAGGAAAATGACGGGACAGCAGCCCCAGATCCTACAAAATAAAAATATGTGTATTCTAGAAAGTTTAACAATCAGCAGATAAAGATACTCCAAACACCTGGTGTTAGCACTTCAATCATCCCGGCACCATGGTTGTTATGGTGTCAGGATGATTGAAGTGCATTATTTCTATTATTACATTGTAATATAAAATGAAATCATTCAACTCACCATAATGCAGAATCAGTGGGATCCCTGAGCGTGTCACTAGCCACGTCGCCTGCCACCAGCCGTCTGTCCTTGCGTCAGGTGTCCCAGCAGAGTCCGTCCTTGCATTAGGTGTCCCCAGCGGAGCCCCCCTTACATCAGATGTCCCCAGCGGAGCCCCCCTTACATCAGATGTCCCCAGCGGAGCCCCCCCTCACACCAGGAGTCCCCAGCGGAGCTCCCCCTCACATCAGGTGTCCCCGGCAGAGCTCTCCCTCACATCAGGTGTCCCCGGCGGAGCCGCCCCTCACATCAGGTGTCCCCGGCGGAGCCCCCCCTCACATCAGGTGTCCCCGGCGGAGCCCCCCCTCACATCAGTTGTCCCCGGCGGAGCTCCCCCTCACATCAGGTGTCCCCGGCGGAGCTCCCCCTCACATCAGGTGTCCCCGGCGGAGCCCCCCCTCGCATCAGGTGTCCCCGGCGGAGCTCCCCCTCACATCAGGTGTCCCCGGCGGAGCCCCCCCTCACATCAGGTGTCCCCGGCGGAGCCCCCCTCACATCAGGTGTCCCCGGCGGAGCTCCCCCTCACATCAGGTGTCCCCGGCGGAGCCCCCCCTCACATCAGGTGTCCCCGGCAGAGCCCCCCTTACATCAGGTGTCCCCGGCGGAGCCCCCCCTCACATCAGGTGTCCCCGGCGGAGCCCCCCCTCACATCAGGTGTCCCCGGTGGACCCCTCCCCTCACATCAGGTGTCCCCAGTGGACCCCCCCTCACATCAGATGTCCCCAATGGAGCCCCCCTTGCATCAGGTGTCCCCAGTGGAGGCCCCCTTGCATCAGGTGTGTGTCCCAAAGGAGCCCCCCCTCACATCAGGAGTCCCACAGCGGTGCGCCCCCCCTACCTCAGAGGTGTCCTAGTAGTGTCCGGCTAGAACCCCCGCCCCTTTCCATATCAGACAGGAAGACGGCTGGGGGGGTAGACGGAGCTCCTGCGTCGCCGCCCACCCTCCGCCTCTCTCCGCCTACCCCCCTTCCCCACTGCCAGTCTGATATGGAAAGGGGCGGGGGGTAGGCGGGGCGAGGCGGGGTGAGGCGGAGCGGGGCGGAGGGTGGGCGGCGACGCAGGAGCTCCGTCTACCCCCCCAGCCATCTTCCTGAACTACATCAAAATGGCGGCCGGCGGAGACATTGTCTCCGCCGGCCGCTGACCTCTAGCGGCGGCGGCGAACCGGATTTCTCGGGACATTTCCCGGGACACCAGAAATTCGAGAATGCCGTCCAAGTCCCGGGAACGTCCCGGGAAATCCGGGACAGTTGGCAAGTATGCTGGTTGCTGGAAAAGAATGTAGCAATAACAACTCAGCGAGGGGCAACAAGACAGATGCATTTTGGATCAATGTCTTTGTCTCATACTACTGTAATCTGGTACACGGTAAATCAAAAATCCTGTTTTAATTGCATCAGCCCTAGGCTTACTTAGCAAGGAAAGAATGATGTTTAACAGTACCCAATCATCTTTCATTTTTGTAACAGCAACAAAATAAAAGAGCCATGGTATTATTTTGCATGCAGTTTTTCTCCAGTTAATTATAATTTAGTGGTGTCTACAGCTATGCAATAAACATGGGTCTCTCTAAAAAGTATGCAAATGACAACTGCTATTTCATTTTTATACTCTGGAATAATCTTACTCTCTTATCTTATCACGCAGATTTTGAACATCTTGTTTCAGGAGTGAAAGATC
This sequence comes from Aquarana catesbeiana, assembly GCF_042186555.1. Classification (NCBI taxonomy): domain Eukaryota; kingdom Metazoa; phylum Chordata; class Amphibia; order Anura; family Ranidae; genus Aquarana; species Aquarana catesbeiana. The sequence continues at coordinate 275,091,472 of NC_133324.1, forward strand.
CATGCGGATTGTAGCTATCTAGGCAGTGAGTGATGCCTTGCAGTCCTGTATAGCCAGCATGATAGTAACTAGTGTGGGCTCAGCTTGAGGGGGATCTGAGGCCTGGTAGCTCTCAGCACTCATTGAGGGGTTTTGAGTTGACAAAGGGTCCGCTTGGGTGGTGAAAATAGCAGGGACTGTGTCAGTTACCCATGTAGCAGGGTCTCGAGCGGTGGAGGAGGAAAGCTGCAGTGTGCCTGTCTGCCTGGCCGTAGTCTCAGCACCATCTTGCCGCCGGAATCTTGCAAGCTGTTCCGCCGTGGATAGAGGCGTAGGTGGCCCGTATTTGACCATCATGATGGTCCCAGTGGATGCCCACAGCCGTGGGGAAGGGAATGGTACCTTTTATGAGAACAGACTCAGGATAACGGCAGGATGATAGTCTGTTTTCATGCGACTGCTCGCTCCGCCATCAAGCCACGCCCCCGGTAACTTTACTCATCTTTACTACGCTCGCCTGCAGCCCTATTCCACAGTTGTAATGCCCAAAATCTTCAAATATTGACTGTATGTATAGAGATCAACACACCTCAAATGCATTGGTTTCGCAGTTGCCTATTGAGGCATCATCGCCTATTTATTTAAAACACGGCTAAGCGTTACATATACCACATATCACAAGCACCAGATTCTTCTTGGAACTTCAGGAGCAGACCAGTGAGTGCAGGTACATACACTCACAGGCCACTTTATTAGGTACACCTGTTCAATTACTTGGTAACACAAACTGCTAATCAGCCAATCACATGGCTGCAACTCAATGCATTTAGGCATCTAGATGTGGTGAAGACGACTTGCTGAAGTTCAAACTGAGCATAAAAAAGTGGAAGAAAGGATTTAAGTGACTTTGGACGTGGCATGATTGTTTGTGCCTGACGGGCTGGTTTGAGTATTTAAAAAAACTGCTGATCTACTGGGATTCCCAAGCACAACCATCTCTAGGGTTTACAGAGAATGGTCCAAAAAAGAGAAAATATCCAGTGAGCGGCAGTTGTGTGGACGAAAATGTCTCGTTGATGTCAGAGGTCAGAAGAGAATGGGCAGACTGGTTTGAGATGATAGAAAGGCAACAGTAATGCCGCGTACACACGATCGGACATTCTGACAACAAAATCCTGGATTTATTTCCGACGGATGTTGGCTCAAATTTGTCTTGCATACACACGGTCACACAAATGTTGTCGGAAATTCTGAACGTCAAGAACGCGGTGATGTACAACATGTATGACGAGCCGAGAAAAATGAAGTTCAATAGCCAGTGCAGCTCTTCTGCTTGATTCCTAGCATGCGTGGAATTTTGTGCGTCAGAATTGTGCACACACAATCGGAATTTCCGACAATGGATTTTGTTGTCGGAAAATTTGAGAACCAACTCCCAAATTTTTGTTGTCAGAATTTCCAACAAAAAATGACATGTATCTGGGGAGCTCCGGGTATCCTGATCTGAATCATTCGTCATCCATACATCTGCCTTACTAAATCAAGCTGATACCCTGCCGGCCTGTTCCTCTGTGCCCCCTGCCTTGTTCTGGGCCAAAATTGCGGAGTCTCTCTGCCTGGGATCATTCACACAAAATAGCTTCCAAGCACCTGCGGCCGCCGCCATCTTGCAGCCCTGTGCCTCTCTGGAGAGATCCGATCCCGGCTGGACTGGAGGTAAGGGATTATCCTCCATCCACATCTGCCTACCCATCCACCTGCCTGGCATGGTCCGGGGACCCGTTTGGCTGCTGGTGACGTACATGGCGGCCGCGGCCTAGCACAGCCTAGTGAGGCCTGTAAAGCACCGGTGTTTCCTGAGCCGCTATCCTGCCCCGGGGGTGCCGTGGCCGGCCTGCCCGATCTCATGTCTGTCTCCTCCTGCCCTGCCATCTATCCACACCCCTGCCATCCACCCACACCCCTGCCCAGCAGAGACTGCTTACCTGAGCTGGCTGAGAACTCCTGGGGCCTAGTGTCTCCTGTCATCTGACACCCTTCTGCCTCAGTCATACTGCTCTGGGCCCTCCCCACCCTAGTGCCCCCAGCATCATATCCTCACCATCTGCCTGTGTATCTGCTGTGAAGTGAGGGGCTGCTGGCAAACACTGACGACCTGCCCAGCGTGTTTTATCCTGGGGCTCAGTGCCTGCTGCCAGCTTGATCGCCCTCTAACTGCCTCCTGAACGCTCACCAGGGCACAGACAACTATCCCATATAGAGGGCTCCCGTGGCAAATTGTCTGATGTCCTCCTTCTCCAAAAAGGGGAAGGGGTCCACCAAAGCTGCGAAGACCAACATACCGTTCCGGTTACCACTGCCATCTTCCCCGCGAACAGATCCAATACTGGTAGGGCTGCTTTGGGCCTTGCTGGCCGACTTGGAAATAGACCCTGGTGAGGCTCCAATGGCAGAGGGATCAGCCCCACTGCCTCAAGACGGTACGGCCATGATCTTTGCTGTGATTGAGCAAAGTAGGTGTCAGGAAGGGCATGCCAGCACCCAAGGTGGCTGCCGAGGAAGACGACCTGTTACCTCTGCCTGTCAGGAAGGGCATGCCAGCACCCAAGATGGCTGCCGAAGAAGATGACCTGTTACCTCTGCCCCTGTCAGAATGCCATTGGTGCACACACACCCTGTGACAGCTTTTGACACCCAAACAGGCTACTTAAACTCAGTCAGTTTCCAGACTCAGTGCTGTCTGCTCTAGAGCGTTCCCTGTGTATCCTGCAATTACCTACCTGACTTCCGTTCCTGTTGTGACCCGGCTTGCTTCTTGACGTTCCTGTTTCCTGCCTGCATCCGACCCCGGCTTGTCCTCTACTCTGCATCTGCCTGCTCCTTCTGCCACTTCGCTGCCAGTCTGCTGATGACCCGGCCTGTAATCTGATTCTGCTTCCGCTTCAGCCTCTGTTCCTGACGTGCCCGTTTGTGTATGACCCGGCCTGCCTGTACCTGCCTTCTTTTCAGCCTCGAGGGTGCCACCATCCCTTCTGCTGCACCTGCACTTCTGCCTGTGGGGACTGGTTGTCTACTCACTCCAGCTACCTGCCTACCACTGCTCTGGGATTCCTACAGATACCTCTACAGCTCGGCCGAGTGCTCCGATCCAGCTCCAGGTTCAGCGATCCCGCCAGGCACTCGTGCGACTCTGCATCTCGGTGCTTCCTGTCATCTCTATCAGGGACTCCAAGTCAGAGTTGTAAGAGAGGCCGTCCTCTGCATATCAGGCTCCATCACCAGGTATGTGACAGTAGCAGACAGCCATGTCTGAGCCTGTGCAAGGACCCTCTCCTATGGAGGAACTCTGCCAACACCTAGCCGGATTAACACAAGCTCTAAAGGACTTACAACAGGGTTATACCCAGCTGGAAGGCCAAATACAGACCTTGTCTGCCTCTGCTCCTGCTCAAGCACCTTCCACTTCTGGGATGCCAGCAGCTTCTGCAGTTGTTATGCTACCACCTGAACCCAGAGTCCCAACTCCTGAAAAGTTCCACGGAGAATGCAACGAGTTCAGAGCCTTCCGCAACGCATGCAAACTCTATTTTTCGCTACAACCACGAACCTTCTCCCTGGAAGCCACCAAGGTCGGGTTTGTCATTTCCTTGCTTCAGGGGGAACCACAGGCCTGGGCACACCGACTCCTTGAACAAAAGGCCATATCTCTGACGGACTTAGCCTCCTTTTTTGGAGCCATGGCTCAGTTATATGAAAACCCCCAGCAAGCCGCTACTTCACATGCTTCAGCAGGGTCACAGGGCCGTGGAGGACTATGTTTCAGAATTCAGGCGCTGGAGTTCCGACACCAGCTGGAACGATGCTACCCTGCGTTACCAGTTCTGCATGGGCCTTTCTGATAATCTCAAGGATGAGCTAGCACGAACAGGTGTTCCCTCCACCTTGGAGACACTTATAAATTTGTCAATCCAGATTGACCGTCGCTCAAGGGAACGTAGGTCGGAACGAGCCACCGACCAGTCCCGTCCAGTATGGATGCTTCCACGAGTGTCTGGTTCTTTCAGTCCTGCTTCACCTGCTCCTGCCACATCCGCTTCAGACGCATCTAAACCCATGAAGCTTGGTCTCCTCCGTACTTCTCTGACTACAGAAGAACGCCAGCGCAGATGCCAGCTAAATCTTTGCCTGTAATGTGGAGGATCAGGACATTATGTGAGGTCTTGCCCGGTCAAGATCCGCAAGTGCCTCTCAGTTACATCCGCTTCTCCTCCATCTCTACCCAATCACTTGCTCTTCCCATTTTGTTACAGCTCCCAGGAGGAACTATCCAGACCCCCGCTATAATTGACTCTGGAGCTTGCCTCTGTTTCATAGATTTAGCTTTTGCTGCCAAACCTCACATTCCTCTACTACCCAAGGCTCAGAGACTTTCTGTACATCTGGCAGACGGATCCACCATTAAATCTGGATTGGTTACTCACGAAACCATCCCGTTATCTACCACCATTACCGAGAACCATCAAGAGCTTCTACGCCTAGATGAAATCGCTTCCCCTCTGTTCCCAATCATTCTGGGTATGCTTTGGTTAAAAGCTCATAACCCTCACATTAACTGGGTTATAGAACAAATTAAGTTTCTTTCCCCCTATTGCCTTCAGCATTGTTGGCAAGAGAATCATCAGCACCAATCTCCCCTGCTGTGCATCGATTTAGAGTCCGAAGCCCGCCAAGTCGTTCCAGTAGCATATCACGACTTTCTGGATGTTTTCAGCAAAAAAGGGGCAGAAACGTTTCCTCCTCATAGGGCTTATGACTGTCCAATTGAGCTCCTTCCTGGGGTTGAAGTTCCTTTTGGCAGGATCTTTCCTCTATCTGAATCTGAACTTGTTGCTTTGAAAGACTACATTGATGACAACCTTAAAAAGGGGTTTATTCGCCCCTCCACATCTCCTGCCGGTGAGGGGATCTTCTTTGTAGAAAAAAAGGACCACTCATTATGGCCCTGTGTGGACTACCGTGAACTTAATAAGGTCACTGTAAAAAAACGTTACCCTCTTCCACTTGTGCCTGAATTATTCCAGCAACTCGGTACGGCCACCATTTTCACAAAATTGGATCTTCGGGGTGCTTATAATCTGGTTCGCATACGAGAGGGGGATGAATGGAAGACGACGTTCCGCACACGGTTTGGGCATTTTGAATACCTTGTGATGCCCTTTGGACTTTGCAATGCCCCAGCTACCTTTCAGCACTTCATCAACGACGTCTTCTGAGATTGCCTGGATCTATTTGTTGTTGTTTATCTTGATGATATACTAATCTTCTCTCCCTCTCTAGAGCACCACCGTAGTCACGTCAAGAATGTATTGAGTCGCCTTCGACAACACGGACTTTATGCAAAACCAGAGAAATGTGTATTTGAATGCCAAAGCATCCAATTCTTGGGTTTAATCATTTCCACCGAAGGCATCCAGATGGATCCCCAGAAGGTTACAGCCATCCTGGATTGGCCTGCTCCCAGTGATAAGAAGGGTGTCCAACGTTTCGTGGGGTTTGCAAATTTTTATCGAAAATTCATCAGAAATTTTTCTGCAATCATATCCCCCATTACAAGTTTAACCAAACAAGGTACAAGATTCTCTTGGTCTCTGGAAGCTCAGAAAGCTTTTGACACCCTAAAAAGACTTTTCACATCTGCATCTGTCCTGAAACACCCTGACTCAGCCTTGCCCTACGTCTTGGAAGTAGACGCCTCAGAAACAGCGGTCGGAGCAATATTGTCTCAGAGGCGGGGAGTTAAGGCTCTACTGCATCCAGTTGCTTTTTTTCCCGCAAGCTGTCAAATGCCGAAAGGAACTACGACGTCGGGGACCGTGAACTTTTGGCCATCAAAGCCGCCCTGGAGGAATGGAGGTACCTTCTAGAGGGGGCCGCACACCCAATCTTGATCTATACCGATCATAAGAACCTTGAGTATTTAAGAACAGCAAGAAGATTGAAACCCCGACAAGCCAGGTAGTCACTATTCTTTTCTAGATTCACTTTTCACTTAACTTTCAGGCCCAGATCCAAGAATGCAAAATCCGATGCGTTATCACGCATGTTCAGCAAACCTGAAGAAATCTCATCTCCAGATACCATTCTATCCCCTGGGAACTTCCTGTTACTTCAAGGAGAGTTAATAAAACAAATCAAACAAACTCTTCACCAGCCGGGGTCTCTCTACTGGCAAAGGATGGGCTACTTTGGCATGAAGACAAGGTCTTTGTGCCGGAAGACCTCCGAATGGCCATCCTGGTGCGATGCCATGATCATGTGCTGGCAGGTCATTTTGGCATTGGCAAGACAACTGAATTAGTACAACGGACATTTTGGTGGCCTGGGGTGGAAAAAGATTGTAGGAAATATGTGGAATCTTGCACCACTTGCATCCGCAATAAAACCAGCAGATCCAGAGCCTGGGGTCTGCTAAAACCCTTACCTGTCCCCAGTAGACCTTGGAAGATGATCTCAATAGATTTTATTGTAGAACTTCCCCCATCTGAGGGCCACAACACCATTTTTGTAGTTGTCGATAGACTATCTAAGATGGCACACTTCCTGCCCATGAAGGGCACACCATCTGCTCGAGAAACAGCTCAAACCTTTGTCAAGGAGATCGTAAGGCTTCACAGGATTCCGGCCAATATTGTGTCCGACCGTGGGGTGCAATTTACATCCAGATTCTGTAGAGCCTTATGTGATTCACTCGGGATTGAACTTTCATTTTCTTCTGCATATCACCCACAAACGAATGGGCAGACAGAGAGGACTAATCAAACCCTCGAACAGTACCTGAGATGTTTCTCCTCATTTTCTCAAGAGGATTGGGCTTCTCTGCTTCCCCTGGCCGAGTTTTCTTATAACAATTCAGTACACTCTGCTACAAAGCAATCTTCATTTTTTGCAAACTACGGTTTCCACCCTTCTTTTTTGTCTAATACAATTCCAGATTCCCCTGTACCAGCTGTTTCCGAAACTATAAATTTCTTCAACGCCAATAACAAACTGCTACAGGAAACAATGGCCTAGACACAGGCATACAATAAGGAAGTTTTTGACAGGAAAAGAAGGGGAGAATTGACCCTGGTGACCAAGTGTGGCTAGCAACTACTAATTTGAAACTGGCCTGTCCCTCGAAGAAACTGGGCCCTAAATTTATAGGACCATTTCCGGTGAAGAGACGGATCAATAAAGGTTGCGTATGAATTAGAGTTGCCTGAGCCATTTAGAATCCACCCTGTGTTCCACATAACCTTGTTGAAACCTGCCATTCCTGACCCCTTCCCAGGACGAAGTTCCGCCCCGCCTGAACCTGTAATTATTGACGGGGAGGAAGAGTTTGAGGTGGAAACAATCTTAGACTGCAGGAAGAGAAGAAATCAGATCCAGTTCCTGATAAAATGGAAAGGATATGGGCCAGAGGACAACTCCTGGGAACCTGAAGGTAATATCCATGCCCGAAATTTGGTTCAAGTTATTAAGACCTCCCATTCTGACAAGTGGGCTAAGTTGGGCATCCGTAGGCTGCCCTTTGAGGGGGGGCAGTGTCAGGAAGGGCATGCCAGCACCCAAGGTGGCTGCCAAAGAAGACGACCTGTTACCTCTGCCTGTCAGGAAGGGCATGCCAGCACCCAAGATGGCTGCCGAAGAAGATGACCTGTTACCTCTGCCCCTGTCAGAATGCCATTGGTGCACACACACCCTGTGACAGCTTTTGACACCCAAACAAGCTACTTAAACTCAGTCAGTTTCCAGACTCAGTGCTGTCTGCTCTAGAGCGTTCCCTGTGTATCCTGCAATTACCTACCTGACTTCCGTTCCTGTTGTGACCCGGCTTGCTTCCTGACGTTCCTGTTTCCTGCCTGCATCCGACCCCGGCTTGTCCTCTACTCTGCATCTGCCTGCTCCTTCTGCCACTTCGCTGCCAGTCTGCTGACGACCCGGCCTGTAATCTGATTCTGCTTCTGCTTCAGCCTCTGTTCCTGACGTGCCCGTTTGTGTATGACCCGGCCTGCCTGTACCTGCCTTCTCTTCAGCCTCGAGGGTGCCACCATCCATTCTGCTGCACCTGCACTTCTGCCTGTGGGAACTGGTTGTCTACTCATTCCAGCTACCTGCCTACCACTGCTCTGGGATTCATACAGACACCTCTACAGCCCGGTCGAGTGCTCCGATCCAGCTCCAGGTTCAGCGATCCCGCCAGGCACTCATGCGCCTCTGCATCTAGGTGCTTCCTGTCATCTCTATCAGGGACTCCAAGTCAGAGTTGTAAGAGAGGCCGTCCTCTGCATATCAGGCTCCATCAACAGGTATGTGACAGTAGGACCTCGCTGCTGGTACGCATCGACCACCTCGCTGAGGAGTGTAATCTTATATGGAACAACCTCGACAAAATAAGGGGGAGAATGACAGAGACCGAGTCCAGAGTATCAGCCACCGTAGATCTTATGGCCACCCATGCCGCCTCCATTGCTGAGCTGCAGCGCACAGTACAGTCTCTTGTCGCAAAATTGAATGACGCCGAGAACAGGCTGAGGCGCAATAACGTCAGAGTCCTGGGCCTGCCTGAGGGAGAAGAAGGGGACCACCCTGCTGTATTCGCGGAGGAGTTCTTTAAACACTGGGCTTCACGGACGTTCCCCCTACATACGTGTTTGAAAGGGCCCATTGGGTTCCCAGGCCTTTTTTTGGTCTGCTTCCTTAACTACTGGGACAGGGACAGGATTCTCTCGGAAGCCCGCAAACATCCTACACTCAAACATTGCAAATCCTCTATTCTTCTTTTCCCTGACTTTTTGGCTGATCTGCAGAGAAAGAGGAAAACCTTCAATGATGTCCGCAGACGACTCAGAGATAAGAACATTAACTATGACATGCTCTACCCAAGCCTCTTACGAGTCCAACATGATGGAGCGACCTGCTTCTTTGACAACCCAGCGGATGCTGATGACTGGCTGACCAGCTTACGTTAAAAGGTTCTTCTCATTAATTCATCTGATGCACCGATCTTCCACATCCTTGTTTGCTTTATCCTACTAAACTATCTTTAAAAACACCGGAGTTACCTCAAATGTACCTCTACACGTGACCCCCCACTAGGTTTTTGTGTTTTTTTGTGTTTGTTTTGTTCTTTGCTTTAAGGAGTGGAGGGCCTGGTGCTATCCATCTATCTGGAGAAACTCAACAACCCAGAGGAACTATACAATTGCTCCGGATCACCTGGTCCTCCTGGCCGTGTTGGGATGCATATCCCCTAACCCTCGCCTACTGTTAGAGGTTGAACACAAGCTGGGGTGATCCCAGGAACTTCGATCCTCCAGTAGGAGACATCTATTATTAAGTTTAGGGTAAAAAAACTGCCTTGGTGACAGTTTGGGTTATGCCAGGCGGTAGGGTGTTACTTGTACTTTTAATTGGTTACCACACCTGCTCCGGCTCCACACCATCTCTTTTGTTGGACTGTGTTTTCATTATTTTGTTCTTTCCTTCTGCTCACCTCTTTCTTCCTCAGAATCCTTGGACGACTGCACCATCTGGACTGCCTCTGCAACTGACCTATGGACAGGATACTAATGGGTATTGTTTTTTTTCTTTTTTATGCTCCTAATGTCATTAAGCTTCTCTATTCTAAATGGGTATAGATTTAAAGTTGATATCTTGGAATATTAGAGGACTGAATGACAGGGTGAAAAGGTCTTTGATGTTTAAATTTTTGCAGTCTCATAAACCTCACATTTTGTTTCTTCAATAAACTCACCTATTGGGCAGTAAAATACTAACGCTCAAGCGGGCATGGGTAAAACAGGGGTTTCATGCCACTTACTCCTCTTATGCGAGGGGCGTAACTGTTCTGCTGGGCAAGTCATTCCCTTGCTCGGTAGAACAGGTTTTCACTGATCTGGGGGGAAGATACCTCATCTTATTTCTTGAAATGTATGCCCAGCGCTGGGTGATACTCAATGTGTATGTCCCTCCTCCGTTTGACTCCGCCATCCTGTACAGCATCCTTACAAAAATAGCCCCCCTTTAGGTCCCCAATATAATAGTTGGAGGGGACTTCAACCCCATCCTAGATCATACCAAGGACACTACTAACCCCCTTAGATCTGCCCCCCCCCCTGATTTGACCCTTTGGGCCAAGACATTTGGTCTTCAAGAGGCTTGGTGGTGGAAACACCCAGAAGATAGCACTTACTCACATATCTCAGCATCACATAGATCAGGGTCTCGCATAGACTTACTGTTTGGGTCTGCTTCTGCTTTGTCACAGGTTGGGGCTTTCTCCCGGCAGGTCTTTCAGACCACTCACCACTGGAGCTGGGCTTGACTCTGGGTACCTCCCGTGAGTCAGGATGCTGGAGGCTAGCAACCCATTGGATAGACAATCCTCAAATCCAGGAGTTAGTGGAGCCCAAACTCAGAGAATACTGGCTGCTTAATGAGGGGTCATCTTCCCTTGATGTAGTCTGGGCAAGGCTCATGCCCGAGGGGTGTATGTCTCCTCTATTAAGGCAGTGAGATCCGGCTTTGCATCATGGACCGCACAATTGGAACAGTGTGAAGGGACAACACGGGGAGTCCAACACCCGAAAATTATTCTACTCTAGCCCAAGCGAGAAGAGATTTGAAGCTCCACTACACCTCGCTGGTGCAGTCCGATACACGGAAGTTTGCAGCCAAACTTTTTGAATCAGGGGACTAAAATGGCAAGCTACTGGCCAAACTGGTGGCAGAACCCACACTCCAGACAGTGATCCCTAGGATACAGACTTCTACTGGCTGTCAGGTTACAGACCCCAAAGGTATATTAAGGGAATTCCATCTTTTTTATAATAAACTGTATGAGGATCCATTCTCTAACACAGCTGACGTCATGTTGGAAGAATTAGGGGGAGTCACCTTACCTCTCCTTTCCGAGGAGGACAGGGATACACTAGATAAGCCCTTAACATGACAAGAGATAGAAGACGCAATCTACTCCTTGCCCAACAACAAATTCCCGGGCCCGATGGTTTACCTGGGGAATGGTACAAAACACATGCTGCCTTGCTGGTCCCCAAGCTAACTCAGTTGTTCGCCGATTGCTTGGAATCCGAGAAGTTGACAGATAGTATGTATCAGGCACACATAGTGCTGCTGCCCAAACCAGGGAAGGACCCCACTTGCTGCTCATCCTACAGACCCATATCATTGCTAAATTACGACCTCAAGATACTAACCAAAGTGATAGCCAATAGACTCATGAAGGTCCTACCATCCCTTGTCAACAGATCAGACCGGCTTCATGCCTGGTAAGTCCACGGACATAAACCTTAGACGAGTCTTTACGCATCTCCAGCTCCCACCTGAGGAGAATGCCTCCTGGGTCCTGGTGTCCCTTGACATCGAAAAGGCATTCGATACAGTTAGATGGTCCTATATGATGCAGGTTCTGGAAGGCTTTGGCCCAATTTTCCGGAAATGGATCAGCTTATTATACAGGACCCCCAGGGCCCAAATTACACTAAATGGTAGGCTTTCGCCATCTTTTCCAATTAGGAGGGGGACTAGACAGGGGTGTCCTCTTTCCCCTACGCTGTTTGCCCTGGCAATGGAGCCTTTGGCTGAGGCCTTATGGAGATCAAGCGAGGTGTCTGGAATCCGGGTTGGTTCGGTGGTCAAGAAACTAGCATTGTACGCAGATGATTTAATCCTCTTCCTCCGGGACCCTGGTCCCTCGCTCTCTGGGGCGATTCGGCTCCTGGACCATTTGCGACTCTCTCTGGCCTCCGAACCAACTGGAGCAAATCACTTATTCTACCCATAGATCCTGGGGCAAAGAGGCTGAGTGATCTTGCTTCACCTCTACAATGGGCAAGCACCATTAAATATCTAGGAATCAATATCTCTTCCAATATCCAGGACTTTAGCAATCTTAACTTATTTCGAGTGCTACAGTGGTGTAAACTGAAACTGAAGACCTGGTCGAACCTCCCATTATCACTTATAGGGAAAATTAACTTAATAAAAATGAAATTACTCCCGGTCTTGCTGTATATTTTACGATACTCCCCGGTCTGGATACCTAAGACTCTTTTCCGGCAATTGGACTCCACAGTGACCTTCTTATGGCAATCACACCCGGCTAGATTCAGTAGGAAAATCTTGCGTAGGCCCTGGACACAGGGGGAACTCGCCTGCCCAGACTTTCACACCTACTATTTAGCGGCAATGCTCACTCATGCACATAACTGGCTGATCTTGGAAGACACCAATGCGTCAGTCATCCTAGAGGCAGCTCAACTGGGATCATTTGATGCTCTTCGCAACGCCCTTTATAGGGGGTTGGGGGGTTCTCCAGTACCTTTAACATTGGCTATGAAAGCGATTATCCACTCCAGCCGCTGGTTGCTACTAGGGACAAACTGATCCAATTCAAAATCCTACATAGGATCTACTATACGCCCGAGCGCCTCCACCGCATATACCCAGCCTTGTCGGCCAGCTGCTGGAGATGCTCTGGTACTCCTGCAGACTTCACGCATATATTCTGGGATTGCCCACAAATTCAGAACTATTGGAGGGAGGTAACTCAATTTATTCATAGTTTGACCACTATTCCTATTCCTCTGACAATTAGAGTTTGCCTCCTTGGCCTAGTGGAACAGCTGGCATATGCCAAAGCAACACGCACCCTAATAGGTATCCTTTTTTAGGCAAGAAAAGCCATAGTACTAAAGTGGAAGTCAACCACTCCCCCCACCCTGTCCTCATGGAAGCAATTAGTTAAAGCAATGATACCCCTCTATAAAGCAACATATCTGTCTCGAGGATGCCCCAAAAAATATGACAAGGTCTGGCATTTGTGGACAGACTCAGACTCCACAACAGATGATCACCCCTCGGGGGATCAACTCAGATAGATTTCCTCTGTCTGGCTCTGCTGAGGGCTGAGGCCCAGACCCCAGATGGATAGTCGGAGGTGCTAGCCTAAAAATCAAAACATCTACATTTGTTCTCAAGTGTCCCTATAGAGTCCAGGGCCAATAACTAAAAACGAGAGACGGTCCCCCAAGAAACAATATCTCGTACCAAGATATTACGTGTTACTGGAGCAGAGATGGTGTTGTGTATAGTTAAGAATGTGTAGCTTTTAGATAATCTGTTAGTAGTACTATGTTATGTGCACTGGTTGGCCGGGGTATGCCCCCAATGGCCCTGTTTTGTACTGCCAAAGAAAAAATTTTCAATAAAGAGAATTTTTTTTTTTTTAAATGTCCGATGGAGCCTACACACGGTCAGAATTTTCAACAACAAGCTCCTATCGAACATTTGTTGTCGGAATGTCCGATCGTGTGTACGCAGCATAACTCAAATAACCACTTGCTACAACCAAGGTATGCAGAATACCATCTCTGAATGCACAACACATCGAACCTTGAAGCAGATGGGCTACAGCAGCAGAACACCACACCAGCTGCCACTCCTGTCAGCTGAGAATGGGAAACTGAGGCTACAATTTGCACAAGCTCACCAAAAGGTCTGATGAGTCTCGATTTAAGCTGCAACATTCAGATGGTAGGGTCAGAATTTGGCGTACACAACATGGAAGCATGGATCCATCCTGCCTTGTATCAACAGTTCAGGCTGGTGGTAGTGGTGTAATGGTGTAGGGGATGTTTTCTTGGCACACTTTGGGCCCCTTAGTACTAATTGAGCATTGTTTAAATGTCAGCCTACCTGAGTATTGTTGCTAAACATGTCCATCCCTTTATGACTACAGTGTACCCATCTTCTGATGGCTACTTCCAACAGGATAATGCACCAGGTCACAAAGCTCAAATCATCTCAAACTGGTTTGTTGAACATGACAATGAGTTCACTGTACTCCAATGGCCTCCACAGTCACCAGATCTCAATCCTCACCTTTGGGATATGGTGGAATGGGAGACTCGCATCATGGATGTGCAGCCGACAAATCTGCAGCAACTGCATGATGCTATCATGTCAATATGGACCAAAATCTCTGAGGAATGTTTCCAACACCTTTTTGAATCTATGCCATGAAGAATTAAGGCAGTTCTGAAGGCAAAAGAGAATCCAACCCGGTACTAGCAAGGTGTACCTAATAAAGTGGCCAGTGAGTGTATAAGAGTATTCGGCTGAAAAGCTTGAGGGTTTTTTTTTTAACTAAACCTGTTATGAGTGCAGGTTTACATTACGTAAGATAGGCTTCATGATCATACCACAGCTGCACAGATACATGACTTGGCAATGTTATTAGTACTTTGCTGGGGATTACTGCTGCTACCATATTATGAATGGGTATTACTAGCACTGATAGCTTATTAGAGGCATTAACACCATTGGTGGCATACTGCTACAAATTACTATACTGTACTTGTTGAACATACAGTATGAGTTTCTGTACAGACGTAAGAGCGCCACAACCAAATGAGATTTATGGTTTTGTTCATCCAAACCCAGTTGTTCAAAAAAAAAAAGCAAAACTACCTTTGCTACAGATGTGACTGAAAATAAAATAGACCGTGTCCCACAGCTATGCTGATCTAAACTGGTGCCAATAAGCTTATTGTACTGTGTGACATGTGTTTGTATTCAAAATTGATCAGAGCTATGGATGTGCTACAAACAACTATAGTTACATAGTTACTCAGGTTGAAAGACACAATTCCATCTAGTTCAACCAATTAAAATAAATAAATAAATAATGCAATACCACTGAGTGTTGTGCTTTTTTTTGTCCATAATAAGGATGAGCTTCGGCGTGTTCGCACAGCCCACATGCAGAGCCTGTCAGGAAGTCGGCACTGCGCTGTGCTAATCACAGGCAGTGAGACATTTCCCGATCTCTGCAGCCGCGCATCGGGACAATGTCTCACTGCCTGTGATTAGCGCTGTGCAGTGCCGACTTCCTGGCGGGCTCTGCACGTGGGCTGTGCGTACACGTCGGAGTTCATCCTTAGTCCATAATACTATTATACCAAATTATAGTCCCAAACACAATAGTGAACTCTTCATGTGCTTGCTTGATCAAACAAAAGTGCTCCAAACACGTGATGTGCTACACTCCCCCCTTAAAGGTAATGACTCACTGGAGATATTGTGACCCTCTAGCTAATTCGGGTCAAATTGTGCTCAAATACATGGAGCATAGGCTTTCTGTCATATTCCACCGCTCTGGCATCCCTGCACTCCGCTCCAGGTGCCTCCTCACCATATCTCAGTACATCACATAGGGAAGCCACAAACAAAAGATCATTGCTAAGGACGCCGTGATTGGGTGAAATGCATTGAGGCAGGACTGGATGCCAACCTCACATCCTGTGAAGTCATTTCCTGTGTTTGGTCACACACCAAACACAGGAAATTACTTCACATGATGTGAGGTTAGCATCCAGTCCTGCCTCAATGCATTTCACCCAATCAGGGCGTCCTTAGCAATGCTTGCCCCGAAAGTGGAGCTCTGCATTATATTCTTAATTTTTATTTTTTATTTATTTATTTATTTATTTTTATTTTTTTTCTTGCCACTTCAGTCGACCTTTTCGAGGGGATTTAATCAATTTTGAAGATCATATTTGTACAATCACCCTCTCGGTGTCTCATCATCGTAGCCTTTGCCATAACCAAAACGTATAATATACAAAATATTACATCTCCAAAGGGGCAAGAGCTAACCCAAGGCACCCCTCTTGTCTCCTTTCTTCCTTTATTTTCCCATCCCCCCACCCCTTCCTCCCCAACCCATCCCCCCTCCCCTCTCTACCAGGTCAATTTCTCCTTAACCCTTCCGGAGCTAATCTAAGGCATTCAATTCTTTAACATATCTCCAGGTTTTTTTACATTTTTTCCAACGTTCCCAGGCCTCCAGATTCCCACTACCTACTTCTTCTGTAGTATTTGCCAGTACCTCGTTATTATGAGTTTCCCCTATGGCATCAAACCACTCCCATATCTCTGGGCCTTCCTTCCTCTGCCATCCCTTCGGTATTAATCTCTTTGCAGCGTTTAGGAGAAAGGGTACCAATGTCTGCTTGTATTTTTTTGTATCTCCTTCCCCCCCATGGAACAACACCACCCACGGATCTTCTACCACCTCTATATCAGTGATTGTCTTTATTAATGTAAGAGTCTTTTTCCAGAAAGTTTTTATTTTAGGGCAGCTCCACCAAATGTGACCCATTGTTCCTACATCTTGGCAACCTCGCCAACACAGTGCCGATGTACCACTCTCATATTTACTTAAGATCTCCGGAGTTAAATAGCTTCTACTTATACATTTATAATTCATTTCTGCTGAGCGTGTATCTAGTGTTAAATTAAATATCCTATCTAATATTTTACTAATTGTGTTTTTGTCTTTCTTCGTGCCCAAGTCACTTTCCCATTTCTCGATGAATGGCGGTATTTCCAACTTTTCCGTCCTCATCAGGATTTTATATAACTTCGAGATTGTATTTCTCAGGTCTTCTAGATCACATAACTTTTCCATCTCTGTCAAGTCCTCCCCAGACCTAATGGGTTGTGGCAGCTTGCTCACGAAATGTTTCAGTTGTAGATATCGCCATTCATCTATCTCACGTGTCTCCCTATCTTGTCTAAGCTGTTGAAGTGTTTTTATTTTACCATCTTTAATTATTTCTCTAACCTGTGTTATCCCCCAAAAAACCTCTTTTCCTCCTACCTTTTCCGTACCTGGTGCGAAATATTCGTTATCTTTAAGTGTCAATAATGGTGAGTTATATTTCCCTATCACTTTCTTGTACACCCCGTCCCAAACTTTAAAAACATTTTGTGTAATTACGTGGATATTTTTATCTAAAGTTCTACAATGTGGAGGATTCCAAATGATATTTCCTAAGTGTACTTTACTAAGTGTATTTTCTATTTTCACCCACCGTTTTTCATTATCTTTTTTAGCCCATTCTACTAATCTTGACAAAACTATGACTTTGTAATAATTTCGAATGTCTGGTACAGCCAGTCCGCCATTTTCTTTACTTTGTTTTAATGTCTGGAAGGAGACTCTTGACCTTCTATTTTTCCAGATAAAGTTCATTATTATCTTTTTTAATTTTGTTAGATAAAACTGGGGAAGTGGGACAGGGATCATCTGGAAATGGTAAGTTATCTTAGGGAGGAGGGTCATCTTCATGACATTTATTCGACCTATACATGAGAGTGGTTTACTGGCGAGTCTCTTACATTCTAGTCTGATGTCAACAAGTAGGGGAATATAGTTTATGTTATACATCTTTTCTATTGAATTTATTAATTTGATTCCCAAGTACTTAAGCTGCTTGGTCCACCCGAATCCAGAAACCCTCTTCACATTTTCTACCTCTGCCTTATTTAGATTAATATTTAATATTTCGGATTTTGCTGAATTTATTTGGAAGTTGGACAGTTCTCCATATTTCCTCAAAACTTCCTCTAATTTAGGTAAGGAGGCCACTGGATCCGTTATATATAACAACACATCATCAGCAAATGCTGCGATTTTGTGTTCGTCTTCCCCCACCTTAATGCCTTTTATGTCAGGGTCTCTACGTATCATTGCCAGGAGTGGCTCCAGGGTCAAGACAAAGAGCAACGGGGACAGGGGGCAGCCCTGCCTCGTGCCGTTTCTCATCTCAAAGGGCTGGGACACCAACCCATTGACATTTATCGAGGCCATGGGGTGATGGTACAGTGTTTTTATCCGCTGGATCATTTTTGGTCCTATTCCCATAGTCCCCAGAGTCTGAAACATGAACCCCCAGTCTACTCTGTCGAAGGCCTTTTCGGCATCGATCAACAGCAGTAGCCCTGGGGGTCCACTCTCCTTCAGCTTTTGCAGCAAGAGAAGCGTCTTAACCCCGTTGTCCCTCCCTTCTCTTTTGGGGACAAACCCCACCTGATCCGGATTGACCAAGAAGTTCATAAGCTCCTTTATTCTCTCTGCCAAGACCTTCGCATACAGTTTTGTATCGGTATTGAGTAGAGAGATTGGCCTATAGCTTGAACAAAGTGTTTTCTCCTTTCCTTCCTTCAGAATGATTGCGATGGTTGCCTGAAGGGCATCTCTGCTCATCTCGTAGCTATCTCCTAACCCATTCATGTAGCGACAAAGCCTTGGGACTAGTATCTCTTTAAATTTTTTATAATAAAACAATGTGAATCCGTCTGGGCCAAGGCTTTTCCCAGGGGCCCCACCTATTAGCGCCTTTCTAATTTCATCTTCCGTAATTGGCTCCTCCAGAAGTTCCCTGGCTGAGTCTGGGATTGTAGGTAGTCTAACTTTCTTCAGATATTTATTATTTTTCTCTCTCCTATTTTTAGATTGGGGGTCGTGCATGTTAACTGAGTACAGGTCTTGATAGTAGTCCTTAAAGATTTCAGCTATCTTTCTAGATGAATATTCCAAGTGCCCATTTTTAGTCTGAATCTTCTCAATGAAATTTCGAGCTTTCTTTTTTTTTACTATTTTTGCGAGTAATTTGCTTGGTTTATTTCCCCAACAGTAACTGTCTCTTACAATCCTACTGTATGCTTTTCTTGACTCCAACTCCAGTGCCTTTTTCAATTCTCTCCTTCTGGTTATCAGCTGTTGGTATACCTCACGGGATAGCGGGCCCGATTGTTTTTTATGTTCCTGCTCCAACTTATCTACCTCCCCTGTTAAATTCAGAATGCCCTCACGTTTCTCTCTCTTCTTCCTGGCTCCCATCTTAATTAGGACCCCTCTAATATAGGCTTTGTGTGCCTCCCATAGTGTAGACCCTGATACTTCTCCATTATCATTCACTGCAAAATAATTCTCCAGTTCCTTTTGAACTAATGCGTAACCCTCCTCCTCCCGTATCAATTCCTCGTTGATACACCATTGACCCCGGGTCCCCGCGTCACCACCTATTGTCATTTCCATGACCATAGGGGCATGATCTGAAAAGGTTACATTACCTATCTTGATGTCCACCACCTCATCTATTTCCCTATGTTCTATAAGACCTACATCTATACGAGAGTAAGAGCCATGGACAGGAGAATAGAAAGTATAGTCACGCCTACTAGGGTGCAGAACCCTCCAGATATCTACCAACTGATGTAGAGATAGTTTTTGTTTCACCAGCTTTAATTGACCATTGTTCATCTCCTGTGCAAGGGTCGAACAGTCCATTCTTGGGTCCATACAAAAGTTAAGGTCCCCCATCAAGATCAGGTGCCCTTTCCTAAACTCCATTATTTTCTCCAGGATATGAACGAAATATTTCATTGGCTTTTTATTAGGTGCATAGATATTAGCAAGGGTGTATTCCCTTTCGTTTAATCTGCCTCTAAGAAAAAGGAATCTACCCTCCGGATCCACCAATCTATCCTCTAGCGCAAATCTTGTTCTTTTTGCAAACCCTATGGCCACCCCTCGAGTTCTACTCGAGATGGTGTCACCTTGGAACCAGAGCGGGAAGTCAATAGAGTACAGTCTTAACTTAGATTGTTGTGAGATATGCGTCTCCTGGAGGAAAACCACGTCAGGGCCTATTATTTTAAGCTCATTGAAAATATTTCTGCGTTTTTTTTTCATGTTTAGACCTCTGACATTATACGTTATAAATTTTAATGTGGGCCTAGCCATCCTTCAGCTCCAATGGATAACACCTCTTTCTTTTGACCTTGGAGAGATTCCCAATCTTGATTTTTAAAACTAGGATGACCCCTTTTCCTTTTCCCATCCCCTTCCCCCCCTATTCCCACACCATTATTCACCCCCTCCCCCCCTCTCCCCCTATTGTCCCTATTGGACCCTTAGACCTTTGAGGAACTCGCATATCGTGATCCTCTCTAGGTCTCCATCTCTGAGGGTGAAGCTCTCGGTATGCTGCCCAGCGAGCCACCGTTGGCCCGGTGACCCGGTGGGCGGACTAGCTCCCAGCAGCTCTTTTACTTTCACAGATTTCATCCCACCTTATTTTCCCCCCTCCCCCCCCCACCACCGCCCCGCACCACCCCCATCTCTGAGGTATTTTACATATAGCCCATTCCTAAGTCTACCCACTGTTCGTTAACCCAGTCCGGTAGCAAAGGAACCTGGATGCCCAGCTTTCCGCAAAATTCCTCTAGGTCACCTGGGAATCTGAGTTTTGCTGTTCTGCCGTCTTTGCTTCCCAGCAAGCAGGCCGGGAACCCCCATGTGTATTTAATATTCTGCTTTATCATTTGATCCAAGAGGGGCTTAAGATGGCGTCTTCTTACAAGGGTATCTTTAGCTAGATCAGCAAATACTAATATCCTAGCTTCATCATATTGAAGCGAGGTTCTTCCTCTCAGTTTTACCCATAGGTTTTCTTTATCTTCGTAGAATCTGAACCTCACTATTATGTCCCGGCTTCTTTCCATACGACTAGTATCTCGCCTTCCTATCCGGTGGATACGCTCAATTTTTGGGAATTCTCCTCCTCCAAATTCCAGGATAGGGCCAAAGATATCTACAATGATCTTTCTCAAATCTTCACCCCTCGTCTCGGGTACCCCTCTAATTCTAAGGTTTTGTCTACGATTTCTGTTTTCCTGGTCTTCTAATCTGTAGCAGATTTTTATTTGATTTTGATGTATAATTTTGAGTTGCTCTTTTATATCAGTGAGGTCCTGCTCTTGTTTGTCTATTATGTCTTCCGTTTTCTCAACTCTGGCTAGTATATTCCCCAGGTCTGTCCTTAGCCCATTTATTTCCAATTTGATTGCGGTTTCAAGCGATTTAAACATTTCTAGGATTTCATTCTTCGAGGGGAATTGTGTGTCCTGTCTAATTTCTTCCAATCTGGTTGTTTCTAGAGTGTTTTCAGCTGAGGACTCCTCTCTGGAATGATCGGGTGTCTGTACTCCTTTTCCATTCCCCCCCATCTTTTTATCTGTCATGGTTGACTTTTGGGTCTCAGGATGGATATTTCCCGGGCTGCCTCCCCGGGTCATGTATTGCTTAACAAGTGGAGGTGCCCCCTATAGTGTTGTCTTTTGGGGTCTTGGGTGCCCCCCCCTTCCCAGTCTTGGTCGCCGCTTTACTCATATTTATTTTCCGTACCCTGGCAGTAATTAGTATTCCTATACACTGGTTAAGAAAAAAAAGCTGGTGATCGTATAGGTTTTATGGAGTGCTTTACGGTTTACTAGTGCTGCCTGAGCAGGGGATTTTAACCCAAAATGAGTACTTCGAGGTTATTAACACTATATTTCTCAATAATAGTCACCATAAGATCCAGCCAGAGTAAATGGTACCGCCAGTATTGCAGTTGTTATCGAATATAGATATATAGAGACAGCGAGGTATATATAGTTGCGGTTATGACATCAGAGATATTCATATAGCAGTGTTCAGCAGGATATTTTTTCTCTATTTTCCAAAGAAACACATTAGTATTTTCATACCTTCAGTCAGTCTTCATCCCTTTTGCAGTGGGACCTCTGTTCCACTCTTACCTTTTTAGGCTGAGATCAAAGAGCAGCTCTTTAACCCCTATCCTGAGCTGACAGGAAACTCGTCTGTCGGATCTCCATTCCGAGTAGGAACCAAGTATGAGTTTGCCGCTGTCTCCGCTGAGTGTCATCCACGTGTGGATGCTTGATCACAAGCACGTTAATTACTCTGCCCAAAACCAGGGTGGAGAGCGGGGGCGGAAAGGGGCCAGGGTCGGGGGGGAGCGGGTCGGACGATCAGGACCGTTGCTCCGCTAGCATCACCACCCCGGCGCTATACCCGAGTCTGCGTGAAGCTATCAGATGCTCCAGGATATCCGTCCAGGCCGATGGTCTTGCGGAACGGCAAGCGGCGCTCAGGGCTCCCTCCTTTCCCACTATCCGCCGTCCCGCTGGTCTGTTTAGACATTGAGGCTGCTCCACGCCGGCCAGCCAGCACACCTCCATCTCCTCCCCTCCCGTCAGACGTCCTACGTCATAACCACTCCCCCCCTAGAAAAGGTCTCTGCATTATATTCTTAAAGCGGTGTTCCGCTTAAAAAAAAAAAAATTTCAAAGTCAGCAGCTACAAATACTGCAGCTGCTGACTTTTAATAACCGGACACTTACCTGTCCCAGGGTCCAGCGATGCGGGGGATTGAAGCCCTGCTCATCTCCCCCTGCGCTCAGTGGTGCCGGAATTGTAACTGTGGGCGCCCGGCTGTGGCATCACAGCTGGGCATCCACTGCGCATGCGTGAGCGACGCCGTGATTGACCGCCCAATCATCTGGGACCTGTGACGTGTCCCAGATGATTGACAAGAGGGAGGGGGCAGAGCTGAGCTCCCTTCCTGCGACAAGGGAAGTGACGTCAAGAGCCTAGGCGCTGAAGGAGACAGACTACGAGGGACCCCCTAGCAACAGGCATTTAGAGGTGAGTAAAAAAAAAAAATTCTCCAAATGTTTTTCTTTAATTTCTTTTTATGCACATAAATTAATTTTTTTTTTTTTTTTGGGTGGAACTCCACTTTAAGGAGATACCGTAACTGTTGCCAGCTTACTCTACATGAACAATTTGTCTCCCTGCCAGTGGACAGGGGAAGCCCATAGACTTGGATGTCTTTGTGGAGGGCTGAAATCCAAGCAATATTGTTTATGCACAAATCTGGTAACATTTTACAACATTTGTATCCTGCACTGGATCCTCATCCAATATTTTACAAGTGTATTCATATGACAGAGGGAAGAAGAAGAAAATATTTATCAGATTCCATAACAGTTTCATGCAACTCAACTATTATTTTTTAAAGGGAAAAATGTCAGTCAGTATGATCTCATGTAACAAGTAACACATATCTATAAAGTATCACCAAAAATAATTGACAATAGACCACCTGTCTATTACATACAGTTGTTCAAATCTCTGTAAATGTATTTATGTTCTCAGAGCAGAAATGTCACATATCATGAAATGATATTCCAAAATAAATGGAATGTATAGATTTTCAGTTACTTTTTAAATATACATTCTAAATTAATCAGTTCACTTATCATATTAATGTGTTTAATAAAAGCCCTTTTTGCTAATGATATACACAGACGTGTACTGTTTTTACACAGTAGTTTTACTTCTTGTTGTAATGCAAGCTTTACAGTTGGCCAAGTCACTGAAATCACTCTCCGTGCGGCTGATATCTTATCTGAACAGTTATTAAGCAAGGAGGCTGAATGTGGCTCAAGGAAATATATAATTCCCCCTAGTGGCATATCTCTATGTTTAAAACAATTACAAAAATATGGAGGAGCAAACTTTTGAAAATGTGGAGGTCACAAGAAAAATACTTCTCTGCAAAAGAAGTCTAAATATGTGCTCACTGGTATACAATCCTGAACCCTACCCTAATAAAAAAGGCTCTATGATTTTTTTTTCCATAGCAATATGGTGTAAATTAAAAAGCTAAAGGATCCCTCACTGTAATATTAATACTGTAGCATTCCACATGTATACAGTTTTAGAGTCCATGTAAGTGGGTTAGGCTAGGTAATATGTTTAAGAAACAGGTACATACTCACTTACAGTAATTGTGGTCTATCCAATCATTTGTGCTAATTAAAGGATAAGGTAGAAAACAAACATGAGCTTATACTATGAAGTATCAGTATATGTAGAGCAGTAAATCATTGCAACAAACACAATTTATTTTTTTGATTAAAGCAGAACTTCACCCAAAAGGGGAAGTTCTTCTATTTCTCCTCCTCCCCCCTTCTCTGCGATATTTGGCATTTTTTTGGGAGGGGGGGGGAGCGGGTACCTGGTTTTGTGGAAATAACAAAAATGTGAGCATTGTGCCTCTAGTACTATGCCTCCATCCCGATATATATCATGTATAAAAACTGAATAGTTGCCCATGGGACTTTAAATTAGAGCCTATGTAGGTTGGTTAGGCTAGGTAATATTTTTAAGAAACAGGCACATACTCACTTACAGTAATTGTGGTCTATCCACTCATTTGTGTTAATTAATGGATAAGGTAGAAAACAAACATTAGCTTACAGTATACTATGAAGTATCAGTATATGCAGTGCAGTAAATCATTGCAACAAACACAATTAATTTTTTTGATTAAAGTGGAACTTCACCCAAAAGGGGAAGTTCCTATATTCCTCATCCTCCCCCCCTCCTCTGCAATATTTAGCTTTTTTTTTGAGGGGGGGGGCGGTTACCCAGTTTTGCTGAAATAACAAAAATGTGAGCATTGTGCCTCTAGTACTATGCTTCCATCCCGATATATATCATACATAAAAACAGAATAGTTGCCCATGGGACTTTAAATGAGGAATAATACGTGACTAATAAAATATCAGTTTATTATACAAGAGTTTGACACATACATCCAAAAATTATTTGGCATGTCAAGCCAGTTAGTTACATGTGTCAGTATGTCTAGTTTTAAAGAGGTATGCATCTTGTAACTGGTTGCATTTCATGAATATAGTTTCACTTCTTCAGGAGTGGATGCCTCTAACAACATATCTCTAAACTAAAAAATAGATACATAATTTATGTTAAAGAACTCCATAGGTATACGTAGAGTACCAACATCATACATATCGATGTCCTAAAAATTCCAGCTTGAAGCTTGATCAAACATGACACCTCCAATTGGCAACCACTGCTCAGTGTCTGACCCAGGAGTAGAGAAAGGGGACCAGAACACCCAGTAGGAGAAACCAAGTGGTGGCACACTTCTGGGGATAAATTCAGGAGGGGCAACTGAGGGGTATTCCATTGTGATCTTGATTTGTGTGGCTGGAGAACCATTATTCAATACTGAGTGAATATTTGACTAGGTGGCAAACGCGTTGAGTTACAAGATGCATCCCTCTTTTAAACTGAAATTACTTTAGTTATGTGAAGCACGCATTGGAAAATATATCAGCTTGATGCATATTTTATACTGACATATGTAACTAAATGACTTGACATGCGAAATAAGTGTTATATGTACTGTATGTGTCAAATTCTTGTATAATAAATTTGTATTTAATTCTTTACATTTAATGCCTCATTTAAAGTTCCATGGGCAAATATTCAGTTTTTATGTAGGGTACCTGGTTTTGACAGGTACCAGCTCCCACTTCCGTTCAGATCGCCTAGGGTACCTGGGCGAACGTACTCCTCCCCTCCTCCCTCCCACAGTCTTCTGGTACTTGTCACAGGTCCTTTCGCAAAGTGCAGCACAGATTGCACTCACGCAGTGAGAAGCCGGCTGTGAAGCCCTGCAAGTTGTCACAGCCGAGTGCCCACAGGCAGGGCCGGTGCTTGCCTATTTTGCGCCGTAGGCAAGACCAGCTAATTGCACCCCCCTGAGAGAGGGGGCTAAGGGGGAGAGGGAGGGCTGAGAGAGGGGGGCTGAGAGAGGGAGGACTGAGAGAGAGGAGGGCTGAGAGAGGGAGGGTTAAGAGGGAGGGGGGCTGAGAGAGAGGGGGCTGAGAGAGGGAGGGCTGCGAGAGAGGGGGCTGAGAGAGGGAGGGCTGAGGGAGAGGGGGGTTGAAAGAGGGAGAGAAGAGGGAGGGCTGAGAGAGAGGGGGAGAGAGAGGTGGGCTAAGAGAGAAGGGTGGGCTGAGAGAGAAGCGGGAGCTGAGAGAATAGGAGGGCTGAGAGAGGGGAGGGGGCTGAGAGAGAAGGGTGGGGGCTGAGAGAGAGGGGGGCTGAGAGAGAAGGGAGGGGGGCTGAGCGAGAAGGGGGCTGAGAGAGAGGGGAGGGCTGTGAGATAGGGGAGGGCTGAGAGAAAAGGGAGGGGGGCTGAAAGAGAAGGGAGGGTGAGAAAGGGGGGTTGTGAGAGGGGGGAGCTGAGAAAGAGGGGATGGATGAGAGGGGGCTGAGAGAGAAGGGAGGGCGGAAAGGGGGGGCTGAGAAAGAGGGGGCAGAGAGAGGGAGGTCGAGAGAGAGGAGAGGACTTAGCTAAAGAGAGGGAAGTTGGGGGAGATGAAAGAGACCCCTAGCCCTGTCCCTGCAGTCCCTCCTCTGTCCCAGTCTCTGTCTGCAGATCTGCAGGCCAGGTCTGTGATGACGGACAGTACATTCCATACCATGATGCCAGTCTCCTGCTTCGATCCGTCCGATTCCAGTGGCTCCCACAGCAACCTGCGCCTCCCACCCATCCTCTGTGACAGCTCTGTTCCCCCAGTCAGCTTGTCCTCCAGCTCTGGGCCTCATGTTAGAGCACGGAGAGGAAGTTAGCACGGTCCATGCTCTGTAAGCGCGGGGTACGCTGCACCCGCTGCTTCTTGCCTACTCTGGGGGTGGGTGTCGAGGGGCAAGGTCAAGGAGGAGGCAATGCCACGGTGGAGCTCTTCTCCCAAGTCCTGCAATCTTAAGCTTATCTGCCCTTGGCCGGTTCTTCGCTGATCACTGCCGTGTAGCGATGGATGCCCGGCCACCCGCACCTCACCAAGGGTGCTGCCAGCTGCCATGCCGCGACAGATATTTCTGGTACTAGACAGCCGGGTAGAGGATGAGGTGCATTGGCAAGCTCCAGGCGCCTTCTCCTCCCAACAGAGAATACGTAAGTCAGTGGCTGTGGCTGCGCTCTAGGTGGCAGTGCGCTATAGGCAGCTGACTAGTTTACCTAGTGGTAGCGCCGGCCCTGCCCACAGGTAAGATGCCGGTGTCGGGGACCAAAGACCAGTGGAAAAAATACCTCAGGTGGGTGCAGAGCTGGATCCTGGGACAGGCGAGTGTCTGTTCCTCTGCTCCTCTTTAAATTAGATCAGTGAAAGACGTTTTCAAAGACAGCAGAGGTTGATGGGCTTTGCTTTACTGAATAAGCTCAATAGTATGTTGAAGCAGCTATCTCAGCCTAAGCAAGATTATTACGTTATTTTCTTAATGAGATAAATCGTAATGAAAATCTACTTTTTTTTATAGCTCAACTCCATGACATGTAAGTGCCATGTTGTCCAAGAGTATTGTGAGTCTAGGCCAGCGTGAACCCCTAGGGGGTGTGGCATGATGGCTGGCATGCAACTTGGGGAGGACTGTGCTGGACCTTGAAGCTGCGAATCTGAAGGGGGCAATGGTGGACAGTAGGTATGTATTGCAATGGAAGCTGCTTTATTATTTTCATACATGCTGGCTAATGATGAAAAAGAAGCCTGGTTAACGTACTCCTACTGTAAAATGCAATGCATTTCCACATATGGTTTACACTAAATAAAGATAATAAGAAAGATTTTATTCGATATGTCTTTATTAAAATGGGGTTAGTATATTAGCTCTTAATAATTGTAATACAGTTGTGTGAAAAAGTATTTGCCCCTTCCTGATTTTTAATTTTTTTGCATATTTCTCACACTCAAATGATTCAGATCATCAAACAAATTTTCATATTACACAAAGATTACCCTGGTAAAATCCAAGACTACGTTTTTAAATTACTATTTCATTTATTAAGGGAAAAAAGCTGTTCAAACCTGCCTGGCCCTATGTGAAAAAGTAATTGACCCCTCCCATGCTAAATCATGAATGAACTGTGATTAACCACAATTTTTTGGAAAGCTGAGGTAAATTTCACTTGCCACACCCAGGCCTGGTTACTGCCAGACCTGTTGAATCAAGAAATCACATAAATAGACAAAGTGAAGCACGCTAACAGATCACAAAAAGCCACACATCATGTCACAATCAAAACAATTCAAAAACAGATTAGAAACAAAGTAATGTACATGTATCGGTCTAGGATGGGTTTCAAAGGCTTTGGAATTCCATTTAACCACGGGGAGAGTAATTATCCACAAATGGAGATAACTTGGAAAAGTGGTGAACCTTCCCAAGAGTGGCCAGCCTACAAGAATTACTCCAAGAGCATGACGACGACTCATCCAGAAGTTCATAAAAGAACCCAGAACAACATCTAAAGAACTGATGGCCTCACTTGCCTCAAGTAAGATAAGTGTTCATGATTCAACAATAAGAAAGAGACTGGGCAAAAATGACATCCATGGGAGAGTTCCAAGGCCAAAGCCACTGCTGACCAAAAAGATAAAGGCTCATCTAACATTTACCAAAAAAATCTTGATTATCCCCAAGACTTTTAGGGAAATATTCTGTGGACTGATGAGACAAAAAATGTACTTTTTTGGAAAGTGTGCATCCTGTTACAGCATTTCATAACAAGAACATCATACCAACAGTCAGACATAGTGGTGGTAGCGTGATGATCTGGGGCTGCTTTGCAGCCTAGGGACCTGGATAACTTACCATAATTGATGGGGCCATGAATTCTGAGCAATGGCGTAACTAAAACCTTCAGGGCCCCGATGCAAGAAATCATGAAGGGCCCCCCTGCCCCCTGGACAGCGCTTTACCTAGGGGGATGTCTGATAAGAAGAGGAGCCACGAGAGCCGCCGAGGGACCCCAGAAGTCGGTGTTCGGGGCCACTCTAACTGCACAATGAAGGTATGACATGTTTGTTATTTAAAAAAAAAACCTTTACAAAGACTTTAAGGGGTTAAAACAGGTGGTCAGGAGGCAACATATTGCCTCTTTACCGGCAGTCAAATGCCTCTGAAAAGTGATCTGAGCATGGATCGCTTTTCAGAGGAACAGCATTTTGTTGCTGGTACTTTGAACGAGCAAGAAAAAAAAAATCAGTCCTGATTGTACACATATAGGGTGTCAGGATTAAACGTGCATACATAAAATGTGCATACATACATCTAAACAGTGGCGGCTGGTGCTCAAAATTTTTTTGGGGGCACAAACATTTTTTGAAAAAAAAATCATCAAATGCAGCCACTGTGCCCATCAATTGCAGCCACTGTGCCATCAATTGCAGCCACTGTGCCATCAATTGCAGCCACTGTGCCACTTAAATGCTGCCAGTGTGCCATCAAACACAGCCACTGTGCCAAACGCTGCCACTATGCCCATCAAATGCTGCCAGTGTGCCCATCAAACGCTGCCAGTGTGCCCATTAAATGCTGCCAGTGTGCCCATTAAATGCTGCCACTGTGCCCATTAAATGCTGCCAGTGTTCCATCAAACGCAGCCACTGTGCCATCAATTGCAGCCACTGTGCCAAATGCTGCCACTGTGCCCATCAAACGCAGTCAGTGTGCCCATCAAATGCTGCCCGTGTGCCCATCAAATGCTGCCCGTGTGCCCATCAAATGCTGCCAGTGTGCCCTTGAATGCCCCCAGTGTGACCCCCAACCGCTGACCGGCACTTACCCTGTCTTGGTGGGGCAGCGGGTGACTGCGACGAGTGGGGTCCTCCATGCGTCTCCTGCTGTCCTCATCTCCCGTCCTCTCCTCCTGATAGGCGTCCAATAGCGGCGCCTGTCGTTTCAGCCAATCAGGTGATGGGTAACAGACCCGAGCACCTGATTGGCGGAGAGGCAGTTTAGTGTTAGTAGAGCGAATAGTCATTCGCTTTTCTAACACAGCTGAGTGACCTGTGAGGTCACCTTTTTTGATGCCTATTAGAGCCTATGGCTCTAATCCGGTGCTTCAAAAACACCCCCCGCCGCTGTAATTCAGGTTCCCTGTGCCCAAAAAGGGGCAGGGTGCCTGAATAGGGGGTGGCAGCGGCAGCCATAGATAGATTCATGCAATGCATGAATCTATCTATTGGTGATAGAGGGGTGGCAGGAGAGGGGGGGTGGTGCCCGTGCGCCCTTAATGCATGGGCCATCACGGCATCTAAACACACACACACATATACACATACACATAGATAAACACACACATAATATACACACACATATACTGTATATACACACACAAACACATATACATATATAAATACACACATGAACACATGCAAACACATACATGAACACACATATAAACACACATATAAGAACACACACATACAGAAAGCCTTTTCAAAAACGGCAGTGCTTTACCTTACCTCTTCCTGCCGGGTACTGCACTGTAGGGGGAGACAAAGAGCACAGCACACACTGCTTTCACTGATCAGTGTGACAAGCTCCCCGCACAGTGCCGATTACAGTTCGGCTGACGATCGGGGAGATCGATCTCAGCCGCTCATCCTTACAGGATAAACAGGGGGGCCCTCAAGGGCCCCCTGCAGCATGGGGCCCAGTCGCCATGGCGACCTCAGCGACCCCTATACTTCCGCCACTGATTCTGAGCTCTACCAGAAAATCCTAAAGGAGAATGTCCGACCATCAGTTTGTGACCTCAAGTTCAAGTGCACTTGGGTTATGCAGCAGGACAATGATCCTAAACACAACAGCAAGGCCACCTCCAAATGGTTCAAACAAAGCAAAATTTAGGATTTGGAGTGGCCTAGTCAAAGCCGGGACTTAAATCCAATTGAGATGCTGCATCATGACCTTACATAGGCTGTTCATGCTGGAAACCCCTCTAATGGGGTTGAATTAAAACAACTCTGCAAAGAACAGTGGGCCAAAATTGCTCCACAGCAATGTAAAACATTCATTGCCAGTTATGGCAAATGCTGGACTGCAGTTGTTGCTGCCAAGGGTGGCACAACCAGTTATTAGGTTTAGGGGGTAATTACTTTTTCGCATAAAGCCAGGCAGGTTTGGACAGCTTTTTTTGCCTTAATAAATGAAACCACCATTTAAAAACTGCATTTTGTATTTACTCGGGTTATCTTTGTGTAATTATAAAATGTGTTTGATGATCCGAGTCATTTAAGTGTGTCAAATATGCAAAAAAATAGAAAATTAGACAGGGGGCAAATACTTTTTCACACAACTGTATTATTTTTGTAGCATTGTAAATTTTAGTATAGATAGATAGATAGATAGATAGATAGATAGATAGATAGATAGATAGATACATAGATAGATAGATAGATACATAGATAGATGGATAGAAAGAATATTTACCAGACAAGTTTTTTTTTCACATAAGATACTGGAAAAGGTGCAAGCTGTTCCCACCTCTCCATCACTATTTTTATTATAGAATACATATTTATTTGGTGAGTGATGTATTCTTAGGGGCATACTGTTGTGCGTTCTTTGTTGCCTGTAGTATTATTACTACCTTTTCTGATACAGTTTCATCAAAATATGTTTTGTTATAAAATGCTATTGACTTAGTTGATCTCTCTGTACTTTCCTAACTTATTATTCAGTCATTCCCTCTAGTATCATGTTATATTCACTGACTTCACAGTATCTAAGGGAAATAACTCCACGCAGCAAGTGCATGTTGCAAACATTTTATGCATGGTAGATTGCCACTTGAACAATGCTGAGAACTTTTACGCTGCCATTACGTGATGAGTTTATTTTTTCAATGCATCACTGGAATTCCATCCTTGGATCCGCATCTTTGAAGCCGACACTAAAATTACTGCCCAGACTCTTCCAAAGTCAGATACTGATAGAAGATTCAATGAAATCGAAGGTCGCCAGACTAGGTGAGTGCTGAAAGATACCTGGCCTATGATACTATTTCTGATTTAATAATGCGAATAGGAGGCTAGGCCTTTGTAATAATTAGGACTAATTACTGAAGAGGTGTTGACAGATAGCCTAAGAGGAAACAAACTGCCTTTATCCACTGGCTTAGAGTCAGATTACTAGTCTTGTCTTATCTGTTTCCCAGAGAGTAGAAGCCTCAATCAGTGACTATGTCTTCAAAGGGGAAAAGATCCTGACAATATGCAGGATTTAGGATAGGGCTATGAGAATCAGCTTTTACTCTGTGTTGTTAAATTAATTCTCCTTCCCCCCAATTATCGTGGTCCCTGACACACAGGTTGAGTTACCGGAGAGGCATTTTTTTTATTTTAATTCTTTCACAAGTTGTAACGTCCTCTATAATTCCTTCTCATGTCAGGATCATAGGACAACAATACCTCCTTATTCCCGGAAGAAAAGATACATTCTGAAGAGAGAGTTATTACAGAGCATAGAAATATTTGTTTTTAATCTCTTTATTCAAGATGATCTCAACTTTTGAAAATGAATCATGATCCTAGTCACCCATTTATTATGGCTCTGCCTCCAAAGATAATATTTGTCAAAATATTGCAATGTTTTCACATTCTAGACTGGATCGCAGTAAAATATATGACATTTTTGTTCACTCACATTTCCCCAAACCTAATGATACTAGAACACCATCTCTGTTTTTAAAATAGTTTTCATTCTGTGCAGTCTAAACATAAAATGAATCAACTTAGTTGGATCTATTCTTGCAGAACATACTCTTAATAAACATAAATATACTTGAACGTTGTCTGTTAACTGCTATAAATAGCTCACTCTTCTTCAGTGTCATAGGGATAGCTGTGTCAACTGTCCAGCAAAAATAATCACATTCTAAAATTAGGTTTTTTTGGAGAAATTGTATTGAAGCCCATTGTATCACTCAAGTCTGTTAACAGCATACACTGTAATAAAGCTGTGGTCAGCAGTTTACCACCTTCTCTAAGACCCTTTTCACACTCCGGGCGTTTTTCAGACGATACAGCGCTAAAAATAGCACCTGCATAGCGCCTGAAAAAAGCGGCTCCATTCACTTCAGTGTGAAAGCCTGAGGGCTTTCACACTGGAGTGGTGCGCTGGCAGGGCGTCACAAAAAGTCATGCGAGCAGCTTCTTTGGAGCAGTGAAGGAGCGGTGAACTCATCGCTCCTCCACTGCTGCTGCCCTGCGAAACCGCTGGCAAAACGCCGCTCCGGGGGCATTTTGCGGACGGAATTAACCCCTTTTCGGCTGAATAGCGCCGCTAAAATGATGGTAAAGCGGCGTTAAAAATAGTGTCGCTTTACCACTGACGCCTAGGCGGCTCGGTGTGAAAGGGGTTCTAAGGTTGAAGACCTTGACTGTAGTCTATCCTCTGCTGACCATTTTTATCGGGCTCCAATATAAGAAAAAAAAAGGATAAAAATATATCTCCACACTGTTCACATTCTTTCATCTACAGCCCCAGAAATTATAAGCATTTTTTCCATGATATATTTAGAAGACAGCAGTGTTGATCACATAAACCAGCACATTTTATTTTTCCAATGTATTAGCATTGCTCTTGAAATATTTTAGCATTTTCTAATCTAATTCCTTAAGTGCATTGACAGTTTTCCAGTTCTCTTTATAGAACCATATATAAAAAGATTAGCCCATAAGTTTGATTTGAAATGTTGATAACAGAGGCACTTGTGATGCTACCTTCTTATTGTTTATACCCTTAGTTCTCCTGGTACATTATTTTTGGTTGCAGTGATTTTGACAATAAATTGAGTGAAAAAATGTTTTAAAAATAAAACTATCACTCAGGAAAACAAAATTTATTTCACTCTAAAACTAGTCCTTAACCACTTGACAACTGGGCACTTAAACCCCCTTCCTAACCAGACCAATTTTCAGCTTTTGGTGCTCTCACATTTTGAATGACAATTACTCAGTCATGCAACACTGTATCTTTATGAAATTTTTGTCCTTTTTTTCACACAAATAGAGCTTTCTTTTGGTGGTATTTAATCACTGCTGGTTTCTTTATTTTTTGCGCCGTAAAAGAAAAAAGACCGAAAAATCTGTAAAAAAATACATTTTTCTTCATTTCTGTTATAATATTTTGCAAATTAGTAATTTTTCTTCATATATTTTGGCCAAAATTTATACCGCTACATATCTTTGGTAAAAATAACCCAAATCGGTGGATATTATTTGGTCTTTTTGAAAGATATAGAGTCCAAAAGCTATGGTGCGAATATCTGAAAATTGATCACACCTGAATTACTGACGGCCTATCTAATTTCTTGAGACCCTAACATGCCAGAAAAGTACAAATACCCCCCAAATGACCCCTTTTTGGAAAGAAGACATTCCAAGGTATTTAGAAAGATGCATGGTGAGTTTTTTGAAGTTGTCATTTTTTCCCACAATTCTTTGCAAAATCAAGGTTTTTTTTTTTACTTTTTTTTTTTTTCCACAAAATTGTCATATTAGCAGGGTATTTCTCACAGACCGCATATGCATACCAGAAATTACACCCCAAAACACATTCTGCTATTACTCCCGAGTACGGTGATACCACATGTGTGAGACTTTTACACAGCGTGGCCACATACAGAGGCCCAACATGCAGGGGAGCACCTTCAGGCGTTCTGGAGCACCCAGGCCAATTCTGACATTTCTCTCCTACATGTAAAAATCATCATTTATTAGCTAGAAAATTACTTAGAACCCCAAAACATTATATATGTTTTTTTAGCAAAGACCCTAGAGAATACAATGGCGGTCGTTGCAACTTTTTATCTCGCACAGTATTTGCGCAGCAATTTTTTTAACGCGTTTTTTTTTGGAAAAAAAACTGTTTTGTGCTTTACAAAAACCAAAATAATAAATTTAGCCCAATGTTTTTGCATAATGTGAAAGATGAAGTTACGCCGAGTAAATAGATACCCAACATGTCGCCCTTCAAAATTGCACGCGCTTGTGGAATGGCGCCAAACTTTGCTACTCAAAAATCCCCATAGGCAACGCTTTAAAATTTTTTACTGGTTACATGTTTTGAGTTACAGAGGAGGTCTAGGGCCAAAATTATTGCTCTCGCTCTACCGATCGCAGCGATACCTCACATGTGTGGTTTGAACACCGTTTTCATATGTGGGCGGGACTTACGTATGCGTTCGCTTCTGCATGCGAGCACACAGGGACAGGGGCGCTTTAAAAAATTTTTTTTTTTTTTTATTGTTCATTTTACTTTATTTATTTTAGTTTGATGCTTTTTTCCAAAAAAAAAAAAAATTTTGACCACTTTTATTTCTATTACAAGGAATATAAACATCCTTGTAATAGGAATATGGCATGACAGGTCCTCTTTACAGTGATATATGGAGTCAATAAGACCCCACATCTCACCTCTAGGCTGGGAAGCCTGAAATTAAAAAAAAAAAAAAAAAAGATCCTGGTTTCGATCGTAGCGGTGAGTCGGTAGAAGCACCGCAAGGCGGCGGGAAGGGGGGACGTCCCCTCTCGCCTCCCGTAAGAACGATCAAGCAGTGGAACAGCTGCTATGATTGTTCTCATGGTGTAGGGAATCGCCGGCTAAAAAAGCTGATATCTGAATGATGCCTGTAGCTGCAACCATCATTCAGATATCTCCGCACAAAGTCAAGGACGTTGTATGACGGCCGGCGGGCGGGAAGTGGTTAAAACGCTTTTTTTTTTTTTTAACACAAAGTTGTCCATTTATACAATATTTCTACCACATAACATGTACATTCCAAAAATGACACCCCAAAATAGATTCTCCTGCTCCTCCTGAGTACGGCGATACCCCATGTGTGAGACTTCCACAGCCTGGCCACATACAGAGGGCGAGTACAGCTGAGCATGGCTCAGCATGGCAGGGTATGGTGGGGTATTGCGGAGTATGGCGGGGTATTGCGGAGTATGGCGGGGTATGGCAGGGTATTGCGGGGTATGGCGGGGTATGGCGGGGTATGGCGGAGTATGGCGGAGTATGGCGGGGTATGGCGGGGTATGGTGGAGTATGGCGGGGTATGGTGGAGTATGGCGGGGTATGGCGGGGTATGGCGGGGTATGGCGGGGTATGGCGGGGTATGGTGGAGTATGGCGGGGTATGGCGGGGTATGGCGGGGTATGGCGGAGTATGGCGGGGTATGGCGGAGTATGGCGGGGTATGGCGGGGTATGGCGGAGTATGGCGGGGGCATGGCAGAGTATGGCGGGGGGCATTGCAGAGTATGGCGGGGGGCATTGCAGAGTATGGCGGGGGCATTGCAGAGTATTGTGGGGGCATTGCAGAGTATTGCACAGCATTGCAGAGTATTGCACAGCATTGCAGAGTATTGTGGGGGCATTGCAGAGTATTGCACAGCATTGCAGAGTATTGTGAGGGTATTGCAGAGTATTGCACAGCATTGCAGAGTATTGTGGGGGCATTGCAGAGTATTGTGGGGGCATTGCAGAGTATTGTGAGGGTATTGCAGAGTATTGCACAGCATTGCAGAGTATTGTGGGGGCATTGCAGAGTATTGTGGGGGCATTGCAGAGTATTGCAGAGTATTGTGGGGGTATTGCAGAGTATTGTGGGGGTATTGCAGAGTATTGTGGGGGTATTGCAGAGTATTGTGGGGGTAATGCAGAGTATTGCACAGCATTGCAGTAGTGAGGGATGGCTGAGCATGGATGGATGTCTCTGTGCAGCGCTGTGGGCACTACACATACAGCCCACAGCGCTGCAGACATCCATCCGTCCCCCTCCCCGCTCACAGTGTACCGATCGGTACACAGGAGGGGAGGAGAGGAACCGGCGTCATCAGATGACGCCGGTCTGTTTACATGTGATCGCGCCGTCATTTGACGGCTCGATCACATGGTAAACGGCCGCGATCAGCGGCCATTTACCGGGATCCGTGATGCGCCGGGTCCCCTGGACCCGGCGGTCACGGATGTGTTCGGGTGCGCCCCCCTGGGGGCGCGCAAGAGGGGAATTCTGGGAGGACGTCATAGTACGTCCACCCAGAGTTATCCAACCGCCCTGCAGCCGTCATTCGGCTATGGGCCGGTTGGTAAGTGGTTAAAGTAGTTGTAAAGGCTAAAGGTTTTTAACCTTCATGCATTCTAGCCCCTCCCATCCTTACCTGAGCTCCCTCTGATCCAGCGATGTTCATGATAGCCTCGGCTGTCCCAGGACTCTCCCTCCTCATTGGCTGAGACAGCAGCGGGAGCCCATTGAGTCCCACTGCTGTCAATCACAGCCAGTGAGAGAATAAGGAGAGAACATTTCTTAACCACTTACCGATCGCCGTGCGACGATGTACGTCCAAACTTTGGCGGCTGCCATAACCCCGGTATCCCCGTTTTCGTGCGGCGGACGGCTTTCAGATAAAAGTGGTCCCTGCAGCGGATTCGCCGCGAGATCACTTTTACCGGTGGTGGGAGAGGGGCCCCCCTCCCGCCGCTTACCGGTGCCCTCCGCCGCTTACCGGAGCCGTCGGTAGCGGCAGAGGTGATCGCATCCATCTCCATCCTGTGTCTGGAGACGAGTGAGGCTAAGATGGCGCCCACTCGTCTCCATGACACTGCTGGGCGGAAGCGACGTCAAAACGTCACTTCCGTCCACGCCTCTTAAAGGCACATTTTTTCAAATGTCATTTTTTTAAATGACTTTTTTTTTTTTTTTATTGCATTTTAGTGTAAATATGAGATCTGAGGTCTTTTTGACCCCAGATCTCATATTTAAGAGGTCCTGCCATGCTTTTTTCTATTACAAGGGATGTTTACATTCCTTGTAATAGGAATAAAAGTGACACCATTTTTTTTTAAAACAGTGTAAAAATAAATAAAATATTGTAAAATAAATAATAAAATAATAATAATAAAAAAAAATTAAAACCCCCCCATCCTGACGAGCTTGCGCGCAGAAGCGAACGCATATGCGAGTAGCGCCCGCATATGAAAACGGTGGTCAAACCACACATGTGAGGTGTCGCTGCGATCGCTAGAACGAGAGCAATAATTCTAGCCCTAGACCTCCTCTGTACCACAAAATATGCAACCTGTAGAATTTTTTAAACGTCGCCTATGGAGATTTTTGAGGGTAAAAGTTTGACGCCATTCCACGAGCGGGTGCAATTTTCAAGCGTGACATGTTGGGTATCAATTTACTTGGCGTAACATTATATTTCACAATATAAAAAAAAAATTGGGCTAACTTTATTGTTGTCTTATTTTTTTATTCAAAAAAGTGATTTTTTTCCAAAAAAAAGTGCGCTTTTAAGACCGCTGCACAAATACGGTGCAAAAAAAGTATTGCAACGACCGCCATTTTATTCTCTAGGGTGTTAGAAGAAAAACCATATATAATGTTTGGGGGTTCTAAGTAATTTTCTAGCAAAAAAACCTGTTTTAAACATGTAAACACCTAAAATCCAAAACGAGGCTGGTCCTTAAGTGCTTAAGGGATAATTTACACTTGCTTCAAAATAAGGCTTCAGACACGCTTTGTTAAAGCTCTCTGAATGCCAGTCAAAGCTCATGTCACTAAATAAAATGATTAGCTTACAGTCCTGTTTATACCTTGCTTTTGCTTTGCTTTGCTTTGCTTCAGCTTGGCTTTAAAAATCATACCCCATGTTGCTTTATGCTTCAAAGAATCTTCAAAGCTTCCATAGAACTCTATGACAAAGCTTGATTGAAAAACCTGCAGCTTTTGAGTGGCTTCATTCAGCTTTAGCTTGGCTTTCTTTTTGAGAAATTGCAGGTATGAGCTATTCACACACACACACACACACACACACAGAGTATCTGTCAAGCTTCAAAAGAGCATCACGGAAGCATCACTGACGCATCACCGAAGCATCAAAAACACATCATAGAAGCATGTTGAAGCGGTAGACACTTTATTGTGTGTTGAAGCCAAAGCAAGTGTAAATGAGCCCTTATGGACACATAGAGAAACGGCTCGGGAGCAAGCATGCAGCGTTGTCCCCAGGGCAAGCGGCTTTCTCTGGGGGCACTGCTCGGGGGGGAGGAGCACCAGCAGGGGGACCCAAAAAGAAGAGGATCAGAGCTGCTCTTTGCAAAACCACTGCACAGAGCAGGTAAGTATAACATGTTTCTTGTTTAAAAAAACAAAAACAAAGCTTTAAAACCACTTTAAAGCACACTTGTGCTTTTGTCCATGCAGGGAGGAGCATGTGACTCCATTTGATGGAGTTGAGGCTTGATAATTGGCCCAGTGCTGTCATATGATGGCAGGGAGAGTCCAAAGTTGTGCATAAAACCTAACTGGAGCAATGTGAAGATTAAAGAGGGCAGCCTATGTAGGCTTAGAGCTGTTGAGTGACACAGGAGGAGGCACAGGAAAGATAACCATGAGTAGCTACTGTGGAGAGCATTAAACAGACCATTTGCTTTGCCCTATTGCTTAAACATGAGCATACTTAAAGTCCTAACCCTTGCCAGGAAGGTTGCCCTAAAGGCAAAAATTTGCGTAGCTTCTACATTTTCCCAAACTTAACGTAACTATTTTAACTTAACTCCTAAATGTTTCAGGAGGAAACATTGGTGTCACACTAATATACTATAATGCTGATAATACCACTGGTTAATTATTAAAACTTTATGTACTAAAATCCATTATGCCCAAAAAATCAATAAAACGTGATTCATCCAATGTTCTACCAATTCAACTCCAGCACCATTTTAGCATTTGCAATGCCTGTGACAGATCAAACATTCCCACCAACCAGTAAGGTGCTGGTGGTAGAGTTGAATAGACCAGTTTGTGAAAGTCGAAGGATGGCGCTTTCAAAAGAGAGTTATACTCACCTAGGTGGATGCAGAATCGGCCTGATGCTGCATCTGTCCCCCGCTGGCTCAAAGACTGAGAGCTGAGCAATCAAACACCACTGATCGCTCAGCTATCAGGCTGCAGACTGGGCTGTGGAGGGGGTGGGAGTGGCTGGCTCGGGCTCTCAGCAGTTCACTGAGAGGCCGAGCCAGCTGCCGATCCAGGCATCTGGGTGGATCCCGACCATAGTTTTAGCCCAATGTAGGCTGTAAACAGTTAATTCGTTCTGCACTCCTGTCATCCTTAGGAGAAGTACAGACCAAAAAAGCTTTGGCTATACTTTTCCTTAA
This sequence comes from Aquarana catesbeiana, assembly GCF_042186555.1. Classification (NCBI taxonomy): domain Eukaryota; kingdom Metazoa; phylum Chordata; class Amphibia; order Anura; family Ranidae; genus Aquarana; species Aquarana catesbeiana. The sequence continues at coordinate 275,131,053 of NC_133324.1, forward strand.
AGTAAAAGTGATGTACAACTTTTCCTGCTTATTTCTGAAGGTAGAATATGCCTTTAAATTATTTAGGCCAGTTCATAGAAAACAAATTTGCTTAATAAACTTTGCTGGCTAAAACAGTAATTGCTCACAAAACCATATTGATTAAACATTTTTTCAGAATCTAGTGTCTGTCTAATCATTATTTTTTAATGGAGCTATCTCTTCAATTGAATCATTTTTTAAATGGAGCTAATATAGGAGTCACCACTAGAGGGAGGATGTGGAATAGATATTATTTCCTTGTTTTATATTAGATTTATACTACTATGTATTAGCGCTTTGCGAACAGTTTTTAAAGTTAAATGTATTGTTAAATAAAGTTTGAACTTAGTACTCTTGGTAAATGCTTGGTGCAGAAACAAAATGATGATCCGATGATATACCGCTGTCTCTATAGTAACGGTGATGCTAGTATCAGCATATAAATGGAGACTCAGGTGTCACATGACCAACCTTGAAAAAGTCACGTGTCGGGTGACGCAACGCATAGGAGGAGTCAGTGACATACAGCATCAAGGCTGTTCAACAGCTCGATACTAGCGGTGTGAAGACTCACCGCACCCCAAGCGGCTGATTGTTTCTATCCAGGCAATAACTATCCAGGTTCATGTAAGTGTATCCAGTGAAGTCTTTCTAGTTTAAAGCAATCCATACTTTGTTCATTGCGCAATGATGTCTCTTCTTTTTTTCTGATTTATTTCTTGTATCCTTGGTAATTGAGAACATTCATCTAAACGCCCTTTACCTCATACAGCAGTATAAGGGAACTTTGTGAACAGACTTAATTTTGGCATATATGGGATTTTGTTCAGCAGCCTATACAAGTGCAGCGTATAATCTTCTGCAATTAAGAACGGCTATCAACATATAGCTTCAAGCTATAACAATATTATAAGAGGAGTTTTCTTTGAATAGACTAGATATTGGACGGTATATATAGCAGTCATTCATTTTTTTACAGGTGGGAACCTGCGGATTATTCATTTATCTATTGGTGGAGCATATGATTACGATTAAGTGGTTTTCTGACCACACCATATTTTATTTTTATTTTTTTACTGACACTAAGAGGGATTGATTTATTAAGAATTTTGCACGGGATTTAATATTGATTGGAAGGTTCATTTTAGCACAATACATTATTTCACTTATTTTTTCAGACTGCTTCTTAAGCAGCATTTAAAACATTAAACATTCTATCTAGCTGACAAGAACTAAATTTAGACATTTTTTTTACAAAACCCTTTGATCTGCGTTGTGTGTGTTGGGGATCATGGTTCTGGGAAAAAGTTTGCCCTAATTAAGTTGGTCAGAACATGTCATAATCAGCCCATCTGATGACAGACTGACAAGTTCATTGCTGCCAAAACCAATCTCAAACACAATACCGGGCTGTTGCATTTGGAAGATGGAAAGCCGGATAGGTTCAAGTATTGCATGGATTCCTGAAGCTGAAAATTAAAGAGATAAAACAATTGTGTTAGTATAGTGCAAAATATCATTCTCTTATATATTCATAAATTAAGTTCAAATGAAATTTTTTCAGGTATTGGTAATTAACTTAATAAAATGACTAACAAATACAAGGATTCCAAATAAAAACTGCTCTGTAATACATTTTGTTTGCTTAGGAGACAGAATTGAAACTTACCTTGCCAAACATGCCAATGAAAGGTGTTGATTTATCCTGAGTTCCTGAGTGCTCACCCTGAAGTTTATATTTCCAAATTAGCTGAGATAGGGCATTACCTATTGTACAATCAGTGGCTAAACTTAAAAGGTATTTTTTCAAACCGTTTTAGAAGATTATTAAAGTAAACAGTAGAGAGAAAAATCGTCTACTCTAAAAGGTGTTGCTTCATAGAAAAACACATTAGACCTAAAGTAGAATTATAGGCCAAACTTTTTTCTTTTTCATTTTGGATAGAGGAAATGAGGGTTATAAACCCTGTTCGATTTTTTTTTTTTTGCCATCTGTGTCCCATTGCAGAGATTTTGCTTCACTTCCTGTCCCATAGCCAAACAGGAAGTGAGAAGAAATCCCTGCAAATAAAGGGGATTCCTTGGGGACCCCCAGTCCACCAGAACTAGTGTCCCCATTGGAAGATTTCCCCTCTATTACTTTTCTGGGGACAACTCAAAACCTGGATTTTCTTTCACTTTCACTTTCAATAATAATAGTAAACAGGACCAAACGAGAGGGTGAATCTCCTTAACAGGGGCACAGACAGCAATAAAATCCTGACAGGGGTGCTAATCCCTCTCCACTCTATCCAAAACTATAAAACAAAAGTTTTGCTTTCAGTTATACTTTAAAACATTTTGGTGTATTAGGGTGCCCACACTCCAGATGAAGGAGCACAGGGGCACCTTTAGGCATTAGCATTGTCAGTCTGGGGGGGGGGGGGGCATACTAGCAGACACGCTAACAAATTGAAGCCAAACTCCAGCTCACACAGCAGTTACACATGCAATTGCAGCAGCAGTTTCTTTTGGAGGGATAAAGGGTTTACATGAATAAAAAAAGCTGATCATTGTAAGCACCCCTGCCAGTAGTAAATGGTTTGTCTTAACATTCTAACTGCTACATCTCCAGGACAGCTTGTTCTGTAGAAAAAAAACAGACCTATTGGCTGGATCACCAGATAAAAATAAAGGAAAGAAAGCCTATAAAAGATAATAAATGTGTGCTTTGGGTTTAATACCACTTTAAGTAATTGAACCCATGGAGAGAATGGAGGATCTGTGTGATGTGGCCAAACTTGAACTGTTTTGACAACAATATGGCATTAGCATTTTTTATTTGATCTCGTTGAAATACACGCATGGGTCTGGCACCAACCCAATATCCTGGCAAACCACTGATGCAGTTGTTGCTTATGGATTGGGATAGCATTGTGGTTTTGAAAGGCAGCCACTGATGCCTTTGAGCTGAGAGTCCTTATAACGTTGACGTGGAATGGAGTTTTTTACCTGGCTTCTGTTATGCTTTCCCACGATTGAAGGGTGCTCTGATGGTGCCAAGGTGGTGCTAAGTGCCTGCCTTTTTGCAGAAAGTTGGAGTGGGGATCAGAGCTGCTAACTCATTTTTAGTGGCCACAATTGCATGATTGTGAAAAGCGCTTTTCTCCAGGAAGGGGAGATGCAGAAGTGGACCTGTCCTATAACTCCAGGGAATCGGGCACAGTCCAAAAGTAAAGTACTCTTTTTTCTTTCCACAGAAACATTGGTATTTGCACAGGATAGAGGCTACTGTGGCACATTAGGGAGGAAGATACGATCTCTGAAGATAAGATGTAGCTCCAGACAGGGGATGTCTGAGGGAAGAAAGGAATATTTTTATTTTATGTGCAAATGAAAGTTGTATGCTAAAGGGGCTTTCCATTTTCAACAGATAGTAAACACTCATAACAATGCAGCCTGAATTTAAACCAGCAGAAATACTCTATTTTGATTGATTCAGCTTTGCTCAGACCTTAATCTCCCAAAGTCAAGTCTGTGCATTACTTATTATTGAAGTCAGCAATCTGTGTGTTACATACTCCTGATCCCTGCACTATGTGCATTCCTTACTCTTACCCTATGCAACTGGTGTGTTACACACTCCTATGCCCTGCGCTCTGTACTTTTCATACGCCTGACCTATGCACTCTGTGCATAAGGCTCTTTTGATCCAGAGCAAATTAAGCTCAGACTTTCTTTAACCATATAGCTTTAGGCCTCTACCACTGTTACCACAATTTGTATACACCCACAATTCTTTAAATGTCTGCCTCTTGGCATAGTCAGTAGGATTTCCCTGAATTTCATTTTGAAAATGTCTGTTTTTCTTCTCACAACTTCTGTGCTCCACACAATATGTTTTTGCAAATCTGGAGTAAGAGCCCAATTACACCTATTGTCACATACCTAGTCAAGGCCAAGTTGACAAGAGGACTTCCCATCTCTTGTCCTGTTTCTCCTGGGGTTGATGATAGGATGTAACAAACATAGTGGCATGGGTACCTATAGGAGATCTGGGCTGGGGTATCCTCTAGTAGCTGTGGTGCTGAAGACTGTGCAGCAGGCAAGTTGGCAGCTGGCAGATGCAGGATCTCAGATGCATGGTCAGGCAGGCAGAAGTTGACAAAACCGGACAGCAGAGGTACAGAATCAGAAACCAGGAGCAGAGTCAGAGCTGGGCCAAGGTCAGTATCGGGCGAGCAGAGAAGGTACCAAAACAGCAGGCAGAAGGCAAGGTCGGGTCACAAGCTGGAGCCAGCAACAGAATTTCAGGAGCAAGCGGAATCTAACAAGCCAGGTCAGAACACATAAACACGAGATCAGGCCACAGGCAGAAGGAGCTGATAACCACTCAGCAATGATCCTGAGTCTTGGAGTGCTTCAAATAGGCCACTGGGCACCAAAGTCAATTTCAACGTGCAGGTGCAGATGCGTGCATGACCCTGATGCAGTGCACAGTTCTGTGGACTGCTCTGAGCGAATTCACATTTCTTCAAGTACAGGCATGAAGTCGGTTTTCCTGACACCTATGCATATGCATTATCTTGCACTTGAAAGAGAAACTTCACAAATTTCCCAACCTCCATTTCCCTTGGAAAACAGATAGTCATACACTTAGTAATCCAGCAGTGTTCTGTGGGGATCCATCACACCACTGCTATATAGTGGGTTCCGCACCACCCTCTTTATCTGCAATGTCATCAGGAGGCTGGCTATCTATTCAGTTTTTTTGTGGTTTGCTCCCTGATGACGCGCATAAACCATGATACATCATCAGGGTGCCAATTTGCAATAACAAGTGTTTTTTACATGTGCTTTTGTCTATTTTAAGCCTCCCTCCTCACCATGCATCAACTAGATAAATGTAAATGTACCTTTTTTACAACCCAATACATTGAATGTCCAATTAAAAAAAAATCTGCCACCTACTATGTAGGGGGTAAAGCATATATACAGTATCTCACAAAAGTGAGTACACCCCTCACATTTTTGTAAATATTTTATTATATTTTTTATGTGACAACACTGAAGAAATGACACTTTGCTACAATGTAAAGTAGTGAGTGTACAGCTTGTATAACAGTGTAAATTTGCTGTCCCCTCAAAATAACTCAACACACAGCCATTAATGTCTAAACCGCTGGCAACAAAAGTAAGTACACCCCCAGTGAAAATGTCAAAATTGTTCCCAAAGTGTCAATTTTTTGTGTGGCCACCATTATTTTCCAGCACTGCCTTAACCCTCTTGGGCATGGAGTTCACCAGAGCTTCATAGGATTCCACTGGAGTCCTCTTCCACTCCTCCATGACAACGCAGAGCTGGTGGATGTTAGAGGCCTTTCGCTCCTCCATCTTCCATTTGAGGATACCCCACGGATGCTCAATAGGGTTTAGGTCTAGAGAAATGCTTGGCCACTGGCCAGTCCATCACCTTTACCCTCAGCTTCTTTAGCAAGGTGGTCATTTTGGAGGTGTGTTTGGGGTCGTTATCATGTTGGAATACTGCCCTGCGGCCCAGTCTCTGAAGGGAGGGGATCATGCTCTGCTTCAGTATGTCACAGTACATGTTACATACTGTATGTACACAGCACTCATGCAGCCCCAGACCATAACGCTCCCACCACCATGCTTTACTGTAGGCAAGACACACTTGTCTTTGTACTCCTCACCTGGTTGCTGCCACACACGCTTGACAACATCTGAACCAAATATGTTTATCTTGGTCTCATCAGACCACAGGACATGGTTCCAGTAATCCATGTCCTTAGTCTGCTTGTCTTCAGCAAACTGTTTGTGGGCTTACTTCTGCAACATCTTTAGAAGAAGCTTCCCTCTGGGATGTCAGCAATGCAGACCGGTTTGATGCAGTGTGCGGCGTATGGTCTGAGCACTGACAGGCTGACCCCCCCACCCCTTCAACCTCTGCAGCAATGCTGGCAGCACTCATACGTCTATATCCCAAAGAAAACCTCTGTATATGACGCTGAGCAAGTGCACTCAACTTCTTTGGTCAACCATGGCGAGGCGATTATCCTTTGATAACGTCTCGTGGGAGAGACGAAACGCGTCATTTGACCACGGGTGGTGATGCAGTTTCCACCCGGTGAGACACAAGTCGCTGGCTTACTTCCGGTTCCAGTTTTTAACACTTGTTACAGCGTTTTAAGATGTGAGTGGATATTGTTTGTTTTTTACAATAATTAAACCAAACCATCCTTATAGCGCTTATGACTCCTGTCATGGGAGCCATGGATATCTGAACAACCTACGCTATAATCTGAGGAACAGACTGTGGGACAACAGAGCCCAGCCATCCTTATAGCGCTTATGACTTCTGTCATGGGAGTCATGGATACCTGGTGATTGAGAGTGCACACAGAGGAAAGCACGGACCGTACAGTTTGTTTTGTCAGCACTTGGCACTTTTTACTGCACAATTGAAAATTTTAAGCTGCACTGGAAGATTTGAAATTTATGAACTTTTTAAAGATTTCGAATTTACTTGGACTTTAATTAGTTATGGTTATGTATTATTGCTGTTTATATGGAATCATTTTTTGCACTGTGGCAATGTTGTGTTAGCTATCAGCACTTTTACATCTTGATTTCACATTTAACCACTTGCGGCTGCCCACCGTCAAATGACGGCGGGGCGGTGCGGCTCTCGTTCTGGGTGGACGTCATATGATGGCCCTCCAGAACGACCGTTCTTGTACGCCCGTGGGGGCGCGCATCGCGGCGATCAGTGGTGTGGTGTATCAGTCTGACACACCGCTACACCGATCTTGGTAAAGAGCCTTTGACAGAGGCTCTTTACCACATGATCAGCCGTATCCAATCACGGCTGATTACGATGTAAACAGGAAGAGCCATTGATCGGCTTCTCCTCACTCGCGTCTGACAGACGTGAGTAGAGGAGAGCCGATTGGCTGCTCTCCTGACAGGGGGGCTCTGTGCTGATTGTTTATCAGCGCAGCCCCCCCTCGGATGCCCACCCAGGACCACCAGGGTGCCGCCAGGACCACCAGGGATTGCCACCACACTGGACCACCAGGTATGCCACCCTAGACCACCAGGGAAATGCCAATCTGTGCCCAGGCAGCTGCCAATCAGTGCCCATCCCCAATGCCTGCCAGTGCCATTAGTGATGCCTAATAATGCCATCTATCGGTGCCGAATATCAGTGGCCATTAGTGCCACGTATCAGTGCCCAGCAATGCCCATCAGTGCCACCTATCAGTGCCCAGCAGTGCCCAGCAGTGCCGACTATCAGTGCCACTCATAAGTACCCATCAGTGCAGCCTTTCAGTGCCCATCAGTGTCGCCTATCAGTGCCCACCAGTGCTACCCATGAGTGCCCATCAGTGTTGCCTATCAATGCCCATCAGTGCTGCATATTAGTGCCACCCATCAGTGCCACCAACCAGTGCCCATCAGTGCCACCTATCAGTGCCCATCAGTGCCACCTCATTGGTGCCACCTAATCAGTGCCTCCTTATCAGTGCCCGTCAGTGCCGCCTTATCAGTGCCCATCAGTAAAGGAGAAAACGTACTTATTTACAAAATTTTTTTTTTCAAAATTTTAGGTCTTTTTTTTATTTCTTTAGCAAAAAATAAAAAATGCAAAGGTTATCAAATACCACCAAAAGAAAGCTCTATTTGTGGGAACAAAATGATAAAAATTCTGTTTGGTTACAGTGTAGCATGACCGCGCAATTGTCATTTAAACAGCTACAGCGCTGAAAGCTGAAAATTAGCTTGGGCAGGAAGGGGGTGTAAGTGCCCGGTATTGAAGTAATTAAAAGGCACATGCACTTTTGAGAGCAGCAACCCATTTATCCCTTATTAATTCAACAAACCAACATTTTCATTCACTTACCCATTAGCGCAAGATCTTATATAGGTGTGTCATACACATCTATATACCCACTAACTAGTGGAAAATTTACACTGTTATACAAGCTGTACACTCACTACTTTACATTGTAGCAAAGTTTATTTTCTTCAGTGTTGTCACATGAAAAGATATAATAAAATATTTACAAACATGTGAGGGGTGTACTCACTTTTGTGAGATACTGTAGGTCTAAAATCTGTCAGGGACTTGGACTTGATAAATTCAAAGCCAACAATAAATTGATGTGAATGTATAAAAAATATGTAAAGCACTGTGTAAATTGACGGCACCATATAAGTACTTGTAATAAATAAATAGATTAATTAAAGACTGTCTTTTTACAGCAAGCAGAAAAGATATGTTACAAATTAAAACAGTGGGCAATAGACTTGGCTGTATAGAATTTGTATTTTACCACAAAAAGGTGGAAAGCTAGTATCCAGAAGTAATCCTGCCATATTTCTGGAGTATTGCTGAACAGCCAAAACTTTTTGTTTTTTAAACTTTTGGATATGGCAGGGAAAGCTTAGAACAACTGCTAGATTTTAAATGATGTTCCCATTGAAGAGATTTCCCCTCACTTCCTACGTTGTCTGACACAGACAACACATACGTCTTCAAGTTCTAAACTTTCCTCACTCTACTACCCTGTTTCCCCTAAAATAAGACCTAGCGTGATTGTCGGCGATGGCTTCAATATAAGCCCTACCCCCCAAATAAGCCCTAGTTAAAGTCCTTGTAGGTCTTATTTTCAGGGTAGGGTTTATTTTCGGGGAAACAGGGCTTATTTGGAGGGTAGGGCTTATATTGCAGCCATCACCGACAATAACGCTAGGTCTTATTTTAGGGGAAACAGGGTATAAAATCATTTGTATTCCCTCTGTGTCCCCATTGAGAAGATTTCCCCTCACTTCCTGTACTGATAGCCATTAAGTAAACAGTGATTGGAGAGAAATCTCCTAAATACAGACTGTAATAAAAAAGTTTTGGCAGTTTTTTTGATATCATAATGGGGGACTTCAACTATCTTGACATTAACTGGGGGGAAGGGACAGCCCACTCATTAAAGGCACACCATTTCTTAAATATTCTACAAGACAACTTCGTGTTCCAATTGATGGATTCCCCGACTAGGAGTAACGCATTGCTAGATCTTTTAATTACAAATGATACAAATCTTATTGTAGATGTGCAAATATGGGACAACTTGGGAACTAGCGACCACAAGATTATTACATTCCGCATAAATCATGGGAAAGGGAGGCATGAGGGGTGTACCAGAACACTAAATTTCAAAAGAGCCAACTTTTCTAAACTGCGCTCAATGCTGCAGGATATTAAGTGGGACCAAATCCTTGTAACATTGAACACAGAGGAAAAATGAGAATGTTTTAGGAATATATTAAATAAATGTATCACCAAATGCATTCCAAGGGGTAATAAATATAGAAGAACAAGGATTAAACCTGGGTGGCTGAAAAAAAAAGTAAAATGCCATATGAAGGATGAAAAAATGGCCATTAAAAAGTAAAAAGCGGAGGGGTCAGTGCCATCATTCAAACAATACAAGGAATGCAATATGAGGTGTAAGTACGCAATCAGGGCGGCTAAAAAAGACTTTGAGAGACACATAGTGGAGGAGAGTAAAAATACGTTTTTTAAAATATATTAACCTCCCTGGCGGTATGATTATTTCAGATTTTAGGTGCTGAAAGCGGTACAATTATTTTGCACAGAAATTTGGCGTTTTATATTGTAGGCCTGTAATTCTTAGGAATAGTTCACTTAAATCTGTCCAAACAAGAGTCTAGTAGACATCCCGGGTATGATAAAGTTTGAAAAACGAAATAAAAAATTATAATATAATAAATAACTATAAATAATTAAAACACATAATAATATAATAATAATAAAAATTATATAATAATGTAATCAAATCAAAAACACTGAAATTTGCTCAGTTGCAGAATTTTAGCTTTTATTACTTTTAGTGTTTGATGACGGATCTCCCCACAAATCACTATCGCTCAATTCTGCAAGTGATTATAATTTATTATCGCTTTTTTCTAGCTGGTCTAAAACCACTTTTGATGTAAAGAGACAGTTTTGGTTGCTATGGACAATCTCCAGTTTCCTGGCAGAAAGAACAGTTTTATATATATAAAACTGCATGCAGGACACTGGGCAGACCACTAGGGACAAAGGGGATGTGTAGTTATTTGATACAGTACTGTAATCTGTAAGATTACAGTATGCTGTATCTATACTATGTGTTTCACTTTTGAATTTACCGCCGAACTCCGTCCCCGTGCATCGCAACGCTCGCAGGGAACGGAGCTCGGCACTGTGAATCGAGCGAGACACAGCAGCTCGCCGATCACAGCGGGGAGACATCGCAGGATCCAGGGGATACCGCTTTTGGTATGTAAAATCCACCCCGAGCCAGACTCGGGAATACCGCCAGGGGGGTTAATAGTAAAAAGGCGAGGATGGAACACATAGGCCCCATAAAAGATGAGGAAGGGAAGGTGGTTACAGATGACAAGGAGAAGGTAGCTGTACTAAATGCTTTCTTCACCTCAGTCTTCACACAGGAAAAGGAGGGGTATTCTGACCGCAGCGGTATTTTTAGCTGTAAGCCACAGGATCTATATTTGTGGCTAACAGAGGCTGGAATCCAGAAAGGATTAGAGAAGCTTAACATAAATAAATCACCAGGACCAGATGGCTTACGCCCGAGAGTCCTTAAAGAACTAATCTTCATGGACAGCTTACTGACACAATTGGTACCAGCTGATTGGCAAAAATCCCACGTGGTACCAATTTTTAAAAAAGGGCAGAGATCTATTCCTGGGAACTATAGGCCTGTCAGTATAACTTCAGTAGTTTGTAAACTATTTGAGGGGATGATAAGGGACCATATCCAAGAGTTTGCTGACGAAAACAGTATAATTAGTAGTAATCAGCATGGGTTTACAAAATTCCACCCTTGCCAAACCAATCTATTAACATTCTACAAGGAAGTGAGCTCTCATCTGGACAAAGGTAGGCCGGTGGATGTGGTGTATCTGGATTTTGCAAAAGCATTTGATACAGTCCCCCACAAACGCTTAATCTACAAGCTGAGCTCTGTAGGCATGGACCATAGGGTATGTACCTAGATAGAAAACTGGCAGGGCAATAACAACACAGCAGGATATAGAAACTTTACAAGAGGACCTGAGTAAAGTAATACTACATGGTAAATAAAGTTTAATACTGGTAAATGTAAGGTAATATACTTGGGGGGTAAAAATATAAACGCAAGTTACTCTTTATGGAGAGAATCTCTAGGGGCTTCCAGGATGGAGAAGGATCTAAGGGTCCGAGTAGAAGACAGACTGAGCAATAGCATGCAGTGTCAAGCTAAAGCTTCCAAAGACAGCAGAATATTAGCATGCATTAAAAAGGGAATTTACTCCAGAGATAAGACGATTATTCTGCCACTTTATAAAGCTCTGGTTTGGCCGTGTTTGGAGTATTCCGTCCAGTTCTGGTCGCCAATCCTCCTAAAGTATGTGCTGGAGCTGGAGAGAGTCCAGAGAAGGGCAACTAAATTAATATGGGGACTGGAGAACCTCAATTATGAGGAGCGACTACAAGCGCTAAATTTATCCTCACTGGAGAAGAGACGCTTGAGAGGGGATATGATTGCAATGTACAAATATCTCAATGGTGATCGCAGCATAAGTATGAAACTTTTCAGTCCCAGGGAGTGTAAGAGGACACGGGGCCACACGATGAGACTGGATGAGAAGCAGTTTAACCTTAAGCTGTGTAGGGGGTTTTTCACTGTCAGGGCTGTAGGGATGTGGAACTCTCTTCTTTTAAAAGACTCTTGGATGTGCATCTTAACGTAAACAATTTAAGGGGATATGGGAAATGTTTTTTTCTACACACACACACACACACACCTACACAGGTTGAACTGGATGGACTGATGTCTTTATTTAACCTTGCCAACTATGTTTAAAAGAGAAGTGTGGGATTCGAAAAAAATAAACATCCATACTCACCTACGTAGATGCAGCATTAATCAGATGCAATATCTGTCCCCCGCTGCCTCTAAGACCAAGAACTGCGCAATCAAAGACCGCTGATCACTCAGTTCTCGGTCTTCAGTGAGCAGAGAGCCGGTGAATGTCACCGGCTCTCTGCTCTGCCCCTCACGTGCTCACTGGAGAGCTGGACTGTGGAGGTGGTAGGAATGGCTGGCTCTGGCACCCAGCAGCACGCTGAGAGACTGAACCAGCTGCCGGTCAAGCATTTGGGTGGGATCCCTGCAGAGCCTTGAGTGGCTCTGTGACATCAGTGGGCTTAAGCCTGCTGTCGGCTGAATCTGAACACGGGAGTGCACTAGTTTTGCACTCCTGTGACCCACAGGAGAAGTATGGCCAAGAGAGCTTTGGCCATATTTCTACCTTAAATATATTTATAAAAGATTTTTGCTAAAAATAGTATGGATTCCTTTTCTGAAGCGGCCTGGTGGATTGGTGTAATTATAGATGGAGAATGAGAAAACATGCAGTCCCCTGCCATGCCTATACAAGTGTACCATCCCTTTAGCATAAAGTGGCCAGCATTGTTGCCTTATGTTGACAAACCCTAGGACCACCCAGGAAAAGGTGCCGCCATGGAGTGGTAGTATATCTAAAAATAGCCTACCACTTCTTGTTGGAGGGAAGTACGCTATAACTTCCTGCCTGTGTATTTAGTAAAGGGGTTCTTTGGACTTCCTTCTATGGCTAAAAGAGCACTCCTACCTGTTTAACAGATGTACAATTTACCAGGCTATCCTTGTCTGCTTTGATTATTTATAGAACACAATTTTCAATGTCAGGGAATGATTGGACCAGGTATTGTAACCCCTAGGCTGCCCATGTCATTTTGCACTTTCTAAAATATTTTTGCAAATATTCACAGGATTTGATTGACAGAAGCAGGAGCCAATGGATCCCACTGCTCTCACAGAGTCCTGCGAAGAGAGGAAGAGCTGCTGGACTTAAGCAGAGCGCTGGATCAAGATTGGGCTGAGATAGGTATTAAGGGAGGTGGAGGGGGGCATACAACCAATGGGACATTTTCTACCTTAATGCAGGGAATGCATTAAGGTAAAAATATCTTCTGCCCTTAGAACCGCTTTATCTTAACGGGGTTAAGTTACTAAAGGCAAATACACAGTGTGCTAGGGAAGTTGCAGTTTGCAAAGCAATTATCCCCAGAGCTTAGTGACTGAAGTGAAGCTCTGCTGACTTCCATCATTAAATTGGACGCAAGCAAAAATGTTGTTCTTTTTTTTTCGTTTTACTTGCACGTGATTAGGTACTCTTTGCAAATATTCCCCACATTCACTAAGCACTTGGGAAAACCCCTTTCAAAGTGCAATCTGACTTGCAAAGTAAACAGCCCATTTGCCTTTATGGGTTTAACATTAGAAGTAGGGTCAAGTTTAGGATTTAGTTCTTTGGTTATTTGTGCCAAAAAAATACGTTTTGTTGGATCGGTATTGTACTATCTAAACAACTTCCCAAACTGCCACCAGCTAAGTGGCAATAGCTGTAAACTGTAGCACAAGCTATAAGATCACTGGAGGTTACTAGCAATTTGTCATGCATCTCTGCCCTAAAATAATTGCATTTTTTATTTTAGCTGCATTGGAAAGTCAGTTCTGAACTGGTTCCAGTTTTAAACTATATATACCAGCTTACAATCGAAGGACTAGTTACATTGGTTTTCAACAGTGTGTTACATAAAATGATAAATATTTAATTGACAAAATAGTCTCAAGCGCCACGTTGTCATTATAACTGATAGGGTTCACAGATCTTCGACTGAACTGCAAAAAAAAACTTGATTATAAACAGATTATATGCTTTATCGAACGTCACTGTCCACTTTCTCCATTACAAGGTAAACATTATTTAATATACATATCTGTCATTTCCCTACTTCAACAATGTCTTTTTTTGTCACGATCTTTATATACTTAAGTAAGAAAACAAACATGTGCTTTTTCCAGTTTAGAACCCCTATTTCTCTTCAGTGAAACCCATGGGATGCTACAAAGAGAATACCGCTAGAACTCACAAAAAGAGGAAAAAAAAACTTGTAATTGACAAGTGTATAAACATGGTCTTATAAATGGAAATCCAGATTCTGCTCTTACTCAACATGACTGCAGGCAAGTCACAGGCTTGACTGGACAAATGTCAGAAAGATATATATCAGAGAATTCTACAAGACTAAATGAATAATGGGGTCATTAGAAAAGCATAAATTAGCCTGAGCAGTAATAAACTAAAGGGAGAGTCATTGGGAAAATATGTGCACAGCATAAATTAGTTTGCAAATAATATTGTTTACATTAATTGCTTGCTTATTTTACATCGTTGACAAATAATGTCATCTTTTGGCAATAAAAAGTCATTAGCTTTACTTTGCTTTTTTCCTTATAATTTTTATAGGTCTTTTAATGATTTAATAAAACTTCTAAATTGCACACTACTTGCTTGAGTTAATTACTTTATGTTTTAAGATTCTCCAAGCGTCTTGCTCGTGATTCTCTAATAGCCATATGTGTCTTTCTGAAAATTTGTATCTTCCTTTGGTAATTTCTTTTCATCTTATTATATGTTAATGGCAGACGAGATGATTTTCGGGAGAGTATTAGTCAGCAGAACTAAAAATTGCTACTGGAGCCTATTCTTCTGCAGGTGGTGTCTGTTCCTGTAAATTATGCAGATCTTTACTAGACTGTTAAAAACACCTACTGCCTCCGTAACTAGCCTGACTGGCTCCTGAATTCTACATGACTTTGTCATAGGGCCAAGCTGCATGACTAAGTTTTTACTATACTTTCTTAGCCATACCATCAACCTGAAGACTGGCACATTGATGAAACTGTCATTTGGAAAAATGAGTATCAATTTTTTTTTTTACATCAAATGTTTAACACACTTATGCCCTGTACACACGGTCGGATTTTCCGACGGAAAATGTGCGATCGGAGCGTGTTGTCGGAAATTCCGACCGTGTGTGGACTCCATCGGACATTTTCCATCAGATTTTCCGACACACAAAGTTTGAGAGCAGGCTATAAAATTTTCCGACAACAAAATTCGATCGTGTCAATTCCGACCGTGTGTGGACAATTCCGACGCACAAAGTGCCACACATGCTCAGAAGAAATTCCGAGATGGAACAGCTCGGTCTGGTAAAATTAGCATTCGGAATGGATATAGCACTTTCGTCAGGCTGCAATGTTTAAAATTGTTTAATGCAGCGCACTCTGTTCTTCTTTATAATGCTAGAAGAATTAAGTAGTTTTGCTGCTGATATTTACACAGACTTCTCACAAACTTCTTTCTTTATTATTTATCATGATTTCATCAATATATTTTGCTTTGTCACATCTGTCAAAAAAGATATATGTTCTTTTTTTGGGTTTGTATTTTTTTCAAGCCTGATCGTGTTTTTTTTTTTTACATCCTGAATATTTTTGGGTGTGTTTTGTGTGTCAAGTTACCACAACACCATTATTATCTTGTATTATTTAATCTCAAGGAGGTTGTTTGGTGTTGGTGTCTCTTGTTAATTTCACATTGTAGTTTTGAAATGTACCTGCCTCCTCACAAACAAACTGTCCTTTTTGAAGGAAAACACACATAGGCAAGTGTAATTGAAACCAAAATTCCTTTATTAAGGGATCAGAACCAAACAAAGAGGGAGGCAACGCTGGATAAACATCATAAATTGCCCACAGTATACGTCTATTCTCTCCTACTTCCCTAAGAATTGCTGTGATCTACCGGCCCCCTGGACCATTATCGACTTTCCTTGATGAGTTTTCTGCCTGGCTACCCTACTTTCTATCTTCGGATATTCCCACAATCCTTCTCGGTGATTTCAACATCCCTGCTAATACAAACACTCCTGCTACTTCGAAACTTCTTAGTCTAACCTCTTCATTTGACCTGAAGCAATGGGTACAGGCTTCTACTCACTCTAATGGCAACACCCTTGACCTTGTATTCTCCTACCTATGCACTCCATGCAACTTCTCAAACAAATCTTTTCCTCTCTCCGACCACCACCTTATTAGTTTCTCTCTCCCCCTGTCTTCCACCACCTTTCCCTCCAATTGCCTAACCATCACCCGTAGAAACTTTCGCAACTTCAACTCCTCTCTCCTCTATTCTGCTACTGACCACCTCTATGACAAAATCTCTCCCCTGTCCTGCCCCAACCAAGCCATGTCCATCTACAATAAATCTCTGTCCTGCACCCTGGACAAGCTCGCTCCCCTCACTACACGCAGAATCAGGCCTCGACCCCTACAACCCTGGCAAACAGATGACACTAAAATTCTCAAAAAACGTAGTCGTGCTCTTGAGCGTCTGTGGCACAAGACTAAGTCTCTCGAAGACTTCAACCAATACAAATCTGCCCTCCAAAAATACTATTCTTTCCTCCACACTGCCAAGCAAACCTATTTTACAACTCTTATTAACACCTTCTCATCCAATCCCCGTAAACTCTTCTCTACCTTCAACTCTCTACTTTGTCCTCCACCGCCTCCACCCACTGACTTACTCACTGCCCAGGAAATCGCTAATCACTTCAAAAACAAGATTGATACAATCCGTGATGTAATCTCCATTCTACAGGTATCTCCCCCAGCTAAGACCCCATGTCAACAGGTACAACTGACACTCCCCTTATTCAAATCTACTACTACAGATGAAGTTGCTAAACTCCTTTCTATCGCCCACCTAACCACCTGTTCCCTGGACCCTATTCCCTCTCAAATGCTACGGTCACCCTCTGACCCCATCCTACACTCTCCAACCCACATCTTTAATCTCTCCCTCACCTCTGGCATCTTCCCCGATGCTCTAAAACATGCACTGGTCACCCCCATACTCAAAAAGCCGTCCTTGGACCCTACCAATCTTAACAACCTACGCCCAATCTCCTTGCTCCCCTTTTCCTCTAAACTCCTTGAATGCCTGGTTTACAACCAACTGAGTGACCACCTCATTAAAAACAACCTTCTTGATCCCCCTCAATCTGGATTTCGCCCTCAACACTCCACAGAAACTGCTCTTTTAAAACTCACAAATGAACTACTAACTGCAAAAACCAAAGGACACTATTCTGTACTCCTACTTCTGGATCTTTCAGCTGCCTTTGACACGGTTGACCACCCCCTCCTCCTCAAAAAACTTTACTCCCTCGGTCTCCGTGACTGTGCTCTTCAGTGGCTTTCATCCTACCTATCCCAAGGCACCTTCAGTGTCACTTACAATTCTACTTCCTCCACTCCTCTTCCCTTCTCTGTCGGGGTCCCCCAAGGTTCTGTTCTTGGACCTCTTTTATTTTCAATCTACACCTCTTCCCTGGGTCAGCTGATAGCTATATATCATTTCTATGCTGATGACACACAAATCTATCTCTCCACCCCTCTACTCACTTCATCAGTCTCCTCACGCATCACTAACTTACTAACCGACATATCTGTATGGATGTCACACCACTTCCTCAAACTCAACTTGTCCAAAACCGAGCTTATAATATTTCCTCCCCCACGTGCCTTTTCCCCTGACTTCTCTGTCAAGAGCAATGGCAAAACCATCCACCCGTCCCCACATGTCAGGGTGCTAGGTGTTATCCTAGATTCTGAACTCTCCTTTCAGCCCCACATCCAATCACTTTCCAAAACTTGCCGCCTCAACCTCCGCAACATCTCTAAACTACGTCCCTTTCTAACCAATGAAACCACAAAGCTCCTGATTCACTCCCTGGTTATCTCACGCCTTGACTACTGCAACTCACTCCTCATTGGCTTACCTTTAAACAGACTATCCCCCCTTCAGTCCATCATGAATGCTGCTGCCAGACTCATCCACCTTACAAACCGCTCAGTGTCTGCTACCCCTCTCTGCCAATCCCTCCATTGGCTACCACTCGCCCAACGAATTAAATTCAAAATACTAACAATAAGTTACAAAGCCATCCACAACTCTGCCCCAGCTACATCACTAACCTAGTCTCAAAATACCAACCTAATCGCCATCTCCGTTCCTCCCAAGACCTCCTGCTCTCTAGCTCCCTCATCACCTCCTCCCATATCCGCCTCCAGGACTTCTCCCGAGCCTCACCCATCCTCTGGAATTCCCTACCCCAATCTGTCAGACTGTCTCCAACTTTATCCACTTTTAGGCGATCCCTGAAAACTTTCCTCTTCAGAGAAGCCTATCCTGCCTCCATCTAACAACTGCACTATTTTCTCCATTAGCTCATCCCCCACAGCTATTACCCTTTTGTATAACTTGACCCTCCCTCCTAGATTGTAAGCTCTAACGAGCAGGGCCCTCTGATTCCTCCTGTATTGAATTGTATTGTACTTGTACTGTCTGCCCTAATGTTGTAAAGCGCTGCGTAAACTGTCGGCACTATATAAATCCTGTATAATAATAAATAATAATAATAATAAATTGGCGAAGCCTTTGGCCCCCAGGGCAGACATCAATTATTTTACTGCAAAATTGGTGGCCTGAGGAGTCCATATATAAGGGAGTGCAGTCTGGTCCAGAAGTCCAAGAGATCATGAAAGCAGCAGATGACATGTATGTCCCCAGGCTGTGGTCATACAAGAGCCTGCATCTTTTGCCAGACCAGACTAAACCCAGGTCATCACTCTCTGGTCTTCCTTCCACGCTTCCTTCCCGGCTGTGACTCTGGTGTTGGAGGGGTGGCAGGAGGAGGAGTAGGACCTGGAGGAGGAGGAGGAGGAGGATGAGAAGGACCTGGAGGAGGAGGACCATGGGTGAGCTGACAAATGTGGGTTTCACATGTGAGTTGGCCCCTCAACCCCTTATTTAGAGCTTCCAAAATTAAAAACTCACATAAGAGTCGTTGGCCCTCCTCCATCTGCATCATGCAGTTAGCTCTGCAAAATCATCTTTCACATTGTGGGGTGTTCTGAGAGCCTCAGTAGCCTTCCAAAATAGGCCAATTGCAGCCTACTCTTCCTGCCACTTATTGGTTGAAGGCGGAGGGGAGGGACCTGGGTATCAAGCAGCCTGCTTGGCCTGGCCACCTCCTGACTGAGACTTCCCTGTGTATGAAAAAGGGACATGGTCTTAGTTTTTGGTTCATCAATCACAATCATAAATTAGTACTCCAAACTAACATCTATTTAACATCATTGATTGGACAACCATAAATATTTAGAAGACTGCTATACCTGGCTCAAGCTGGGCTCCTCCACATGTTGCTGCCTGGAAGGCCCAGGTTGGACATCAGAAGCCTCAGCTGGGGGGGAAGGAAGCGTGGAAGGAAGAGTGGAGAGTGCTGACCTGGGTTCAGTCTGACCTGACAGAAAATGCAGCCTGTCATAGTACCACAGCCTGGGGACATAAATGTCATCTGCAGCTCCTGATCTCTGGGAATCCTGGACCTTCTTGTGCTCCCTTAGATATGTACTCCTCATGCCACCAATTAGGATCTTCAAATAGGTCATGTCTGCCGTGGGGATCACCTGCTTCACAAATTGCAGCAAATTATCTAGCGCTGCCTTCCTCTTTGTTTGGTTCTTATATTTGGGGTGGTTTATCTGCCACAGACAGGGCAGCTCCCTGAACATATCAATGAAGATTGGCATAAAGTCCTAATCATCGACTAGATCCATTTTCACTGCAAGACATAACACCAGACTTACCCTAATATCATCCTAAAGTCTTATAAACTTGCCTAAATACAGGCCTCAATCTAGAAGCAATATAGGCCCAAATTTAAATCTTATGCCGCGTACACACGGTCGGACTTTTCGTCTACAAAAGTCCAACGGACGCTGACGGACTAAAGCTGGCTGGTAATCCGATCGTGTGTGGGCTTCTCCGGACTTTCAACGTACTTTTTTAGCCTCAAATCCGACGGACTTTAGATTTGAAACATGCTTCAAATCTTTACGTCGTAACTACGACGGACCCCGAAGTCCGCTGGCTGTATGCTAGTCCGACGGACAAAAAAACGACGCATGCTCATAAGCAAAAACTAAACGGAAGCACTCGGTCTAGTAAAACTAGTGTTCGTATTGTAGGTAGCACATTCATCACGCTGCAAAATCTGTGATCGTTGAATGCAGCGCATTTTATTTCTTCTTTACGAATGCTCTAAAGAACGAAGGTGTTTTGCTGTTCATAATCAGAGTTCTCCCAAACTGATTTCTGGATTCTTTTTCTCTTTGATCTCATGAATGATATAGTATGCATTTTAAAAACAATGTTTCCATACTAATAATACTTTTTCCCCTTTTTTTTTTTTTTTTAGGTTTGTAAAGTTACCACAAAGAACCCATTATTCTCTTTTTTTTTTATAGTGATTATTTTTTAGTTTTTAGATAAAGTTAACCCAAAGCACCGTTTTTGGTTATGTAAATTTTTTTATTTTCAAGACTTACCACTTGAACATTATTAACATTAGTAATGTATTTTTGGTGTGTTTTTTCCAAACTCAATGAGATTGTTGTCCCTTGTTAATTTAACATTGTGTGTAAAATCAATGATTTAAAAGAAAACACATAAAGTCTTTTGCTAAACTCAAAAAAGATCCATTTATTCATGGTCAAAATAAAATAAAGAGGAAGTCAACGCTGGAAAAAGTCGGTGTACAAGAAAATTGGGATCTTGCGGAGTCCATATAAGAGGGAGCACAATCTGGTCCAAGAATCCCAGAGATCAACAGCACCAGCAGATGATCTAGATGTCCCCAGACTGTGGTCCTACAACAGCCTGCGTCTTCTGTCAGACCAGACTGAACCCAGGTCATCACTTTCTTCTCTTCCCTGCAGCCTTTCCTCCACGCTGCCCTGCAGCCTTCCCTGTAGCCTTCTTTTGAGGCTGTGGCTCTGGTGTTTCAGTTGTGGCAGGAGGAGGAGGAGGAGGAGGAGGAGGAGGGGGGGCTGCCTCATGTAGTTGGGTGTTTTGTGTTAGCGTGCCCTGCAGCCCCTTATGGATTGTTTCCCCAAATAGGTGCTCACAAATGAGGCGCTGCTCCCAATCCATCTGAAGAAGCCTGCTGGCTAAGTAGCAGCCATAGGATTCTTCCGCTTCGGGGGGTCTCCTTAAAAAACGGGTGGCCTCTTGCATGAGGCGCAGGGATGCGTCCTGTGTGACCATCCCCTTCCTGGCCCTTTTTTTGGGAAGGTGGAGGGGAGGCACTTGGGATTCGGTCAGGCTCCTACTGGGCCCAGCCACCTCACTTGGCCCAGCCACCTCACTTGGCCCAGCCACCTCACTGGGAGCAGCCACCTCACTGGGAGCAGCCACCTCCTGCCTGACACTGGGCCCAGCCTCCTCCAGGATGATGGTGAATCCGGCCTCCTCCAGGCTGTCCATGGGCCCGGTCTCCTCCTGCCTGCCACTTTCCCCACATTCCTCCTGGATGGACTCATCCTGTGTATAAAAAAAGGACAATAGTTTGAGTATATTTTTTTGGGTTCATCAATGACACACAGTTTGCTTCTCATGAATAGCAAATTCAATGTGAATACATCTCTTTAATAAAAGAGTCTAATCAGACACCCTAATTATTTCAAGCAGGTGCCAAACATATTTAGCCACTACTGTCAATTGATATGTATACACAATTTTGAGTGCAAAATTATTTTAGACAATTATAACATCCAGTTAACATCATTAATATTAGTACAGTAAATATTTGTTAAAATAATTTACCTGACTCCAGATGGTCATATCTGGTTCATCCAGGATGGAAGACCCAGCTTGCTCCTCATCAGCCTCTGCTGGGGTGGAGGGAAGGGTGGAGGGAAGGGTGGAGGGAAGGGTTGAAAGTGATGGCCTGGCTTCATTCTGGTCATCAAGAAAACGGAGTTGATTGTAGTACCACAGCCTGGGTACATAAACATCATCTGCTGATGCTCCTGATCTCCTTGATTCCTGGATCTTCTTATGCTCCCTCTTATACATGTTCCTCAAGACCCCAATTTTCTTGAGCAATGTCTCCATTGTTGCTTCCGGGATGGTCGCCTGGACAAAGGACAGAAGTCTCTCCAGCGTTGACTTCCTCACATGCTTTGCATAATACTGAGGGTGTTTCACCTCCCACAAATTCCTCATCTCTCGATATTTAGAAATAAAAGCTGTAAGGAACTCTGGATCCTTAAATAGGGGATTCATTATATCTGGAAAAGATGAAGTCACAAGACAAAAAACACTTTTATTATAGGTTTCTGCTAACCCCTCATCATCTTCTCCCTATGTAGGCCTCATCAATCTATCAAGCCATATAGGCCGCTTGCTACAAAGTCATGACCATAAAACCCAAAAAAAAATATATATAAAATTACCTTCGTTTTGTAACGTCCTGGTCCACTATCACCTACGCACAGAACGTACGTACGACACGTGCGCAAGGGCCCTCTTTACACACTACGCATGTGTGAAACTCCGCCTGCGTCGCCCGCCCCTGACGTTCGAAATTAACTCATGTTCTCCGCCCCCTAATTCGACGCACAGAACGTACGTACGACACGTGCGCAAGGGCCCTCTTTACACACTACGCATGTGTGAAACTCCGCCTGCGTCGCCCGCCCCTGACATTCGAAATTAACTCATGTTCTCCGCCCCCTAATTCGACGCACAGAACGTACGTACGACACGTGCGCAAGGCCCCTCTTTATACACTACGCATGTGTGAAACTCCGCCTGCGTCGCCCGCCCCTGACGTTCGATTTTAACTCATGTTCTCCGCCCATTTTTTGTTACGGCGCGTAGTGGAGTAAATAATGGCGGAGACACCTGACATGTTGACGACCTCAGGTAGTGGAGACAGCCCGGAGGCTGGAACGTCAACAAAATCTGTGAGGCCTAGATTTAAGGCCTCTAATATGAGTTTTAAAGAGATGGTGGAGATGGTGGCCATTCTTCACAAAGACGACTATGATGGGAAGTATGGGCCGTACGCACGGCCAAATTTGCGCAAGGCCAAAATAATGGCGAAGGTCGTGGACACTTTGCAGGCATCTTTTGGGGTCCAGCGCTCCAGAGATCAACTTCGAAAAAGATGGTCTGACCTGAAACTCAGGGAGCCGGATCAATACAGACGTATCCGGAAAGTTCTTAAAAAAAGTAAGTACTTGTCGTGTTTTTCTCTTGTGTTTATTACCTTGTATACTGCTCCATGTGCTTTTCCTTCCTATACGATTTTTTGTTCATCGTTTTAAACGATCTTTTAATAAACCTCGTTACATATCTATAGATAGATCTATCTATATATATATATATATAATATATATATATATATATATATATATATATATATATATATATATATATATATATATATATATATATATATATATATATATATTATATAGATATAGATATATAGATATAGATAGATATAGATATATAGATATATATAGATATAGATATATATAGATATAGATATATATAGATATATATAGATAAAGATATAGATATAGATATATATATATAGATATATAGAGATATATATAGAGATATATATAGAGAGATATATATAGAGAGAGATATATATAGAGATATATATAGAGAGAGAGAGAGAGAGAGAGAGAGAGAGAAATATAGAGAGAGAGAGAGAAATATAGAGATAGGTAGATAGATAGATATAGAAATGTAAAACATTCTTTTTGAATATTTTAAGTTATCTTTTTTTTTTTCTTTACATTTAGTTAGATATTTATAGATTTTGTTCCAGATATAGAGAGAGAGAGATCAAAAGATTATTAACTATATTTTGAGATATTGATATCTAGATATCTATCTATCCGATATGTCTTTATAATTTTAAATATTGAGGTAAAATAGGAACTCTACACAAACCACTTCACTACAAATGTTGGAAAATTACTATGTACTAAAATATCTGTGTGCTAAGTAGATTAATAATTTTTTGTTTCACATAGGGGAAAAATCACTCAGCCAAAAAGAAGACAGTCCACCCCAAGCCAAACATGGTTGGGAAATCAGCCCAAGCCCCACTGAGGATGTGGAGGAAGGAGAGGTGGGCGACATGGGCACCCCACCAGGTGAGTGTCTGACACACCAGCTTACGGTAATCTATGCATGGCTGCCTTTTGTTTAATGTAATTTTTCTACTCTATTTTAGGGGATCTTGTTGTGCTTGATTCAAGCAACAGCGCCACCCCCGAGGATGTGGAGGAATTATGCTACATGGGCACCCCACCAGGTCAGTGTCTGAGACAACAGCTTTATTATGGTAAGGTAAACTATGTATGTGTGCATATTTCTAAAGACATTTTTTGGTTTCATTCCATTTTAGGTACAAGAAGTGACTATTTCACCTCAGAAAGTGCCCAACGGCTAATTGGTCAAATAATGGCCTGGAATAAGGACATGGATGAAATGCGTAATCGGCTGGATCGTATGCAGCAGGAAATGAAGGACATGATTGATGTTTTGGGTCGAATCTAAATGCCCTTTTTGAAACCCCAAAACATCAATCATGTCCTTCATTTCCTGTTTTGCTGACCCCATTCTGGGCCTTCTCTTTATTTTTTTGGCTGAACATAAATGGCTGTTTAACCTAATTTAAAAAAGGAGGGCTGTTTCTCGAAAATACATAAAAAATCCACAAAAAAATAAAACTTGATTTTCTCAAAAACCCAAAAAAAAAAAATAAAAATTGATTTTAAAAAACCAAAAAAAAAAACAAAACTTGATTTAAAAAAAAACAAAAAAAAAATAAAAAAACTTGATTTTAAAAAACCAAAAAAAAACCAAAACTTGATTTTCAAAAAACCAAAAAAAAAAAATAAAACTTGATTTTCAAAAAACCAAAAAAAATAAAAAACTTGATTTTCAAAAAACCAAAAAAAATAAAAAACTTGATTTTCAAAAAACAAAAAAAATAAAAAAACTTGATTTTCAAAAAAACAAAACAAGTAAAAAACTTGATTTTAAAAAACCAAAAAACCAAAAAAAATAAAAAACTTGATTTTCAAAAAACCAAAAAAAAAACAAAACTTGATTTTAAAAAAACCCAAAAAAAAAAATAAAACTTGATTTTAAAAAACCAAAAAAAAAACAAAACTTGATTTTAAAAAACCAAAAAAAAAACAAAACTTGATTTTCAAAAAACCAAAAAAAAAAAATAAAACTTGATTTTCAAAAAACCAAAAAAAATAAAAAACTTGATTTTCAAAAAACAAAAAAAAAAAAAACTTGATTTTCAAAAAACAAAAAAAATAAAAAAACTTGATTTTCAAAAAAACAAAACAAGTAAAAAACTTGATTTTAAAAAACCAAAAAAACAAAAAAAATTAAAAAAAAAGCCTGTTTGCGAAAATCAAAAAGCCAAAAATATTTTTTTGTGGATTAGGTAGAAATATTTAAATATAATTATATTTTTCTACATTATTAAGATATCATTATATTTTTGTCTATGAACATTTTATACTAAATGCAGAACTGAATGCATAAAAACCATTAATAAAAACATCTCCTTATAGGAATTAAATAAATGTGTGGTTTGTTATTTCAATGCTCAGTATCAGTTTGGTTATAATTGTCAAAAAGTTGTTTACAGTGGCAATGGAGCTTATTTAGACATTTAAAATGAAAATACAGTTGGCACTACAACTGCTCGACCATAACCTAGGAGAAAGCCCAAAAGAAAGGCAAGCAATAAATATAATTCAAGATTTCATCAATATTTTTTTTATTGTAAAAAATTAAATATCCTGGCCCATTGCAATGGCCCCCCTACCCATAAAATAATTAACATATTGCTGTCTAACTTGACGGGCACTTTGGGGGGCCAAGCCAGTACGGACAGTATCCAGGCCCGTAAGGTTGGCATCTATAATAAGTCCGGCCTCAGGCCCAACTGTGCCTATATAATTCTGAGAATGTTTGTTTAAAAAGTTGTGCAGAATGCAGCATGATAAAATTATAAAATTAAGTTTGTATTCCGCCAAATTAATGGCTGTTTGAAACAGGCGGAACCGGCTGGCCAGAATTCCAAACGCATTCTCAACCACTCTTCTAGCTCTGGCCAGCCGGAAATTAAAAACCCTCCTCTCCGGGGTGAGGGTTCTTTGGGGGAATGGCCTCATGAGGTGCTTGCTGAGAGCGAAGGCTTCATCGGCAATGAAGACAAAGGGGAGTCCTTCCACATTATCCGCATCAGGTGGCAATCCCAGGCCACCACTCTGGAGACGCTGGCAGAACTCCGTCTGGGCAAATACTCCTCCATCCGACATCCGGCCATTCTTCCCCACGTCCACATATAAAAAATCATAGTGTGCCGACACCACCGCCATTAAAACAATACTGTGGAACCCTTTATAATTGAAATAGTATGACCCCGAATGGGGTGGTGGCACAATGTGGACATGTTTCCCATCTATAGCCCCTCCACAATTGGGAAAGTCCCAACGGCTGGCAAAATGGGATGCCACAGTCTGCCATTCCTGTGGCGTTGAAGGAAACTGGGGAATCAAACAAGAAAACCAAAATCAATTAATTTGGAAGCTAACATTGCAAGAAAATTAGACAATTAAAAACATTATTCCCCAGCATCAGTATAACATTCAATAATTTAATTCTTCTGGAATAACTAATATGGAAAGGCACACTTATCAGATTGCTCACCCCCTCTGATGGAACATTGATTACATTTTAGGGGGTTGTGAAATCCCTAAAAAAGATTACTTTTAGGACACGCAGGAATTTAGGGACTAAAAAGGCTACAAGACTGCAGTTGTCGCACTCTGCAGGTGCAGTTGCTAACCAGCTTACAGTAAATGAGGTAATGTAAAAAGGCATTCATGTTGCAAGGAGTACACAATCACATGCAAGGGCAATTAATGAAAACACTTTGAGGCTTGCATATGATTTGATGATGGAAATCAGCAGAGCTTCTGCTCATTTACTAAAGCACTGGAACAAATGCACTTGTAGAGTGCACATGCATTTTGCAAAGTGCAACATATATTTGCTTTAGACAAATCAACACCACAGAACATTCAAGCTAATTTTTACGAGGGTGGGGGGGGGGTTGTGAAATCTAGATAATTGCTAATTAGCAGCACACTATTTGGAGTGAGTTTAGGTGGGGGGGGGGGTTGTGAAATCTAGATAATTGCTAATTAGTAGCACACTATTTGGAGTGAGTTTAGGTGGGGGGGGGGGGGGGGTTGGGAAATCTAGATAATTGCTAATTAGCAGCACACTATTTGGAGTGAGTTTAGGTGGGGGGGGGGTTGGGAAATCTAGATAATTGCTAATTAGCAGCACACTATTTGGAGTGAGTTTAGGTGGGGGGGGGGAAACTTGACGGGCACTTTGGGGGGCCAAGCCAGTACGGACAGTATCCAGGCCCGTAAGGTTGGCATCTATAATAAGTCCGGCCTCAGGCCCAACTGTGCCTATATAATTCTGAGAATGTTTGTTTAAAAAGTTGTGCAGAATGCAGCACGATAAAATTATAAAATTAAGTTTGTATTCCGCCAAATTAATGGCTGTTTGAAACAGGCGGAACCGGCTGGCCAGAATTCCAAACGCATTCTCAACCACTCTTCTAGCTCTGGCCAGCCGGAAATTAAAAACCCTCCTCTCCGGGGTGAGGGTTCTTTGGGGGAATGGCCTCATGAGGTGCTTGCTGAGAGCGAAGGCTTCATCGGCAATGAAGACAAAGGGGAGTCCTTCCACATTATCCGCATCAGGTGGCAATCCCAGGCCACCACTCTGGAGACGCTGGCAGAACTCCGTCTGGGCAAATACTCCTCCATCCGACATCCGGCCATTCTTCCCCACGTCCACATATAAAAAATCATAGTGTGCCGACACCACCGCCATTAAAACAATACTGTGGAACCCTTTATAATTGAAATAGTATGACCCCGAATGGGGTGGTGGCACAATGTGGACATGTTTCCCATCTATAGCCCCTCCACAATTGGGAAAGTCCCAACGGCTGGCAAAATGGGATGCCACAGTCTGCCATTCCTGTGGCGTTGAAGGAAACTGGGGAATCAAACAAGAAAACCAAAATCAATTAATTTGGAAGCTAACATTGCAAGAAAATTAGACAATTAAAAACATTATTCCCCAGCATCAGTATAACATTCAATAATTTAATTCTTCTGGAATAACTAATATGGAAAGGCACACTTATCAGATTGCTCACCCCCTCTGATGGAACATTGATTACATTTTAGGGGGTTGTGAAATCCCTAAAAAAGATTACTTTTAGGACACGCAGGAATTTAGGGACTAAAAAGGCTACAAGACTGCAGTTGTCGCACTCTGCAGGTGCAGTTGCTAACCAGCTTACAGTAAATGAGGTAATGTAAAAAGGCATTCATGTTGCAAGGAGTACACAATCACATGCAAGGGCAATTAATGAAAACACTTTGAGGCTTGCATATGATTTGATGATGGAAATCAGCAGAGCTTCTGCTCATTTACTAAAGCACTGGAACAAATGCACTTGTAGAGTGCACATGCATTTTGCAAAGTGCAACATATATTTGCTTTAGACAAATCAACACCACAGAACATTCAAGCTAATTTTTACGAGGGTGGGGGGGGGGGGGGTTGTGAAATCTAGATAATTGCTAATTAGCAGCACACTATTTGGAGTGAGTTTAGGTGGGGGGGGTTTGTGAAATCTAGATAATTGCTAATTAGCAGCACACTATTTGGAGTGAGTTTAGGTGGGGGGGGGGGGGGTTGGGAAATCTAGATAATTGCTAATTAGCAGCACACTATTTGGAGTGAGTTTAGGTGGGGGGGGGGGGGGTTGGGAAATCTAGATAATTGCTAATTAGCAGCACACTATTTGGAGTGAGTTTAGGTGGGGGGGGGGGGTTGGGAAATCTAGATAATTGCTAATTAGCAGCACACTATTTGGAGTGAGTTTAGGTGGGGGGGGGGGTTGGGAAATCTAGATAATTGCTAATTAGCAGCACACTATTTGGAGTGAGTTTAGGTGGGGGGGGGTTGGGAAATCTAGATAATTGCTAATTATAAGCACACTAAATACACTCAAACAAAATACATTCAAAATGAGTAGACTAGGTGGATATGTTCCCATCACTTCATGCTGGGGAGGTTATTGAAGGAAAATATACATGCATGACAAAAAATAACAGGAAAAAAATCCAGCATGTGTGAGGATAAAAAGGGGACATTCACACTATATTGCAATGATGGTAAGTAGTGTTTGAAGCAAGAAATACATTACATTATCAAAGATTACATAAAAGAACATGTGATGCTAATAAAAGAAAAATATCTTACCTTAATATAGTCCTTCTGCAGGACCTGGATGATGGCAGAACAGGTCTCTGGGATAATGATCCCCAGAGCCTGGGGGGAGATGCCTGTCGAGAACTTAAGGTCCTGCAGGCTTCTCCCTGTGGCCAATCCGCAAGGTAGCGACCAGCCTCTGCTCCGGAGTGATGGCTTGCCTCATGCAGGTATCCTGCCTGCTGATATAGGGGGTCAGCAAAGCCAACAAATGGTCAAAAACGGGGTCCGTCATCCGGAGAAAGTTCCTGAAATCCTCAGGATTATTCTCACGGATCTCACGGAGCAAAGGCATGTGACAGAACTGGTCACGCTGAAGCCCTGTTCATGGACTGGTCTTGGGCTGAAGAATAAACTACAGCACCAAGCACATACAATGCACGAGCTCGACGACGAGTACGTACAGGTAACATGGTTTCAAAACGGTCGGCTGGTCAGAACGCACTAAACAGAACGCACTGAAGAACAGCAAGGCCTGTGAAGAGCGACCTGAAAATCAGGAACGAGCGGCCAATAAAACAAAGATTTCTCAATGCCAACTGACCAAACGCACTGAAAAGCAGATACAAACCTCACAAGCACAGACTGAACAACAGTTAAAACGAACTGAAAAATACGAGTCTCACAAGCGCGAATCGTCTCTCACCAAACTTCTACTAACACGAGATAAACACGAGATTAGCAGAAGGAGCCCAAAGGGTGTCGTACGGGCTATTGAACTTCCGTTTTATAGTCTCGTCGGACTTGGTGTACGTCACCGCTTACTAGGCTGTCGTACTTTTGTGTGGTCGTGTGTAGGCAAGTCCGTTCGTAAGAAAGTCTGCCGCAAGTCCGCCGAAGGTACGTCGGAAGTATGTCGGACAGGCTGTCGGACTTTTGTAGACGAAAAGTCCGACCGTGTGTACGCGGCATTACCTTCGTTATGACGATCGGCGCCTCCGATACTCCTTCCTCCGCTCACAGATCGTATGTACTGTGCACGCGTGTTACGCTTTATATACACTGCGCATGCGTGAAACTCCGCCTGCCCCTGACGTTCTTTCTAGTCTATTCCCCGCCCCTTCTCGTTCGGCGCAGTGGGGGAAGAGCACATGGCGGAGACAGAGCAGTTGTGCGATAATTACACCAACGAGGAGGAGGAAAGCCCGGAGCCAGAAACATCCCGATCCCAGAAGAGACAATTTAAGGCCTCAAATACGTCCTTTGGGGAGATGTTGGAGATGGTGGACATCCTGAAGAGGACCGACTATGACGGGAAGTATGGACCTTCCCCCAACCCCAATGTCAGAAAGGCCAAGATAATTGCGAAAGTAGTCAAAAGTCTGCAGAAGAATTTTGGGGTACGACGATCCAAGGATCAGCTCAGGAAGCGGTGGTCAGACCTCAAATTAAGGGAGCATGAGCAGTACAGAAGGATCCGGAGAGTTCTGCAAAAAAGTAAGTAGTTGTCCTGTGTTGCTATTCTCTTTTCATTTAACGTCCGTGCTGCTCCATGTGCTTTTCTTTGCGTTGTACAGTTTAAAATGGCAACTTTCATGTTCATGGCCACATTATTCGTTCGTATGAAACATTGTTCGTTCGGCATAGAAAACACCATGTTTTGGACATATGCATTTGAATACATTTTTGCTAGCCTACTTCTCGTCAAATAATTTTGGTGTCTAGATGGGTTGGTAACTAGAATGAAATGCAAACTAGACTCTGTGTAAGGAGAGGACACTCAGCAGCTGTTTACACATCTGGACACTGGAGCACTATTGTGGGACACAAGAACACCCTTTTAATTAGGGGGTCCCACACAGGTGCTCCAGTGTATACTATAGGGGTAAACAAATATGACTAATAAATTGTTGCGCTACTACAAAAAATAAAATAGTAAACTTGTAGCTGCCAGCATTAAACAGTGTGGTAAACTGTGCAGTGAAAAGATGTGAGTAATTAATCAATGCAGCGCAAAATAAAATAAATAAGGGGATGATGAACTTATACCCTGTGCACAAATAAATAAATTAGGGGATGGTAAACTCATACCCTGTATACAAAATATTGTGTATAGTGATTACTACAAATATTGTTTATAAACCAAAATAAACATAATAAACAAACAGTCTCAAACGATTGACAAAAGTGTCCATGGTAATATAAAAATTCATCCACATATACAGTGCAGTGTTCTTTAAGTGAACAAAAAATGGATGTGAATAATGCTTTCAATTCAAAGAGAAATCTTTATATATTCGGAATCAATGTGTAAATGGCAGAAATAGATACTCTTACCAGAAGAGGAAGACACAGTCACCGTACGGTGGAGTGTCATACGAGCTTTAAGGATCAATCGATCCCAAGGGTATTTGGCTGGAGGGCACTGGTGGTAGGTTCCATCTGAGACAACCGTGGCTGTAAGATGATGTACGGGTCCACAGTGGATGGATGGATGACCTTCAGAAGAAGCAGACTGCTGGGGGAGACGGCTTCCACCCCATAGAAGCTCAGTTCATAAAGGTTCAGTTCATAGGGCATGAATCCGGTATATAAAGGTTATTTTACTAAAAAAGTGCCAAACAATTCTTGACAGACACTGAATAAATGGATAAAAAGTGATCACAAAATAGTTGTAAAATTGCGTGGTGACAAGACATCAAAAGCTTCAGCGACCCGACATGTTTCAGACGATGTTCCTTCAACTGGGGCATATGGCTTAATGTCTGGCACCACGCTTTCATTTATACACACACAAAGTTATAAAATGACACTCAGCTGTGTATGCCGCCGATGGGCGGACAAAACAGCCAATCAGCACTAAACGTTATGCTTGCACACCTCATTGCTGACACAGGGGGCGGTGGCCTCCAATTACAGCTTATGAGACAAAAACATGTGACAGCGTCATTGCGTATGACGTCATCGCGCACCGGCTGATGCGCTCCAAGCCTCTTTACCATTTGTGGAAACGGCCAATAGGCACACGCAGCTGGGGGTGAGATAACCCCACCCACGGGCTGCGGATGGATGTCATTGCGCACCGGTATGAAGCGCTCCAATACACGCCGCTTTCGGTGTCTATGGAAGGGCAACAAAGACGCTGTTGGGGTGAAAAAAGGAGAAAAAGAATAAAAAAATAAAAGAATGAAAACCTTTTTGTGTGTGCAATAGGAGGGGGATGTCTTACATATTAATACATCTGGTCAAGGTATAAATGTAGGCAACATCATAGATATGTACATTGTCCAAGACTGGCATACATCAAATGTGAATGCCCCATTGGCAAGATGATACCAGGTTGAATAAAATAAATCATGAAACAAAAAATAGGTTTTAAAGCCTTAAAAGTTATGTAAACCTCCCATATAAGCAAGTACTCCAGAAGTTATGAGAAATACAATATTTTAGGAATTGAATATGTAAATATATTCTAAAGAAAGGGGAAAAAAAGGTCCACTCACGTGTGGACAAAAATCAGACAATAGGGGTGTAACAAAATAACAAAATGGGTACCATAAAGGTATAGAATACGAAAAGGTAAGTATACATTACTTGTAGAATAATTCAAGGTGATCCCACCATATAATAAACTTCAAAAAATATACTTAAAAAAATAATTGGCAAAATAATTATAATAATAATAATTCTAATACCGCAGGGGAATATAGGTTCTGGGAACCATTCCAGGCTATTTAAGATTTGTTTATGAATGCGTTTATGTCCCATTCAACATTTAACCCATAGGAGGAGTAGCTTTTTAACTGGTAAATCCAGAATGTTTCGAGTTTGGATACCCCCTAGTACGTGGGCCTCCCCTCCATGATGGGACAAATTTGTCAATAACTTGGAATTTGGAGCCCTTGGGGTTCCTATCGTGGAACTCTAAAAAATGTCGGGGAACACTGTGATTTGTACAGCCTTGCTTAATAGATGTAATGTGTTCGTTTACTCGAGTACTGAACGTTCTTATCGTGCGGCCCACGTATTGCATATTACAGGGACATGTAATAAGATACACTATATAGCGAGTATTGCATGTAGTAAAGTGTCTCATCTGATAAGTAATAGAGGTAACGGCAGACTGAAAGGATTGGGATTTTCTATTACCACAAAGATTGTAAGTGCATACACTGCATTTCTTGCAGGGATAGTAGCCATCGGTCTCTGGAAAAAGGATGGCTTTGTGGGAGCTTCAGTAACATTGTGAGAAATGCGGTTCTGTAAGGATGGAGCGCCTCTGAAGGGTCATTTCTCAAGATGTTCCAATGACGGTTCAGAATTTGTTTGATTTGTCTGTATTGAACAGAAAATTGGGTAAAGAGAGACCATTTAAACTTATCGCTAGGGGTTGGCTTAGATCGTATAGTTGTAAGTGTCTTACGATCGATAAGAGAGACCCTTGTTATCTCCTGGTCTATCTGGGACGTTTGGTAACCTTTTTCCACGAAGCGTTCCTTCAGTAACTGTGCTTGTTTCACAAAATCAGAGGAGTTGGTACAGTTTCTGTGGATTCGCAGCAATTGGCTGCGAGGGACAGATTCAAGCCAGGGGCGGTAATGGCAGCTGTCCGTGGAGATGTAACCATTTCTGTCCGTCGGCTTGAAATAAGTGGTGGTCACAATGCGGCGGTCAGAAATGGAGATCTCCAAATCTAAAAAATTAATCGAAACTGTACTTATCTCATACGTGAGAATGATTCAACTTTCGTTGTGGTTAAGAGTAGCCATAAAGTCATGAAGAGTTTCCTCATCGCCTTTCCATAGGAGGAGGATGTCGTCTATATACCTGGCCCACAAGCATAGCTCAGGTCGCTGTGCAGGATAGATGACATCCTCCTCCCATAGTGCCATAAAAAGATTGGCGAGGCTTGGGGCAAACTTGGCCCCCATTGCCACGCCTTTCTTCTGTAAGAAAAATTGGTTGTTATACCAAAAGTAGTTCGTTTGTGTGGCAAAACGAAGGAGTTCCATAATAGAATATTGCTGTGATGGTGGAATACTTTCACTGGTGGCTAAATAGTGTTCTACAGCCGCCAAACCTAATTTGTGTGGGATGCAGGTGTACAATGCTGTGACATCCGCAACAAGAATGAGGTTGTCTTGATATTCAACGCACTCTAAACGGCGGATGGTATCACCGGTGTCTTTAAGGTATGATGGCACTTTACACACGAGTGGTTGGAGGTAAAAATCTATGTAGCGGCCGAACGGAGAAGTTATCGAGTTGATCTCACTTATAATAGGTCTGTCGGGAGGTTTTGTACTATTTTTGTGTATCTTTGGGAGATAGTACATCACTGGGATACGTGGTCCTACCGGGACCAAATAATCCTTCTCCTTTTTTTTCAAAATTCCCTGTTGGAAGCCACGTTCAACTAAGTCAACTAGGTATTTTTTGAAAATCTCTGGTGGGATCTCGGGGGAGAGCCGTATAGGTTTTGTCGTCACTGAGAATACGACACATCTCCATATGGTAATCCCTATTGTCCAGAATGACCAGGCCCCCACCTTTATCAGTGGGGCGGATCACAATATCTTTGTGTTCACAAAGAGATTTTAGGCCTATTTTAATGTTGGGATGATCAAAAACGTGCTTGTCAGGTAACCTTTCCAGTTCTTTTAGTACTAAGTCACAAAAAACTTTAATGGAGGGTGCTGTGGTGTTAGGGGGGTTAAACAAAGAGGGGTTTGCTAACCCAGAATGGAGAACTACTTCCTTACAAGCTACGTTATTCGTTTCATTTTCTTTGAACATTAAGTCTTCTTTTAAGTCCCTAGAGGCCTAAGGTGGGACATCCACCTTCAACAGGATGAGGTCGAAGTGGAAACTTGGTTCCATTATTATAATGAAGCGGGCATTAATCTCCTCAGTTTTCTCGTTGATAGGAAGAGGAACAGACTATTGCTTATCGACAGAGAAATCAAGGAATTAAAAGAGGAACTTCTCCCCCACAAATCTACACCTGAGTACCTTTTCCTCTCGGCCAACTTAAAGAGCCCTTGGAAAAAGAGGAAAAGGACCAACGTACTAAAAAACAGAAAAAGTATACACGTGATGCCAATGACTACAGGAATGGTCTTGTGTTCACTTGCCAGAAAAAGGAAGGTGGCACTCCCACCGAGACTTCTAGCTCGGTGGGGATGGATACCTCCCCTCCTTGAGACCCAGGTAATGGAACAATCCCCACAGTTCCTGTGACACATGACACCCATGCAATTGCACGGAAAAATATTCCACATCCCACCACCCCTAGAAATCGCAACAGACCACATGAAAGGAATCATACTCCCAACAATCTCTCTGGATACAACTATCAATACCCTCATAGAGGTAGAGGGGGTACCCAGAGAGGTAGAGGTCATCTCCAGGGGAGGAATAAGGGCTATGGGCACCCAGACCCATACAACCACACTAGATCCCCCCCACGCAATTACTATCCAAGGGAGTATTCAGAACAACATCACACATACCGCACCCCTATCCGTACCCACAACAGATTTTCACCTCTTAGAGAAGAACCATATAGTACAGAATTCAATCAATTCGATAGATCGCCATATACGTACAACCATGCTTTTCCAGCCCCCCCCCCCGTAATGAGGATTTTCCCCGGGGACCACCTGTGTCCAAACGAAGAGCAGACGCAAACGAGGTTCCAGAGGGGGGTGGCAGGCCAGGAAAAAAGAAAACGACACTAAAAACTAGTGGCATCTTTAATCTGAGCCAGAAAACTTTTTCTAAGGCTGAGCTTTATGTGCTGGACAAGGGTCTCAAGTTTGCTCCCTCTAAAAAATTGAACAGATTCGAGACCTTTATAGATATCCAGAAACTTAAAAGAAGACTTAATGTTCAAAGACATTTTCTGACCAACCTTGATAGCTCTAAAACTAGAAATTAAACGAATAACGTAGCTTGTAAGGAAGTAGTTCTCCATTCTGGGTTAGCAAACCCCTCTTTGTTTAACCCCCCTAACGCCACAGCACCCTCCATTAAAGTTTTTTGTGACTTAGTACTAAAAGACCCGGAAAGGTTACCTGACAAGCATGTTTTTGATCATCCCAACATTAAAATAGGCCTAAAATCTCTTTGTGAATACAAAGATATTGTGATCTGCCCCGCTGATAAAGGGGGGGCCTGGTCATTCTGGACAAAAGGGATTACCATATGGAGATGTGTCATATTCTCAGTGACGACAAAACCTATATGGCTCTCCCCCTAGATCCCACCAGAGATTTCAAAAAATGCCTAGTTGACTTAGTTGAACGTGGCTTCCAACAGAGAATTTTGAACAAAAAAGAGAAGGATTATTTGGTCCCGGTAGGACCACGTATCCCAGTGATGTACTATCTCCCAAAGATACACAAAAATAGTACAAAACCTCCCGGCAGACCTATTATAAGTGGGATCGACTCGATAACTTCTCGGGTCGGCCGCTACATAGATTTTTACCTCCAACCACTCGTGTGTAAAATGCCATCATGCCTTAAGGACACAGGTGATAGCATCCGCCGTTTAGAGTGCGTTGAATATCAAGACAACCTCATTCTTGTTACTGCGGATGTCACAGCATTGTACACCTGCATCCCACACGAATTAGGTTTGGCGGCTGTAGAACACTATTTAGCCACCAGTGAAAGTATTCCACCATCACAGCAATATTATATTATGGAACTCCTTCGTTTTGCCACACAAACAAACTACTTTTGGTATAACAACCAATTTTTCTTACAGAAGAAAGGCGTGGCAATGGGGGCCAAGTTTGCCCCAAGCCTCGCCAATCTTTTTATGGCACTATGGGAGGAGGATGTCGTCTATCCTGCACAGCGACCTGAGCTGTGCTTGTGGGCCAGGCATATAGACGACATCCTCCTCCTATGGAAAGGCGATGAGGAAACTCTTCATGACTTTATGGCTACTTTCAAGCAGAATGAAAGGGGAATCATTCTCACGTATGAGATAAGTACAGTTTCGATTCATTTTTTAGATTTGGAGATCTCCATTTCTGACCGCCGCATTGTGACCACCACTTATTTCAAGCCGACGGACAGAAATGGTTACATCTCCACGGGCAGCTGCCATTACCGCCCCTGGCTTGAATCTGTCCCTCGCAGCCAATTGCTGTGAATCCGCAGAAACTGTACCAACTCCTCTGATTTTGTGAAACAAGCACAGTTCCTGAAGGAACGCTTCATGGAAAAAGGTTACCAACCGTCCCAGATAGACCAGGAGATAACAAGGGTCTCTCTCATCGATCGTAAGACACTTACAACTATACGATCTAAGCCAACCCCTAGCGATAAGCTTAAATGGTCTCTGTTTACCCAATTTTCTGTTCAATACAGACAAATCAAACAAATTCTGAACCGTCATTGGAACATCTTGAGAAACGACCCTATCTTAGGTCCAGTGCTCCCCACCAGAGCAAGCGTTACCTTCAGAGGAGCTCCATCCTTATGGAACCGCATTTCTCACAATGTTATTGAAGCTCCCACAAAGCCATCCTTTTTTCCAGAGACCAAAGGCTACTATCCCTGCAAGAAATGCAGTGTATGCACTTACAATCTTTGTGGTAATAGAAAATCCCAATCCTTTCAGTCTGCAGTTACCTCTATTACTTATCAGATGAGACACTTTACTACATGCACTACTCGCTATATAGTGTATCTTATTACATGTCCCTGTAATATGCAATACATGGGCCGCACGATAAGAACGTTCAGTACTCGAGTA
Source organism: Aquarana catesbeiana (assembly GCF_042186555.1). NCBI lineage: Eukaryota > Metazoa > Chordata > Amphibia > Anura > Ranidae > Aquarana > Aquarana catesbeiana. The sequence continues at coordinate 275,169,084 of NC_133324.1, forward strand.
AACGAACACATTACATCTATTAAGCAAGGCCATACAAATCACAGTGTTCCCCGTCATTTTTTAGAGCTCCACGATAGGAACTCCAAGGGCTCCAAATTCCAAGTTATTGACAAATTTGTCCCATCATGGAAGGGAGGCCCACGTACTAGGGGGGTATCCAAACTCGAAACGTTCTGGATTTACCAGTTAAAAAGCTACTCCCCCTATATGGGTTAAATGTTGAATGGGACATAAACACATTCATAAACAAATCTTAGATAGCCTGGAATGGTTCCCAGAACCTATATTCCCCTGTGGTATTAGAATTATTATTATTATAATTAATTTGCCAATTATTTTTTTAAGTATATTTTTTGAAGTTTATTATATGGTGGGATCACCTTGAATTATTCTACAAGTAATGTATACTTACCTTTTCGTATTCTATACCTTTATGGTACCCATTTTGTATCTTGTTACACCCCTATTGTCCGATTTTTGTCCACACGTTAGTGGACCTTTTTTTCCTCTTTCTTTAGAATATATTTACATATTCAATTCCTAAAATATTGTATTTCTCATAACTTCTGGAGGGCTTGCTTATATGGGAGGTTTACATAACTTTTAAGGCTTTAAAACCTATTTTTTGTTTCATGATTTATTTTATTCAACCTGGTATCATCTTGCCAATGGGGCATTCACATTTGATGTATGCCAGTCTTGGACAATGTACATATCTATGATGTTGCCTACATTTATACCTTGACCAGATGTATTAATATGTAAGACATCCCCCTCCTATTGCACACACAAAAAGGTTTTCATTCTTTTATTTTTTTATTCTTTTTTCTCCTTTTTTACCCCAACAGCGTCTTTGTTGCCCTTCCATAGACACCGAAAGCGGCGTGTATTGGAGCGCTTCATACTGGTGCGCAATGACATCCATCCGCAGCCCGTGGGTGGGGTTATCTCACCCCCAGCTGCGTGTGCCTATTGGCCGTTTCCACAAATGGTAAAGAGGCTTGGAGCGCATCAGCTGGTGCACGATCACATCATACGCAATGACGCTGTCACATGTTTTTGTCTCATAGGCTGTAATTGGAGGCCACCACCCCCTGTGTCAGCAATGAAGTGTGCAAGCATAACGTTTAGTGCTGATTGGCTGTTTTGTCTGCCCAGCGGCGGCATACACAGCTGTCATTTTATAACTTTGTGTGTGTATAAATGAAAGCGTGGTGCCAGACATTGAGCCATATGCCCCAGTTGAAGGACCATCGTCCGAAACATGTCGGGTCGCTGAAGCTTTTGATGTCTTTTCACCATGCGATTTGACAACTATTTTGTGATCACTTTTTATCCATTTATTCAGTGTCTGTCAAGAATTTTCTGGCACTTTTTTAATAAAATGACCTTTATATACCGGATTCATGCCCTATGTGGAGATTTTTTCTTCCTTTATGAACTGAGCTTCTATGGGGTGGAAGCCGTCTCCCCCAGCAGTCTGCTTCTTCTGAAGGTCATCCATCCGCTTTGGACCCGTACATCATCTTACAGCCACGGTTGTCTCAGATGGAACCTACCACCAGTGCCCTCCAGCCAAATACCCTTGGGATCGATTGATCCTTAAAGCTCGTATGACACTCCACCGTACGGTGACTATGTCCACCTCTTCTGGTAAGAGTATCTATTTCTGCCATTTACACATTGATTCAGAATATATGAAGATTTCTCTTTGAATTGAAAGCATCATTCACATCCGTTTTTTGTTCACTTAAAGAACACTGCACTGCATATGTGGATGAATTTTTATATTACCATGGACACTTTTGTCAGTCGTTTGAGACTGTTTGTTTATTATGTTTATTTTGGTTTATAAACAATATTTGTCGTAATCACTATACACAATATTTTGTATACAGGGTATGAGTTTACCATCCCCTCATTTATTTATTTGTGCACAGGGTATGAGTTCATTATCCCCTTATTTATTTTATTTAGCGCTGCATTGGTTAATTACTCACATCTTTATACTATAGGGGTGTCTCCATCTGTGAAGCTTGTACAAAACAGGTTAGTATTCAAGCTTGACAAAGTAACCCAAATATTTCTTCATCTTGGAACTGCCATAACAGACAATTGTATCCCACTTCCAAGCAATGTTTCATGTTCCTATTTCTGTCATCAAATATCTGTGTGTTAAGTATACCTATTTTTTTTAACATAGGGGAGAAAAGACTCGGAGGACACCCCTCATCCGAGGAGACCACAGACCCCCCACCTCATGAAGAAGTGGAAATCCAACAAAGTCAACAGGAGGACGAGGGACACGTGGTGGAAATTGTCACCACAACAGGTGAGTGTCTGCGACCACAGGCTCAGGTAAGAGATTGATGCCAGCATATTTATAATACATGGTGTGTTTTTGTTTCTATATTTTTAGGTTATCGTGATGTTGTGGATGCAGGACATTTCACCAGTGAGAGTGCCCAGATCCTGATCAGGGAGATCATGGGGTGTAATAGGGACTTGGAAAACATCCAGAAAAACATCAATGATGTTAAAAACAAAATGAAGGACAACACTGATGTTTTAGGGAGAGTTTAAAACACCTCCAAATCCCTTCCTTTTTTTTTTTTTTAATCGAAAAATTTTTCACATTTTTGGACATATTCGAGAAAAGCCACATTTTGAAGATGCACACAGTGTGTCAACATGTGCGATACCATCACGGGAGATCAATGTATGCGTTTTGGGGGTGCAACCCCTTCCTCAATAATAAAGTAGCTGTGAGGAAGGGGTTGCACCCCCAAAACACGTCCCTTGATCCCCCGTAATGGCAGCCAATACTTGTTGACATTCGGCAATTTGTGTGCATCTTCAAAATTTGGCTTTTCCAGGGGTGACTTCACCCCATCTGAACGCAATATCAAACACAGTTTATAAATACTCATGTCTGATATTGCCTTCAATTTCTACAAAAGTTGAACTTTGTAAGTTCCAGATTTGTGTCTTTCTTGTTTGTTTGAAACATGCCTGTTTTACCTTAAATGGACATTTCTACTTTTATTAATGTGACCCACAAAATTGTTATACAACATATACATATAACATATGTATATGTAAAACAAACCAACATATAACAATGTTGGTTTGTTTTAAAAACCTTTTATAAATGCACATGTGATTGTGCTGGTATTAAAAAGATTGATACTCAAGAATGTGTGGATTATTGTTTCAATGCTCCTAAAATTTAGTTGTGGTAAAATTGGTGTTTTCAGTGACAATGGGGGTTATTTCCTAAGGGCAAATCCACTTTGCACTACAAGTGCAGTTTCAGTGCAGTCTCAAGTGCACTTGTAGAGCAAAGTGTATTTTCCTTTAGTAAATAACACCCAAAAGTGCTTTTTAAGGTTACACAATCACGCCATTTTCAGGACTCCCCACATTTCTGTCAGGGTCAGCTAAAAGAAACACAAGCAGTAAATGTCACCAAAGATTTTAGTAGTTAAAATTTTTTGTTTATTTGAAAAATGTATCAGACATTGGCATATTGATGGCCCCCCTACCCGCAAAGTAATCAAGGTATCTAAGACGGACCTCGCGGGCACTCAGGGGGGGCAAGCCAGGACGGCCAGCCTCAAGCGCTGTCAGGGTTGGTTCATTTACTTGAATTCCGGCCTCAGGCCCAACTGAGGCAGCATAGTTGGCAGAATTTCACCTTAAAAAGTTGTGGAGAACACAGCAAGCCAGGATGATATGATTGAGTTTATACTCCGCCATATGTATGGGTGTAAGAAATAGGCGGAACCGGCTGGCCATGATTCCAAACGTGTTCTCCACCACTCTTCTAGCTCTGGCCAGCTGGTAATTAAAAATCCTCTGGTCCGGGGTGAGGGTCCTCATAGGGAATGGCCGCATAAAATGGCCCCCCAGTGTAAACGCTTCATCCGCAACAAAGACGAATGGGAGTCCTTCCACATTGTCTTCTGGAGGTGGCAAGTCCAAGCTGCCATTCTGGAGACGCCTGTAGAACTCCGTCTGGGTGATGACTCCACCATCGGACATCCGCCCATTCTTCCCCACGTCCACATACAGGAACTCATAAGTAGCCGACACCACCGCCAACATCACAATACTATTGAACCCCTTGTAGTTGTAATAGTATGACCTCGAGTTGGGTGGTGGGGCGATGTGGATGTGTTTCCCATCAATTGCCCCTCCGCAGTTAGGAAAGTCCCACCGCAGTCTGCCATTCCTGTAGCGTGGAAGGAGTCAAACAAGAAAAAGAAAATAATCATTTTGCACAGAAACATTGCAAGCAGATTAGACACAAACATTCTTGGCCAACATCAGTATAACATTTATTTTAGGGAGTATTTAAAGACAAAGGTATAAGGTCCACCTATCAGATTCCCCCCCCCCCCCCATGGGCCATTTGTAAAATTTTATGGGGGGAGATGTTTTGGACAGGTAACCATCTCCACTTCATTGAGAGATGAATGCCTAAATAATGTGTATTACTTTGGCCAGCCCCTCCTTACTTTACACTATTGGCAGCCCACTGGACAGGTAAGAAGTGTCATAATAATACAAAGAAATAAATACATACTGTACACATTTTAGCACATTTTTACATTCTGCTATTAATTATCAAGAAAATAATAGGATACAAAAACTTTAAACAGTACCATTTGAAAGTATTCAGGCAGGCCCTTGCACTACATGCTTTGGGGAATTCATCCATAAATCTGACCACTAAAGAGGTGGGTATAGTGTGTTTGGGTTTGGCAAAGTCAGCAGATAGAGGATTGGTATCAGCTGAGTTAGCAGTTGGGGGGGAGGAAGGGTTCCAAATGATTTTGGGACACCAAAAAAAAGCACTCTGCCAGAATTTCAAACACATCACAATTTTCAAAATTTTAGGGGGTTTTTAGGGTAAAGCACTACTATGGAGCTGACAAAATACATTGTTAAGTGACTACACGAGGTGGATATAGGGCCAGGAGAGCATGCTGGGGAGGTAAGTGAAGGCAAATATGCATGAAGGACAAAAAATAAAACCTAAAATTCCAGCATGCATGAGGACAAAGGGGACATTCACAGCATATTACAATCATGTTAATTAGGGAATGAGGAAAGAAATATAATATATTAACAAACATTAAATACAATAAAATTTGAGATTAAAGGATAAAAATCTTACATTAATATAATCCTTCTGCAGGACCTGAATGATGGCAGAACAGGTCTCTGGGATAATGATCCCCGGAGCCTGGGGGGAGATGCCTGTCGAGAACTTGAGGTCCTGCAGGATTCTCCCTGTCGCCAAGTACCGCAGGATGGCAACTAGCCTCTGCTCCGGAGTGATGGCTTGCCTCATGCAGGTATCCTGCCTGCTGATATAGGGGGTCAGCAAAGCCAACAAACGGTGAAATACGGGGTCCGTCATCCACAGAAAGTTCCTGAAATCATCAGGATTATTCTCACGGATCTCACGGAGCAAAGGCATGTGCCAGAACTGGTCACGCTGGAGCAACCAATTCTTGGTCCATGAACTCCTCCCCACCCTTTTTATGGACTGGACTTGTGTCAAAGTAAGGACCCCAACACCAAGCCCCCACACAGCACGAACTCTGCGAGGAGTATGTATACGCAACATGGCTAGAAAACGGTCGGCTGCTCAGAACGAAGTAACAGAACACACTGAAGAACAGCAAGGCCTGTGAAGAGCAACCTGAAAAACAGCAACGAGCGGACAAGAACGCACTGAATAGTCAAATACGAACTCACTGCATGCACTGAAGACCAGATACAAACCCACAAGCACAAACTGAACAGCAGAAAAAACGATCTGAAAACCACAAGTCTGAAAAAGCGCAAAACGTCTCTCTCCAAACTTTTACTAATACGAGATTAGCAAAAGGAGCCCATAGGGTGCCGCGCTTGGTTCTGAACTGCCCTTTTATAGTCTCGCCAAACGTGGTTTACGTGACCACGTTCTTGGCGATCGGAAATTCCGACAACTTTGTGCGATCGTGTGTATGCAAAACAAGTTTGAGCCAACATCCGTCGGAAAAAATCCATGGATTTTGTTGTCGGAATGTCCGATCAATGTCCGATCGTGTGTACAGGGCATTAAAGTCAAACTGTCTTTGTGTTATAGTTTTATGTAAATATACACCTGTTTCCATTTGAGAATGCCTACAATGTTATCTGCTTTTGTTAGCCCCACCTTGCAATTATTTCATTACTAAATATTTTCAGTTATTTAAACTTACGAATTACAGTATTCCTGCTTAGACTATAACTGACTATTAATATTTTTAAAGTGTTTGTTATTGTTACCCTAAAAAAAACAAAAGAAATAGATCCTATTCCCTTAAAACATGTTATACAGCACAGTGCTTGTGCTGTGTAATTTGGCCCCTTGTATCACCTGAAACACCTGGCTAATCCTGCCTGATTCTGCCCTCCCCCCTGTAAACTGACAACAGTTTATGATGGCTGCTAAGCCCTGACACCGTGGTCAGTTTACATGCCTCCGTCATCCCTTGCTCTCCTCTCTGCGCTCCCCCGTCCTCTCCCCCCTCCCCTGCCTGCCTGTTAGCTCCAGACACTGCCCGCTCCCCCCCCTCCTGCTGCTATAAAAAATGATATCATCTGTATACCATCCCATCTGTTATAAAATGCTATGTGTCCCAGTGCTTGTGCTGTATAAAAAAAATGCAGATTTCTACCTTATCTTAGAGTGTCTCCCAGAGCTCACGTGACTCCTTGGCTCTCTGCTCCTCTTCTCCCTCCTTCCGGCTGATGTCAGTGGGGGATTCTCGGCCCCTCCCGCTGGAGCTGTCAGGCAGGGAGAGTAGAGAGCTGAGGAGTCATGTGAGCACCGAGAGATGCTCTGATATAGGTAGAAATTGTCTTTTTTTTATATACAGCACAGGCACTGAGACATATAGCATATAATAGATGGGATGGTATACAGATGATATAGTGGCTTAACAACCACTTTAAGTAGCAACAACATAGATTGTTGATCCAGGGAATGTCCAATTGTATTAAGGTATCAAGGAATTTTATTTTCTTTCAAACATAAAAAAGTCAAACTGTTGATCCTGACAGCACAAGACAGGCGCGAGACCTACACGAAAACCTGGAGTCTCTGGAATTTGTTCATATTCTCGGATGAGGGGAAAGCCCTCCCTATGCCCTGAGCCACTGAATAACATCAAGCGCTTAAACGACACTGCTGACCTGAGCCATAGCTGTACCTACGCCCCTACCTTCAACTACCTCCCCTCCACCTCCGCCACCTACTCTCCCCCTCCCTACCCCCCCTTTTCTCTTTGCTGGATAACCCCACTCTATCTCATTCCTTTCTAACATAAATGACTGTTTTTAACTATAGAAAAATGGAAACCAAGAATGGGCTGCCCTATCTGTCTTGCTTAATAACAATTGTACACAAGTTACCTAAAATACAGGGGAGGCAAAAATAAGTGAGGACCGAGAATTTTATTTGTGGAATCACACACATATGTAATATTTACAATACTGTACACCCCCTGCTTAATGTAATATGTTATTTTGTCTAATATGTTATTGTGATTTGAGGCTGCGACCCCATCGGTTGAATGTTACCATTGTAATAATTGGGCCCTGCCCTTTCTTGGAGTTTATTAATAAAAATTATACTTGAAAAAAAAAAAAAACTGTTTTTGTATTACCATTTTATGTTGATACACACCTATAATACTTCCATTTAAAAAAAGAAATGATATCTGCTGTTCAGAAGCCCCATTTTGCAGTGCTTTCATTGCTAAATCTTTTCAGTAATTCACATTTACTGATTACAGTAGTCCAACTTCGAATATAAATATTATACTTTTAATGGAAAAGGGAAAAGTCCTAGAAGTCGTACATCTCTGCAAAGCCCCGTAAGAAGGTGTATGACAGCCTCTGCCCCAGCTCCCACCTCATTTCTCTCCACCCACAGAGCTTAGTCATGAGGATTATGTGTTTAAGTAATAAATGTAGATTGTTGATCCAGGGAATACTCGGCTGTCTTAAAGTAGAACTATAGGCAAAACTTTTTTTTTTCATTGTGGATACCGTAAGGAAGGCTTATAACACCTCTCAGATTTTTTTTTGCCATCTGTGCCCCATTAGAGAGATTTACCTTCACTTCCTGTCCCATAGCCAAACAGGAAGTGAGAGGAAATTCCTGCAAATGAAGGGACTCCCTTGGGGCCCCCAGAACTAGTGTTCACATTGGAAGATTCCCCTTCTATTAATTTTTACAACACAAAGTTTGGGATTTTATTTACTTTCACTTTTATTGATAAAAGTAAACAGGATAAATAGAGAGGGTGAATCGGGGACACAGACAGCAATATAAATCTGACAGGTTTCTGACCCCTCTCCAATTTATCCAAAACTAAAAAAGTCAAAAGCCTTCTGTTATACCTTAACACCTTGGTGCTGGCTGCATGCAAATATGCAGCCTCTTGCTGGCCTTGGTGCAGATCGGCCGCATATTTGCATGCATTAGTGTATAGTGCTGTACTGAGAGTGCAGACCCTGCGCGCTACCGACACAGTTACTGGTGGCTAACGGAAAACTGCCAATCGCTGCTTGCGATCAGGAGCTTTCCGGTTTATGTGACCGCTGTGACAACCAATCACAGCGGTCACATGACCTTAAGCCCCACCCCACCTCCCGGCATGTAAAACCTATTAAGGGACATGCAGGCGCCAGCTGCAAGGGGTTAAGGTATCAGTAAGGAACGTTTTTCCTATGGTAGCAAATACTAAATTTAACCTCTTTTTATATAGGATTCTATGGATGAATGTTTTGAATGAATTTTCTTTCTTTTAGTTAATCACTTCAGCCCCGGAAGGATTTATCCCCTTAATGAGTAGGCCATTTTTTGTGAATACGGCACTGCGTTACTTCAACTGACAATTGCGTGGTCGTGTGAAGTTGTACCCAAACCAAATTGACGTCCTTTTTATTCCCTTAAATAGAGCTTCCTTTTAGTGGTATTTGATCACCTCTGCGTTTTTTTTTTCTTTTCCGCTATAAACAAAAAAAGACCAACAATTTTGAAAAAAAAACTATTTTTTACTTTCTGCTATAATACATATCCAAAAAAATATATAAAAAAACGAATTTATTCATCAGTTTAGGCCAATATGTATTCTTCTGCATACTTTTGGTAAAAAAATCGCAATAAGCATATATTGATTGGTTTGCGCAAAAGTTATAACGTCTACAAAATATGGGATTTTTATTATTTAATTTTTTTTTACTAGTAATGGTGGCAATCAGTGACATTGTACTAATGACACTGGCAGGGAAGTGGTTAACATCAGGGGTGATCAAGGGGTTAAATGTGTTCCCTGTTTGTGATTACTAACTGTATGGGGGACTGTGTGACTGGGGAAACACACAGATCCATCTTCCTGCTTAGCAGGAAGACAGATCTCAGTGTCATCCCCGTCAGAATGGAGATCTGCCTTGTTTACTTCGGCAGATCCCCGTTCTGTTTCTGCCGGGAACGATCATGGGCGGCCAGTAGACATCGATCCTGCCAGACCCGCTGATTGGCTAAAGAAGCCACAGAAGCTAAAGAAGGTGTGTGAGTGTAAAATACAATAAAACATGTACCAGTTGTAAATCTCCCAAATGTGTCAGCTTTTGCTTAATTTTGATTGAAATATATTTTTCCAGAATAACAGTCCAAGTGTCAAACCAGAACCATGTCTTTATTAAATACAACCACAGGCACCTCAATAACAGCGTGAATTCGTCCTCAATCCAACTAATATGTGATGCACAAGCTTCTCAAAGTAAACAAAAAATATGATTTCTTTTAGCTTAACTGGTGCTAGTTGTAAAAATAATCAGTGTTGCACAAGTGGGAAGTGCAAAGTTTTTCAGTGATTTGTCTCATTTATAATGTCCTATATATTACATTTCTGGTACTGTGTACAACCCCTGGCAAAAAGTATGGAATCACCAGTCTTGGAAAATGTTCATTCAATTGTTTAATTGTGTAGAAAAAAAACTAATCAGAGACATGCCTCAAAACTATTTTCATTTAACATTCCAACCTTCTGGCTTTAAGAAACTCTTAAAGAAAATAAAAAAGAAAGAAAACTGTAGTCAATAGCAACTGTTTTTGCAGATCAAGCAGAGGTAAAAAAAAAAATGGAATCACTCAATTCTACAGGAAAATATTATGGAATCATGAATAAAAACACTACATTACACAACTAGTACTTTGTTGCACCACCTCTGGCTTTTATAACAGCTTGAATTCTCTGAGGCATGGATTTAACTATCGACAAACAGTATTCTTTATCAATCTGGCTCAAACTTTCTCTTATTGCAGTTGCCAGATCAGCTTTGCAGATTGGAGCCTTGTCATAGACCATTTTCTTTCATTTCCAACATAGATTTTCAGTTGGCTTGAGGTCCGGACTATTTGCAGGCCATGCCATTGACATTATATGTCTTTCTTGAAGGAAAGTTTTCACAGCTTTTGCCTCATGGCCTTCAGGCAAGATGCATTAGCATCCTGAAATCGGCAATCGGCACTGACATGCGGGAGTGAAATCGTGCGAGTTCAGCTGGATTCGCACAGCTTAATTTCCGCAGCTCAGTGTGAACCTGGGCTTAATGACTGTCATCTCCCGCATACCCTTACCTGACATGCAACCCTGTATCATCAATGGTTGTGGAAATCTGCATGTTTTCTTCAGGCAGTCGTCTTCATACATTTCATTGGAATGGCACCAAACAAAAGTTCCAGCATAATCACCCTGCCCAATGCAGATTGGTGATTCATCGCTGAATATCACTTTCATCCGGTCATCCACAGTCCACAATTGCTTTTCTTTAGCCCACTTTAACCTTGTTTTTATCTGTTTAGGTGTTAATGATGGTTTTCGTTTGGCTTTTCTGTATGTGAATCCCATTTCCTTTAGGCAATGTCTTATGCCCTGTACACACGATCGGACATTCCGAAAACACAATCCATGGATTTTTTCCGACGGATGTTGGCTCAAACTTGTCTTGCATACACACGGTCACACAAAGTTGTCGGAAAATCCGATTGTTCTAAACACGGTGACGTAAAACACGTACGTCGGGACTATAAACGGGGCAGTAGGCAATAGCTTTCATCTCTTAATTTATTCTGAGCATGCGTGGCACTTTGTGCGTCGGATTTGTGTACACACGATCGGAATTTCCGACAACGGATTTTGTTGTCAGAAAATTTTATAGCAAGCTCTCAAACTTTGTGTGTCGGAAATTCCGATGGAAAATGTGTGATGGAGCCCACACACGGTAGGAATTTCTGACAACAAGGTCCTATCACACATTTTCCGTCGGAAAATCCGACCGTGTGTACAGGGCATTACAGTTCGGTCACAGACATTGACTCCAGTTTCTGACCATTTGTTCCTCATTTGTTTTGTTGTGCATTTTCTGTTTTGCTTTATTGCTTTAGGTTTTCTATCTTGACGCTTTAATGTCTTCCTTGGTCTACCAGTACGAGTCCCTTTAACCACTTACGGACCGCCCGCCGTCATTATACAGCGGTACTTTGAAGAGGAATATCGTTGTTAAGGCAGCAGCTAGCTGCCATAACCCTGATATCCTCTTCTTCAGCGGGTGGTCCGCTTTCAGATAAAAGTGGTCTCTGCGGCGGATTCGCCACAAGATCGCCGCTCTCCGGTGCCCTCCGCCGCTTACCGGCAGTGGCGGAGGTGATCACGTCCTCTCCCCTGCTTGGCATGGAGCTGAGTGAGGGGAAGATGGCCCCTGCTCGGCTCCATACAATTGCAGGGCAGAAGCGACGTCAAAACGTCACTTCCTCCCATAGAAGCTCTTAAAGGGACTTTTTTTTTAAACAACTTTTTTTTTATTGCATTTTAGTGTAAATATGAGATCTGAGGTCTTTTTGACCCCAGATCTCATATTTAATAGGTCCTGTTATGCTTTTTTTCTATTACAAGGGATGTTTACATTCCTTGTAATAGGAATACAAGTGACACATTTTTTTAAAAAAAGAACAGTGTAAAAATAAAAAATAAAAAGTAAAATAAATAAGAAAAATTTTTTTTAACGCATCCCATCCCCCTGAGCTCGTACGCAGAAGTGAACGCATACATGAGTAGCGCTCGCACCGCAAAACGGTGTTCAAACCAAACATGTAAGGTTAGGTCGCATCCTCTCCCCTGCTTGGCATGGAGCTGAGTGAGGGGAAGATGGCCCCCCGCTCGGCTCCACACAATTTCAGGGCAGAAGCGACGTCAAAACGTCACTTCCGCCCATAGCTCTTAAAGGGACATTTTTTTTCAAACAACTTTTTTTTTTATTGCATTTTAGTGTAAATATGAGATCTTAGGTCTTTTTGACCCCCAAATCTCATATTTAATAGGTCCTGTCATGCTTTTTTTCTATTACAAGGGATGTTTACATTCCTTGTAATAGGAATAAAAGTGACACATTTTTTTTTAAAGAGCAGTGTAAAAATAAAAAGTAAAATAAATAAGAAAAAAACATTTTTAACACACCCCATCCCGCCGAGCTTGTGCGCAGAAGCGAACGCATACATGAGTAGCGCCTGTATATGAAAACGGTGTTCAAACCACACACGTGAGGCCGCGGTCGTTAGAGTGAGAGCAATAATTCTAGCCCTAGACACCCTCTGTAACTCAAAACATGCAACCTGTAGAATTTTTTTAAACGTCGCATATGGAGATTTTGAAGGATAAAAGTTTGTCGCCATTCCACGAGCGGGTGCAATTTTGAAGCGTGACATGTTGGGTATCAATTTAATCGGCGTAACATCATCTTTCTCAATATAAAAAAATGTTTACTGTTGTCTTATGCTTTAAAGGGGTTGTAAAGGTAAAAATTTTTTCACCTTAATGCATTCTATGCATTAAGGTGAAAAAACTTCTGACAGAACCGCCGCCCCCCAGCCCCCCCGTTTTACTTACCTGACGCCTCGAAAGTCAGCTTCGCGTTCCCGACATCTGTTCCTCCGCTCACCCTGGCCGCTGATTGGCTGCAGTGGATGGATTGAAAGCAGCGCAGCCATTGGCTCGCGCTGCTGTCAATCACATCCGATGACGCGGCGCGCCGGGGGGCGGGGCCGAGTGATACAGCGAGCGGCTATAGCCGCCGGCTGTATCACGGGAGCGCGCCCGCAAGCACTCACCACCGTGCGAGGGAGCTCGCATTAAGGTGGTGAATGCTTGCGGGGAGGAGCTGAAACAGCCGCCGAGGGACCCCAGAAGACGAGGTTCGGGGCCACTCTGTGCAGAACGAGCTGCACAGTGAAGGTAAGTATAACATGTTTGTTATTTTAAAAAAAAAAAAAAAACACCTTTACAAACGCTTTGATTTTAAAAAAGTGTATTTTTTCCAAAAAAGTGCGCTTATATGACCGCTGCGCAAATAAGGTGTGACAGAAAGTATCGCAACAACCGCCAATTTATTCTCTAGGGTGTTAGAAAAAAAAAAAAAATATATATATATATATATATATATATTGTTTGGGGGTTCTAAGTAATTTTCTAGCAAAAAAAAAAAAGATTTAACTTGTAAACATCAAGTTTGAAAAATAGGCCCGGTCTTAAAGTGGTTAACAACCCTCCCATTTGATTTGTACTTGGTCTAGATTTTAGACACAGCTGACTGGGAACAACCAACATCTTTTGCAACATTATGTGATAATTTACCTTCTTGAAGAAGTTTTATAATCCTCTCCTTTGTTTCAACTGACATCTCTCATGTTGGAGCCATGATTCATGTCAATCAGGTTGGTGCAACAGCTCACCAAGGTGTGCACGCACTCTTTTTTAACTACAGACTAATTAGCAGATGTAACCTGATGCAGATGTTTGATTTAGAACTGCAAAGTACATGGTGATTTCATAATATCTTCCTCAGAAATGAGTGATTCCATTTTTTTTCCTCTGTTGGATCTGTAAAAACAGTTGCAATTGACTACAGTTTTTTTGTTTTTTTAAGTGTTTCTTAAAGCCAGAAGGTTGGAATGTTAAATGAAAATAGTATTGAGGCACGTCTGTGATTATTATTTTTTTCTACCCAATTAAACAATTGAATGAACATTTTCCAAGAGTGGTGATTCCATACTTTTGAGTCAGGGGTTGTATTTACAAATAAAATAAAGGCATTATTAGCCTAAGTTCACATGTACGGGTCGGGAACATAATTGCTTGCATTCCAGACCTACGGGCAAAACACGCTGGTCTTTAGCAGATGCGTGGGGGTGCCATTAATTAATAATGGCACACATGCATCAGAAATGTGGTGCATTTTAGCTTGCATGAAACCGCATGGTGCCACAGTCCCATGCAGTTCCGTGCAGCACATTTTAAGAAAGGGTTGGAGACTTCTTTCCCTGTGTTACTTGCAGGTACAAATGTGCCAGAGTATAGAAACATAGAGAGTAGCGGTAGGAAAAGACCAAGTGGTCCATCAAGTTTGACCCATTTTTTTTTTCAAGTATAATTTTATGTTTGTTCCAGGCATTTTTTAATCCACTTACTGTTGACTAATCTAAGCATCAACTATCCTGTTAGTATAGTAATACTTTCTAAGATTTGTGTTGAACTTTCCTCCTACTAGTTTGAGGTCATGTTCCTGTGTTCTTGATCTTGGCTCTATATTGAAAATACTGCTCTCCTAAACCTTATTCACTTAATATATTTTTGGAAGTTTCAGTCATTTCTCCCTTTTCCCTTCTTTCTTCCAGACTGTTATATTAGGTTCCTGACGTCTCTTCCTCAGACTTTTCACCATTTTTGTTGCCCATCTCTAAACTCATCCTTTCTTATAAAAATCTTTTTTGCAATTGTGCACACATGACCCACATATGTGAACCTACTCTTACAAAGTATGTGTATTTTATTTTTTTTTTTCATAAAAACAAACAAAATTAATGAACGCTAAAGCAAAAGATTACATATTAATGTTCAAAAAAATATCAGAAAAGGTCTAAGGGCAGAGGGTGATAAATAACAGGATGAAGGAGCTAATTAGGACTAATTTAGGGGTATTGGAAGGCTATACTTTTTAAATAAAAAATTACTTTTTTCTTCACTTGTAAGCTTATTTGAACTGAAATGATATGCCTTTGATCTTCTATACACAGAAGGACTACTTACTACACAGTAACAATATTATTTTAAGAATTAATGTATTAGTGAACCCTGCAAACAATGCTATAGCAGCCACAGTGAAAAAGGAAGCATTAGGCATATATAGTACACCCCAAATCAAGTAGTTAAAGAATCAACAGTAAAACATTAGATTTATCCCCCATTCTCTGCAAGTTAAGAGCTGTTGCCTGCTGTAGATTAGGCTGTAAAATTTGAACATTTCCAAATGGGCACATTGATAGATTCAAAAGCCTTTGTTAACCACTTAAGCCCCAGAAGGATTTGCCCCCTTAATGACCAGGCCATTCTTTACAATACAGCACTGCATCGCTTTAATTGACAATTGCCCGGTCGTGCAACGTTGTACACTAACAAAATTGATGTCCTTTTTTTCCCACAAATAGAGCTTTCTTTTTGTGGTATCTGATCACCTCTACAGTTTAAATTTTTTGCCCTATAAATAAAAAAAGAGTGACAATTTTGAAAAAAAAGCAATATTTTTTACTTTTTGCTATAATAAATATCCCCCCCAAAAATATAAAAAAAACAAATTTCTTCCTCAGCTTAGGTCGATATGTATTCTTCTACATATTTTTGGTGAAAAAAAAATCACAATAAGCGTATATTGATCGGTTTGCGCAAAAGTTATAGCATTTACAAAATAGGGGATAGATCTATGGCATTTTAATTTTTATTAATTTTTTTTTACTAGTAATGGCGGTAATCAGCGATTTTTAGTGGGACTGCGACATTGCGACAGACAGATCGGCCACTTTTGACACTTTTTTGGGACCATTGACATATATACAGCGATCAGAGTTAAAAATCGCCACTGATTA
Source organism: Aquarana catesbeiana (assembly GCF_042186555.1). Lineage (NCBI taxonomy): Eukaryota > Metazoa > Chordata > Amphibia > Anura > Ranidae > Aquarana > Aquarana catesbeiana. The sequence goes on from NC_133324.1 coordinate 275,185,108, forward strand.
CTGTATAAATGTCATTGGCAGGGAAGGGGTTAACACTAGGGGGCGATCAAGGGGTTAAATGTGTGTCCTAGGGAGTGATTCTAACTGTGGGGGAATGGGACTGCCTGGAGGAGGAAACCGATCACTGTTCATACTTAGTATCTGTCTCCTCTCTCCTGACAGAAAGGAGATCTGTCTGTTTACATTGACAGATCTCTGTTCTGTCTCTCTCAGGAGCGATCCCGGGTGCCTGGTGGACATCGCGGCTGCCGGGCACACGCATTGGCTCCGTCGTCCCCCCGCGGTCCTCTAGTGGTTAAAGGGGAGTTCCAGTTTGTAAAAAAATAAATAAAAGTCAGCAGCTACACATACTGTAGCTGCTGACTTTTAATATAAGGACACTTACCTGACCAGGGATCCCGCAATGTCGGGACCCTGAGCCGATTTGTCAATCAGCTTCGGGTGCAGGCACCGGCATTGTAAGGAAAAACGGCAGTGAAGCCTTCAGGCTTCACTGGAAGTTTCCTGTTGCACATGCGCAAGTCGCGCTGCACTTGAAAAGGTCCTGCTGTCTTCTGGGACCTGTGTGGAAGGAGGAGGGGCCGGAAATGTCATAGATCGCCGATCGTACCCAAAAGTGGGAGTGGGTACCTGTCAAAAAGGTACCCTTCTCCCCCCCCCCCCCCCAAAAAAGTGCCAAATTTGGCAGTGGAGGGGGGGGGTGCAAACAAGCGGAGCTTGCCTTTTTGGGTGGAGCTCCACTTTAATGTAAAGACCAGGATAAGTAATCCAATCTCTTGTTTAATTCTGTTCGCTCTGGGCAACTGTTTCACATTAGTAAGTTCTTGGTCCAAAGGACCAATTGATTTTCATTACCCACCCAATTCAAATACAAACAACACTTTTAATGGTATGAAAGAAATACTCCAGACGGCCGCACTTTATTTCTTCCTATAAAAACAGACACCTATAATTTCCTTTAAATTGGAGCCAATTCTGACCTTGTGTAGTAAGTAAGGAAAAAAAACTGGGGCAAAATATCTCTCTAGGGAGGTCACTTGCCTGGAGTTCAGATCCCACCTGCTAAAACCTGGGCATATACCCATCATTAACCAAGATCAGAAGGTATCACTCCACTATTCTTTTGATCTTATTGAACAGATTTAAGGCAGTGGAAAAGACCGCTGTCCCATGGTGGCTCCTATATTGCCCCACATGTTTCAATAGATCATCCCTTGATCACAGCAGATTCTTCACACCCTCAAAAACTGTCCTAACGGTATACCTCAAATTGTATGCCTTGGGTTACCAGAGTCAGACAGTAGGTCACCCAAGGTATACAATTAGAGAATTGGCTCCAGCCAAGGGTGGCTCCATCCGTGTGTAGCATTGTGTGAAATTGTAAAGCGCGTAGCTAAATTGAGCTGTGCTTTCTTTACACAATTGATTAACCTTTTTAACCACTTCACGCAAAACGACGTACCCATACATCAGTACTTTGACACTAAATACCGGGGTTATGGCAGCAGCTATTTTTGGTATTTTCAGGAACACCGTGCGTTTCTCTTTAAGATCACATCCTCTCCTGTGGATGCCTAGCTGCCTACCGAGGGGAAGATGGCCTTCCGCCCATAGCTCTTAAAGGAGAATGACTTTTTTTTTGTTTGTTTTTTTTTAATTGCATTTAGTGTAAATATGAGATCTGAGGTCTTTTTGACTGTTCAGAGTATTCCAATCTGAGGGTTAAAGTTATAATTTACATTCCTTTAAATAATTAGAGGCTCTAGGGTGAGATAACCAGTTCCATTTCTTTCTAAAGGTGGCGTGGAGTAGTTCTTGTAAGCTAGCATCAGTTTGAATTGTGCTTGAGTATTTAGTCTGGATATAACCATAGATAGATTAAGTGTATAAATAGATTTCCACAGACTCGTTATTGTGAGTCTTGCGGCTATTAACCCTTTCATGACTAAGCCTATTTTTGAAATTTGGTGTTTACAAGTTAAAATCCATATTTTTTGCTAGAAAATTACTTAGAGTTCCCAGACATTATATATATATATATATATATATATATATATATATATATATATATATATTAGCAGAGAATCTAGAGAATAAAATGGAGATTGTTGCAATAGTTTATATCACACGGTATTTGTGCAGCGGTGTTTTAAACGCAAACTTTTGGAAAAGGGACATTTTCATGAATTTTAAAAAATCCAAACAGTAAAGTTACCCCAATTTTTTTGTATAATGTGAAAGATGATGTTACGCCGAGTAAATAGATACCAAATATGTCACCCTTTATAATTGCACGCACTCGTGGAATGGCGACAAACTACGGTACCTATAAATTTCCATAGGCGACGCTTTAAATTTTTTTTTTTACAGTTACCAGGTTAGAGTTACAGAGGAAGTCTAGGGCTAGAATTATTGCTCTCGCTCTGACGATCGCGGCGATACCTCACATGTGTGATTTGAACACCGTTTACATATGCGGGCGCGACTTCCGTATGCGTTTTCTTCGTTGCGCGAGCTCGCGGGGACGGGGGCGCATTAAAAATTATTTTAAAATTTTATTTATTTTTTTACTTTATAAATTGTGTTTAAAAAAAATTTTTTTTTTTTTTACTTTTATTGCTGTCACAAGGAATGTAAACATCCCTTGTGACAGTAATAGGTCGTGACAGGTACTCTTTATGGAGGGATCGGGGGTCTAAAAGACCCCCGATCCCTCCTTTGCACTTCAAAGTATTCAGATCGCCGAAAACGGCGATTCTGAATACTGTATTTTTTTAAAAATTCGGCGCCATTGACAGCCGAGTAAACGGGAAGTGACGTCATGACGTCGCTTCCGCGTTTACAACGAGTAGGCTGGAACGAAGCCACCCACAGCTTCGTTCCAGCCCGCCCCCAGCCGCCGAAGGCACACGATTGGACACCGGGCCTCCCGATCGCACGGGAGGCCCGGTAAGAGCGGCGGGAGGCGGCGGGAGGGGGGGGATGTCCCCTCCCGCTCCTCCGGTATAACAGCCGAGCGGCTTTTAGCCACATCGGTTGTTATACTCGGGTAGCCGATCGCCCGCTGTGAACAACGGTACCGGGATGATGCCTGCAGCTGCGGGCATCATCCCGGTATAACCCCGGAAAGCCGAGTACGCATATCTGCGTACGGTCGGCGGGAAGGGGTTAAAATATGAACCACAATTGTCCTGTATATTATGGGATATTTATCAAGATTTATACTTAATAAGGCTGTGGCAGGAGTAAGCGTGGAAAGTTTCCCTGCAATATCTGTTATGAAGGATGTTACTGAATTCCAAAAGCTTTTCAGGTTTTTACAGCTCCATAAAATGTGTAGAAGGTTGCCAGTTTGCTCATTGCACCTCCAACAAATGTCGGATGTGGAAGGATGGATTTTTGATCAATTGTATGAAGTTAAATACCATCTGTTTGTTATTTTTTGCACGTTGTCCCAGTGTTCAATACACGATGATGATTTATTAAATATTTGTAAGGATTTTTCTATTGGCCCCAAGAAAATTTTTTATCTAAATCTCTCTCCCATTTCATCATATGTGCATTTTTGTTATTTGAATGGGAGGTCAGTAAATGATAGAAAATGGAAATATGTTTCCTTTTTTGTTCCTTTTGGTGAGTAAAAACTCCCACAATATTGATGGAATTTCAATATGGTTATTGGGATTGAAATCCTTTAAACGGTCTCACTTTCCAAGCTTACTGACAATTACAGACCTGAAGTCCAAAGGTAGATTTTTGTATATATGGTAGCCTTGTTTGATCCATTTATCGAATTCTACAATCATTTATTACTTTTGTTGGGATAAATACTTTCGATTTTATTTCTATATTTTTTGTTTTAGAAAGGATGTGTTTCCATGCTAATATTGTGGCTTTGATACTTAGTAGATTGGGTGTGATTACTTTAGGAATAAAGCATTAGCTATTGCTAGAGCATAGAGATCAATTCTATGCCATTAAAAACTAAAGCAAAGTAGTTTACTTCTGCTAAAAGAGATGGAGTTATATTTTAAGGTTTTTTTGTTGTAAAACTACTGCTGCTTTACCTTAATTTGCTCCTCTGCTGCTCCATTCAGCCACACGGGTGTAAAAGTGGAAGTCTTGTATAAAAAAAGTTGCTGGTTCGGAGCTTAAATAGGGCTAGAAATTCTCTCCCTATTACATATAACAGGGCTCAATGCCTGAGTGGCCAAGCGCTAGTGCTGTCACATGAGAATCACATTCTCCCCATGCCCAGAAGTACCAGCTGTTCTTCTTCACTCTAGGCAGCCAAAATAGTGGCGTAGGAGAGATGGGGAGGTTAGTATAAGCAGCTAGTGAGCCCGCCAATAGAGTGAACCTGTTGCTGTGCCCTGTATGACCACAGGTTCAAGTTTGCTTTCATTGCTTATAAGTAGGGGTGCAACGGATCAAAAAACTCACGGATCGGATCATTTTCGGATCAGCAAAAAAAAAAAAAGACAAATCTTGTTAAACCCACCGGAGTTTTAGATTTAACAGCTATTTTAAACACAAAACGGAGCTTATATGCATAAATACAGTATTTGTAGATCGGACGGACTGTTTAGATGTTAAATTTTAAAAGCAACAGTAAACCTGCTGACCTTACATGGTTGCTAATGTGACAGAACACCTCTGATTTTCACATTTAACATTACAGTACTGTGCAGGAGTGTGGGGTGTAGCAAGATGGCGGTGACGAAACGTCACTTCCTGACGAGACAGCGGCCGCCGCCGGGTGTACCAAGATGGCCACCGCTCCGGAGCTAGGTTGACTCGTACGGATCACGGATCGATAACAATCCATTGCACCCCTACTTATAAGCTTATAAATTCTCATACTGTTTAAATCTTTTTTTTTACTATATAAACATCATGTATATGGCAAAGCATTACCATTTTTTTATGTATAAAAACAGCATGGGTTAGCTATAGACAGTGACAGTAGTCATTCTCTGCCTTTTCCCTCCCTTTGTCTAATTTTCTTGTGTGAATTAATTTAAGCTTAAGCTGTTGAGGTCTGTAAGCAACAGAATGTTTATGACTCATACTGTAGCTTCACTTGCTGGCTAAAAATTCAAATATCAATTTATTTTTTTATATTTACCTAGCTAAAAAAAAAAAATAATTCCTGGTGATAATAACAAAAGAAAATACATGGAATGGTACACTCCTTTTAAGGTATCCCAGTCATGTGTATACAAAATAGAAATCTGCAGTAGTAGAAAGTGTATGGCTAAAGATAAGTGAGCTGTAAAATCAGCTTTAAACAACCTGTTAATGAAACTGAGCTTATCTGTGTTCTGCTAAATTGCAAAAGTTTATGAAGCGTGTAATGCTTGCATTCACTGAGTAGCTGAACATCCTTTGTTATTATGGGAAACTGCAACCAAATGTTTCAAAAATAACTTATTTTAAAATATATGAGCCTTATTGAACTTGAACTGGGCTTACCATGTGTCAAGAAAGTAAAAAAGATTAGTTAACATTTTTGAGTTGTACTATTTCTAAGTTAATAAAGGAGATCTTTCAATTCAAGACATACTGTAGAAGCTAACCTGTTGAGACCCTTGAGTGGCAGTGTATTGGCTGCTAATTTAGCACACTTGCTTTGCTGCTCTGGGTACTGAGTTTGATCCCACTTTTTTAATGTTTTTATGTACACCCTGTGTCAGTAGAGGATTCCTACAGTGTAGTGGTAGGTTAGTTGGTTTCTGGCAAAAACTGTCCCTATAGCAGTAGGTGTATATATGACTATGAGAGAAACATTAAATTGTTCCTTTGAGGAACAGGACTGATGGTTCAATGTTCTCTCGAATATAGAACAGAGTGCTATAGAAATGTGTAAAATGCAATAAAATTAAATGAGAAAACAATTAAATTCAACTAAATGCAAATGCACTTAAATTCAATTATATAAACACGAATTTGTGCATTACCCCTAACCAAGCTGTATGCACCAAGGTGTAAGTGTAACAAAAAAATTCAAAATAACACAGCTAATAAGCTAAGTTGTAAACTGTATCCAAATACCAAATAAGAAGAAATAGCTAAAAGCTTCAAAAAGGGCAAACATAATATATGAACATTTGGTAAATTAGGATTGAATTCCCACTTCCCAAAATCCTGCACCTGTCTCTGTATAAAGGTTGAATTTGAAAGAGGGGCATCCCCACTGGGTGGTGCTGTGGAAAACAAGTGCCACATCCTAAATTGAAGGTAAATTGGGAAAGTGAACTCTAGATAGACTTTGTAGACACCACAATATACACAGTCGTCTAAGAATAATAGTTTATTGATACAAAATTATAAAATTGACAAAGTGCAGATTAAAATTACTAGCATCATATGCTAGAGAAGCTAACACATAAGCATTACCACAACCACCCTATGGCCACACTATAATTCAGCATAAAACTTGTGTAGATATGATCATCGATATCAGAAATGGGCCTGGTGTAGATATGATATCTATATACTCTCTTCCAGTACATATCTCCTCCCCACCCCATCCTCCCTGCCACCAACCATTCCCAATTTTACTACATTGTTTACCATTGCTGTGGGTAAGTGTCATTCCCATTTCCTTCTGTCTGGCCCCCCTCCGTTCTCCCCCCTTTTCTTCTTTTTTTTCTATTCTCTTTTTCCTTTTTTTCCTTTTCCTGTTCCCTTTTCTCTTTTTCTGGTTTCTGTCTCCCCCCTTTTTTTTCTGTTTTTACTCCAAATTTTTTTGCCTCTCTTTCCCCCCTCCCCCCTTTCTTTCCACCCCCTCTCCCTCTTTTTCCCTTACTTCACTGTCTTGGTGATACTCTTTCTGATATTGTGCTCTTAGCCTTAACACACAGATTTAACCGTTACCCCCTATTTGAACCTTAGATACCATATCCCCTGGCCTACGTCTTCTCACTACTGCAAGATTATCCGGGGCATGCAAGTATTTTTTATGTAAGCATATTTCTCATGAGGTTCTAGTTTATACTATCCCATGGACCTTCTCCTGCCCAATTGGTGATACACAACCTGCTAGGTGATTGCTTAATTATGCCATATGGTATTACCGTGTCTCATTACCCTTTGGGTTGTCACGGCTCATCGTGGTGGTGGGTGTCTCCATCTGTCTGTGTCCCCACATCTATTTAGTGTTTCCACCCCCTGGTGCCCTGCGATGTTGCACCAGCTAGATGTATGCATACTTATGTTATTGTGAGTCACCCTATATCTCTTATTGGTTACCATACCATTTGTATTTCAGGTAGGTACATAGAGTACCTACCTGAAGCTCTCAAAGAAGTGCGTAAGCGCGAAACATGTAGAGCATTGAGCTCTTCTACCCTTGACATCAACCTACACCAGGCCCATTTCTGATATTGATGATCATATCTACACAAGTTTTATGCTGAATTATAGTGTGTCCATGGGGTGGTTGTGGTTATGCTTATGTGTTAGTTTCTCTAGCATTTGATGCTAGGAATTTTAATCCGTACTTTGTCAATTTTATAATTTTGTATCAATAAACTATTATTTTTAGATGACTGTGTATATTGTGGTGCCTAAAAAGTCCATCTAGAGTTCACTTTCCCAATTTGTCTCTGTATAAACACCTATAGCGTTGTTTTTGCTTTTGGTTTGCTAACCAACAAGTACTAAAGGGCAATTCATTATAACAAACAATGAACTGTATTATCAGAGTTTCATAACATTTAGTTCCGGAAATTTGCAAGCTCAGCTCATGTGCTTCTGGGTGATAACTCAATTTACTATAAATCTGAGTTTTATGTAAGCAATGAAATGCAAATTCAGCAGGAATTTCACAGTGCTTCATTAGAAAGAACTGCTTCCTGGTATTACATACTTTGGTTTTGGCCACATGCTAATAACTACAGTATGTTATGTTTAATCATAATACAAAGCATGAGAAATTTGTTTTATAGATAGTAATCATATGCACTAACAACTGCAAAAATGAACCAGACTATGGGGTTGATTTACTAAAGGCAAAAAGACTGTGCACTTTGGTAAGTGCAGTTGCACACTGGAAGAGCAGTTGCTCCAAAGCTTAGTAAATGAGCAGAAGCTCTGCTGACTTTCATCAACCAATCATGTGCAAGCAAATATGCTGTTTTTTTATTTTCCTTGCATGTGATTGGGTATTCTTTGCAAAGTGAAGCTTTACCTCATTTACTAAGCTCTGGAGCAGCTGAACTTGAACAGAGTGCAATTGCACTTTCCAACGTGCACAGTCTATTGGCATTAAGTAAATCAACTCCTATGTGGTGTCCACTGCTGGTTTTAGAGAACAGGATGGGGTGGGGCTAGGGAGGGAAAGGTTCCTTCACCAAGTCCAGGTCTTCCTCACCCTCAGAGAAGGCCTTAAGTACAGCAGGGTAGAAAAGCAGGTCAGCTGCTACTACAGGATATCACATTCTAGCATTAAGAGGAAGAGTCCAGTACCAGCGGGTATACAGTAATATAAAAAGATAAGGTGTCCATTTCTTTTTTTACTTCAGTTTATTTAGTGTTTTCTAACTTCTCCCTGCATGAGATTCTCAAAAGGCAGAGGCCACTATTGAAACCAGGATATATTAGATTGGCAATATATTGCAGAACTAATGAAGGGGCTAGAAAAATATCTCTGTGAGGAACTGAGGATCTATCAGATGCCAGGTTTGTGAAATATATAGAAGATTTCTGGGAGGAAGCTGAATGTATACATTCAATCGATGAACAGAGATTCAGAATGGTATTATGTTTCCAGGGAAAAATATACACATACTGTTTATATAATGTTTAATTGTAGTTCAAAGCATGAGACTTTAGAGTTATTCACAGTAATCTTATGCTATAACAACTGCATAAATGAACCAAACACCATTGTAGGTAGGGGATGGGGTAGGGTTAGGGAGGGAAAGTTTCTCGCACTATAGTGCCTTGCAAAAGTATTCACCCCTTGGCATTTTTCGTGTCTTTTTGCCTCCCAACCTTCAATTAACATTGATCGTTTGAGGATTTGCAGAGCCACCTTTTGCGGCTATCACAGCTCCAAGTCGCTTTGGATAAGTCTCACTGAGCTTGCCACATCTTACCAGTGGGATTTTTGCCCATTCCTCCTTGCAAAACTGGTCCTAACTCCTTCAAGTTGGATGGTTTGCACTTGTGAACAGCAATCTTTAAGTCTGACCACAGAATTTCTATTGAATTGAGGTCTGGGCTTTGACTAGGCCAGTCCAACACATTTACATATTCAAAGAAGAACCTCAAGCAAGTGGGATTTTAAAGGTAAAATCACTTTGAAAAAATTATATTAATTAAAAAGTACAATTTTTATTATACAAAAATTAAAAACAATTTCTACAAAAACGAATATAGAGACAATACAATTACAGTGGGTTACAGTAATGACAAAAATTCAAATCCAACGCGTTTCGAAATGGCTACGCGTTGGATGTGAATTTTTGTCATTACTGTAACGCACTGTAATTGTATTGTCTCTATACGTTCATTTTTTGTAGAAATTGTTTTTAATTTTTGTATAATAAAAATTTTACTTTTTAATTAATATAATTTTTTCAAAGTGATTTTGCCCTTAAAATCCCACTTGCTTGAGGTTCTTCTTTGTACTGTTTAGGGATGGTGGCAACTCCTCAGACCAACTTCTGAAAGTCTATCTTTTTTCACACATTTACATGTTTCCCCTTAAACCACTCAAGTGTTGCTTTAGCAGTGTGTTTGGGGTCATTGTCCTGCTGGAAGGTGAACCTCCGACCTAGCCTCAAATCACACACAGAGTGGTACAGGTTTTGCTCAAGAATATCCCTGTATTTAGCACCATCCATCTTTCCCTCAACTCTGACCAATTCCCCAGTCCAGAGTGGGTTTGCGCCAGACATAGCGTTTTCTTTGATGGCCAAAAAGTTCAATTTTAGTCTCATCAGACCAGAGCACCTTCCTCCATACATTTTGGGAGTCTCCCACATGCCTTTTCGCAAACTCAAACTGTGCCAGTTTGTTTTTTGCTGAAAGCAATGGCTTTCTTCTGGCCACTCTGCCATAAAACCCAACTCTATGGAGCGTACGGCTTGGTGTCGTCCTATGTACAGTCTCTGCTGTGGAACTCTGCGGCTCCTCCAAGGGTTACCTTAGGTCTCTGTGCTGCCTCTCTGATTAATGCCGTCCTTGTCCGGTCCTTGAGTTTTGGAGTGCGGCCGTCTCTTGGCAGGTTTGCTGTTGTGCCATGTTCTTTCCATTTGGTTATGATAGATTTGATGGTGCTCCTAGGGATCATCAAAGATTTGGATATTTTTTTATAACCTAACCCTGACTTGTACTTCTCAACAGCATTGTCCCTTACTTGTTTGGAGAGTTCCTTGGTCTTCATGGCAGTGTTTGGTTAGTGGTGCCTCTTACTTAGGTGTTGCAGCCTCTGGGGCCTTTCAAAAAAGTGTGTATATGTAATGACAGATCATGTGAAACTTAGATTGCACACAGGTGGTCATAATTTCACTAATTAGAAAAGATTACACACATTTTTTGCACTTTATTTGGCACCACAGCACTTTAATGTGGACTGTAAATAATATTGATTTACTGGTATATAATTTAAGTAGGTTCATATGCACTGCATGTTAGGTTGTAGAATACTAGATTTTGTACGGTGGTAGGGTGAGCGCAGCTTTTTCCTTTCCACATGTCTTATGGTGTATGAATATACCCAAGTTCACTTGTTATTTTATATAAATTGTTCACAGTGACACACAAGTGTTTAAATTGATACCACATTAACTTGCCAAAATTCTTGCGTGGGCAAAGGTTTTAAAGTAAAAGTTTACCTTTCTGAACATGTTAAATCCATATTTAGGTTGTAAAATGTAACATGTTCAGCATCTGACACCCCCCCCCCCCCTCGTGGCAGTGAGCCAGGGATCTACTCCGTGTTTCTAATGGACAGTCTATTTTGCACATTTGTTAATTGCTTACAAGTTTCATATGAATTAATGACATCACATATCCAGTGTTTTTGCATTTGATATTTATTCACATATTCATAAGTGCAGTTTATTGTTTAATGGGCAGCTATTCCAAAGCGCCTGAAAAGCACTTCGGAAGCACAGCAACATGGGCACTTTTAACCCCTTCTTCGGCTGCTAGTGAGGGTTAAAAGCTCCCCACTAGCGACCGAAAAGCGCAGCAAAAACGAGCCGGGCGCTGTAGTGTGAAAGTAGCCTAAGTGGCTTATGGATTCACTATATGGACAGCACTTTTATTTGATTAACATTTATTTGAGCTATTTACGGAATTTTGTCAGCATATTAATTGCATGAATTTATTTATGGTTGTTACTTTGGATATATGTGTGTGATGATATAAGGTATATATCTTGTGGAATATTTTTTTAATTCACTTTTAAACATTATGTTAATATAAAGATTTTAACTGTTTTAACACAGCGCGGCACAGTGATTTATTTATTTATCAATTTAAAGCGTATTCCCACTTTTGCAGTCATATTTGAGAAAAGCCCACTATATGTTGGTTGTGTTTCCATTCACACAGCATATCTATTTTTTTTTGCAAAAAATATTTTTTATCTTTTATATGTTTTTCAGAAGAAGGTTTCATGGCTGACTGAAAGTTTTTTTTTTTGTTAACAATGTCAGAGTGCCTATTCTAAGTCTATTCTCATTAATATGCAATGCAAGAAGCCTGTCCTTATATTAGACAGTGTTCAAATCTATCAACAACTCATAATGAAGATGCCTGCACAATACAGACAGGGTTAATTGTGGTAAAATCGGCTGCACAGACACCTCATAAACAAAGAGGACTACGTATGATTTTTTCCTTGCTGGGGAATAGAGCATCTGAAAAAAAAAAAAGATAAGTTGCAAATTTAAAATATGTTATGTTAGAGTTAAGCTATGTGAATGGGGGCATGTAACAAATAGTAGGTGTTATCCCAATTTGACTGCAAAAGTGGAAATACACTTTAAGGCAAAATATTGTAAAATCCACAGCACTTAAGTGGCAATCCAAAAATAGCATCCCGATTAAAAATAGTTTGTATGTGTCATCTGCTTGAAAAGCTGTACATGAGCACCAAAACTTGGACAAGGCTCACAAAGCACATGTATTTTTTAAGAAAATCATTTGAATGGAGATTTTATAGCAGAGAAAGTTATGTGAAGAATGGTCAGCTAACTGGTAGCCAAGGGGTAAAAATGACAGACAAAAACACTGATTAAAAAACAGACTGCAGCCTGACACATATGGAGTAAGAATGATGAATGTTTATGTTAATGCAGGCCTTTTACATATTAGAATGATTAATGCTTATGTTAATTTATGACTTTTACATATTGATTAATTGCATTTGTTTTACTGGCTGAAACAGTACAAGTGGCAATGAAATCCATATGTTTGCTGGCAAACTCCCTTGAAAAATCATTATAACGGCTTTTCATTTGGACTCCGACTAGATCAGTGGCTGTTTTGTGCATAGGAACCCAGACTGGAAAAAGGGAAAGAAAAACAAGTTTCCGATGAGTTTTGCACGGAAAGTACTATTGTTCTGGGGTCTCCTGAAACAAAATTATATCATCTATTGGCTCTTGTTCCTGTTTGCTGCCAATGGTGTGTTGCTTTTTCTCCATCTCACTGACCATGCTAGTATTATGTTGCCAGATAAAGCAAACACATGGCTTCTTTGCTGCTGGGTTAATGTAACACATGGGTGCTTTGGTTTCAAATATCTTTTTCTACTCTGCTCAGTTTCTGTACAGTAAATAAACACCCTATCTAATTTGTGTCAATGATTAGACAAGTTCTCTAGGGCTCTCTGAGCTGGCCAAGTAGTAGGGGCTATTGAAATTCTAGCCCTATTTCTCTGATAATGCAGAAACAGCAAGGATGAGATTAAAGTGGAACTCTGTCTGTGTTATTTGTAATTGGCACAGCTCCCAATTAATTAAGACTTGGTACCTAATAAATCCTTCCCCCACTTGGTCCAAAACTTTTCGTTTAGTCTTCCTTTATTTGACCCCATTCTCGATTCTTATATTTACCTATTCTCGCTCCACCAAGATCTATTCCATGCAGTTACCTGGGAGCCGTATAACTGCTGCTGCAGTAGCTACCTGGCCCAGCTTGTGTAAAAAATCTCAATTTAACTTATAGAGAGGTAGTCCACTGTTGGGACGCATAATATCCCTCCCTTTTTTTTACTTTTTTTGTTTTGATTTGTTTCATTACTCTGAGACCTACAGTATTCTCAGAGACCACTTTATTAGGTACACCTTGTTAGTACTGGGTTGGGCCCCCTTTTTATTATTATTATACAGGATTTATATAGCGCAAACAGTTTGCGCAGTGTTTGAGGGCAGACACTACAGTTACAATAAAATTCAATTTACAGGAGGAATCAGAGGGCCCTGCTTGTTAGAGCTTACAATTTTGCCTTCAGAACTGCCTTAATTCTTCATGCCATAGATTCAACAAGGTGTTAGAAACACTCCTCAGAGATTTTGGTCCTTGTTGACATGATAGCATCACGCAGTTGCTGCAGATTTGTCGGCTGCACATCCATGATGCGAATCTCCCATTTCACCACATCCCAAAGGTGCTCTATTGGATTGAGATCTGGTGACTGTGGAGGCCATTGCAGTACAGTGAACTCGTTGTCATGTTCAAGAAACCACTGGTAAGATGATTTGAGAACAGAACAAATTTGGCCAGAAGAGTCTTGATTTAACATGTATGAATATGTAATTTAATGTACCAAAGAGAACGTAATTGCTCTTCAGCCCCTGAAAAAAACGCAAAATCAAAAAATGTCCCAGACAGAGGGGGGACCAAAAAAAGATGGGGCTCATTAAAGGGCAAAACGCGATATAAGGGAAATAACAAAATATGTTTATTGATAGTACAAAAAATGATTACATGTAGATAAAAGAGTATAGACCGAATACTATTCTGCCCTGGGTAAAAGATCAGCTGGCCTAAAGGGGTCAGTCAATACAGACACAGACTGGGGGGACAAAACAACATGTAACAAATGACAAACAATGGCGTCTGGACGCCAAGGAAATTGATGTCTGCTCAACCAGCTAACAATGAGGAGTGTCCAGCAGTTGCTGAATGTGGTTGCAGACTGACATCAACCCCCCAGGGTGAAGGGGGACTTGAGCTAAGAGGGGTGGGGGTGGGGGGCCACGAGGAAGGGCACAAATTGGGGCACTGCTGGATCACTATGACCTGTGATGAAGAGGTAGTCTCATGTACTGTCTGTGAACAGTGCTGAGCAGACCAAAGCAACCAATCCAGTATTATAGATGGCAAGGTACATCGGTATGCAAAGTAGTGCTGTGCATGTATCCTGGTTGGAAGAAGTAAAGTCAGTGTAAAGCACCTTATTTGGCCATACTCTTGATAAACAGAAGAATGAAGGTAACCTGGTAAATTACCACTTCCGGGTCCTGGATTGATATCATCAGATACTTCCGTAGTGTTGTACAGCATTCATTGTATTCTGTTTCCAGTGGATGCTTGTGATAGCATAACGATGTTGCTCACAAGAGCGCTGTGCTCTGAGAAGCGCTGTGTAAATAGGCAAGTGGCAGTCCATGGAAGTGCGCCTGTGATTTCTCCTATGGAGCGGCCCCGACCTGCTGGTCATGTTCCATCCCTCGGCATGCGAGCCCTTATACAAACCCTTATGGGGGACAACAACAAGACGTGACGTCCGGGTGGAACTCAGATGAAGCTACACATCTTCGTAATGTGAAACGCGTTAACGTCAGTTCAGCCCGGACATCACGTCTTGTTGTTATCCCTCATAGGGGTTTGTTGGCTCGCATGCCGAGGGATGGAACATTACCAGCAGGTCGGGGCCGCTCCATAGGAGAAATAACAGGCGCACTTCCATGGACTGCCACTTGCCTATTTACACAGCGCTTCTCGGAGCACAGCGCTCTTGTGAGCAACATCATTATGCTATCACAAGCATCCACTGGAAACAGAATACAATGAATGCTGTACAACACTACGGAAGTATCTGATGATATCAATCCAGAACCCGGAAGTGGTAATGTACCAGGTTACCTTCATTCTTCTGTTTACCAATAGTATGGCCAAAAAAGGTGCTTTACACTGACTTTACTTCTTCCAACCAGGATACATGCACAGCACTACTTTGCATACCGATGTACCTTGCCATCTATAATATTGGATTGGTTGCTTTTATCTGCTCAGCACTGTTCACAGACAATACATGGGACTACCTCTTCATCACAGATCATAGTGATCCACCAGTGCCCCAATTCGTGCCCCTCCTTGCGCCCCCCCGCCCCTCCTAGCTTTCCAAAATGGGGTCATTTTGTGGGCAATTCCATTGTCCTGGTCTCCAGGGCCTTCAAAAGTGTAATAGGTGGTTGAGAAATTAGATGTGTCATTTATGCTCGTAGAACGCCTATAGGTGCTACTTCAATGTTGGGCCTCTGTATGTGTCCAGGCTGTGTAAAAGTCTCACACATGTGGTATTGCCATACTTGGGAAGAGTAGCAGAATGTATTTTGGGGTGTAATTTGTTGTATGCATATGCCGTGTGAGAGAAATAACCTGATAATATGACAATTTTGTAAAAAAAAAAAAAAAAAATCTTCATTTTGCAAAAAATTATGGGAAAAAATTACAACTTAAAAAAACTCACCTTACTACTTACTTAATACCTTGGAATGAGTACTATGCATATCTATAAAGGGGTTATTTGGGGGGTATTTGTACTTTCCTGACTTGTTAGTGTTTCAAGAAATGAATGAGATACACCTGATGTACTGAAGGCCAGATCAGATGTGATTCATTTTCAGTGATTGGCACCATAGTTTGTAGACTCTATAACTTTCACAAAGACCAAATAATATACACTAATTTGGGTTATTTTTACCAAAGCTATGTAGCAGTATACATTTTGGCCAAAATTTATGAAGAAAAATTACTAATTTGCAAAATTTTATGACAGAAACAAAGAAAATGGCATTTTTTTCACAAAATTTACGGTATGTTTTTATTTATAGCACAAAAAATAAAAACCCCACTAGTGATTAAATACCACCAAAAGAAAGCTCCATTTGTGTGAAAAAAAGGACATAAATTTCATATGGGTACAGTGTTGCATGACTGAGTAATTGTCATTCAAAATGTGAGAGCGCTGAAAGCTGAAAATTGGTCTGTATTGAGGTAGTTAAACGATGCTCAATTGGGACTAAGAAAATATTCCCCACACCATTACACCACCACCACCAGCCTGAACCGTTGATACTAGGCAGGGTTGATCCATGCTTTAATGTTGTTTACACCAAATTCTGACCCTACCATCTAAATTGTGCAGCTGAAATCAAGACTCATTAGACCAGGCAACATTTTTCCAATCTTCTATTGTGCAATTTTGATGAGCCTGTGCGAACTGTAGCTTCAGTTTCCTGTTCTTAGCTGACAGGAGTGACACCCAGTGTGGTCTTCTGCTGCTGTAGCCCATCTGCTTCAAGGTTCGATGTATTGTGTGTTCAGAGATGGTATTCTGCATACCTTGGTTGTAACGAGTGGCTATTTGAGTTACTATTGCCTTTCTATCATCTCAAACCAGTCTGCCCATTCTCCACTGACCTGACTCTGAGCAAGGCTTTTTCGTTCACACAACTACCACTCACTGGATATTTTCTCTTTTTCAGACCATTCTCTGTAAATCCTAGAGATGGCTGTGCATGAAAATCCCAGTAAATCAGCAGTTTTTGAAATACTTAGACCAGTCCATCTGGCACCAAAAACTGTGCAACATTCAAAGTCACTTAAATCCCCTTTCTTCACCATTCTGATGCTCGGTTTGAACTTCAGAAAGTCGTCTTCACCACATCTAG
Organism: Aquarana catesbeiana; assembly: GCF_042186555.1. NCBI lineage: Eukaryota > Metazoa > Chordata > Amphibia > Anura > Ranidae > Aquarana > Aquarana catesbeiana. The sequence goes on from NC_133324.1 coordinate 275,202,033, forward strand.
ATGGCTAAATGCATTGAGTTGCTGCCATGTGATTGGCTGAATAGTAATTTGTTTTGCCAAGCAATTGAACAGGTGTACCTAATAAAGTGGCCGATGAGTGTATATCAATGGGTAATTCTTACCTATACAGACATAGTAATAGTTACTCATAAATAATTACCCATAACTACCTAATAAAGCCATAATAATAGATGCATGTACAGTCAGGTCCATAAATATTGGGACATTGACACAATTCTAATCTTTTTGGCTCTATACACCACTACAAGGGATTTGAAATGAAACAAACAAGATGTGCGTTAACTGCAGACTTTCAGCTTTAGTTTGAGGGTATTTACATCCAAATCAGGTGAACGGTGTAGGAATTACAACAGTTTGTATATGTGCCTCCCACTTTTTAAGGGACCAAAAGTAATGAGACAGATTAACAATCATACATCAAACTTTCACTTTTTAATACTTGGTTGCAAATCCTTTGCAGTCAATTACAGCCTCAGACGCTAGGTTTCATCCCTGGTGATGCTCTGCCAGGCCTCTACTGCAACTGTCTTCAGTTCCTGCTTGTTCTTGGGGCATTTTCCCTTCAGGTTTGTCTTAAGCAAGTGAAATGCATGCTCAATCAGATTCAAGTCAGGTGATTGACTTGGCCATTGCATAACATTCCACTTCTTTCCCTTAAAAAACTCTTTGGTTGCTTTCGCAGTATGCTTCGGGTCATTGTCCATCTGCACTGTGAAGCGCCATCCAATGAGTTCTGAAGCATTTTGCTGAATATGAGCAGATAATATTGCCCGAAACACTTCAGAATTCATACTGCTGCTTTTGTCAGCAGTCACATCATCAATAAATACAAGAGAACCAGTTCCATTGGCAGCCATACATGCCCACGCCATGACACTACCACCACCATGCTTCACTGATGAGGTGGTATGCTTTCGATCATGAGCAGTTCCTTTCCTTCTCCATACTCTTCTCTTCCCATCACTCTTCTCTTCCCATCACAGGCTTTTTTAGATGTTGTTTGGCAAACTCTAATCTGGCCTTCCTGTTTTTGAGGCTCACCAAAGGTTTACAACAGGGATATGCAATTAGCGGACCTCCAGCTGTTGCATAACTACAAGTCCCATGAGGCATAGCAAGACTCTGACAGCCACAAGCCTGTAACCCAGAGGCAGAGGCATGATGGAACTTGTAGTTTTGCAACAGCTGGAGGTCCGCTAATTGCATATCCCTGGTTTACATCTTGTGGTGAACCCTCTGTATTCACTCTGGTGAAGTCTTCTCTTGATTGTTGACTTTGACACACATACACCTACCTCTTGGAGAGTGTTCTTGATATGGCCAACTGTTGTGAAGGGTGTTTTCTTCACCAGGGAAAGAATTCTTCGGTCATCCACCACAGCTGTTTTCCGTGGTCTTACAGGTTTTTTGGTGTTGCTGAGCTCACCGGTGCGTTCTTTCTTTTTAAGGATGTTCCAAACAGTTGATTTGGCCATATAATAAAAAATCACACGCTGGAAAAGCAAAAATAAAGCAGCAGTAAACAGTGCGACAACACCAAATATCAATGTAAAAATAATAAACTGCGCTAAATACTCATTACGTTATTTAAAACGTTATTTAGGTGGAAAATTGAATACCAAAAAAAAATTTTTAAATTAAAAATTAAAGTCCAGATATCTCCTATGATGAAAAAACTCCAGATCGCCAAAATACTTCAACATATATGGATACATTAACAGTCCAGAAATCGCAAGAGTAAGTTGCCCTTACCAGAACGCCAAACAAAATAGACGGATGGCATAAACCCAGCCAGGGCCTTTGAGATGGAAACCGATCTGCTCTGTCCAGGTTCAGGATATGATTCCCTCAGTAAATACGACTCACAATAGTAGCTAGGCTCTATATCACACTAGGAATCAATTGATAGGTGACAGGAAATGAATAGTTCGCCCTCTGTAGCCAGGAAATCCATATCCTCAGTACATGACCCAAAAAGGAAATAAACTATCCATGGTGTAATACATTCAAAGAACGTTTTAATAGATAAAGTAATGCACTTACAAACAGAAGGATGAATTCGCATGAATATGTACAAGACGCCGGCCGGCTTAAAATCACAAAGCGGAGCTCGTCCTACTTCCTGGTCGCGTGGTAGTGTCACTACGTGCGTACCCAGACGCGTTTCGTCATCAAATGGACGTTCTCAATGGGGACGAGCAGCGCAGTGAGCCACCACCTTATATAAGCGACCAAGCCTCATTCTGAGATACAAGCACAAGGACGCCATCTTAGGTATGGGCAAATGCCCTGACATCCACCAGGATGTGCGGATGGTTAAAAATACATAGCCCAAAAGGAGCAACTAGCAACGCCATGCTAAATATGGGCAACCGCCCAAACTTCAAACGGGATATGCAGATATTATATCCCAGGAGCGTGCCCAGCAACGTTGCTGCCAAAGTTAAAAATCAAACATAAATAACAAAAAAACGCCTATTAAGAAAATCTTATATATTTAAAAAGAAACCTATAAAAAGTATGACTAATTGGATCCTCTTTAGACATGACTAAATAAATTTGTGTAAACACACAATCTAGATAGATGACCGGATCCATAAATAAATTAACCTCTGCAAAAATTTCTGCAAAAAGAATAATTAATAGTGTATCTTGGTGAGTGTGCCTAATTAAATTGATAAAAATGGATAAATTAAGTGAATGCCCGATCTATAAATGAAAAAGTGTAAAAACTTTGATATAATATATAATCAAAAAATATGTGTATAAACCCACATGTGTAAATTATTATTAGAATTTATTATTTAAATATGTTAAATTTACTATAACCTATAGGGATAATATAATGAAAAAATTGTGACAAAAATTAAACTAAATTAAATATTAGATTTAAAAAAAAAATTAATTTAAAAATTCCATAATTATATGAATTTCCACACCCTATTACCCTCTAGCCAGTAGCTCAGAGCGAGTTCACATCATTCTATAAAATTACAAACAAACTCAAATACTTAAGAATTGTCAATAAAAGCATTTACATCTGTATCAATATTCAATCCATAGGGGGCGTAGGTCTTCAACCTATGGATCCAGCTCATCTCTAATTGGGATATCCCCCTTTCAGTGAACTCCCCCTCCAGTGGGGTTTAAACCTATCTATCCCCAAAAAAATAGTTTTGGAGGGATTCCTATCATGCACCAATAAATAGTGTTTGGACACTGAATGATTCCTGAAGCCTGTTAAAATATTAGTGATGTGTTCATTAAGTCGCACCTGAAGAGGTCGCTTAGTTCTGCCCACATATTGCAGGCCACATGGGCACTGCAACAAATAAACAACTTTTTCAGTGGCACAAGTAATAAATGGTTTAATGATGTGTCTCTCCTGTGTGCTAGTAGAAATGAAGGTGGTAGTACGTCTATGGGAACATGCACACAAGGTACAGACTCTACATTTTCTGCATTGGTAAAAACCAGTTAGCTGGTCAAAAAAGTTGGTTTTGTGACCGGAGGGTTCAAGATATTAGGGGCCAACTGGTTTCTCAATGAGGGTGTGTGGGGGCATCTTGGGCCATCCGCCATCAGGTGTCAATGGCTCAGGATTTCAATGCAGCCTTACCAGTGCCAATTAAAAGCAGCCTTACCAGTATCAATTAACCACTTCAGCCCCGGAACGATTTTCCCCTCTTCCTGACCAAGCCCATTTTTGCGATACGGCACTGCTTCGCTTTAACTGACAATTGCAGGGTCGTGCTATGTTGTACCCGAACAAAATTGATGTCCCACAAATAGAGCTTTCTTTTAGTATTGTGCTATAAACAAAAAAAGAGAGACCATTTTGAAAAAGAAGCAATATTTTTTACTTTTTGCTATAATAAATGTCCCAAAAAAAAAAAAAAAAAAACAAAAACAAAAAAAACTTCTTCCTCAGTTTAAGCCAATATGTATTCTACATATTTTTGGTAAAATAAATCGCAATAAGCGTATATTGATTGGTTTGCACAAAAGTTATTACATCTACAAAATAGGGGATAGGTTTATGGCATTTTTATTGTAATTTTTTTTTTATTAGTAATGGTGGCAATCTGAGTTTTCTCAGTCCCGCGGCACGTGCCCGCTAGCTGCTGAGAATGGAATGAGGTACGGGTACATCGTTTTGCGCACCCGTGCCACTTTGCCAACGTATATTGGCGTGAGCCGATCGGCAAGTGGTTAAATGCAGCTATACCAGTGCCAATTAAATGCAGCTACACCAGTGCCCATGGAATACAGCCTAACCAGTGCCCATGAAATACAGCCTTACCAGTGCCCATGGAATACAGCCTGAGCTCTGAAACTGATTTTCTGTAACAAATTCCCGCCTCCTATGATACATGTCACACTGATTCAATGTATCATTGGATAGGTGTTCCGTCTATCTAGGAGGCGGGACTTTGTTACAGTCCTCCACCTCGCACAGACTGGGACGTCATCACATCCGCCTGTCACTCAACCACAGACAGAAGACAGAGCAGCCCGAGCAGGCCCTGCGGCCTTACTCCATTTGGCTGCTCTGTCTGTGGTTGAGTGACAAGCCCAGCTGGGAGATCGCCTGGCGCTCGCGGGTGTCCCCGAGCTCACAGTCAAATGCGGGAGACTCCTGCGACTCGCAGGAGACTTCGGATTTTTGTTATCATATTATCATAGGCAACCCCTACTAGTGTAAGTGTCTTTGTACAAGGGTAGATTAACATTTTTGTACAAAGGTAGATTAACATTGACCAAATGTTTTCAAAGTGTGAGGGAAGGAGGTGCGGCCTTCTCCCATGCCATTGTTATAGCCTTACGAGCATAGAAAAGGAGCAAACTTAGTACGATCTTCTCTGCAACCATGGGAACCAACTTCTCCACTAACCCCAATAGACAAAGACTCATTGTGGGCACAAGCGAGATCTTAGCAATTGTGTTGACCAATGGAGATCACCTTCTTCCAGTGTTTAGCAATTGCAGGGCAACCCCTAAAAATATGTGAAAAGTCACCAGGAGAGTGGTCATGCCACCAGCACTCTTGGGAGGCCGAAGGGTTCATTCTGTGCAGTCTGTAAGGGGTAAAGTAAGTTCTGTGCACAATTTGGAATTGAATGAGCCTGTCTCCTAAGGAGACCAAATAGCGAAAGGGAAGGTCCCAAACGTGCTTCCAGTCCTCATCATCTAGGTCAGGGACGTCCCTCAGCCACTTCTGCTGAAGGGTACAGAAGTCAGGGAGGGAGGCTAAAAGAAGGTGATTTTTCAACACAGAAGTAGGCTTCACTGAGCATTCGGTCCAGAGCAGATGCTCCAGGTCAGATTGTTTAAACCTTAATGAAGCATTTGGAAATAGGCTGCCGAAAGCATGGGACAACTGAAGGTATCTAACTAAGAGGCCAGGATATCTCTATCTCTATCATAGAGGTGAGGGGCCACAATGAGTAATTAGCAACTATTTGGTAAACAAGTGTCATTTTGTATTTGGATACAAAATGACACTTGTCAAACTTATGGATCTGGCAATGTATAAAAATGAGGAAAGATTGGATTATACCACAATGGAGTATTCAGGGATATAGTATTACGTGGTAGGTCTTCATAAGCTGGACCTGCTTTCCAGACCTTGAGAGTAGTGACCGTGGAGGGGGTCAAGTGGTAAGGAGCCTTGGGACCTCAAAATAGAAGATGCTGAAGGGCCTCTAAGGAATTCAACTCCACCGCCTCCAAGATCGTGGAGGTATTGGACTGGTCAGGGCACAGCCACCATCTAGCTGTTACCAACTGTGAGGCTAAAAAATATTTGTGACAGTCTGGAGGCGAGTCTCATCAGCGTAGCCAATTTGTAACGTGGAGGATTGGATCCCCACATAAAGGTAGAAAAAAGTTGGTTTCGTTGTGAGAGAGAGGGTTTCTGAATCCAGTGAGGGGAGTGTCTAAAAAGAGAAGTACATTTTGGGAGTATTTTCAACTTTAGCAAGTTTATGCACCCTAATAGGGACAAGGGTAAGTTATCCCATGCTTTCAGCTGAGTGTTCACCTAATACTAGAGGTCCCCAAACTCTTCAGATGATCGATCTCTCAAATACCATATGAAAATTAAATGGTTATATCAAAAATTTGTGGAATTATTACTTAAAGGCTTTTAACATAATAGGTATATTATTTCAACAGTAAGCTATGAATCAAAATTGTAATTTTCTTGTCAATAAAGCTGCCACTTCCTCTTGGATTCAGCCCCCTGAAGCATGAGGTTCCATCTCACAAAGGTATCATTAACAACATTTATCAGGTGCAGGGTAGGACAGCAAGTCATGCCCACAGTTTGGGAAAATATGCAGCAAGCCCAAGAAATGCAGGCCAGTGTTTATAAGTGCTCTGCTTAAATCAGTACCTTTTAATCTGGGAGACAGTCTTAGTTGTGGTGCCTGTGAGGCTCTTTCAGCAGAAAACCACCTTAAAATGCTGCACTGACATTTCTGGATTCTGAGTCATGGGTAAAGCAAAATAATTGTCAAAGGTTCTGCAGGAAAAGGTAGTTGAACTGTAAAAAAACAGGAAAGGTATATAAAAAGATATCCAAGGAATTGAGCATGCCAATCAGCAGTGTTCAAACTCTAATCAAGAAGTGGAAAATGAGGGGTTCTGTTGAAACCAAACCAGTCAGGTTGACCAACTAAAATTTCAGCCACAACTGCCAGAAAAAATTGTTCGGGATGCAAAGAAAAACCTACAAATAACTTCAGGGGAAATAAAGGATTCTCTGAAAACATGTGGTGTGGCTGTTTCAAGATGCACAATACAGTAAGGAGGCACTTGAAGAAAGATGGGCTGCATGGTCGAGTCACCAGAAGAAAGCCATTACTACGCAAATGCCACAAAGTATCCTGCTTACAATACACCAAACGACATAGAGACAAGCCTCAAACCTTCTGGCACAAAGTCATTTGGAGTGATGAGACCAAAATTGAGCTTTTTGGCCACAACCATAAACACTACATTTGGAGAGGAGTCAACAAGGCCTATGACGAAAGGTACACCATTCTTACTGTGAAACACGGAGGTGGATCACTGATGTTTTGGGGATGTGTGAGCTACAAAGGCACAGGAAATTTGGTCAAAATTGATGGCAAGATGAATGCAGTATGTTATCAAAAAATACTGGAGGAACATTTGCATTCATCAGCCAGGAAGCTGCGCATGGGACATACTTGGACATTCCAACATGACAATTATCCAAAACACAAGGCCAAGTCGACCTGTCATTGGCTACAGCAAAATAAAATGAAGGTTCTGGAGTGGCCATCCCAGTCTTCTGACCTCAATATCATTGAGCAACTCTGGGGAGATCTCAAACGTGCAGTTCATGCAAGACAGCCCAAGAATTTACAGGAACTGGAGGCTTTTTGCCAAGAGGAATGGGCAGCTTTACCATCTGAGAAGATAAAGAGCCTCATCCACAAATACCATAAAACTTCAAGCTGTCATTGATGTTAAAGGGGGCAATATACGGTATTAAGAACTGGGGTATGTAAACTTTTGATCAGGGTCATTTGGGTAGTTTCTATTGCCATTGTGATTTAAAAAGAGTAAACACAGTTGATTGATAATAAATAGCTTCAGCCAAACACTAACCATGAGTGAAAGAAAAGTTTTTGTGTTATCAGTCATATTCTCTGAAAAATGGCCAATAAATAATAAATTCTGCCAGGGTATGTAAACTTATGAGCACAACTGTATATACTGGAAATTATGCAGCTCTGACTGCCTATCACATTTCTTGAAGAGCTACAATGCCAGCACAGTCCACCCCCCCCCCACAATGACCCCTTTTTGCAAAGTAGACACCCCAAGGTATTTGCTGAGAGGCATGCTGTGCCCATGAAAGATTTTATTTTTTACAAGTTTTTGGAAAATGACAACAAAATTTTTTACACTAATTGTCATTGTATTGAGATTTCTCATACATTCCATGGATATATGTGGAATTGCACCTCAAAACATATTCAGCTACATCTCCCGAGTATGGGGATACCCTATATGAAAGACTTTTTTTGGAGCCTAGCCATGTACAGGGCCCAAAATTTAGTGACCACCTTCAGACTTTCAAGGGGTGTTAATTATGCATTAGAGTTCCTGACTACCTATTGCATTTTTCAGGCCCTAAAATGCCAGGAGAGTGTAAACACCCCTCAAATGTCTCTCACACATCATGGGTATACATGACATTACACGCCAAAACCCATTCAGCTACTTCTCCTGAGTATGGGAACATGACATGTCTGAGACTTTTTGGGAACCTATTCGCATACAGTGGCCCAAAATCCAATGGCCATCTTTAGGCTTTCAAAGGGCGTAACTTTTAATTTCTGTACTACCTATCAGTTTTGGAGGCACTAAAATGCCAGGATAGTACAAATGCCCCCCAAATGAGCCCTTTTGGAAAGTAGACACTCCAATCTATTTGATAAAAGACATAGAAAGTATTTTATAGATCTCATTTTTTGTCATATCGATGTGGATGAAGACTTCTCTGCCAGAAAATAATGTGTATGCCGAAGCATAGGAGCTACCACCCGCTGACCAACCCAGGCTCCTAATGTTGGGCATACACACTCTTTTACACTTTTTTTTTTTGCAACTGCAGATGGAGAAATCTCCCCGTCTTTAGAGACCTTTTGCAGAATTGCGTGCCGTGATGTACTCTAGAGACTAATAGTCCACTAGTGTGTGGTAGCAACAGAAGCAGTCCTTGATGCAAAAACGTAAAAAAAAATTCACAATGAGCGTATATTGATTGGTTTGGGCAAAAGTTAGAGCATCTACAAACTATGGGATATTTTTATTTTTTTTACTAGTAATGGCGATGATCAGCGACTTATAACAGGACTGCAATATTGCAGCAGACAGTGCAGCACTGACACTTTTTGGGGACCAGTGACACTAATACAGTGATCAGTGCTAAAAAATATGCACTGTCACTGTACTGACACTGGCTGGGAAGGGGTTAACGGGTGATCAAAGAGTTAACCATGTGCCTAGCTAGTGTACTGTGGGAGGTGCTTTTACAAGGGGAAGGTGTGGATCCGTGTCCCTTCTTTGCAGGAACACAGGATCCAAGCCTTCCCTACTGACAGAACAGCGATCTGTCTTGTTTACATAGGTAGACCGCCATTCTCCCTCCTGTATCGAATGATTGGCAGGTTACGATGGACATCGATTCCCTGGTACCCACCGATCAGCTCCTGCTGTGCCACTTTGCCGCCATATTTGTAAGTTATGCAGTCGGCAAGTGGTTAATTTGGACTATTGTGCCGGGTGAATGGAAGACAGGATGAATACATCACGTTTGTCCTTCCACTTTACTGCAAGTAGTACTTCATTGCGCAACCAGGCTTTCTCCACCTTTCTAAGTGGGATGTTAATAAGCTGCTGGGAAAGCCCCTGCGATTAGGTTGCACAGTACCACAGAATTCAGTTTCTTTAATGAAAAAATGTCTAAAGTGGCACACTTGCATAAAAGTTGTCCACATTCAACTGGTACCCCTTACAGAGCAAGGGTGACAACAAGTCCCACACTTTCTTGCCACTGCTTCCCACGTAGTCTGGGCATCCAGGGGGCTCCACTTGACCTGTCATTTCCCTCATAAATTATAAATTGCTACAAATAGCCTGTGACCCTCTCACTGAATTTATACATTTTTACCCCATATCTGGCACGCTGGGGAGATATGGCTTAATTGAAAGCCTGACAGAAACTTTTCAAGGGAATTGCCTGTGCAGATGTTTTGTTGGGGCACATACACATCTGCGAATTTCTGGAACAGGTAGTTTATGAGGGGCTGAATTTTGTGGCGCTGATTATAGTCAGGGTCCCCCCAGGGAGGGCAGAGGTTAATGTCACTGAAATACATAAGACACATTATATCATATCTTTTCCTTGCTATTGAAGCAGAGAACATAGATTATTTATTTTATTTATTTATTTCAGGTACTTATATAGCGCCGTCAATTTACGCAGCGCTTTACATATACAGTACATTGTACATTCATAGATAATTCATTCTTTTTTTGTAACGCTCATATGAAGGGTTAGGGCCAAAAAAGTTTTAAATTTGGAAATGGTGATAGGTTTCCACTTGCATGGCCTGACAAAGTATGAATTTGGGTTGGTGGTGTACTGTTGGGCAAAAAAATTATTTTGTCCACAATCAAATTGTAGAGGTCTTCGGTGAAAAACAGCTAAAAAATGTCAGAGGTGTTACGTTTGCTGTTTCCACCCGTACCCTGGGCTGGGCACCTCTGGAAGGCTAATATGGGCTTTACGGGCCTGTGCTTAAATTCTTGGTGGCTGCGGTTGCATTACGCTACAAGTGCTAGCCACCTCACCAGCTTGTAATGAACTGCTGGTGCGCACCACTTCGCCATGAAATACTGCAGTGCTCGTGTCTAAAAGGGCAGGATGTACTACGTCACAGGTGCTTACCAGATCACTAAAATGGAATGCAGCACTAGTACTTTCGCCATGCTGCATAATTATGTGTTTCTACCACTTCAGCAACATGGGATCGGGTATGCCTGATTTTACCAGGAACCTCTTCACCATCATCTAAACTAACTGTCAGGATGCCACCGCTCTCTACAGGTTCATATTCTGGGCCAGATTCTGACAGTGAGGCTTCTCCTTTGCTCTCATTTGACATGTTGAAAATCTTGTAGGCCTCCTTACTAGTGTACTTTTTTGGGATATTTTGGGCACTAAATTTACAGGTACTTAGTGCTGACTATGCTAAAAAGAGCTCATGGCTAGCAAATAGGGACTGCTTGCGTTCTAGAAAGAAAATGAACTGCTAGTGCTAGCAGAGATCCTGTTTCCTGTGGGCAATGTATCAGAGGTTGCAGTGATCAGAAAATGTATACCAACACTGATAATGGCAAGTGCTGGCAGTGATCAGGGCTGATCCTGCTCATGCTGCATGTTTGGAGACAACAGTATAGTTCTAAATGTGATCAAGACACTGATCTGTACAGACCCTATACTAGCAATGGCGTGATTAGCGACTTTTAGTGTGGTGGCAATGGTGCTGACACTGGCTGGAAGGGACATTGACTCTGATGCTGCTAGTGACACTAATACAGTGATCAGTACTGTACACCGACACTGTACTAATAGCACTGGCTGGCTGACAGGACAATCAAAGGGTTAAACGTGCCTAACAGGTGTTTGTGAGTAAAAGCAGCACATTTACACTAGCAAAGGTCTTACTTTCTTCTCTTCCTGAACTAAAAAGGGCTGTGATTGGCTACAGCTGATCAGCAGGTTCACAGCCAAAATCATTGGTTGAAACCTGTGAAACAAACTTGTGCTGTAGCCAATGACAGCACAGGTCAGCAGGGGGCACGCGCATCAAACCCGGAACAAAGGCTGCGATGTACAGGTAAGTTGCCAAGCCTGCACCTGCTGCCCACTCGCTTTATATTTACTGTGAGCAGTCGGCAAGGGGTTAACCACTTGCCCTCCTGAAGATTTACCCCCTTCATGACCAGGCCATTTTTTGCACTGCGTTACTTTAAAGCAGTAATAAAGCCTGCTTTGTTATTTTTACCTACAGGTAAGCCTATAATAAGGCTTACCTGTAGGTAAAATTAATATCTCCAAAACATGTAGCGTTTAGGAGATATTCACCATGCATACAGCCGCTGACGTCACTGACATACCGTGCCAGAGCTTCTTGCCAGGACCGAGGGCTCCTGCACGCCACTGGAAGGACTTTCATAATGTGCTAGTATGCAATTCATACTAGCACATTATGGCATTGTCTTACAGGTTTATTTTTTTGGGGGGTTTTCTGCAGCGGTTTACTACCGCTTAAACAGAGGGTGCCAGCGGACATGGAGTCTGTGGTACCCACCGATCAGTTCCCGCTGTGTATAATCACAGCAGGAGAAGGCCAGCGGTGGCATGCATGCACCCCCCAGAAGTGTCGGATCATGTGCAGCAGTGGTGGTTAAAGTTGAACTATAGGCAAAATAGGAGGGCATAAGAGAGGGTTATAACCCGTCAGTCTTTTTTTTTTTTTTTTTTCCATCTGTGTCCTATTAGGGAGATTTGCCTTCGATTCCTGTCTTATAACCAAAACAGGATTTGAGAGAAAATCCCTGCAAAGTGAGGGAATTCCTGGTTATCATCACAAACAGCACCCCTATTGGAAAGATTACTGTTCTGAGGACAACCTAAAATCTGCGATTTTCTTTTACTTTCGGTGGTAATAGTAAACAGGACAAATAGAGACGGTGACTCTACCTAACGGGGACACAGACAGCAATAAAAACTGATAGGGGTTCCAATCCCTCTCCACTCTATTCAAAACAAGTTTTACCTTTAGTTATACTTAGGGGAAAAAAGTGGCACAAAGAGTTTAATATGTGTGGAGTACCTCTCCTTAATCCAGGAATGAAGGGAACGCCGTCACCTTCATGGGTCTCATACACATTCTGAGCCCCAAATACCCCCTCATGTTTGCACTGTCATTACACGTGATCCCACATCTCCTGCTTTGTGCCCCAGCCCTTCCACCTTCTCTAATGCTCACAGCCCAGCCCTGTGCCCCCATGCTTCTCTGCACTCCGTCACTTTTCTTTCCTCTTATGCATACAATGAAACACCGTACTATCGTTCCTCTTTCCTCCTCCACACATCCCATCCAGCAACTTCGCCTAGAGCGCTGACATCACGGATCACATGACCGATCACGTGAGATGCAGTGCCGACCCGGAAGTGTGTGGTGTCTCCCGGTGCGCTGTGCGGCATGAACGGGTATATATAACGAGCCACGGAGTGGGCGGAGCAATCTTACTCCCTTCTGTGATAGGAAGGTAGTTTTTGCTTTCTTTTTCTTTTTTATTCCAGTCCCTTGTCCTCCACGTGCTCCAGTGTGGGCTATTAATAATAATAGTGTTACACCCCCACTAATCTATATGTATATGAGGACTGTGGCTTTATTTAGCCATCGTCTTCTCCGCTGCTGTTTTTTTGAGCTTGATATAGTAAAGCTGTGCATTCCTAGACTAACAGCAGTATATACAGAATGGGATACATGCATGGGCTGTGTTACCTGGCAAAGGAGTTGTATATCTGTCCATCCAGCGCTGGGTTTTACACAGCTCTGCTACACAGTACAGCCATTCTGTTGTGCTCACTTTTCTTCACTGCAGTGAAAGCCTAATTCCAGGCTGCCCCAGTTCATGAACATTTCAAACTGAAGAGGTACGACAGGTTGGGTTTTAGCCTATTTTACCTCATCTGCAGAGTTCAGCTGAAAGTGTTTGTTACCCCAACAGTTCATATTCCTGATATGTGCCTGCTGTTCCATGTACTTGTATGAAAAAGTCTCCTGTTCTCTTTGTATTACTTCCTTTATATGAAATCCCTGGTGTTCCTACCAGTCCCTCTGCTTTTCTATTAAAAAGTGACCACACTAAGCAGGAGAGCACAGCGTGGTCAGTTCTCTAGTAAGGATGAGCTCAGGCGTGTTTGCAACTCCAAGTGCGTGCGCCCGCCTGCCAAGAAGCTGACACTCCTTAAAGTGGTGTTCCAGCCGAAATTATACTTTTTAAATAAAAATACCCCTATAATACACAAGCTTAATGTATTCTAATAAAGTTAGTCTGTAAACTAAGGTCTGTTTTGTTTGTTTATAGCAGTAGTTTGTTATTTTATAAACTTACAGCAGGCCGTGGCCATCTTAAGTGTGGGCATCTGAAGCCAGACTGTATTTCTTCCTGGATCTCATCCTTGCAGATCTTGCACATGCTCAGTGCAGCACAAGCAGTGTAATAGGTTTCAGGTCAGGTTTCCATAGCAATGGCAGTGTCAGAGGAAGTTGCCGCCCCTTCCCAGAAGGCATTGCAAACAGGAAATGATGCAATGGTCCGCAGCCAGGGAGGAGGAAGAGAAAAATTGAATACAGCAGATATACAGTAAGTACTGAGAAAAAAAATAAAAAAATATCCAATTTGTTTACAGTGCACAGTTTAGTGAGGGACGCTGAAGAGTTGCAAAAGTGGGTGGAACTCCACTTTAACGCTAATCACAGGCAGTAAGACATTTCCCCATCTGTGCAGCTGCAGATTGGGAAATGTCTCGCTACCTGTGATTAGCACTGCAGAGTGTCAGTTTCCTGGCGGGTGCGGGCACGTGGAGTTGTGAACACGCCTGAGCTCATCCTTATTCTCTAGCTATGCTGGGAATTCAGTGTGCTCTCCAATGATCAGACTTGTCCTTACACGCCCCCGCTGCACAGCCAGTCACTGGAAAGCTCAGTGTACTGTTGCTTCTCCTCCCCCCAGCCCTTATGCAGCTGAGAACAGAGGGAATGTGGTCACTTATAAAAAAGGGAAAAAAGGTTTTTATAATTTTTTTTTTTTTTTATCTACATGCAAATGCATAGCTCCCAATTGTCCCTGATTTGGAGCAATGTCCCTCTGTCCCTCCTTCCTCCTCATCTGTCCCTCATTGTAAACTGATCTATATAGTTGTATAAAAAATGCACTTTTTATCTTTCAAAAAGTGTTTCTCAGTGCTAAACCTTTCATCCAATTTCTAAATTCCTGCATTTGTAAATTTTAAAAGCCAGTATAAAAGAATAGTAGTGGTTAAAAAAAACACTTTTGGTTTTAACTAATCATTTTTTTTTGTATAATTCTCCTTTAAGAGGGGCGTGGCAGGGGGTGTGGCCTATGAACATACTTTTGCTAATAGGTGTCCCTCGCTCTCATCTCAAAAAGTTGTAAGGTATGCAAATGTCTTGCCTTTCATTTCAGTTTTAACCAGTTGCCGACCGCTGCACGCCGATATACGTCAGGACAATGGCAGCGGTGGGCAAATGGCCATACCTATACATTTTGTGTGGCATGGATAGCGTGACCGTGCCTGCGGGACCAGTGGACTCTATGTCCGCCAGTGTACCGCGATCGTGTCACGGAGCCTCAGAACAGGGAAGTGCCTATGTAAACAAGGCATTTCCCCATTCTGGTTTGTGTGATGACAGAGATCACTGCTCTCTGTCATCGGGAGCAGTGATCGCTGTCATGTGACTTGAAGCCCATCCCCTCCACAGTTAGAATCACTCTCTAGGACACACTTAACCCCTTCATCGCCCCCTAGTGGTTGACCCCTTCACTGCCAGTGTCATTTACACAGTAATCAGTGCATTTTTATAGCAGTGATCGCTGTATAAATGACAATGGTCCCAAAATAGTATCAAAAGTGTCCGATGTGTCTGCCATAATGTCGCAGTCCCGATAAAAATCACAGATCCCCACCATTACTAATAAAAAATAAAAAATAAAAATGCCATAAACTATCCCCTATTTTGTAGATGCTATGACTTTTGCGCAAACCAATCAATATACGCTTATTGTGATTTTTTTTTCTTTTTTTTTACCAAAAATATGTAGACGAATACATATCGGCCTAAACTGAGGGGAAAAAATTTTTTTAATATATTTTTGGGGGATATTTATTATAGCAAAAAGTATAAAATAATGCGTTTTTTTCAAAATTGTCGCAGTTTTTTTTGTTTATAGCGCAAAAAATAAAAACCGCAGAGGGGATCAAATACCACCTCTATTTGTGGGAAAAAAAGGACGTCAATTTTGTTTGTGTGCAACGTCGCACAACCGCGCAATTGTCAGTTAAAGCGACGCAGTGCCAAATCGCAAAAAAAGCTCTGGTCAGGAAGGGGGTAAAATCTTCCAGGGCTGAAGTAGTTAAACTGAATGGGTTGGTTTACAATCACTTCAAGTAACATACTCCCCCACACAGTTTATCGAGCATTATTCTGTTGTGATCTGCCGACCTCCCCCCACCACATATCAGGTCACGCCCCACCATTTCCTCTCTGACGTCATCAGGAGTCAGCTGTTCCTTCCTGATTCTTGCAGCCTGCAATGGCCCACCTCCAGGTCCACCCTCCTACAGCCACTTTGATGCCCCCTGGGAACACCCGACATGGATACCCCAGGGGGCTGCCAGAGCGGAGTACACATCATTCTTGCCTAGGTAAGAATGGAGGGAGGGAGGGGGTGGGCCAGACCAAAAAGCAATTTGAAAAAAAGGGAAACAAACAAACAAACAAAAAAAAATATCAGCTTTAATTTTTGTGGAGGGTTCACATGATGCAAAGTACTTGGAGGGAGTGAAGGTTGCTTTGAAGTGTAACTAAAGGCAAAACTTTTTTTCTCTTACGTTCATTGACGGACACAGCTTCTCTTCATTCTTGACCATAGGGTTATAGAGCCACCTAGAGGAGCAGGACACTATCCAAAAATAGAACACAGCACTGCCTATGGGCAGTCCTATCTGGTATAAACCCCCTCTCTGCTATAGGCAAGCCAGTAATTTTTGTCTAGTGTTTCAGGAATATTGACCTAGTTCCCTGCTGGGATCTGTGGTTCTATAGTTTTTTTTCTCCTTTTTTCCTGCAGAGATTTTCAATCAACAGCCGGCTGGATAATCTAGATCCAGTGGTCACCCCAGTCTGGCCAACACATGCATGCAAACTTTTAGCTACACACTGTGCCGGCAGCAACAGGACTGGGGCAGCCGGTGATGTAAACGTCTTGCGGGAACATATATGACCGGGCACCTGCAGTCTGTGTCATAGTATTACCCATATTAGTGGAGAGGAGGATCTGTCATGGAAGTCTTACCTGCACACTCTGCTGGACTGGTAAGTAGATGCCCTCCTTTCCCTCTTTGGATGTGGTGTCCCTTTGCCAGCCCTCCTTTTCTCCTATGCCCTCTGGGGTGAATTGGTGTGGGGTTTGGTACCTTGTCCCCCCATGCTTTGGCTGTGCCGCAGGTTGTAGCTGTGGAGACAATGTGTAGTGTTTGCCTGTGCGCCTTCCTCCTTCACCCTTTTTCACGGGTTGAGAACCTTGAGGCTGCTGGGACCATGCAAGGCAAGTATTTTATCTTGCTCCCTAGGATGTATTTTTCTCGCCCATTGTTGACTGGGGACTCTGGTATGGGCCCGCCTGTTGCCACCATGTGGTTGGGCTGCCTGAAAATTTAGGCCGCGGCTTTGGGGTCTTTTAGATTGGGGTGTAGCGCCCACCATCTTGCCTTTGAGCAGGTGCCCTTTCCTACTGCCATTTCCACCGCTGATCTGGCATCCTGCTGGATCCTGAGGCAGGCTGTTGCAGCTGCCATTTTGATTTTGGACTTCCGTCCTTTTTTCCTTGGCCTTCAATGCCACGACATGTCCCCTAACCCGGTAGTGCACTCTGTGTCATGTGGGTCTGTCCACTCAGACATGCAGAGGGCTCCCTGGCAGTGGCGCTGCAAGTGATGTTGTTGGCATTGTGTCACTGTCGATTCTGCTACTGCACATAATAAGGCACTGGTGATTGCACACATTGCCCCTGTGCAGATTAAGGGCTCTGGGGCTGCCGAGGCAGTGACTGTCCCCTTTTAGTACACTTTTGCCGGTGCATTTTACCAAGTTGTTTTCCTCTGCCCCTCCTATTTTGATTTATTTCCTAGGCGAGAGGGCACCCAAAACATGCACTTATAGTCCTGGAATGCATTATTCCTGTGAGGGGCCCTTCTGAAGAGGTGGACCTAGCCCCCCCCCCCCCCCCCCCCCAGGCCCCCCAATATTTTGAAAGAAATTTCTAGTCCTGAAGAAGCGTCCCTGTACGCGCAACATGTCGAGCGATGAAGTGAATTTTGTGCCCGGATCCACATCCTGACCCACAGTATTCTCCACTTACATCCCCATTTGGATATTACTACAGGAATTCCAATTACCGCTCTTGTGGATGTATTATTGTACTTTTCTATCCTACTAAGTGGTGTGAGAGTTTATGTGTGGGGTTTACAATATCAATTTCATGAATTTTACATGTATCTGTATGTAATAATTTTTTCAATCAGTTTTCTACAAAATAAACCAATTTATTACTTTTAGATGGTTTACCTGTGTGCCTTTAAAGTCCACTTTTTTAGTTTTTAGGTGGGTG
Source organism: Aquarana catesbeiana (assembly GCF_042186555.1). Taxonomy (NCBI): domain Eukaryota; kingdom Metazoa; phylum Chordata; class Amphibia; order Anura; family Ranidae; genus Aquarana; species Aquarana catesbeiana. Next base: position 275,220,084 of record NC_133324.1, read on the forward strand.
AGGTGGAGGGTGATTATTGTTGGTTTGCGGACTTGGGAACCTCTCTGCTTACCATCAGTGGGTCTGAAAACTGATCCTGCCAGGCTACAAACTAGATTTTTGTGTTTGCCCACAAGACATGTTCTGTTCTTCCATTCTTCTTCTTCAAGGAGAGACAGCCCCTATACTGAAACTAGAGAGTTTTCAGAGGGTTGTACTCCTGTGTGCGGCCCATAAAAATAAAAAAAGTGGGCGTTAGTCCCATCCTGGACCCCGTTGCCCTGAATTGCTTGGTGCATTTGCAGACATTCCAAATGGAAACATCCATTTGGTGATGGCCTCCTTTCATAGGGGGATAACTTGGCCTCCATAGATGTGAAGAAGCACCAACGCTTTTTATGCTTTACAGTCGGGGACATGAATTACCAGGTTGTGGCCAATCCCTTTGGTTTGTCGCCACTCCTTGTTATTTATAAGATGATGACCCTGGTTCTGGTGTTGCTGAGACAATGGTGGATTGCCGTGATTGGCTATGTGGAGACTTATTCTGCTTTGATGGACAACGTGGCAAACACGATGCACGCTTTGTAGGACTTTGGATGGGTGCTATACCTTAAACTGTCCGTTCTGACCCTGACCAGAATCCTTTGCATGAAGGTATAAGGTGAAGAGCCGGCAACTTGTCCATCAGAAAAAGTCACTTTGTTACATCGAGTGGAGAGTACAAATTACACTGGCTTACGCGTTTTGGTAATAAGCCTTAATCATAGCCATTGGCTATAATTAAGGCTTATTGCCAAAACACGTAAGCCGCTGTCTTTTGTACTCTCCACTCAATGTAATAAAGTGACTTTTTCTGATGGACAAGTTGCCGGATCTTCACCTTATACCTCCATGTTTCATTAGTGTTGGGAAGGCACTGAGCAGGAGCACCGTCAGTCAACCTCCCTGGGGAATCTGTCAGGGCGTTGCACTTTTCTTCTCATGGCAAAATCCTTTGGTGGATGGAGCTTACTGTACCAGCTCTCTCTTCCAGGCATGGGCAACTATCAGGCTGATTTCCTGAATCATCAGATGCTGGGTCAGAGAGAGTGGTCCCTTCACCCAGGAAAATGTTGACAACTCTGTCTAAGGTGGGACACGCTGGATGTGGATCTCCTGGCATCCCGTCACCACAAAACATGGCACTTTACTGTTGAAACAGCGAGAAATACTCTGGTGGCACAGTGAAGCCATTATTGTCTCGTTTATGCATTTCCTCTTCTCGGGCTTCCACCTCGTCTGCTTCGCAAGATGGAGGCCAAAGGGATTCCAGTCATTCTCGTTGGCCCAGCTTACCCTTGTCAGCCCATAAATGTACCTCCCGGGGGTTTTATCATCACAATTGGAAAGTTTATATATATCGTGGTGCAAGGCTATGGCTGTTTCTCTGTGTGCCTTCTGGGTTGCTCGGATCTTGGCCTTTTTTCACCTTGGCGTTGAGCACAAGCTTGCGTTGAGTTCCATTAAGGGTCAGATCTTTGCCCTTCAGGTCTTTTTTTTTTCACCGTCTCTTGGCCACGTACTCCTTGATTCATACCCTTATTCAAGGGTTCATCATGTGGTATGCTTGGTGCGTTCACCTATTCCACAGCGGAACCTAAGCATGTTTCTTTCGGTCCTTCAGAAGCCTTCTTTTTGAGTACAGAGAAATCCCTTTGCTCACGCGCTCTCAGAAGTTTGCCCTTTTGATTGCGGCTACCTCTGTGTGCCGTGTGTCAAAGCTAGCGGCCTTGTCCCATAAGTCCCCTTATTTGGTCTGACATTTGAATATGGTTGTTGCCTGTTCACGTTCTACTGTTCCTTCTGAAGGTGGTATCTGATTTTCATCTGCTTGTGGCCATTGTCTTACCTTCACTGTGTCCACGTCCTTTGCATGCTAAGGAGGTTGCACTGTACTCCCTGGGTGTGGCCGGATGATTATTGTAGACCTGTTCCCTACAGCTTCTTTTTTGGAGGTCGTTTTCTCTTTTTTTGTGACTACAGGCAGGCCACAAAATGGCCTGATGGCCTCCTCTGCCACCATTTCTTGATCGATAAGGCAGATGATGGTTAAGGCTTGTGCCATTAAAGGTCGGGCTTCTCCCTTCCCCGTTTTTGTCACACTCTACCAGTGCGATTTGTGCCTCTTGGGTGTTGCGAGTTCCAGCGCCTCTGTCTCAAGTTTGCAAGGTGGCTATCTGGTCATATCTGCATATAATACCACATTGTTACACAGTTGATGTTTTTGCATCTTTGGAGCCTTGTGTTAACTGCAAGGCTTTGCAGGTGGCTGTTTGAGCGATTTCTTTGGGTGGCTGCCTTTTTTGCCTGTTGACTCCTGCCTTGTTTCCCACCCATCATTTAGGTACTGATTTGGGACGTCCCTATGGTCGAAAATAAGAAGCTGTGTCTATCAATGAACATGAGAGAAAATGGGATTTTTTGTTACTAACTGTAAAATCCCTTTCTCTGAGTTCATTGACAGACACAGCACCCACCCTTCTTTTGGTCTTTTTTTTTTGGTCTTGTAGGGCTTTTTGACTAACTGGCTTGCCTATAGCAGAGAGGGAGTTTATACCAGCTAGGACTGCCCATGGCTGGTGCTGTGTTCTTTTTCGGCCTAATGTCCTACTATTGTAGATGGTGCTATAACCCTGTGAAAAAGAATGAGGAGAATCTGTGTCCATCAATGAAATTGTAAAAAGGGATTTTGTAGTGAGTAACAAAAAATCCTGCTTTTCTTTTCTTCTTCTTTTTTTTTTTTTGCCACTGCGGCCTATTGGGGAGATTTACCTTCACTTCCTGTCCTACAGCCAAAAACAGGAAGTGAGAGTAAATCTCTCCAAAGTGAGGGAATCCTGGGGTGTGTCAGCAGAACTAGTGCCCCCATTGTAAGATTTCCCCTCTATTAGTGTTTTGATGTCAACCCAGACAGAAAAAAAAAGCCTAACACATTCTGATTCCTCTCCATCTCTCCAAAACGTAAAAAGAAAAAAAATAAAGTTTTGCCATTTTAGTTACACTTTAAGTACTCAGGAAAGTGTGCTGAATCGGCCCATTGATACAAGGCCTTGCTGTGCTCTTCTGGACACCTGATGCAAAGAAGCCTCTTCCTCAGTTCACAGACTACAGTCAGGAAGCACTTTTGCAGTGTATGCCAAGCCAAATTTCTTTTTCAAATTTTGGCATGAGTGGGAAGGTTTAGAATTCCTGTCAGGTTTTACTGCTTTCAAGAGCTCTGTTACAGAGATTTCCTATAACCTCCTGTCTTGCAGACAACAGTTTCACCAGACAGCAACACATACAGAAATATGGTTCTAACCTTCCTCTACTTTACTTCCTGTCTGGTAAATCATTGTCAGCATTACAGGAAGTGAGGATAAATACTTCTAATGGAGCCCGAGATAGCCATGAAAACCTGGCAGGGGTTTTAAAACTTCCCCATCCAAAACTAATTAAAAAAGCTTTTGGCTGGACATACAGTATAACACTTCCAATCTCCAACAGTCGCACTCTGGCAACTGTCCACATTGTGACTTTTCTGAGTATACAGTATTGCCTTTAGGCTAGAGTTGCCACCTCATCCCTTTAAACCCGAACACATATTAATTACACAGGTTCTGTGGCTGATTAAGGTGGTAATTAAACTCACTTGTTGCCCTATCTGCATTTAATTAGCCTCAGAACCTGTGTAATTCATATGTGTTCGGGTTTAAAGGGATGAGGTGGCAACCCTACTTTAGGCCCCTGATATCCAATCCAGTAATGACATCAAGAAAATCAATTAAAAGTTTATATTTCTGTCACATACACGTGGAATGTATTGATATGTGATTCAAACATCTCTCTTCTCAAGCTCTCTTTTCTTCACCGCTCTTCTCCACCCCACAATCTGTACATATAACCCTCACTTCTCCCTCCCCTCTCCCTATTACTGCACTCATCACCTCTTTCTAACTCCAAGCCCATATGCTAACAAACCCCCCAGGATACTGAAGCATGTCCCCTCATACAAATAGTATTCTCATACTACCTCCCTTACTCTTCGGCTTCTCCTAACCTCTGGAGATCTTTCCCCAAACCCTGGGCCTCCCTTATTTAACTGTACCCAACACACCCAACCCCATCACCCCACACCCTCTGGCAGTAGTCGCAATCTACGCAATTTAGTCTCCATTACTCTTCCCAAAACCAACCTCCACTTCTCCTGTGCTCTCTGGAACGCCCGCTCTGTCTGCAACAAACTCACCGCTGTTCATGACCTCTTTATCACTAATTCCTTTAATCTACTTGCTGTCACCGAAACCTGGCTCCATGAATCCGACACTCCTTCTCCTGCTTCCCTCTCCCATGATGGCCTTCCCTGGACTCACTCCCCTAGGCCTTATGGACGCAAGGGAGGTGGAGTGGGATTCCCCCTATCCCCACAGAGCACCTTCCAGGTTCTTCACTCTCCTCCCTCTCTTTCCCTCTCATCATTTGAAGCTCACTGTATACGTCTATTCTTTCCAACTTCCCTAAGAATTGCTGTAATCTACTGACCCCCTGGACCATTATCGACTTTCTTTGATGAGTTTTTGTCCTGACTCCCCTACTTTCTATCTTCTGAAATTCCCACAATCCTTCTCAGTGATTTCAGCATCCCCGCTAATACAAGCACTCCTGCTACATCTAAACTTCTTAGTCTAACCTCCTCGTTTGACCTGAAGCAATGGGTACAGGGTTCTACTCACTCTGATGGCAACACCCTTGACCTTCTCCTACCTATGCACTTCATGCAACTTCTACAACAATTCTTTTCCTCTCTCTGACCACCACCTTATTAGTCTTTCTCCCTGTCTTCCACCACCCTTCCCTCCATTCGCCTAACCATCACCCGTAGAAAGCTTCGCCGCTTCAACCCATCTCTCCTCTATTCTACTACTGACCACCTCTATGACAAAACCTCACCCCTGCCCTACCCCAACCAAGCCACTTCCATCTACAATACATCCCTGTCCTCCACCCTGGACAAGCTCGCTCCCCTCACTACATACAGAATCAGGCCTCGACCCCTACAACCCATGTAGACAGATGAAACCAGAATTCTCAAAAAACTTAGTCGTGCTCCTGAGCGTCTGTGGCACAAGACTAAGTCTCTCAAAGACTTCAACCAATACAAATCTTCCCTTCAAAAATACTATTCTTTCATCCACACTGCCAAGCAGACCTATTTTACCACTCTCATCCCCGTCAACTCTTCTTTACTTCATCCTGCACCGCCTCCACCCATTGACTCACTCACTGCCCAGGAGATTGCTAATCACTTCAAAAACAAGATTGATACAATTCGTGATGAAATCTTCACTCTACAGGTATCCTCCCCCAGTTAAGACCCCATGTCAACAGATACAATTGACACTCCCCTTTTCAAACCTGCTACTAAAAAAGAAAGTGGTTAAACTCCATTCTAACGCCCAACTAACCACCTGTCCCCTGGACCCTATACCCTCTCAAATACTACGGTCATCTTCTGACTCTATCCTACACTCTCTAACCCACATCTTCAATTTCTCCCTCTCTTCTGGCATCTTCCCCAATGCTCTAAAACACGCATCGTTCACCCCATACTTAAAAAGCCATCCTTGGACCCTACCAATCTTAACAATCTATGCCCTTCTCTCCCTGCTCCCCTTTTCCTCTAAACTCCTTGAACGCCTGGTTTACAACCAGCTGAGTGACCACCTCGCTAAGAATAACCTTCTTGATCCTCTTCAATCTGGATTTCGCCCTCAACACTCCACAGAAACTGCTCTTTTAAAACTCACAAATGACCTACTAACTGCAAAAATCAACGGACACTATTCTGTACTCCTACTTCTGGACCTTTCAGCTGCCTTTGAGACAGTTGACCACCACCTCCTTCTCAAACTTTACTCCTTCTGTCTCCGTGACTGTGCTCTTCCGTGGCTCTCATCCTACCTATCCCAATGCACGTTTAGTGTCACTTACAATTCTACTGACCCCCCCTCCTCTTCCCGTCTCTGTCGGGGTCCCCCAAGGTTCTGTTCTTGGACCTCTCCTATTTTCAATCTACACCTCTTCCCTGGGTCAGTTGATTGCCTCCCACGGCTTTCAATATCATTTCTACGCTGAAGACACCCAAATCTATCTCTCCACCCCTCAACTCACTCCATCAGTCTCCTCACGTATCACTAACTTACTAACCAACATATCTGTATGGATGTCACACGTTTTCTCAAACTCAACTTGTCCAAAACAGAGCTCATAATAATTCCTCCCTCATGTGCCTCTTTCCCTGACTTCTCTGTCAAGAGCAATGGCACAACCATCCACCCATCCCCACATGTCAGGGTGCTAGGTGTTATCTTGGACTCTGAACTCTCCCTTTAGCCCCACATCCAATCACTCTCCCAAGCTTGCCGCCTCAACTTCTGTAATATCTCAAAACTACGTCCCTTTCTAACCAATGAAACCACAGAGCTCCTGATTCACTCCCTGGTTATCTCTCGCCTTGAATACTGTTACTCCCTCCTCATGGGCTTACCTTTAGATAGACTATCCCTCCTTCAGTCTATCATGAATTCTGCTGCCAGACTCATCCACCGTACAAACGCTCAGTATCTTCTACCCCTCTCTGCCAATCCCTCCATTGGCTGCCACTCGCCTAACAAATTAAATTCAAAATACTAACAATAAGTTACAAACTCTGCCCCCAGCTACATCACTAGCCTAGTCTCAAAATACCAACCTAATCGTCCTCTTCGTTCCTCCCAAGACCTCCTGCTCTCTAGCTCCCTCATCACCTACTCCCATATTCGCCTCCAGGACTTCTCCCGAGCCTCTCCCATCCTCTGGAATTCCCTACCCCAATCTGTCAGACTGTCTCCAAATCTATCCACTTTTAGGCGATCCCTGAAAACTTTTCTCTTTAGAGAAACCTATCCTCCCTCCACCCAACAACTACACTTCTACTTTCTTCATCAGCTCATCCCCTACAGCTATTACCCTTTTGTATCACTTGACCCTCCCTCCTAGATTGTAATCTCTAATGAGTAGGGCCCTCTGAATCCTCCTGTATTGAATTGTATTGTATTTGTACTGTCTGCCCTATTGTAAAGCGCTGCGCAAACTGTCGGCGCTATATAAATCCTGTATAATAATAATGCAAGCAGTACTTACCTTTTTCTATTTATTATTAGGTAGAATTTAGTATTTACAATGACTCTTGCTCCACCGGATCCAAAATTTGACCTTCGAGGAATTGGTGCAGAAGTCAGTAGCCTTCACTTTCACTGCAGAGTTCATAAACCATGTCCACCCCTTCTATTTTCTGGGTAAGTTTCATATAAAATATAGATAGATAGATAGATAGATAGATAGATAGATAGATAGATAGATAGATAGATAGAGATATATATCTATCTATATATAGATATATCTATATAGATATATAGATAGATATATCTATATATATAGTCTATTCTATTATTCACTGTTAATCCTAAATGTATTTGACAGGTATAGTAATAGTATGAAGAAGTCTAAGGACACTGCACTCCCATCATTTGACATAATAAGAAAACAATGAAACAGCCTCTGTCCCTCTCTGGCCATACCCACTGATGCGTTTTGACCCGCCTTTATTCATAGAGGTTACCCAAAGCAGTTACATTCAAAGCATGTGGTGAATGATAACTGTCATAGTTGCTTTTGCTCTTATCTGATGTGTCAAGTAGTGATGCATCTAAATTTCGGCCGCTGAAAATAGGGTTTTTAGCATTTTGCCGAAAGCACAAAAGATGCCGATAATAGCTGCCGAAAACACCTGTGATTATACAGTGCTTATGGTGTATTTTTTATGGGTCATGTGACTCAAAAAATGCATCAAAAACACAACACTGGTTCATTTTTGATGCATTGTTGCTGCATTTTCAATGCATTTTAGTGGGGAGGTGCTAACACCGCTTTAAAAGGTGCCGATAATGGCTGACAAATTCATATTTATTTAAATTCATGATATTACTTTAAAAGTAAATATAATACAATTATTTATAAAAACATTCAGTTTCGGCACCAGAATTTTTATTTCGGTGCACCACTACTGTCAAGCCATCAAATGTCTGGGGTCATAACTGATCACATGTGCAACATCATCAGAGGCCAAGATGGTAGCTTCTTTGGCTGTAAAGTGTAGAAGGGTTTAGTTCTGCTTTAAAACCATTTCAATGGATAATGCTGAGTAGGAGAATCAAATCCTGTTACATAGGAATCTACTTAGATATGTTACAGTTTAGAACTCGAGCACATGGCTGCAAGGGGGCAGTACAGCATGCAAGAGCAGGACCTGCTGTGTGCTGGCCTATCTCAGCACTTGCATAAGTACATGCACAGGCATACAACCCTTATCTCTAATGAGTGTGTTTACGCAAGTGCCAACGTATACCCTTGTACAGCTGCATCTCGCAACTTCTTTCTATTAGTGGCTGTACACAGCAGCTGTGGCTCGGGGGGGAAGATTTTTTGTAGTTTCTGTATGCTCTTGCCTTACGGCATTTTGCATAAGCTCTTAAAGAGGAAGTAAACCCTGGTGGGTTTTACTTCCTCTTTATTTCCCTGCAAAGGTAAAGCATAATGGGCTACTATGCACCGCATAGTAGCCCATTATGTGTCACTTACCTGAAACCGAAGCCCGCGATGTCACCGTTGTCCCCACTAGCAGGGAGCGTCTATCTTCGACCCTCTTCCTTCCTGGGCCGCAAACTCCGGCTCTGTGACTGGCCGGAGTCGCATGACGTCACTCCCGCGCATCAGCGCGGGAGCCGCCAGTCACAGCATGACCCCTAATAGAAACAGCACGATGTGCCCTTTCTAAAGTGCACATGCGCCGATGTTATCGGCGCTCGGCTTTTAAGTAAATATCTCCTGAACCGTGGAGGTTTAGGAGATATTTCAAGCACCTACAGGTAAGCCTTAAAATAGGCTTACCTGTAGGTAAAAGTGGTTGTACAGGGCGTACAACCACTTTAAGGCTCGTACACACTATAAGAAAATCGGGCGAACTTTTTCATCCTTGGAATGATCGTATGATTTTCTGATAGTGTGTACTCAACTTTTGACAGCCGATTCTGACCTTCCAAACAAAAATTTCCGTAGGGACAAATTCCAAAAATGTTCTCATACGTGAGCAGAATGAACAAATTTAGTTTAATGTGTACCATTTTCGTGCAATTTTCATATGAGAAGAATCTGAAAAGAAAGACTACACATGATCAGAAACAACAAAAAAAAAGCCTTTGTCGTAGGAGAATTTTCGTACATTTATTTCCTTCCTCAATTCTGACTTGCTGTGAAAGCGAGGAAATTCGGACAACTTTAGTTATACTGGAGCAAACAACAGTCTTACAGCAAACACAGCATGTTAAATTCAGTAATAAATAAGTTGTATGAATAGCTGCTGATCTCTGTCTGTAGTTTATTTGTGGATGTACCATGTGGCAGAAAAGGCCTCAAGTTGCATGGGTTTTCAGATTCCTACACCTCAATGGTCTATGTACTGTATTTAACACAAAGAAATGCCAAGTTGCTATGGTTAAGTTAAAGAAGATCACTCTTTTTTTTTATTACTAACTGGGATTCTCTTTTAGCTAGTGTTTGATGTTACAGGTTTTGTTCGTTTTTACAGCTCTCCTGGGCATGAGGAGGAAATGTAATGCTTACATTGACATTGCCAGAAGAAAATGAGTACTCGGTACTGAGGCAGTGGAAATAAGAAACAAATGTGTCTAAAAAATATGTATTTCTTAATTACTTTGACAAGTAAATGTCCGGTAACAAATTGTCAGTTCTGTGCTGGAACTGTCTGGCCACTGATGCACTTGGTGATTGGACATATACAGTACCTGACTGCGAGATTGTGTTTCCAGCGCGATACCATCGCGCTGGTTCTCTGCGACAGGGTACTGTGAATGTCGCGCTGGCTCGCTCATCGGGAAAGGAAAACTTTGTTTTCCTTCCGCGATGAGTGACAGGCAGTGCTGACAGCTGTCTGGTATGAATCCTGAGGCGGGAACACCGCGCCAAATTTTAAATGAAAAAACCGGCGTGGGTTCCCCCCTCGGAGGCATACCAGGCCCTTATGTCTGGCATGGATTGTAAGGGGAACCCCCTATGCCGAAAAATCGGCGTGGGGGTCCCCCCCAAATCCATACCAGACCCTTATCCGAGCATGCAGCCCGGCCGGCCAGGAAAGGGGGTGGGGACGAGCGAGCGCCCCCCTCCCTCCTGAGCCGTACCAGGCCGCATGCCCTCAACATGGGGGGGTGGGTGCCTTGGGGGAGGGGGGCGCCCTGCGGCCCCCCCACCCCAAAGCACCTTGTCCCCATGTTGATGAGGACAAGGGCCTCTTCCCGACAACCCTGGCCGTTGGTTGTCGGGGTCTGCGGGCGGGGGGCTTATCGGAATCCGGGAGCCCCCCTTAATAAGGGGGCCCCCAGATCCCGGCCCCCCACCCTGTGTGAATGAGTTTGGGGTACATGGTACCCCTACCCATTCACCTAGGGAAAAGTGTCAATATAAAAAACACACAGTACACAGGTTTTAAGAGTAATTTATTAGTCAGCTCCGGGGGTCTTCTTCCGACTTCGGGGGGTCCCCTTCCGACTTCTCCCGGTGTTCGGCCTCTTCTCCCGGTGTTCGGCCTCTTCTCCCGGGCCCCACCGCTATCTTCTTCCAGCTCTATTGCCAGCGAGGGGCCCGGTCTGCTGCCGCTGTCTTGTCGCCGCTGTCTCGCCGCCGCTGTCTCGCCGCCGCTGTCTCGCCGCCGCTGTCTCGCCGCTTCTTCTCTTCTTTTCTTCTTCCCCGATGTTGACACGACGCTCTCTCCGACTCGAATGCTGTGTGCGAGCTGCGGAGCCATTTATATAGGCGGTAACCCCGCCCCCTTACGACGTCATGGTCCCAGCATGCGCAGGGACTCTGGCGTCATAAGGGGGCGTGACCCCAGAGTCCCTGCGCATGCTGGGACCATGACGTCGTAAGGGGGCGGGGTTACCGCCTATATAAATGGCTCCGCAGCTCGCACACAGCATTCGAGCCGGAGAGAGCGTCGTGTCAACATCGGGGAAGAAGAAAAGAAGAGAAACAGCGGCGGCAAGACAGCGGCGACAAGACAGCGGCGACAAGACAGCGGCAGCAGACCGGGCCCCTCGCTGGCAATAGAGCTGGAAGAAGATAGCGGTGGGGCCCGGGAGAAGAGGCCGAACACCGGGAGAAGAGGCCGAACACCGGGAGAAGTCGGAAGGGGACCCCCCGAAGTCGGAAGAAGACCCCCGGAGCTGACTAATAAATTACTCTTAAAACCTGTGTACTGTGTGTTTTTTATATTGACACTTTTCCCTAGGTGAATGGGTAGGGGTACCATGTACCCCAAACTCATTCACACAGGGTGGGGGGCCGGGATCTGGGGGCCCCCTTATTAAGGGGGGCTCCCGGATTCCGATAAGCCCCCCGCCCGCAGACCCCGACAACCAACGGCCAGGGTTGTCGGGAAGAGGCCCTTGTCCTCATCAACATGGGGACAAGGTGCTTTGGGGTGGGGGGGGCCGCAGGGCGCCCCCCTCCCCCAAGGCACCCACCCCCCCATGTTGAGGGCATGCGGCCTGGTACAGCTCAGGAGGGGGGGGGCCGCCTGCTCGTCCCCACCCCCTTTCCTGGCCGGCCGGGCTGCGTGCTCGGATAAGGGTCTGGTATGGATTTGGGGGGGACCCCCACGCCGATTTTTCGGCATAGGGGGGTTCCCCTTACAATCCATGCCAGACCTAAGGGCCTGGTATGCCTCCGAGGGGGGAACCCACGCCGGTTTTTTCATTTAAAATTTGGCGCGGTGTTCCCGCCTCAGGATTCATACCAGACAGCTCTCAGCACTGCCTGTCACTCATCGCGGAAGGAAAACAAAGTTTTCCTTTCGCGATGAGTGAGCCATCTCGGCGCTGGCCCCTGCGACGGGGCTCGTAGGTGTCAAATCTATGGCCTTACCAAGACCATTGTGCTACTTAAAAACAAAAAAAAAAAAAAAGTACAGCAATGTGCCTAAGGGCTCATTTACACCACTGTCTCTGCGATATGCATTTCTGCCTGCTCAGGTGCATGTGTTTTTCAGTGTGTTTGCAGTGGTTTTTCGTGTGTTTTTTTTTTTTTTTGTAATTTATTTTTCATATATTTCAATGTATTTTCTTTACTAAGTTGCATTTACACATTTTAATGCACATTTGTGGTGCATTTGCACACATTCATGCATCTTTGTGCGTGTTTTCATGCATTTGGGGACGTTCCAGTGTGGAAAAATGCATCATGCTGTACTTTTTTTTTTAAACACGCATGAAAACACTGCACTGGTGTAAACTAGGCTCATTGGAATACATTCATGGGATTGGAGACAGCAGTCATTCCAGGCAAGCATACAAATAAATTGTTAAACAAAGAACCCAACTGGATGAATAATGGCTGCGGCCTTCATTATTGGTTTTCAAACTGATTAATAATTTTAAAAAACGCATTTCACAAATAAAACTGCAAATTGTGTTAGAATAAAGTAAACCACTACTTGGTAAACAGCCTAGCCACTGAGACTTGAGCCACAATAATCCCCTTTTTTTTCTTAAATCAAAGTTTATTGACGCTCAAAGTGTACAAACCAGAACAATCAACAGACAGATTAAAGATTGACCAATGTGTACAGCCAACCAAACTACAAAAGACTACATTGTAGTAATAAGTAAGACAGTATATCTCTTATTCCGCAATAAACTTCAGCATCAAAAAACTTTATTAACTGTCCCCTTTTGTAAAAACAAAAGGGACCCACCACATCACAAGGCCGACGGCTCAGTAGGAGGGGACAGGGAGCTGCCCAGATTAATCCTTTCTGGAAACTGGCAAAAAGCACCTACACTGAGCCCTTTTCATAGGGACCACCAGGAATTCCAGAACATTCCTGGGTGTCAGATGACCTTTTTTGACTTATCCTAAGGGGACCTCCAGAAATCTAGAAGATTCCTGGGGGATCAGCTGACCCAAAGTGACCACTGGAATTGATGGGGAGAGACGTAAAAACAAAACGCCAGTAGGCGCTCCTGAAAAAGCACATGGATACCGTCTATGGGTGGAGAGTGTATAAAAGGCTGAGAGCAAAATAAAAGTCCAAGAAAAGGTCAAAAGTTTATTCCAAACAAGTTAAAAGCATGAGAAACCTGATCGGATGTTATTCAGTATTACCAGTGGTTGACCAGGCACGGGCTTGCAGCAGGAGGAATATGTCGGGGGACCCAGAAGGAAGCAGATCCTTGTTGAGAGACTGCCTGCCACGACTGAACACCAGAGGGACTCACGTCACCGCCATTGACGTCACCGGAACCCGGAGTTCAGCTGATACAGCTTTGGAATACCAAGAAGCTGATCCAGGTGTCAGAACTACATTTTTCGAGGCATGCAGTATTATGCCATTGTCTTGCAGGTTTTTTTTTTTTTCTACAGTGGTTTACTACCGCTTTAGGTTCCTCAAGTCTTTCCTGATATGTTTTATCCTTCACCATTTTTGTTCCACGTCTCTGGACTCTATTCTATCAATATCTATTTTATCAATATATTTTTATAAGTGAGGTCTCCAGAACTGGACAAATAATATGATTTATATGATTTATATTTATATGATATAATTGAAATATGCCTAATTTAAGATATGATTTTTTTTATGACCAGGTCATCCAGTGGATTAGTTCATGTTTGGAATGTAAGTACACGAAGAACAGAGACTGTACTAAATGGACATGATGGCAAATCTGTCTACTGGATCCATACTCTTCACAGCAAAGACTGTCTTATGAGGTAATAAAACCTTACAACCTATCTTATTTCTGGAAACGATAGGTACTGTTTCTGCACTACATAATTCTGTTTGAATAATTTCTTCCGTCAGCAATTTTTTGCTCTTTTAAGAGTATACTGTAATGTAGATTGTTAAAAACGTTCCTGCAAATGAGGAGGATAGCTTTATAAATACAGTATTTTCCTGACATAGACTGTAAACAAATCTTTAGATTTTTTTTTTTTCCCTCCCGGATCTAATAGGATGTAAGTTGTGCAGGACTCCATGGTGAATACATCATCCTTACATGCACATTCACAAAATTAAAAAAACTGTCTTGGTTTCTGAGCCCCAGTTCAGGCATACAAACATTACATACATGACTAAGTTCTGTACATTTACCATCAGAAAATTAGGACTGTGATTTCCTTCTTCAAGATTATTTCCAAATCTCCAGTATCTAGGTCGTCAGCCATGAATAATGGAATGGAGAACACCTTGTCCCACGTGATGAGCCCATTTTCTGTCATAATTTCAAAACAGAACCCCCTTTTTTCTATTGGACTGGGGCTAAGAAATGGGGTATTTGGACCTGCCACCTGCCAGGACTTTCTTGCACAGACTCTGGGCTATGGATTTATATTGACGACCAAGAGGAGGAAGTATGCGGTTTGGTTCATGTCTATATTCCCAATGCTAAGTATATGTTTGTGAGTGCAATTTCTTTTTTCTGTATTTTATTCAAATCATTTCGTACTGGGAGCATTTCTTTATCTGTGCCTTTGTGTATGATGCAATGGCCTGGTGATTGAAATTTACTAAAAGCAACAGACTTCAATTTGCAAGTGAAGTTGCACTCTGCAAAGGAATTTTCCCCAGAGCCTAGTGAATGAGGTAAAATACTGCTGACTTCCATCATCCAATCATGTGCAAGCAACAGAATTTATTTTATTTTATTTGCGTGTGATAGTGTATTACAGTGGGGATGGAAAGTATTCAGACCCCCTTACATTTTTCACTCTTTGTTATATTGCAGCCATTTGCTAAAATCATTTAATTTTAATTTTTTTTCCTCATTAATATACACACAGCACCCCATATTGATAGAAAAACACAGAATTGTTGACATTTTTGCAGATTTATTAAAAAAGAAAAACTGAAATATCACATGGTCCTAAATATTCAGACCCTTTGCTCAGTATTTTGATCACCCTTTTGATCTAATACAGCCATGAGTCTTTTTGGCAAAGATGCAACAAGTTTTTCACACCTGGATTTGGGGATCCTCTGCCATTCCCCCTTGCAGATCCTCTCCAGTTCTGTCAGGTTGGATGGTAAACGTTGGTGGACAGCCATTTTTAGGTCTCTCCAGAGATGCTCAATTGGGTTTAGGTCAGGGCTCTGGCTGGGCCATTCAAGAACAGTCACGGAGTTGTTGTGAAGCCACTCCTTCGTTATTTTAGCTGTGTGCTTAGGGTCGTTGTCTTGTTGGAAGGTAAACCTTCGGCCCAATCTGAGGTCCTGAGCACTCTGGAGAAGTTTTTCATCCAGAATATCCCTGTACTTGGCCGCATTCATCTTTCCCTCGATTGCAACCAAACGTCCTGTCCCTGCAGCTGAAAAACACCCCCGCAGCATGTTGCTGCCACCACCATGCTTCACTGCTGGGTCTGTATTGGACAGGTGATGAGCAGTGCCTGGTTTTCTCCACACATACCGCTTAGAATTTAGGCCAAAAAGTTCTATCTTGGTCTTATCAGACCAGAGAATCTTATTTCTCACCATCTTGGAGTCCTTCGGGTGTTTTTTAGCAAACTCCATGCAGGCTTTCATGTGTCTTGCACTGAGAAGAGGCTTCCGTCGGGCCACTCTGCCATAAAGCCCCGACTGGTGGAGGGCTGCAGTTATGGTTGACTTTCTACAACTTTCTCCCATCTCCCGACTGCATCTCTGGAGCTCAGCCACAGTGATCTTTGGGTTCTTCTTTACCTCTCTCTCACCAAGGCTCTTCTCCCTTGATAGCTCAGTTTGGCCGGACGGCCAGCTCTAGAAAGGGTTCTGGTTGTCCCAAACGTCTTCCATTTAAGGATTATGGAGGCAACTATGCTCTAGTGCAGCAGAATTTTTTTTGTAACCTTGGCCAGATCTGTGCCTTGACACAATTTTGTCTCTGAGCTCTTCAGGCAGTTCCTTTTGACCTTGTGATTCTCATTTGCTCTGGCATGCACTGTGAGCTGTAAGGTCTTATATAGACAGGTGTGTGGCTTTCCTAATCAAGTCCAATCAGTATAATCAAACACAGCTGGACTCAAATGAAGGTGTAGAACCATCTCAAGGATGATCAGAAGAAATGGACAGCACCTGAGTTAAATATATGAGTGTCACAGCAAAGGGTCTGAATACTTAGGGCCATGTGATATTTCAGTTTTTCTTTTTTAATAAATCTGCAAAAATGTCAACAATTCTTTGTTTTTCTGTCAATATGGGGTGCTGTGTGTACATTAATGAGGACTTAAATGATTTTAGCAAATGGCTGCAATATAACAAAGAGTGAAAAATTTAAGGGGGTCTGAATACTTTCCGTCCCCACTGTATTTGCAAAGTGAACATTGTATTTGTCTTTAGTAATCAACCCCTATGCTTGTATCAAGTGGCATGCTGGATCTGCAGATGACACGTGACCTGCATATGCATTATTGACAATATTGCTACTTGAAGCATATTGCAATAAGTTTTGAATGTTTAAATATTAGGTGCATGTGCTCTGAGGCAGTGAAAAATGCAGGGCATTAAAAAGAGGTTTGCATATTGCAAAAGTCCTTCTGGAATGCGTAAGGGTTGCAACAATCAGTATTATTAACAGTGGCAACATACTGGCAGAACACTTGGAGCACTTGTTTGCCTTTTACAAGATGGTAAAATGCCACATTCCCAGATTCCCCAAGGACATAATGAATCAGGTTAAAATTGTGTAACCATGTATGAAACCTATTTCGTGTAACTATTATATAAAAAACCTATTTAAGGAAATATTTCTAATGTTTGCTTTTATTTGAGAGATAACCTTCTTGTGGTCCATTTAGTATTGAATGTTTTAAAATTTTTATAGTATACACCTTGTATAATCGTTTTTTTGTTTAATTTTGTGTACTAGTCTTTAGAGGTAACTCCCAGTGTGCTGGCAAGAAATGGACAGATCATTTTAAACAAGATCCTGGAGCCCGCCTTTTATTTTTTTGGAGCCAGGGTAGATACAGTCTAGGATAGTTGTCTCGCTACTGTTGTAATTACTTGGCATGAGCCTCTGTATTTTATGCCAGTGAGATGCTATCTATTATGCCTCTGTTATCTTGGGAAATATTACATATTGCAATGCAGTATATCACATTGCACAGCTTCTAACCTATACAGGTAATGATGCGATTTTATAATTGTGTCTACATTTGTTCAAAGGCTAACTCAGTGGTCTTGTAAAATTAGATGTTATTTTATTAAAGTGATTGTAAAGTCTTATTTCTTTTCATATAAAAATAACAAGCATGTTATACTTACCTGCTCTGTTGCAGTGGATTTGCAGATCCTCCTTTTCTCAGGTCTCTCTTTGGTGCTCCTGGCCCCTCCCTCCTGTTCAATGCCCCTACGGCAAGCAGCTTGCTATGGGTGCACCCAAGCTGAGTCACAGCTCCCTGTGTCCATTCAGACACAGAGCCCCGACCCGGCCCGCCCCGCCCCCTCTCTCCCCTAATTGGCTAGCTGACTTTGAAAGCAGGGTGAGCCAATGGCGATGCTGCTGTGTCTCAGCCAATCAGGAAGGAGAATCTCGTGTGGTTTAGACACTCGTGAATATCGCTGGACAAAGAGGGACCTCAGGTAAGCGTTAGGAGGCAGCTGCACACAGAAGGCTTTTTATCTTAATAAATGCATTAAGATAAAAAAACTTCTGATTTCACAACCCCATTAAATACTCAAGTGTTCTATTTCCCAACAAGGTTGGTGCCTGCGGGTATTCATTGTTTTATCTTTGAGGCTATTATTGCTGTGTACTACTTGAAGTAAAGTGCAATGAGCAAGTAAGTTCCATTATATTCTCCAGTAATATAAATACATAATTCAAGGGGATTAGATTAACTACTGTTTGGAGTAGAAAGGAATAGAAGAAGGGGCAGCATTAGGAGCCAGTTATGCTATGTGCTGTCCAAAACATAGTGGGCAGGGGGATAACCTTATTAGTGTCCTGCTGCTGATTTATTGTCCAGCTACTGCTAGGGGAGTTTTCTTGACCATACTGCTGCAGAGGGGATGGAGCTCCCTGTTGTGTCTGGCAGGCATGCCCGGATCACAGGTTGGCTGAACAGAATTACAAATCCCTTGCTCATTTCAACTGTTTAACTAATCGGCTGTACTTTAAGCGGATCTTCACACAATATTGCAAGTTAAGCTCACTGGTTTATAAATATAGAACAGAGTGCTCAATGGACCTTTTTTTTTTTTTTTTTGCTCGTACCTTAAGATATGTGGTCCGGTTTATGTTGCCTGTGTTATGTCCCTGCAGCTGTGGGCGGGGATTTTGTGGGTATTCGCATCATTTCCTGTCCTCGCCGCACTGTCTCCTGGGATCTCGTGTTATTCATCCAGGAGTCAGTGCGGCGGAGAGCCGCCGTGAAATCTCGCGGGATTTCAACTGGATTTCATCACAACGGGGGCGGGAACTTCCTAAGACGCCACCCGTTGTGATGGCAACAAAGATGTTTACGCCGCTCGGCGCAGTTACCCCTGAGCATGTGCGGGAACCAGCAAGGAATGCTGGTATATCTACTGTACTGGAACTAGGAAGTGATTGCTTCAAATGCCCATAAGCAAGATGAAAACTGCAGTATATTATTTATATAAGTTACAATTTTAAAGAAAAACGGACATGGATGGAGGAAAAGAACACTAAAAGTGAGTGTGACATTGGAAAGATGGGAATTTTTAACTATGTAAAAAGAAAAAAAAAAAATCGGGAGTGCACATCCGCTTTAAGCTTTAAATTATTCATGTAGATCAGGAGTCTCCAAACTTGAAACAAAGGACTGGTTTACTGCCCTTCAAACATTAGGGGGCCTGACTGTGGCCTGTGGGAGTAGAAAATGCCCTGGCATTGGTGGGAGTAAACAATGCCATAGGCTTGCGGTTTATAGGTAACCATAGGAGAGACAATAGAAGAGAAAAATATATGTATTATTCATATGGTCCATATCCAGGACCGTTGTCTCTCCCATGATCACCGATAAGCTGCATCCTGTGTGTGCACGAAAAGTTCAAAAATCACAGTATACATATGGAAGATTTTTTTCTGGTTTGACAACAGTCATCATCTGAAAATTGTATCTTGCTACAATAACTCCCGAAGAAGCCGTGTTTATAGCGAAACATGTAGAGAATATAACATGTGTAGCTTGATCGACTTTCGTTCGGATCAAACATTGTTGTATGGCATCATACTATGATTTTTGGAATGACCGAATAATATTTTAATTGAAAAAATAAATGATTTTGTAAACTTGAATTATGTCAATATTTGAGCACCTAAAAAATCCTGTCCTATCTGTATATTGTCTACTGCAATTTTTGTGTCTCTTAAGTGGATTGTTAGAGGATTCTTTTTTTTTTTTTTTTTTTCATGGCTCTTTAACCAACTGATTAGTCTAGGGCAGAACCACTATTACATTTTATCTTTCATCAAATCATTGGATCAGATTTATGAAAACTGTTGGCTAGAAGTGAACTGTACTTGCAATTGCTTGTAATTTTACCCGGAAGGCAATTAACAAGTTATTGCTTTTCATGGAAACATATCTGCTGTAACCCAGTGTCTTTCAGGTTGGAGAAAAGCTTTTTCAGGGTGTCATTGTTCTATATTAATCTGAATAGTACTTTTAATGGGACAAAATTCCAAGGAAGAGGCAGTGCCAAACCATCTCTTAACAGTATGGACAATGATCCCAATTTGTCTTTCAACCAAAATCATATCCCTTCTGTAATATCGTGTTAGTTTAATGGTCCGTATGATAGCAGCGCATTACGCTTCATGTACAACGAATCTTCTGTCAACTATGCTAATTCAGCAGGTTTTCACATAGGGGTGAAATTTACTCCGTGATGGTAGTGTGGTATTTAAAAAAGCAATGATCTAAGTGATTGCTGGTGGACATGTAATTTTTGTTCTATAACGGTATATCTTTCTCTTGTGCTATTAGTTTTTTAGACTGTTAAAGTGAAACAGTAGCCATTTTTATTTTTACTATTTTTGAGCGTAGAAGGGTTAGAGCCTCTGTTTTGTTTTTTTTTAATTGTTGTCTTCCCTAGTGTGGAGATTCACTCTGGTTTTCTGTGCTGATGTCTGTTGTCCCCAGGACAGACAGTGAGGGGAAATTTCACAGTTGTCACTGGAACAGGAGGTGAAGGGAAATGTGCAGGTAAGGATACCTGTTCCTGTGGCAATTGTCTATAATGGGATTTCTTTAAAATACCGTGTGACATAAAAAATTGCAATGATCGCCATTTTATTCCCTAGGGTCTCTGCTAAATTATATATATATATATATATATATATATATATATATGTGTGTATATATATATATATATATATATATATATATATATATATAATATATATACTATAGTTATAGTTTGGGGGTTATAAGTCATTTTCTAGCAAAAAATGCTGATTTAAACTTGTAAACAAAAAGTGCCAAAAATTACTTGGTCTTCAAGTGGTTAAAAGAAAAAAAATGACTTTACAAATGCTTTAATATTGAAAGCTTTAGGCAAGAGGAAATTTCTACACATATAGACCATATGGTACTATAATTGGTGCTGGTTTGTTATAACACGAGGAGTACAAATATACAGTAAAGCTACCGAGGTTAAAGTAGATTTGGGGTCTCACTAAAAGCAACCTCACTTAGATTTAGTTATGTGACAGACAGTAGCAATGGGAGTGTTACCCAGAACACTTCCTCTTGATATCTTACATTTATGTGTATAACATAATATTTGAATCCTAATCATCCATGTAATTGATTTAGCAGGCATACCACAATATAAAAACTATATGGTTTTTCTATTGTCAATTCTAAATCGTGTAACATTGGACAAGAATTTTTCCAGAAAATGATCTTGATACGGTCAGTACATTAATAATTTCCTCCTTTTCTCCCAGTCAGGGTCGTGATCTGCAGATACATACTTGGAATTTGGCAGAAGGAAGGAATGAAGTGACTGACTCTATTGCAGTAGATAGCGTTGGTTTTTGTAAGTGCTCATTATTAAATAATGAGAATTGTTTACTAGCAATGCCAGGAAAAGAAAGCTCACAGGTAAGAAATATATGTATTTGGTTATCTTTCAAAGGACAACAGCACTTTCATTGTGAAAATGGCTAAAAGGTCTTCCTCCTTCCCAACTTTACACCAAATTAGTCATTTTTAAATAAAAAACTTTGTTAACCCATTCATTTAACTTTATATACTGTAATCCTGTGCGCTCCTGTCTCTGTGATTTAATGAAAAAATTTTGATTAAAAAAAAATGCGCCGAGCGGCGCTCTGACATCTGGTATATACTGCATTAAATGTTCAGCAGCAGGAAGGGAGGGGGCGGACACTTAACACAGAGCAGACAGGCAGGGAGGGGAGGGGGGAGAGGACGGAAGAGAGACAGGAAAGCTGTGGATGACGGAGGCACGTAAACTGACCACAGGACTGTCAGGACTCAGCAGCCATGAGATATACCGTGGTCAGTTTACAGTGGAGAACCAGGCAGGATCAGCTAGGTATTTTTAGGTGTTACAGGGTGCCAAACTACACAGCACAAGCACTGTGCTGTATAACATGCTTTAAAGGAACAGGATCTTTTTAGGGTAACACACACTTTAAAACAAACATGCTTTGCCCATGCAGTTGTATAGTGCGAGGGAGAGAAAAGAATGATTACATGTTGCTAGGGAGGCTTTGCCTTGAACTGTAGATAAGGTTACTTAGATTTTCCATGAACATTGCACTGCGCAGTTCTCTGATAGAATAGCTGCTGGTGCAGTTATGCTGTAAATGTGCCCCCATCAACCCCCAAATCTCAAATTGATCTGTTTCTGGAATATTTTCATTGTGTGACCTGCTTGGAGATGCACAGCTTTTTCCCCTGGCAGAATAGTGTTTCTTCCATGAATCTCTATTTATTCCTATTGAAAAGCAGTATATTAGTTGTCCCAACAGTGGATGACCTTTCCATAGGATTTAATGGAGATAAGCAGAAGAATCAGAGAAGAGGCTTCGCAGCTCCCAGCAGGCTACACAAGCAGGGATCATGGAGAACCGAAGACAGTTATATGACTGGGAGGTTCAGGGGTAGCTGGGAGCAGAGGGCTACAAGTACAGTTATCTTTGAAGCGTGCACTTTAACCACTTCAGCCCCGGAAGATTTGGCTGCTCAATGACCAGGCCATTTTTTGCGATGCGGCACTGTGCCGCTTTAACTGACAATTGCGCGGTCGTGCGACGTTGTACCCAAACAAAATTGATGTTCTTTATGTCCCACAAACAGAGCTTTCTTTTGGTGGTATTTGATCATCTCTGCGGTTTTTATTTTTTGCGCTGTAAACAAAAAAAGAACGACAATTTTGAAAAAAACACAATATTTTGTACTTTTTGTTATAATAATAATAATATAATAATAATTGCTTTTTTTAAAAAAAGCACATCTTTTCCTCAGTTTATACCGATATGTATTCTTCTACATATTTTTGGTAATAAGAATTGAAATAAGCATATATTGATTGGTTTGCGCAAAAGTTATACAAAATAGGGGAAAGATTTATGGCATTTTTATCTTTTTTTTTTTTTTTTTTTTTTACTAGTAATGGCGGTGATCAGCGATTTTTATCAGGACTGCAACATTATGGCGGACAGATCGGACACTTTTGGGACCATTGGCATTTATACAGCGATCAGTGCTATAACAATGCACTGATTACTGTGTAAATGTCACTGGCAAGGAAGGGGTTAACAGTAGTGGGCGATGAAGGGGTTAAATGTGTTACCTAGGGAGTGATTGTAACTGTGGGGGATGGGACTGCCTGGGTGAGGAGAGCGAACGTTGTTCATACTTAGTATGAACAACAGATCGTCTCCTCGCCCCTGACAGCACGGAGATCTGTCTGTTTACATTGACAGATCTCCGTTCTGTCTTTGTGTGGAGCGATCGCAGGTGCCCGCACGTGCATCGGCTCTGGCGTCGCGGGCGCGCCTCTGGTGGCGCGCCCCCTTAGTGGTCAAAAGTGGTCAAAAGGCGAGCCAACGTATAGCTACGATGGCTCGCCCAGGGGAGCCAACCTGCCATAGTATAACTGCAGTGGCTAGTCAGGAAGAGGTTAAAATCAATGGTAGTTGCACAAAGATGTTCTTTGAGCAACTGCACCAAAAATAATTTTGCATTGCTTAGCAAATGAATAAAAAGTGCTATTAAAAATGCACAAAAATATACTTTAGCATTTAAAAGTTTGAAAATATCTTTATTTTTTTTTAAACCACTGATCCATTTTTTAATTAAGGTACCCTAAATTGATTTAATAATATAGCCATTGCCTTGCCAATGTTGTAAATGATTATTACTGCTTGAAATGACTGATTTACAAATTATTATTTTCATATGACTCAATCATTTTTCCGGCAGCCATTTCTCCAGTGTGCTAATGGTAAACTCTCTGAGCTCATGCTTAAAGTGTTACTAAACCCACAACAGTAAAATCAGTCTGTATATGCAGAATAGCATGCTCGTTATACTCACTGTGGAACTTAATCCTCTGCATTGTGTAAAAAGTGCAAGCTTTTGTCTCAGGGTAAAGTTGGGCTTGTAAGACACTGGGATGCAACATTTGTTAAAGTGGTAGTAAACTCTTGTGTGACATTTTTACCTACAGGTAAGCTTATAATAAAGCTTACCTGTAGGTAACATTAATAACGCCAGTGTCTTAGGTGATGGACGTGTAAAGATGTCCTGTGCTGAGCTCCAAAGGGAATATCCTATATCCTATACTGGGGCAAGCCAGGCGAACCGGATCCATTCAAAGTGTCTTTTCATGGCCGAATTGAATGGTACCCGGGCCTCGTGTCCGAAGAAACGAGGTTTTACCCGTAACGCTTCTCTTTTTAGAGAGCTGGACCCCGCAGATCAGAAAATGGCTTTAAACTTCCTAATTTCTGGCGAGGTGCTTTACGGTCCCAGAACTGTTGGATCCCCCTATTCGTAGGGGGCCCCAGTCTCTGACGGTTTTTTCAAATGGAGCCCACCGTGAGAGGTGAAGATTGGGTCTGTGTAAACAGCACCCTGCAGCTGGATAAGGTAAGAGGAGATTCCACAGAATTTTTGAGTTCTAGTGGCTTTTCTCCTTTAAGGTAAATGCATGCTATGCCTATTGTGACCACCGGGGGCTGCCAAGAGCACAAACCTGCACATGCTGACTGTCTGTCTCAGTGTTTTCATCGCTGCACATGTTTTTTCTCAGCGTCTCAAGCAGGCTGCAAAAAGGTAAGATGGAAGGGGGGATTTCTCATGTTTGAATGTTCCCCCCCAGGCTAGAGAGGGGCCACAGGGGTCTAGAAAGTGGTTATACCACCCGGGCTCTGCGGCCTAATGGCCACCATCTCTGAAGATAGCCGCTCAGGCAGATCTTGTTACCAGCCTCCCCCCCTCCCCCCCCATCCCCAGCCTTTCTCCAGAAGCATGACAGGAGAGTCGGCCAGCGCGTCAGGAGAGTCGGCCAGCGCGGGAAGCGCTCGTTTTTTTCAAAACTCGAGGGGGGGGTGGTAGAGGAGGGGGCGGGACATCAGCACAGGTGCTTAGACTCTCACTCAGGCCAGCTGCAGGCTATTAAAGGCACTCTGTACAGGTGCACACAGCCTTCTGAGAGACACAGAGCTGACGGTCGCATGTAAGGTGGGAAACAGGCATTCTCCTAGGCAGCATTTACTGAAGTAACACCAGACTGAGCATTGGGTAGCAAGGCTTTTAGCCAGACTACATCGCTCAGCGGGCAGTGTTCATTTGTATACCTCACACCTTGTTGCTTTGCACTATGGGTAGATGAGGTTCAAGCACCCCAGGAACCAGAGACACTAGGGGATCTCGTTCAGGTTCTGAGGGCCCCCTGTCGGCAGCATCCTCCCCCCCTAAAGATGGGCCAGGGACGGCTAGCCAGGGAGAGCCATCGGGGTCAGGGGCTACACCTGCTTCTGGCACTTCAGCCCCTGTATATATTACACAAGAGGTTTTTTCCTCAACCAATAATGGTCTAGAGGAAAGATTAATGGCCGTGATTACGTCTTCACTCAGTGGAAGAAAACGCACTAGGCTTTCCTCTGTTCCCCAAGACCCTCAGACAGAGGAGCTCTGGGATAAAGGAGATGAATCCCTTTCAGAGGATCAGGATGGGACGGATGATTCCTCTTCCGAGGATTCAGGTGGAGAGGGACCCTCTGCAACTTCCCAAGAGGAGAAAGTCTTAGTGCAGATCCTCACTGGATTGGTCCGATCCACATTTAAGTTGCCCATACCTGAAACTGCTAAAGAATCCTCATCTGCTTTGGGGTCACTGAAACCTTTCCAAGCAGCACATGCTTTTCCTGTTCATACTTTACTTGAAAATCTCATTTATTCTGAGTGGGATCACCCAGACAAACGTTTTTTTCCGCCGAGAAAGTTTTCAACACTTTATCCGATGGAAGAAAAGTTTATTAAAATGTGGGGAATACCGGCTATTGATGCCGCCATTTCCTCCGTAAATAATAGCCTGACTTGTCCTGTAGACAATGCTCAGATGCTCAGGGATCCTGTAGATAAAAGGATGGAATCCCTATTGAAGCATGTTTTCTCCTTAG
Source organism: Aquarana catesbeiana (assembly GCF_042186555.1). Lineage (NCBI taxonomy): Eukaryota > Metazoa > Chordata > Amphibia > Anura > Ranidae > Aquarana > Aquarana catesbeiana. The sequence continues at coordinate 275,245,862 of NC_133324.1, forward strand.
CAGGATCAGTGGCCCAACCTGCAGTAGCAGCGATTGGAGTCTGTCAATACTTAAGAGACCATGTTAAGCAGGTCATCAAAGTATTACCTGAACAGCAGGCCCAGGGGTTTGCTAACCTTCCAGCGGCCTTATGCTTTGTGGTTGACGCCATTAGAGATTCTATCGTGCAAACCTCCCGTCTTTCACTGGGGTTGGTGCATATACGTAGAATCCTATGGTTGAAAAATTGGTCAGCCGAAGCACCATGTAAGAAGCTACTGGCTGGGTTTCCATTTCGTGGTGCAAGGTTGTTTGGAGAGGACTTGGATAACTATATCAAGAGAATCTCTTGTGGGAAAAGCACCTGTCAAGAAGAAGAGTAAGCGTCCCTCTTTCAAACGGACTCTTTCCCCAGCGCCGGGGGCTTCAGCCTCCAGGCAGTCTCGACGGCCACCTCCATCGGGGTCCAGAGACAAGAGTCAACCCCAGGGACAAAAGAAGTCCTGGGGAAAGAAGCCTACTAGGCAAAACACTAAGACCTCTGCATGAGGGGGCGCCCCCGCTCACTCGAGTGGGGGGAAGACTGCGACAGTTCTCAGAGCTCTGGCAGGAGGACTTCCAGGACAGATGGGTAATCTCCACGGTAACCTTAGGGTACAAGCTGGAGTTTCAGGAATTCCCTTCTCCTCGGTTCCTCAGATCAAGTGTTCCCAGAGACCCAGAGAAGAAGCAGTCGCTCCTTCTAGCGTTAGAGCGACTTTTGTCGCAGGAGGTCATTATGATAGTTCCCGCAAAGGACCAGGGATTGGGCTTCTATTCCAACCTTTTTACGGTCCAAAAGCCAAATGGGGATGTCAGGCCCATTCTGGATTTAAGGGATCTGAACCGATTCCTAAGGATTCAATCCTTCCGCATGGAATCAATTCGAACAGTAGTTCCCACCCTGCAGGGAGCAGAATTTCTGGCATCAATAGACATCAGAGATGCATATCTGCATGTGCCCATTTTTCCTGCTCATCAGAAGTTTCTGCGCTTCGAGGTAGGAGGGCGCCATTTCCAGTTTGTGGCTCTGCCTTTCGGGATAGCCACTGCACCTCGAGTGTTCACAAAGATCTTGGCTCCTCCTCTGGCCAGATTAAGGGCTCAGGGTATAGCTGTCATAGCATACCTAGACGACCTGCTCTTGATAGACCGGTCGGTAGCCTCTTTGAATGGAAACTTGAGGACCACAGTCAGGTATCTAGAACACCTGGGTTGGATCCTCAACTTAGAAAAGTCTTTCCTAAAACCAGTAAGAAGACTGGAGTATTTAGGTCTGATTATAGATACAAGCCAGGAGAAAATATTTCTACCCCAGACAAAGATCGCTGCTTTAAGAGAGCTGATTCTGGCAGTAAGGACCAAGAAGGGTCCCTCAGTCCACCTTTGTATGAGGCTACTAGGGAAGATGGTGTCCTTATTCGAAGCAGTTCCCTATGCTCAGTTTCACTCAAGAATGTTGCAACACAGTATTCTGTCGACCTGGAACAAGGAAGTTCAGGTATTAGACTTTCCGATGCACCTGTCGCATGCGGTGCGTCAGAGCCTCAAATGGTGGCTCATACCCGAAAACCTGCAGAAGGGGAAATCCTTTCTACCGGTTACCTGGACGGTGGTAACAACAGATGCCAGCCTGTCAGGTTGGGGAGCAGTTCTGGAACAGGCTGCGGTCCAAGGGGTATGGTCCAAGACAGAGAGGACCTTACCCATCAACATTCTGGAGATCCGGGCGATACATCTAGCTCTAAAAGCCTGGACTATCAGGCTACAGGGTTGTCCGGTCAGTATCCAGTCCGACAATGCCACAGCAGTGGCTTATGTCAATCATCAGGGAGGCACCCGGAGCCGAGCTGCTCAAAAGGAGGTGAACCAGATCTTAGTCTGGGCAGAGATGCACGTGCCATGCATATCGGCAGTTTTCATCCCGGGAATAGAGAATTGGCAGGAGGACTATCTAAGTCGCCAGCAGTTACTTCCAGGGGAATGGTCTCTGCATCCCGACGTCTTTTGGGCCATATGCCAAAGATGGGGGGTTCCAGATGTAGATCTCTTTGCATCCCGATTCAACAAAAAGATAGACAGATTTGTGGCAAGGACAAAAGATCCTCTTGCATGCGGGACGGATGCGTTGGTGATTCCGTGGCATCGGTTCTCACTGATTTACGCATTCCCGCCTATTCTGCTATTACCACGACTCCTTCGCAGGATCAGGCAGGAAAGGAAGTCGGTACTTCTGGTGGCCCCCGCTTGGCCCAGAAGGACTTGGTATGCAGAAATAGTAAGGATGACGGTAGGTCCCCCGTGGACCCTACCAGTACGCCCAGACCTGTTATCTCAAGGTCCAGTGTTCCATCCTGCCTTACAAACGCTAAATTTGACGGTTTGGCTATTGAGACCCACGTTCTGAAGAGTCGTGGGCTCTCAGGTCCTGTCATATCTACCTTGATTAATGCAAGGAAGCCAGCTTCCAGGATGATTTATCATAGAGTCTGGAAAGCTTATATAACCTGGTGTGAATCCAGAGGTTGGCATCCCAGGAAATATGTCATAGGTAGAATTCTTGATTTTCTACAATTAGGATTAGAGATGAAGCTGGCCTTGAGTACCATCAAGGGCCAGGTCTCTGCTTTATCAGTATTATTTCAGCGGCCACTTGCTTTGCATTCTTTGGTCCGAAACTTTATGCAGGGGGTGATGCGTCTTAATCCTCCGGTTAAAGCGCCCCTAAACCCCTGGGACTTGAACTTGGTTCTGGCTGTGTTACAGAAACAGCCTTTTGAACCAATAAGTCAGATTCCTTTGGTCTTGTTGACAAGGAAGTTAATTTTTCTGGTGGCCATCTCTTCTGCTAGAAGAGTATTAGAATTAGCAGCTCTTTCCTGTAAGGAGCCTTATTTGATTATACGCAAGGATAGAGTGGTACTACGCCCTCATCCTAGTTTTTTTACCGAAGGTGGTTTCTGATTTTCATTTAAACCAAGACATTGTTCTACCTTCCTTTTTTCCAGATCCCTGTTCTCCGGAAGAGAGATCTCTACATTCGTTGGATGTAGTAAGAGCAGTTAAGGCCTATCTAGGGGCAACTGTTCAGATCCGCAAGACGGATGTTTTGTTTGTGCTGCCAGAGGGTCCCAGTAGAGGACAGGCAGTGTCAGAAGCTACCATTTCTAAATGGATTCGACAGTTGATTATTCAAGCTTACGGTTTGAAACAGAAGGTTCCCCCGTTTCAGATCAAGGCACATTCCACAAGGGCTATTGGTGCTTCTTGGGCAGTGCATCACCAGGCCTCTATGGCTCAAATCTGCAAGGCCGCAACCTGGTCTTCAGTTCATACATTCACCAGATTCTATCAGGTGGATGTGAGAAGGCATGAGGATATCGCCTTTGGGCGTAGTGTGCTGCAGGCAGCGGTACAGGGTCCTCAGGTCTGATTGCACCCTACTTGGTCATGGTTCCCCCCCTCAGGTAGCATTGCTCTGGGACATCCCATCAGTAATTACTGAGGCTCTGTGTCCCGTGATGTTCGAGAAAGAAAATAGGATTTTTTAAAACAGCTTACCTGTAAAATCCTTTTCTTTCGAAGGACATCACGGGACACAGAGGTCCCGCCCCTCTTTTAATACACTATATTGCTTGGCTACAAAACTGAGGTATCCCTGCAAGGGGGAGGGATTATATAGGGGGTTGAACTTCCTGATAGGGTGTGCCAGTGTCCAATCACCAGTGATACCTATATAACCCATCAGTAATTACTGAGGCTCTGTGTCCCGTGATGTCCTTCGAAAGAAAAGGATTTTACAGGTAAGCTGTTTTAAAAAATCCTATTTTTTACATTTCCTCTATGGGCCTGTTTATTTGGTGATAAATTACAACATACATTTTTTTCAAGAGAAAATCTAGGCTTTCTTATGATAATATTTGCAAAAATGTTTTTTACGGGGCCTTGAGACACAGAAATCTAAAAAAGGCGTTAGTCAAAAGTATTTTTATTCTAAATGAAAACGTTTTATTCAGTAATTTGTCATGTTTGGGCCTCATGCACACTGGACGTTTTTACAGCTGCTGTTAGGGGCATTTTTTTTCCCCCTGCCTCTAAATTCCCCTGCATGGTAGCCTATGTGTCCATGCACACATGCTTTTATCAGCGTTTAATAGCAGGGGCTTTTAGAGACAGGAAAAAATAAACTGCCAGTGCATGTCAAAATTAATTAGGATTATTTAAAATGTTAACTGCAAATTTTAGCATTTAAAAAAACTAACTAGGCATAACTGCAAATCATACTTTGCAAGTTTTCCCATTTTATGAAGACATATAGAATTTTGTTTCAGGTAAAAATTATTGTTTTTATGTGCAGTAGTACAAAAACAAGTGAATGCTAAAGTTTACATTCAATTGATTAAAAAAATGCTAAAGGGGAAAAAGGGATGAAGAAGTTATTTACAATCTAATAGGTTAAATTAAGGGTTAATAAAGTGCTAAAATTGTGTTAAAAATATTTATTTTACACATTATGGTAGTTTATGAATTAAACCTACAACAGTAGCTTTCATTCATAAATTGATGCGGAGCAGGACTGAGCTCCTAAACTGACAGATCAGTCTTTTGGATTACACAGGGAGAACACCTTTCACTGTGTAATTATCAGAGCCCTGTGAAAGACATTTTCTCTGCTCCATTTATCCTTCAGTAGCTGTCACTGACAGCACAGAGCCACGCTCTACCTGCCTCGTGGACTACAAAAAGGTCTCAAGGGCCTTGTGCAGGCCGTGGGCCCACCAGTTGGGCATCCCTGCTCTAGAATATAATTGACCTAACTTGATTGTACGTTCTTCCTGGCTATTGTACAACATGACTGTAGATTTTTTTTTTTTTTTGATGTTGCTCTGTGGCTTAGATTCTTCTTATGCAGTAGAGAAAGTTATATTTAAAATCAAGGTATAATGGGGGAAATAATTTTGATCCCCTGCAGATTTTGTAACTTTGCACTCTTACAGAGAAATGAAGGGTCTATAATTTTAATCATATATGTATTTTAAATGATGGAGACAGAATATGAACCAAAAATCCAGAAAAAACACATGATACAAGTGTTATAAATTGTGTTGCAGTTCAGTGGGTAAAATAAGTATTTGATCCCCAAGCAAAACATTTATTTATTTTTATTTATTTTAGGTACTTATATAGAGCCGTCAATTTATGCAGCGCTTTACATATACATTGTACATTCACATCAGTCCCTACCCTCAAGGAGCTTACAATCTAAGGTCCCTAACTCACATTCATACATACTAGGGACAATTTATACAGGATCCAATTAGCCTACCAGCATATCTTTGGAGTGTGGGAGGAAACCGGAGTACCCGGAGGAAACCCACACAGGCACAGGGAGAACATGTAAACTCCAGGCAGGTAGTGTCGTGGTTGGGATTCAAACCAGCGACCCTTCTTACTGCTAGGCGAAAGTGTTATCCACTACACCACTGCACCGCCCCATAACATGACTTAGTACTTGGTGAAAAAACCCTTGGCAAGCACAGAGGTAAGATGTTTCTTGTAGTTGGTTACCAGGTTTTCACACAACTCAGGAAGGATTTTGGTCCACTCTTCTTTACAGATATTCTCTAAATCTTTAAGGTTTCTTGGCTGTTGCCTGGCAACTCAAAGTTTCAGCTACCTCCATACATTTTCTATAGGATTAATGTCTGGAGACTGGCTAGGCCACTCCATGACCTTAATGTGCTTCTTCTTGAGCCACTTCTTTGTTGCCTTGGTGGTATGATTCATTGTTCTGGCTGTTGGAAGAAGGTTCTCATCCTAGATTTTATAATACATGGCCCTTTGCATTTGCCCCTAAATGCAGCAAAGTTGGCCTGTATCTTTAGCAGAGAAACAGCCCCAAAGCATATTGATCAAATCATTATTTTCCCCACTGTATATACCACACAAGAAGGGATTGAGAAGAACGATATGAAAGTTTTATATTTTCATGTTTATTTTGTGACTTATATTACATGTTTTATGTAATAAGTGCCTTTAAGTTTTATTTCCCCTTATTTTGAACAGGTTCAGGTTATTGACCTGGCATCCAAAAAGATAATAGGCTCCATGGACCCTGTTTCAGACAGGAATTGGGGAATGGCGATGTGCATGAAACTTTGGCAGGTTAGCAGTCTTAATTTCTATTACCATATTTTGGTTTTATTTTATATAAAAAACAAGTTCTTCCACAGTGCTTTACAAGAAGAAAACAGCAGACAAAATTGTTTTACTAGATTAAGGTTTAGCTTTCTAATTATTCTGTTACTTGAGTTACTGTATCTTTGAAGCCATTTTATGCTTTCAACGTGTGTGGAAACTGTTCCCTTTGATGTGGCCTTGGTGTCCTTAGAACCTACAATTTTTTTACAGTAAAAAAGGCACATATGAGGTGCTGCAGAACTAAATGCTTTTTTTTGGAAACCCATTTCATACAGTGACTGAAAAGAGAAAGCCTTTGGAGCTGTTTCTTTAAAACTTTACAAATAGCTGAGTCTCAGGGGTTCCAGTTAGGGAGAGCACCAGTGGTCCAGAGCAAGTGGTACAAATTGGTGACCCCTTATATTTATTAACAGGCTGAACTTCCTTTATTAGCACAGCTGTTATAAGCTCTACCTTGGTACAGCTTTTTATGTTAGTTTTTGTGAAGTCCTGCTTACATTTTTTTGATCAAACACTACATTTCAGTGAATATGGGATAAAATGGCTTTCAACAATATTAAAATACTGAATTTTTCTTCTGTATTGTGAATCATTACCTTATTGTTACATAAGTATGATCATTAGTTACAGAAAATGTATTTGGTGGGGCCCCAGTCAGATAACGTAAATTTTTTTGAAGGTTCCCTTGAAGCAACCAAATTTTATTAAAGTTATCCTGGACAGAGATAGCAACTGACAGATGATGAAACATACAGTATGCCTGTCCTCACTTGCATTGACATTCCCATGTAACTTGCATTAGTCTTCTGAATGGGTGCATATATTTAGTGGTATTTTTATTAACCTCCCTGGTGGCATTATTATGTCAGATTTTTGCGTCTCAAAGCGATACTATTGTTTTGCTTAGAAATTTGGCGTTTTATATTGTAGGCCTGTAATTCTTAGCAATAACACACTTAAATCTGTCCAAACAAGAGTCTAGTAGATATCCCTGGTATGATAAAGTTTGAAACACCAAATCATGAATTATAATATAATAAATAACTATAAATAATTATAAAAAATAATAATATAGTAATAATAAAATTCATTTCCTCACAATTCACTATCACTCAATTCTGCAAGTGTTCTAATTTACTATCGCTGGTTTCTAGCTGGTCTAAAACCACTTTTGACGTAAAGGGACACTTTTTGCTTGCTATGGACAATCTCAAGTTTCCATTACCATTACCATTTTTCCCAGAGAGAAGGATACAATCCACACCATCTGATATATATATCAGATGGTGTGGATTGTATACTTACCATACCAGTGTCTTGATCGCTGCTACCATACCAGTGTCTTGATCACTGCTACCATACCAGTGCCTTGATCAATGCTACCATACCAGTGTCCTGAGTACTGCCATACCAGTGCCCTGATCACCACCCTACCAACATCCTGCTTACCACCATAGTAGTGTCAGTGTCAACAGAGCCAATGCCCCTCAAAGTTTCCACTGTCACGGTGCTCCAAGGCCTCCAAAAATGTGATGGGTAGTCAGGAATTTAGGTGTGTAATTTATGACCCTAGAATAACTTGTTAAAATTACAACTTTGTAAAAAAAAATAATAATTTACTGTTATAATTTTCCAAAAAATGTTGGCAAAAAAATACAACCTAAAAAACTCACCATGCCCCTTACTAAATACCTTGGACTGTCTACTTTCCAAAAAAGGTCATTTGGGGGGCATTTATACTGTCCCGGCATTTAAGGGCCTCAAGAAATGAGATAGACAGTCCGTACATTAGGACTGATCAATTTTCAAGTATACGTACAGTATATAAACTATGGTTTGTAAGCTCTATTACTTTAAAGCGGTATACATTTGGTCTAAATTCATGAAGAAAGATTATTTACTTGCAAAATGTTATAACCGAAACTTATTTTATTTTCAAAACTTTGGATTCTTATTTTAATTTATATAGCCAAAAAATAAAAAACCCAGTGGTGATTAAATACCATCAAAAGAAAGCTCTGTCTCAAAAATTATATAAAATTTATTTGAGTATAGTGTTGCCATTGAGTAATTGTCATTTAAAGTGTGACAGCACTGATATCTGAAAAATGGCCTGGACTGGAAAGGGGGGGGGGGTGAAAGTGTCCAGACTTGAAGTGGTTGAGCTAGGGACCAAATTGGCAAAATGGAGGCAAATTTTTCTATAAAATGAAAGGTGAAGTCTGACGGGTAGCTCCACTTTTTTTTTTTTTTTTTCAATTTCAATGAATAGGGGCTTACAGCAGTAATAAACCCAAAAGGAAACATGTAATATATTTCAGCTTACGAATTCCTACATGTGATGGCTGCCTTAGTTTTCTTTTTTAGGCTTGTATTCTGTTTTCGTGTGGTGATCCAGCCAGTAAGTCTGTCAAAAGCACAAGCTCTCCAGGAGAATGTATCAGTTTACATGGATAAGACACTGGCAAGGGTTCTTAAAATGATCCACTTTGATTTATTCATGTAAAACTTTTATCCCAAAAGAGGAAAAACTGTTTGTAACTGATTCTAAAGTGTGAGCTGGAGTTTGGCATCAACTTGTTGATGTATTTAAGTTATTCTATCAAATTTAACACTCCCCCCCCCCCCCCCCCCCCAGACTGACAATGCTCATCCAGAGTGGGAGCATACTAATACAAGAGGTGTGTTACTGGCCAGATCTTCAGGTGAAAACAGAGGGGAAAAAAACCAAAGAAGAGAACGGATGCAGCCACCAAATCTAAAGATTGTTAAGCTGCAGTATAATGCATTTTTTGGTTTTGGGTTTAATACCACTTTAATAGACTATAAAGAAAGTGAATTTTCTGATAAGTGTCTGGTGGTGAAAAGGTTATGAAATGATGATTTGCTGCCTTTATAAATAGCTTTATAAATATTCCCCTGTATTATAATTATGTCATATTGTTGGATGGTTCCACTAAAATGCTGTTTAGTGTCCTAGATATTGTGGACTAGGAGGAAAATGAAATGGCACTGCTTAAACAGCACTGAATAAATCATTTTTGTACTAGTATTTTATTTATTTTTTTAATTTTGAGCATCTGATTTATTGTTTTACACTCTATGTAATTGTTCAGATAAGGAAAGCCTCTATATAATTACATATTGTGAAGTACAAATTGTGAAGTACATGATGTTTTGTGAATGTGCTGTTGAAAGCTTTATGACCTCGAGGTATTTCTTGCAAAATTGTAAGCTATAGAAGGGAATCAGGTGACATACATAATTTCATAGCTCCAAATAATAAATGTAGAATTTTTATGTTGCTAAAAATGTGTTGTCATGTTAAAACATACAAACAGTAACGTTAACAGATACAGAGAGATAAACACAACAGATCCTCCTAATATAAATGAGTAATTGTAGAAAAAAAAAGGAAAACGCATAGAACACATACATACATACATACATACATACATACATGGAGATTAGTTTAAAAAAAAAAAGTTTTAATGAACAGCTTCCAACTCCAAAGTTTTGCCACTTTCCCTCCTCCCACATCTCTTATCAACATGACCTGTGATTTATGGTGTTGGAAATTAATGTGAATATAATGCTCAACTTCAGACAGATGTAAAATGCACAAATTAATGCAACTGTGTACTCTATTAATACATTATTAAGAGCCCATTTACATGTATGCATTGCAGTGCCTTTCACTTTGAATGGCACCCCAATGCACAAAGGCAGATTCATGCATTGCGCAAAAAAAAAAAAAGGTAGCACAACTGTTTTATTGGGGGGAGGTTGGTGCCTTTAATGCCTATTGATTCAATAAAGTGATTGTAAAGCTTTCATTTTTTTATTTTTTTGAAAATATGAAACATGATATACTTACCTGCTCTGTGCACTAGATCTGCACAGAGCAGCCAGGATGCTCCTCTTCTCTGGTCCCTTGCCAGCGCTCCTGGCTCCTCCCTTCTGTCAGGTTCCCCCACAGCAAGCAGCTTGCTATGGGGGGACCAGAGCCGTCCATTCACACACAGAGCCGTGGTTTGGCCCCGCCCCTCCATCTCCTGATTGGCGCCCTGGCTGTGATTGACAGCAGCGGGAGCCAAGGCTCTCGTGGACATCGCTGGATCCAGAGGGGGTTTGGGTAAGTATTAGGGGGGCTTCTGCACACAGAAGGTTTTTTACCTTCATGCAGACAGATCTCCTGCTGAGCAGGCGGATCCATGTGCGGAGTCTGTCCGTGTAAAAGGGCCCCAAAGCTGACTGCACACATTACAATCTGTTTATAAAATCTCTTTAAAATCTCCTTTAGATATACAGTACCACCAACAATATAGCATACAATCAGATTGTTAAAAGTGAGGCCACTTAAGGTATTTTATTGTGTAACCCAGGCCAGGTATATATTAACCCTTTAATGGCCATAGAAATGTACTATATGACATTAATAAGTAAAAGTAAAAGGGTTAAAAAGCTCCAGCCATGAATTTCATTTGAGGCTGGCTCCACCTCCACTATTTAAAATTTTGAAATGGATATGGGTGACTATATAGTGCTATTCCTCCCCCCTTACTTCCACCAACTTCCTTGCTCTACTGCCTTTTTCTGGGCGTCCAGAACTGCTGAAAATTCTATAAGTATGGAGAACAGTGGAGGATCCAGGAACTTCTGTTCCCCATTCTACTACATTACAAGGGTGCTTGGAAAATGAACCCATGCTATGGTAATACTTAAATTGATTTGAGTAGTAACTTTTTTTTCTATCACCTTGGGCTGTCTGCTTTCCAAAAGGGGTCATTTGGGGGTTTTCTTACTGTTCTGCCATTTTTTTTTTTTACCATTTTTTACCCTTTCACTGCCAGGTCTGTACGGCGTACGCACCTACGGCACTGCTGCCAGCTGGCCAGGTCCATACATATGGACCTCATTCCTCCTTCTGCTATAAGCTCATGGTCACTTCAGAAAAATTGTTCAGCAGACTATAGCAGGCCTATAGTGCTGATCAGCAGATGACAATCCCCTGATTAGAGCTATTCCCTCAAAAAGTGACCCCCCACCCACCCGCCAAAAGTCGCTGCTGCCTCTGCCACTCTACCACTTTGCCACTGCTGCATCCCACCTCCACATACCCTGCATTTGATAAAATTACCCTCCCCACTGCCACTCTAATTCCCCCTACCCTCCTGCACCAGTCCCCACGGCATCGATAACCCCCCTCCCCCCCAACAGCACCAATCGCTGGCATTGTTCTTTGGTGGCTTTCCTGAAGCTGCCAGCTTCCCTCCTTGCCCTCCTGCTGGCTTTAGATGTTGCACTGAAGCCACAGCAATATAAAAAAAAAAAAAATGAATCCAGTACTCAAGGGGCTGTTCCGAACCCCCCTCCAGTTACCCCATGGTCACCTGATCCCAGGAGCCCCCTCTGTGCTGTGCTGCTAGCCGGATCCCTCCTCCCCCTCCCCCCCCACCGCTGGCTGCAGCTTCTGCTTGGCAAGCTTCTGTGTGGGGGAAGGTGGGGAGTGGTCGTTATGTGTTTACCACCCCCCCTTCCTTTCTTTGGATGGATCATGTGAATGAATAGGAATCTCTCTATTAACTCAAGTACAGTGCAGCTCTCAGGATGCAGAGAAAGGGACTATTTTCAGTCCTTTGCTCTCTCTCAAAAGAGAGAAATCGCCACCATAGTAAGGCCCTGTTCACACAGAGCATACTACAGCGTACACCCTGCAAGGCCGTGTTTACCTGCTCAGTGATGCACAGGTGTTCTGTGCATCCCTGTGCAGGCAATCCTATTGATGTAATTTGTGATGTAGTTTCTGCACATACACAGCCGTTGCTCCCAAATTGACATACATGTGGGTCTGTGTACTCATGCATGAGCTCATACTGTCTGCTTTCGGGGTCGTGCACCCTCACAGATGTCAGATTGGGAGGAGCGGCTGTGCCCATGCAGCCGCAGCATCCCAGTTGACATAATTGGGACTGCCTGCATGGAGATGCATGGAACACCTGGACATTCCCCATGTAGGTAAATACCGCCTTCCATGGCATACACTTTAGTACGCCCCATGTGAACGAGTCTTAGGAATTTAGCAGGAAAGTAATGTTGTCTTTGTGTGCACCAATAATGATTTTAGTGAAAATGGCGGTTTGCTAAACATTTGCTCAACTATTGCAGGGCCTAAAAAAACCTGTAGCACATTTTTTTTATTCTACAGGTCATGTGCTTTCAGAAACTCCGAAAGCTGTATATGAAAAATGACCTCCGATATTTTTTTTTTTTGAGTAAATTGTTTTTATTTACAGTTTTGTGCACCATCCCTTTTCACCATTTTATAAAAAGGTGAAATTTAAAATTTGATATTTATTAACTCATTTATATTTAGTAGGAATTCGGCAGGAATGTTTTACGTTTTGTTATGTTTGTAATGTATCTGCTAATGATTTTAATGTATTTTTAGCAAAAATATTGCTTTGATAAACATTTGCACAAATAATACAGGGGCCTTAAAATCAGTAGCACCTTTTTATTCTACTGGTCATGTGCTTTCAGAAAATATATGGTTTGGGGGGCCTTTTACAAACTCTAAAAATCTAGAGGTCTTAATTTTTTACTTACAGCTTTCAGACACATTTTTTGGGTACGTTAGATTTTCAGCAATTCGCAAAAAGGAGCAATTTAAATTTTACAAATATTTGTTATTTTTTTTAACTCGATACAGGTTTAAGCTTTTATATTTGGCAGAAATTTAGCAGGAATTTTGTAAAATTTGCTGTGTTTGTATCTGCTTATAATGATTTTAGTGTATTTTTAGCAAAAATATTGCTTTGATAAACATTTGCGCAAATATCGCAGGGTCTTAAAAATCAGTAGCACTTTCTTATTCTACAGGGCATACGCCTTCAGAAAATATATGGTTTGGGGGGTCTTTTATAAACCCTGGAAGCTGTAAGTGAAAAATAAAAAAAAATAAAAAAATTGGGATATTTACTGTGTACGTTCTATTTTAACCATTTCGCAAAAAGGCGCAATTTAAAATGTACAAATATCTATTAATTGTTATAATAAACAAATCACAGAGTCTTAAAAATCAGTAGCACCCTCTTTTTATTCTACTGGTCATGTGCTTTCAGAAAATATATGGTTTGGGGGGTCTTTTACAAACTGACTCGAGAAAAGGCTTCTAAGAGAGCTTGCAAAACTTCCTGTGTCAGTCCTGTGTGCCAGGACTTGACTGTGTGCCAGTCAAACTATTATAGCTGTGAAAACTGAAAATTGGCCTAGTAATGAAGGGTATAATAAGCTGGTACTGAAAGTGATCGTAAATGTTCTTTTTTTTTTTTTTAAATAACAAACATGCCTATACTTACCTGCTCTGTGCAAACGTTTTGCAAAGAGCAGCCCTGTTCCTCTTTTTCTGGGGTCCACCGCTGGCGCTCCAGGCCCCTCCTCTTCACCGGGTGCCCCCACAGTAAGTCGTTTTCCACGGGGGCACCTGTGTGGGCTCGCTCCTGCGTCCATTGACTCAGACAGCAAGACTCGGCCCTGCTTTCTTGTCACTGCTTTTGATTGACAGTAGCGGGAGCCAATGGCTCCCGCTGCTATCAATCTGTCCAATGAGGAGAGCAACAGCAATTGGAGCTGATGCGCTCGTGCACATGGCTGGATCTGATTAGGGGGGGGAGCTGCAGCACAGAGTTCTTCACCTTAATGCATAGAATGCATTAAGATGAAAAATCTTAAGGCTTTACAAACACTTTAAAATGATTTTAAACGATCAACTAGTAAAACAACCCATTTAGTTTTAACCACTTTAAGGACCGGAAGATTTTCCCCCTTAATGACCAAGCCATTTTTTTTGCAATACAGCACTGTGACACTGTACCCAAACAAAATTGACGTCCTTTTTTTTTTTACACAAATAGAGCTTTCTTTTGGTGGTATTTGATCACCTCTGTGGTTTTTATTTATTTTTTGCCTATAAACAAAATAACACTGACAATTTTGAAAAAATTAAAACAATATTTTTTACTTTTTGTTGTAATAAATATCCCCCAATTTAAAAAAAAATAACTAATTTCTTTGTCAGTTTAGGCCAATATATATTCTTCTACATATAAGTGTATATTGATTGGTTTGCGCAAATGTTATAGAGTCTACAAAATAGCTGATAGATTTATAGCATTTTTATTAATTTTCTTTTTACTAGTAATGACGGTGATCAGCGATTTTTAGCAGGATTGCGGCGGACAGATTGGACGCTTTTGACACTTTTTTGGGACCACTGACATTTTGATCAGTGCTATACAAATGCCCTGATTACTGTATAAATGACACTGGCAGGAAAGGGGTTAACACTAGTGGTGATCAAGGGGTTAAATGTGTTCCCTGGGAGGTATTTCTAACAGTGGAGGGAGTGTACTGACTGGAGGAGGAGAGAGATCGCTGTTCCTGATCACTAGGAACAGACGATCACTCTCTGTTCCCCCTGTCAGAACAGGGATCTGTTTGTTTACATTGACAGAACCCCGCTCTGGCTCTGTGGAGTGATCGCGTGTGGCCAGGGGACATCGCGGCCGCCGGCCACGCGTACTGGCTCCACTGCTGGGCAGGGGGCGCGCGCGCGCCTGATATAGCTCTGTAGAGAGCCAACGTACAGCTACGACGATTCGTGGGAACGAGCCGAGCTGCCGCAGTATAATGACGGCGTCTGGTCGGCAAGTGGTTAAAATAGAAATGAAATGGAAAACATTTGTGTATAGATATAAAAAAACATTATAAATATCTTTTTATTTTTTTAATCTTTTTTTTAAAGGTGATCAAATTTCCTCTGTTCTCAGCTGCATGAGAGCTGTGCGGAGGAGAAGCAGCAGTACAGTGCGCTTCCCAGTGAATGGCTGTGCAGCGGGGGTGTGCCAGGACAAGTCTGATCATTGGAGGAGAGCAGACTGAGTTCCCAGCATAGCTGGAGAATTGATTATGGTGTGCTCTCCTGCTTAGTGTGGTCAGTTTTTAACAGGAAAGCAGAGGGACTGGCAGGAACACCAGGGATTTCACATAAATGAAGCAATACAAAGAACAGAACAAACGCTTTAAGTGGTTAACATATATGACATTTAGAAAGCCCCCTTTTACATTTTTATTCAGATCTGAGACCTGTAAAGCCCAGAGAATCCTCAATCCATTTATTTGTCTTGTTTTTGCTTCTTGGCTTCTCGATAAAATATTTTGAATGCAAAACTTTCTCTATAGTGCAGAATTCAAACAAATATTAAAAAAAATGCAAACTAATGCTGAAAAAGAGAACAGCCAGATGTACAAAGGGGAACTCATTTTTTCCTAGATCATTCTCCTCTACGAAGGGTCTTCTCCATCTCCATGTATTACACAGTATACTACCATTTTTAATAGGTCAGCTGGAAAAGTGCAGTATGTATTGTGTCCTACTTTTCTTTACCTTGGTTTGATATCACAACCATTGTTCTTTGTAATCCACAAGTAAGTTGTTGCCATTTAGACATAGTGGCATGTGAGCAGTTGTGAATGAAAAATTGAGTCCCTGGAAATCTGCAAGTTAAACAAATGACAGTGCAATTTCTGAGAATGCATCACTGTAGCCAGTTCATTCCATAGCTCTGCTGAGTGTATGACAGTTATAATACAACAGGCTGAGTCTTTAAACCTGACATTCCCTAGGGATATTTATCCCGGCTTGACCAGTTCCTGTCTGACTGGTTATTATAATTCACTCTAGTGAGATGATGAATCCTTTTCTCTGAAATGTGACACACTATCCACCAAGGTTCCATCTCCTTTGAGTTATTTCAGAGGCTAAAATAAATGAGGTGTCTGGTCAGCATGTCATGGCCTTTGACCTTTGGCATCATTAATCAAATGATATCTTATTGGTTACAGTAGTGGCTAAGACTATGTTTACCCTTCAATAGAAGCATTTATTTTGAACAAAGGACCACCATACTTATTTATGCAAAACACAGTCACAATGAATTCTAAGTTAATTTTAGGAATCGTCTCAGACACATTGGAATAATTATACCACACCAGAAATGGTTAGATACTTTTTAGTGTGCTTGATGATGCTTCTGAGAAAATGGGAATTTTTTCAGTTAGAGATTTTTAAGCTTAACAGAGACTAACCAAACATAGCTTATAGCTATATAACGGGCAGTAGATATGATGTGATTATTATACAGGACTTGTATAGCACCAACAGTTTGCACATTGCTTTACAACATGACGGCAGACAATACAGTTACAAGACAATTCAATACAGGAGGAATCAGAGAGCCCTGCTCCTTTAGAGCTTACAAGCTTAAGATGGAGGGTCAAGTGATAAAAAAAGTAAGGACTGTGGGGGATAAGCTGGTGGAGAAAGTAAAAATACAGTTGTTATGTAGGTGGTAGAATAGGCTTCTCTGAAGAGAAGGGTTTTCAGGGATCAGTAGACAGAGTAGGAGACAGTCGGACAGATTGGGGTAGGGAGTTCTTATCAGGAACCATGAATCAGACCGAGACAGAAGTATAGTTAAATCACACTTGTTTAATAATAATAATAAAGTAAACAGAGTAATCGTAGTCTAAACAAGCCAGAGTTCAGTAACCGGATCGGGTAGTGCCAAGCAAATGTCAGAGAGCCAGAGATAAACGCAGTACTACAGCAAGCAGGATCAGGAGCCAGAAGGAACATCAGCCGAGCAAGTCTTCAACAGGAACGTAGGAGAAAGTCTCTGTGATGTTGACAAAGGCGAAGGCAGAGATCAAGTGAGCTGGAAGACTTTAAGTAGGCAGGACTGACGAGCAGAATCAACAACAGCTGAGTAACTGTGGGGAGAGATTGGAGCTGGCAATTAGCCGACAGCTGAGTGGTCAGCTCAGAGAAGGAAGGGCTGAGCCTAGCCCTGACAGTTCTATAGGATGGGAGAGGCTTGGGAGAAGTCCTGGAAACAAGCAAGGGAGCTAGAAAGAAAAAAACTGTAAAAAAGTAATATTTTCTAGCTAGATGATGGTCTATAAATATTTTTTGAATGATGTATAACAATCCAATATGATACATTTATATATGAACTCAATAGTGACTATGATATATTTCTTAGTACCAATAGGATCTCCTGAAGACGCTAAAGGCGAAACGCGTAGCGATCCATTGGCACTGATATTGAAGTTTTGTATGCTCTCAAAGCCAGAAGGAATCTTCTAGGACCACCTGGCTTCCCAGTCCTATAGGCCATCCATGTGACGTCCTTGTTTCAGCTTCCTTATCTGTTCTCTTGCATGAGACGGTGTACTTTTTCAGATGTGACATGTTCATGTGTATATATATTACCTTTTTTCCCTAATATATGTGTTTTTAATGTGATTCAAATAAATTATATATATTTTTATTATAATACGAGACCATTCCTCTTTCCTATTTGGGATTATAGAGGCAACCTTTAAAGTCCGTTTTCTACTTTTTTCTGTTTTTGCTCAAGGGAGCTAGAAAGCAGTAGGTCTTGGGAGGAACAAAGAGAAAGATTAGGTTTGTGATGTAGCTGGTAGTCGAGTTGTGAATGGCTTTGTACTTTGTTAGTATTTTGAATTTAATTGGATGAGCGGAAGCCAATGTAGGGACTGACAGAAAGGAATAGCAGACACTGAACAGTTGGATAGGTGGATGAGTCTGACAGCAGCATTCATGATGGACTGAAGAGAGAATAGCCTATGTAAAGTAAACCAATGAGGAGGGAATTGCTGTAGATGAGGTGAGAGATGACCAGGGAGTGAAGCTTTTGTTTTGTCATTGGTTAGGAAGGGTGGAATTTGGAGATGTTGCGTAGGTTGAGGCAGCAAGCTTTGGACAGTGGTTAGATGTGGGGCCAAAAGGAGAGCTGGCATGCGGGGACGGGTTGATAGTTGTGTCATTGATTTTGACAGAGAAGTTACGGAAAGGGACACATTGGGGAGGAAATATTATGCTTGAGGAAGTGGTGTGACAGGTGTGACATCCAGGCTGTTATGCCTGCTAGTAAATTTGTGATGAGTGAGCTGTGGGGCAGAGAGAGATTTAGGTGTCATCAATGTAGAGATGGTATTGGAAGCCATGGGTGGCTATAAACTGACCCAGGGATGAGGTGTAGATCGAGAATTGGAGGTCCAAGAACAGAACCTTGGGGGACCCTGACAGAGAAAGGAAGAGGAAGCAAAATTGCAGATGATTAAGATGAAGATATAAATTTCAAAGTGTAGTTTCATTACTTTTTCAAAATGTGTGTCACAGGATATGATGTGGGATACTGTATGTGATGCCACTGTGGTTTCCTGGAATACTCAGGATTAGCAGCTAACTAATTATATAGATGTTCACAATATGATTACAGGGGATTTATGACCGATAACGGCGCTGCCAATGTAACCGCCTATTCTTGCTTCTAACAATGCACATACATTTAATAGATGGGACAGCCAGAGAACACAGTTCTTGGCTTCCTTCACTAGCATGCAACACCAAACTGACTTGCTTTACACAGTTAACCTAGGGTGAGGATCATGGGCCAGATTGAACATTTCTAGAGGCAGTAGGGCACAATATGGTAAACCAGCTGAGAGAGGAAATTAAGGTAGCCTCAGCACAATGTTTTAGTTCTCTGAAAGACAAATATAGCTGCTTATCAGGTGAGCTACATTTCCTCGTTTTGTGAAACATATGCTTTTGATTGATTTTTTTTTTTTTTTCCTGGGACATCAACTTTTTTTTTTCATTTATCTGATTGGAGGTGCACTTCCATTTCTGTTTACTGCATTGGTTTTAGAAACAACTTTATGATTTCATGTTCTTTGTTTTTATTTTCTCAACAGCCTAAGTCGGGGTCCAGTCCCTTATTGATTGTTGGCTATGAAGATGGTTCTGTTGTCCTCTGGCATGTCCTTGAGCAAAAATTAATGAGCAGAATCATGTGCCACAAAGAACCTGTTATGAGTCTTGACTTTGACTGCATTAATGCCAAGGGGGTGTCGGGATCCTCTGAGAAAATACTGAGTGTTTGGACTCTTGACGAGCAGCAGAACCTCAAGGTAAGAACTACCATCCCATCTGGTTTACCCATTCAGCCATACAACACTTGTACTGCTGCTGCAAGAATGTTTAGTTAGCAGCCCTTCGCCAATTCATCATTGACTGCTTACAACATCCTAGTTCTGAGTGAGTGCCTTAAAATATGCAGTATGACTGTTTTATTTGTTTATCTTTTTTTTAACCCGTGAAGGCAGAAAAGGTACTTGTATAATTCTATATATGAACAATCAAACTGTGAAATTTAGTGGTGAATTTCAATTTCTTTGTAATCAGACCAAAAAGAAAAAAGTTTGGTTAAAAATGTTTTTATATTTTTCTATGGGATTCAAGCATGTGTGATATGCCAAACATTTATTCAATTTATTTATTTTGCAGCACACAGATAAAAATTGATCAAAAAAAAGGTTTATAGAAAATTATTAGAATTTTGATCCTAATTTATATTGAAATTAACAAAAAAGAAAATGTGCTAAATCAAAAGAATGAAGTCCAAATCAAATTAAATTTTTGATTGAACCTAAAGTAATCGTTCCTAAATGGAAGACAGTTTAAGACTTTTTTTTTTTTTGCAGCATTGCATAGCTATACGTCGAGAGAAATATTTTTGGTGTTTTTCCCCCATTGGATAGATTTTCCTTCGGAGAAACAAAACAAAAGGGAACCTACACGTTGCAAGGTATCCAGAGTATACCCTTGGTCACCTACCGACTCACTGAATTAAAGTGGGGCTCTATGGCCAAAAACCAATGCTTATACAAAATAGGCAGATGGACAGAGCAGCCTTAAGTATCATAACCGTGAGCCACCGGGGTATGGTAACAGAAATTGAATACCAGAATCAATCTATGAAAAATACAAATCAATATTATTATACACAAAGTATAAAATAGTAAATACATATACAGGAACCACCCAGCATTACTAATAAAAAAGACAACATTGTCTCAAATCAAAAAAGGTGCGCCAGACGCCACACTCACATGTACACAGCTCAATCATCCCTAATATAGCTAAGCAAATAAAGTAGACTATATGGGAACTATGTGTACACAAAAAACACCTAGGACATCTCAACAGGGTAATGCAACAGGTACAAAGCAGTCACATGCAAAGCCAACTGACATGGAGAATCCAGGTCAATGTGGGTCAATTATCTGTCTCTGCTGCAGCATCAATGCGTATAGTCCCTGGGTAGATAGAGGCACTATAGATACAAGGAATAAACATGGATAGTCTAGTTCGCTGGCAGTCCACAAGTAGATGAGAATAAAGAAGGTATGATGCTAAGTAAACTGTACCCAATTGGCGGTACTATAAGCACGCCGCAAATAAAGAAGCCAGGCTAGTGTCCATATGCGGCTGACCGCAGTGTAGGCATATAATAGATGGACATATGGTCATTATGCCGTCAGGTAAACATGAAGCAAAATTGCAGGAAGAGACAAGCAGCGAGCAGATAAGCGGCAGCAGACAATAAGCAGCAGGTCTTGACACCAGACCAAAGACAGTGAGCATGACATCAGTATGCAAGAAGCAGAGGGAATATGTAGATATAGTATATAACTCGCAAGGCAGACAGTGACAGTTCAGTCCATACAAATCCCAGTTCAACCTCAAGCCGCTCGATCATGGTATAAAAGGCCAGTCCTGGTAACCCAGCAGTGCTGTAAACAGCATATGAATTTCAAACCTGGTACTTAACCGATCCTCAATAAGAAAATGAATCCAATCAATACTGAAAAGAACAAACCTGCTCAGAGAATGGTTGGAAGATCACTGCATGCCGCTGCTCTTTATGGCTATGCTGTGTTCCACGTGTATACACCTGCCGTTATGTCTCAAAGGTCCAGCATTAGCTTCCTGGAAAGGTGGAAGTAGTGGAAGGCATGACTAGTGATGTCATTTGTTTACATATATTATTTTACACTTTATTTGCACTATTGTAATCATACACATTACATATATGTGTAATATTATCCGGCACTGCACTCCTATTTTTACATTTATCTCTTTGTGCCCTATATATCGGCGTTATAGTGCTTAGCTGCAGGATACCCTTAATGTTTTTTTTCATTAATTTATCACACGTTTTATTTATCACACACCTAGCGCAATTCTTCCTTTTTAACTCATAAGCATACTTAAAGGGTAAGTTCATCGGAGCCCCGTAAAGCAGCCTGAGGGGTCCTATGTAAGTTCACCTTACAGATATTTTTCTGTAAGGGTGAACTTACACTTTAAAGGGGACATGCAAGTGTTTTGAATACAAAATACATTCAAACTCAACATCCAAACAATCATGTTTGGTGGATGTGCATGCTCATACGGTGCCCCATTTGGAAATGGTACTCAAGTGCACAAAAATAAAGTTTAGAAAGTAAACCAGAACAATTAAATGAATGTAAAGATAATGATAAAAAAGAGAAGAAATAGTCCCACTTGTACTAGTAGTTATTTTTCTATCAACAGGATCCTAATCTAGAAAGACCTGTAGGTTCAATTCTTTGTTTAAACCATTAGACAGAACAGTCCCCACGTCTATTGCTTAGTTTAAGAGCAAAAATGCCCTTCACTTTAAGGCCAGAGGTACCAACTTGATGATAATAAAGAAAGTACTGTGCCAAAGGGCTCTCTGGTTCCTTCTGTCTGATAGCACATTTTGTTGTGCCCATCAGAGTGTCAATAACATATGTGCCCATCAGCAATATGATGGGCACATATTATGGTAGTGGGGGCACGCTGATGGGCACATATTAAGTTAAGGGACACTCTGATGGGGACACCTGATGTAAGGATGCACCCTGACAGGAATACCTGATGTAAGGTGGCACTGTGATGGGGACAACTGATGTAAGGGGGCACTCTGATGGCAATACCTGTTGTATGATGGCACTGTGTTGGGGACACCTGATGTAAAGGGGCACTGTGATAGGGACACCTGATGTGATGGGGACTCCTGATGTAAAGGGGCACTCTGATGGGCACACCTGATGTAAGGGGGTACTCTTGACAGAATTACCAGAGTAAGGTGGCACTGATGGGGACATCTGATGCAGGGGGGCACTCTGATGGGGACACCTGATGTAGAGGGACACTCTGATGGGGACACCTGATGTAGAGGGGCACTCTGATGGGGACACCTCATGTAAAGGGGCACTCTGATGGACACACCTGATGTGATGGGGACACCTGGTTTAAAGGAGCACTCTGATGACAGCAGCTAATGTAAGGGGGGCACCCTGATGGGAACAAATGATGTAAGGGGGCACACTGATGGCAGACATCAGATGTAAGGGGCCTCCTGATGAAGAAACCTGATGTAAGCGGGCACTTTGATGGGAATACCTGATGTAAGTGGGCACTTTGACGGGAATACCTGATGTAAGGGGGCACACTGATGGGGACACCTGATATAAGAGGGTGCCCTGATGGTGGCAACTGATTTATAGGGGTAGTCTGATAAGGGAACCCAGTGTAATGAATTACTTTGGTAGGGGCACCTGATGTAAGGGGGAACACTATTGGGGACATTTACAGAGTATTACCAGAGTGTGTGGAGGAAACAGTAAGAAAAGCACAAGAGAGTGCAAAGGAGATGCGTGCAATCTTTCATGACACAAACTTCGGACCTTGGCCGGAAACTTTTTTTAGTGACCAGACCTCCTTGAGTTTTAATTCACTACCCCTGGTATAGACAGTAGAACACCCCGTATCAGTGAAGACGTATTTTTAACAAATGTGCAAATTTGGCAATGGCCAGATGGTTACCACTCCTCGTGTCCTAGGAAATGAGGATAGCCACAGGTCATTACAGGACTGTATGTATTCAGATTGGGTGAGCATATCTGATCAGTTGGGAGCCCTTCGGCCAACCATATGAGGAAACTCACCTACAATTCTGGATAGTAAGGAACAATGACATGTGAGCCAATGTTGTTAGAACCTCCCTCACCTTGGACCACAGACATTTTAGACAACGTTGTCTTTTTTATTTGTGATGGTGGGTGGTTCCTGGATATGTATTTACTATTTTATATTTTGTGTATAATACAATTGATTTGTATTTTTCATAGATTGATTCTGGTGTTAGATTTTTGTTACCATACCCCGGTGGCTCATGGTTATGGTCTTTAAGGCAGCTCTGTTTATCTGCCTATTTTGTATATAGAGTTTCCTTCACTTCCTGTCTCAGGGACACAACAAGAAGTGAGAATACATTTCTCCAGAGTGAGAGGAAATCTCCTCTTAGACAGTTGTTACCCGAACAGGTGTCCCTATTGAAAGATTACCCTAATGACCCAGAAAAGCAGAAACTCTCCAGCAGTGAAAAAAAATAACCCTTCATCATACTATCCAAAATATTTAAAAAAAAATTTGCTTTACATATACTTTAAAGCTTGTAAGGCTGACAGTACAGTTTGTTACATTACTGTTATTCATTTATAAGGTAGGTTCATTCTCATCAATGGTATCATATTGTGTTAAATTGTTTATACATTTTGATATTTGTTTTTCTTTTCTTTTAATAGTGTTTAATAGTAGTTTGATAGTATATGTTGGCTTTTAAATACTTTTCGACAGTTTTGACATTTGATCATTTCCATGTGCTATCTAATGTATTTCCCTAAATGGTATTTAGTGAGCATTAATAAAATAAATAGATGTGCCTCCCACATAAATGATAGGGATAGTGAATGATTTCAGGTTTCCTTTCCCACTCATCCATTAATAATGCAAAGCAGATGTGTGGAATGTTACATTCCAGGTACCTGAGCTAATGACATCATGTGGAAATGAGCACAGTGGCTTGCTCCTCTCATGTTCCAATTGGCATGCTTGTGTATAGTCACTTCAGCTACAGAACCCTGGGCTGCAGTCCAACTGCAGTTCCATCATGAAAATAAATAAACACCTAATAAGCATTACATGCAGTCAAGTATATTAATGAGAAAACAGTGTATTTTAAGGCTTGTAATATTCAGAACATGGCTTTGTTTATGTGCATAATATTATACGTTTTGTAGAAAACAATGTCTCTAAATTATAATATAGCTGAATATCATAGAAAAGAATTAAACAGAGCAAGTAAATTGTTTAAGTTTCATAATAACCAAAAGCTCACTAGTGTGGCAGGACTTTCCCAGAGAAACTCAGTGTACCTGCTTAACCCTTTTCTATCAGGGTCTTTAAGCAGCAGGGCTGGGTGCCATACGATTACTGCAATTGGTCATCACAGAGATCACATGCTTTTATTTACAGTGATGATCCCTCCCCTTTTTCTTACAACAGGGAAGGAGAGAGATCGAGTACTTGAGGAAAAAAATGAATGAACCTGCAGATTCATTCCGTTTTCACTGATTTTTTGCATGTCCCCCTCCTCTCCTACCCCCTTACTTTCTCATACTCTGTGTATGGCTTGAACATTAATGTGTCTAGTGCACCATTCCCATAGCAGCATGTTTTTTTAATATCCTAAGAATTGTGGTACAAATGAGATCCAAAAAGGGGTAATTTGGGGGGATGTCATAATGTTCTGGCATTTTTGTTTTACCCGAAAGTAAGGTAAAGGTATAGTGGAAAAAAACTAAATTATTAAATGCCACCAAAAGAAAAAAAATACATAAAATCATTTGAGTACAGTGCCAGTAAATGTCAGTCAAACTATCACAGCTCTGAAAACTGAAACATGGTCTGGTAATGAAGGGGTATTACAGGCTGGTACGTAAATGGTTAACATATATTGATGTACATGACGTCTTTAACTTTAATTATTGCTATGGAATGTTATGTTGAGCTTTTTGATCCTTAAAATTTTATTCTGATTTGAGACCTGTAAAGCCCAGGAAATCATCAATCCAGGCATTGCTGATATTGCATTGAGGCAAGACAGGAAGATCTTGGCAACTGCAGGTTGGGACCACCGCATTCGGATTTTTGGATGGAAGAAGATGAAGCCATTAGCTGTTCTCCAGTACCATTCAGCAAGTATGCATTGTGTGGCGTTTTCAGACCATCTTAAGTCTGAAGAAAGACTGCTGGCTGCTGGATCAAAAGATCATCGTATTAGCATATGGAAAATTTATTCACAAACATAGACAACATGCATTGTGTTCACTGCTTCACCAATATATTTTGGTAAAATATAATGTAAGAGTTTCACAAATAGCTAAAACTACAACAGCCAAGCAGTGTTGAATACTGTATTTGTGGATGGATAAGGACGATGGTCGTGCCTAATACAGTACTTCCTATCTAGAAGTGTGCAGCCCTGTTGGAAAAAACACTTTTTATACTATGTTTTTCTGTGTAGCAAAACATTGGTTCTTCATGTGCAACTCCAGATGCCTTAGACCAAAACATGTGACTGTGTTTTCCTCGCCTATAGTGCTATCTCTATTATAACCATGCCTCCTGATACATGCCTGAACTCTGTTTTCATATCTTTTTACCATTTAGGCCATGTTGATAGAAGTTTGTTGCTATCCATTTGATGTCCAATGTTGGGAACCGCATATAAAGAACAATTATACCCAATGAGTAATTAATAAATCAAAACACCTTTGAACAGTATATTCTTCCATAGATCTTTCCAATTCATGCAAAACCCTACATTTGTTTGTTATAGTTATATTTTGTTATGTTTCCACATTTTGGGGTATCTACAAATAAACTTACCAGAATACCTGTCTAGTTGTACAGACAGGTGCATTAAATTGTTAAATCTTTTATTCCACAAAGTCTACATGTTTGTGCCTGTTTTGAGGCTTGAGTTGAACAGACTAAGCTCTTTTTTTTTTTCCTCACTGTAAACTAGAAAATAGTTTGGGTACCAAAAATGTGTACCATTTTTAAAATCATAGCTATTTTTTGGGCTTGCAAAATCCATTTAAGTAATGTTTTGGGCTGCCTCTCTGCTCTGGCTATCAAGGTGTCGGATCATCCCATGCTGATGTCTGGATAGCATGTATACATAAATGTGAATACTTCATTAATCCCTAACTTATAAGCCTGCTATGAGGTCCCAGCCAAGAAAAGATTACATATGCAGGTGGATCTTCTCACTAGAGGAAATTCTCAGCATTGCAATCTTCTCAAAATTTTGTATGAATTAATATTTTCTGCAATCAAACATTTATTTTTCTTTTCGCAACTATTATTTGTTCCTCAGAGTTTCTCTTTTAGAATATAAATCATCAATAAGCCATCACTGTGTTTTTAGTCTTTTTGTATATGCATCTTGCCCCAATAGTTTCCTGTTTTATTACAGAAGCTAAAATAGTATTGGTCCACTGGTGACTGCACTTATCTAAAAATTGTCTTTTAAAGATGATCATCATGTTTCCTGTTACTTTAAGTAGTTTGTTTGGACCCAGCTGGTCCAAACGAACTATTTCTTTCACAAAAGCTTCATCTGATTGGCCGAGTCAGAGTGTGACATCATTAGCCCACCCCTCTGCCACAGCCAATTAGAGGAAGCTTAGTATTCATTCACAGAATACCAACCTGCCTGTGAATGGCTGAGCGCTGCTCTGACCAACTCTTATTTTGTTCCGGGTGTAAGACGGGAAGTCTGTCTCACAGCCAGAATCCAGCACTGTGTACTGTATGTAGCTGAAGCTACATACATTGCTTTAGTGCCAGTGCAGCAATTCAGTGAAGGAAATATTTTGTTTGGACCAGCTTGGTCCAAACAAACCAATTAAAGTGACAGGAAAAATGGAGATCAGCTTTACAAAATGTCAACCAAAATGAAAAACCAAAAAGAAAACAGTTATGCAGAAGCAGAAATTTGTACATCTGGTTATAACTGAATCAGATACACAGAATTTGATGTTCTCATGAATAGTATCGGCCATTATGTAGATCCACAAACAGCTTGCAAATAAATCCGAAAATCACAATGGATGTAGTTATCAGGTATCTATCATGATGTGGTATGTGCTTGCAAGGAATTAAGGTTAACCCTATGGCATAATTGTTTAAAAATAATAAACAGCATGAAATAATCTACAATAGCAGGAACAAAAAAGTAATAATAAATGTGTGTTTGGTTGGCCAACTCCTAGGCAGAGCAGAAGTCGTTCTTTTCTAAGCTTGCATTGAAGAGGGGGAGAAAACTAGTCTCCTGCTGGCCAAAGTAGTCAGTGCCTGCCCAGTGGCTCCCAATATTGGGGAGCTGACCCCACCTGGAAGCAAATTGAATAATTCCCCCGACTTAGTCATGGCCAAACTGGTCCGGTTCTACTCACACTTGTATCAATCGAAAGCTCAATACACCCCAGACTCCTTATGTAATTACTTGCAATCCATAATCTTACTTAAACCTTCAAATCCGCAGCGGGCTCTCTTAAATTCTCTTATTGCGTTAGAGAAAATCCAGGAGGCGACCAGCTCTTTCCCCTCATGCAAGGCCCTGCAAGACGATGGCCTTCCTTTGGAGATCTACAAGCAATATGCAGATCTTATTTTGCCAGATTTGCTCAAGCTAAATAACAAGGCATTTACACAACAATGTCTACTGGCTTCCATGACTAGAGCCAATATCATACTGCTTTGGAAACCTAGTAACCCCCTACAGATCCTAACTATTAGGCCTATTTTGTTACTGCAGACAGATAATAATGAATGTGTTTTTATTTCTGCTTATCTTCTGCATTCTGACACATATTTCCATAGCACATAGGAAACTCTTATATAAAATACCAGATGTATTGTTTAAATATAATTTATAAAACTTAGAAATTTGTCATACTTGGAATTAGTAAATGTAATGTGTAATCATTATTTCTTGGGATAAATGGTGGTTTACATTGTGTTATGAGCAAACCTTGATATTTTATTTCTACTAAAATAATGTCTGAGTTTTCATAGCACTTAAGAAACTCATATGCGAAAAAACAGATTAGCAGATGTATTGTTTAAATGTATTTTATAAACTAAGAAATTTGGCAGATATAATGTTTGACATCATATTATTCCTTACTGCACATATAGTAATGAATAAATGTAAGGTGTCATTATTATTTCTCACGGTAAATGGGTGGTATACAATACAGATGTGCTATGAGCAAGTCGTGACAAGCCTTGATGTTTTAGTTCTACTAACACAATCTGGGTTTAATTAAGTCATGTATATGATTCAGAGTATCAACATTCTAAATAAAAAGTTCTGTGAAGGTAACGTGACTACCAGAATTTTGTTAGCAATAGCACGTTTCTAAATTTGAAAAACTGTCTGAGACTCTTCACCTAGTTTCCCATAGACTGCTTCTTTGTTTATTATAAGAATGTGGCTGCTATCATAAATCTGTATTTGAAACGAAGAAGTTTTCTTAAAGCTTTAAAATATGACCCAGAAGACTATCCAAAAGCTCGTTCTGATACACCTGCTGAGAGGAGTCATCATCTGGGAATTATGTATCAGACAGTTCTCATTTTACCAACATTTTGCCAGCATCATCCTTCTGAGTCTTTCTTGTGTTGGTAGTTTCTGCACGTTTATGAGATGCTGCAAATGATATCTGTGGAGGAGTCTTATGTATCTGTGAGACAGGAAGACCATAAATCACAAAGCAAATCTTTTGGAAAAAGGACCTTTTGTGCTTTAGATCTTTTTTGAACTGTTCTGTAATTTTTTTTTCTATTAGAACTGACCCTGCTTTAATATCTTTACCTGCATAAACATTAGTGGTTATCATAATGGTTTCATAAATTGTTTAAGCTGGCAAAAATACTTGTCAAAAAAAAATGCTTGGTTCAGCTGGAACATATGGAGAGCTTCAAACCACAACATTGCAGACATCCAAAGACACCCACCCTGAGTGTGTTACATTTATTTGTGACATGCATTTCTCATATTTATCTGCAGTACTTCCAGCAACAACAGCGTATTTGTGATATGTTTTCCATTTAAGGAAATGGGTCCTCCCTACACCTGTTTTTCTTTTATAGACAAATGACTAAACTTCACTTAGCTGAAAATTGCTTTTTGTGGCCGGAAAATAAATGCTAAAATATGGATGTCTCCTGAACCCCCCAAGCCTGGATTAGTGTAGTCAGTTCCTTGACATCAAGAAACATTATATCTACAAATTCAAATTAATCTCTTCCATTCTATTTGGTATATTTACTTCTGCTCATGAGCTCCATGTAGGTCTAGAGGCAGACCGATGTAATTGGACATGTATCCATTTACACCTGCCTAACTCGGAGGCCGTCCAGGTCTGGAAAAAAAAACAGAAAAGGACTGCATCCTTTTCCAATGGATCAGAGGTAGCTTGATGTAAACAGACACAGGTCTGTTTACATCTGACCAACCATAGAGTCATCATGGGTTTGTCCCTGTCTGCTGTGGAGACACAAACTGAACGGGCACGGATGTAAAAAAAAACTGACATCCATCCTGTTCAGCTCCAATTCAGCAGGGGATCTACCAATAGACATCATCAATTATACCAATAATTATTAATCAATTGTCTTATTACTACATTTCAACCAAAATTTCCTAATATCCACCCTTTATACAAATGAGCATGT
This sequence comes from Aquarana catesbeiana, assembly GCF_042186555.1. Classification (NCBI taxonomy): domain Eukaryota; kingdom Metazoa; phylum Chordata; class Amphibia; order Anura; family Ranidae; genus Aquarana; species Aquarana catesbeiana. Next base: position 275,275,680 of record NC_133324.1, read on the forward strand.
GCTGTACTTACTATTGAAATATCAGATTAGAAATTTATTTTGTGTATAATGAAATTCGTGCTCGGTGATGTGGAACATACTTTATCCAAGTGCTTCGCTCTTTGTGCTTATTATGCGCTGTTGTTGATCCATACATTTTTTTTATAGGTCAAATATGCGCCCTCCTCTTTAAGAGATTATAACCTCCACCTTTTATCACAATTTGGCAACTCTTTCCCTGTAAATGGATAATAGCTCCAACCTCCACTTTACAGTAATCCACCAGACTCAGCTCCATAATGGGAGTCTAATGGATTCTTGTAAAGAATGGGTGCATCCACCTACAAGGGTCAATTTACTAAAGGTATTTAGGCTCATTTTTCAAGAGAAGTTTCCCTTAGCTTAGTGAATGAGATGAAGATCTGCTGACACCTATTACCCAATCATGTGCAAGCAAAAATACTGATTTTGTTTTAATTTGCCTTGCATCTGATTCATGAGTATTTTGTGCAATGTGACTTTTTACGACATTAACTCATCTAAGGGAAAATTTCTCTTTCATCAATCAATTTGCCTTTGTTAAATAAACCCCCAACTTCTATATTTTGTTGTGAATAGCCAGCTGAGCTACTGAGAAGGATATATTATTACTTCCAAAATATCCAGTTGGCTATGCTCTGTTAATCAATGTTATCACTTTTTAACCACTTCAGCTCTGGTAAAGGTTCACCTCCCTTCCTGACCAGGCCATTTTTTGCGACAAATCTGACACGAAGTGACACTTTTTGGGGACACCAATACAGTGATCAGTGCTAAAAAAAATGCACTGTCACTGTACTAATGACACTGGCAGGGAAGGGGTTAACATCAGGGGCGATTAAAGGGTTAAATGTGTTCCCTGGGAGTGCTTTCTTACTGTGTGGAGGGGTGGTTTAACTGTAGGAAGACAGAGATCCGTGCTCCTGCTTAGCAGAAACACAAGATCTGTCTTCCTTCCTAGCAGAATGGCAATCTGCTTTGTTTACATAGGCAGACCACCATTCTGCCTCTCCTGGAACGATCGTCGGGTTCCTGGCTGGACCCGCTGATTGCCTCCCGTAGTGTCCAATCAGAGCAGGGGTGGGTCACTGCCGTCTGCGTGCACGCGCGCCCCTGGCCCAAGAAAAAAAATCACGTGCAGGTATGTGATTTTGCGCTTAAGGGCCGCCCTGCCGTAGTATATGTATGTGGGCGGTCCTTAAGGGGTTAATGGACCTAATGGATATATTTTACCTAAATTGTAACTAAACCCTCTAATCCTTTACAGCCAAGGAAGATGCTATCTTAGCCTCTGTTTAATCTGCAATTGCCATGATGCTGCACATGTGATCATTTGATGGCTTGACAGTTCGGCTGAGAACACAAGTGGCTGTGACAATTATCATTCATGGCATGTAAATGTTTTGGTAAAACGTTAAGTCGATTCTGTTGAATGCATCTTTTGAACATCTAATTTTCTTCGGTGTGGGCTTTAATGTTACTGGATGCTAAAGATTCCTCTAAATTTAAAGTGATGCTAAAATCTCAGTTTTTTTTTTCTTTAAAAATAACAAACATGTTATACTTACCTGCTCTGTGCAGTGGTTTTCCACAGAGGTACCCAGATCTTCCTCTTCTTGGGTCCCTCGCCGGCACTTCTGGCCCTTCTCCCCTGCTGAGTGCCCTCACAGCAAGCAGCTTGCTATGGGGGCACCCGAGCCAAGCCGCTGCTCTGTGTGTCCATTCAGGCACAGAGCCACAACCCGGCCCTGCCCCTCTCTTTCCTCATTGGACTTGCTGACTTTGGTTGACAGCAGCGGGAGCCAACGGCGCCGTGCTGCCGTCTCAGCCAATGAGGAGGAGAGTCCCGGGCAACCGAGACACTCCTGCAACATCGCTGGATCAAGATGGACTTAGGTAAGTATTAGGTGGTCTGAGGGGGGCTGCTGCTCACAGAAGGCTTTTTATCTTAATGCATAGAATGCTATTCGATTAACAATCTTCTGACTTTACACAACCACTTTAAGTTTAACTTAAAAAGGAGTTCTGCCCTCTCCCCAAATAATTTAAAAGTCAGCAGCTTCAAATACTGTAGCTGCTGACTTTTACTATTAGGGCACTTACCTGTCCAGGCATCCAGCAGTGTCCTCACCCAGGCTGATTCTTGAATCGGTTCTCGGGTGCTGGCACCGCCATTTTGGCTAAGGGAAACCGGCAGTGAAGCCTTGCAGCCTTATAGTCAGTTTCCTACTGTGCATGTACGAATCGCGCTGCAGTTTATGAATGGGCCGGTTGCAGTGGAAAGGAGGGGGGCGAACTTCTAGCTCACTTTGTTGTGGCAAACTGAGCCAGAAGTGGGAGTGGGTACCCATCAAAAAGAGGTACCCGCTCCCCCCCAAAAGGTGCCAAATGTGGCAGTCGGGGGGGGGGGGGGGTTTGGCTGCCCAAAGACCAGAGCACTTTTTGCGATTTGGCACTGTGTCGCTTTAACTGACAATTGCGCGGTCGTGCGACGTGGCTCCCAAACAAAATTGACGTCCTTTTTTCCCTACAAATAGAGCTTTCTTTTGATGGTATTTGATCACCTCTGCGGTTTTTATTTTTTGCGCTATAGACAAAAAGCAACAATTTTGAAAAAAAAACGCATTATTTTTTACTTTTTGCTATAATAAATAGCCCCAAAAATATATAAAAAAAACATTTTTTTCCCTCAGTTTAGGCCAATACCTATTCTACATATTTTTGGTAAAAAAAAAACGCAATAAGCATTTATTGATTGGTTTGCGCAAAAGTTATAGTGTCTACAAAATAGGGGATAGTTTTATGGCATTTTTATTAATAATTTTTTTTTACTAGTAATGGCGGCGATCAGCGAATTTTTTATTCGTGACTTCGACATTATGGTGGACAGATCGGACACTTTTGGCGTGATTTTGGGACCACTCACATTTATACAGCGATCAGTGCAATTAAAAATGCATTGATTACTGTGTAAATGTGACTGGCAGTGAAGGGGTTAACCACTAGGTGGCGCTGTAGGTGTTAAGTGTGTCCTAGGGAGTGATTCTAACTGTGGGGGGAGGGGCTATGTGTGACATGACACTAATCACTGCTCCCGATTACAGGCAGCTGTGATCAGTGTCATGTCACTAGGCAGAACGGGGAAATGCTTGTTTACATCAGCATTTCCCCCTTCTTCCTCTCCGTGAGACGATCGCAGGTATCCCTGCGGACATCGAGTCCGCAGGACCCGCGATCACACTCACGGAGGTCGCGGCGGGCACGCTCGCAAACCGCTTCTTAAAGGGCAATGTACAGGTACATTAATCTGCCTGTACGTGCCCTTCTGCTGATGTATATTGGCGTGAGCCGGTCGGCAAGTGGTTAAAGGTCAGATGGCAAGCAGTAGTACAATATGAGTCTGAGAACATATGCAATACACACACCAAGTAGACAGTGGAAGGTCTATAATAATACACAGTATCACCTAGACATCCAGAAAATGGTAGAAACGGTTCCTGTTTGATCCTCTGACATCCGAGGTTCTAGACCAGGGGTCTTAACCACTTCAATCCCACGGACGTCATATGACGTCCTGGGCTTTGAGCAGGTATATCTGAATGATGCCTGTAGTTACAGACATCATTCAGATATTGCCGGTTTCAGCCGGCGAATCTCTACACCATAGGAATGATCATAGTGGCCGTTCCGCCGCTTGATCGTTCCTATGGGAGGCGAGAGGGGACGTCCCCCCCTCCCGCCGCCCTCCGGTGCTTGCTCCGACTCACCGTTACGATCGGTGAGGCGGAGAGTAGATCCGCCGGCGCCGGATGTAGATCATAGAGATTTCCGGCGGACCAGATGGTCCCCGGAGTCTCTATGATCGTCACGCCCGGCCTCTCCATTAAAAAAAACGGCGCCGCTTCGGCTGGGAAGCAGCGATCGTTTTATTTTTTTATTTCAGGCTTCCCAGCCTAGTGGTGAGATATGGGGTCTTATTGACCCCATATCTCACTATTAAGAGCACCTGACATGTCATATTGCTATTACAAGGGATGTTTACATTCCTTGTAATAGGAATAAAAGTGATCAATTTTTTTTTTTTTCAAAAAAGTGTCAAAATAAAAAAAATAAAATATAATTAACAATAAAAAAAAAAAATTTTTTAAAGCGCCGCTGTCCCCGTGTGCTCGCACGCAGAAGCGAACGCATACGTAAGTCCCGCCCACATATGAAAACGGTGTTCAAACCATACATGTGAGGTATCGCCGCGAACGTTGGAGCGAGAGCAATAATTTTGGCCCTAGACCTCCTCTGTAACTCAAAACATGTAACCAGTAAAAAAATTTCAAGCGTCGCCTATGGGGATTTTTAAGTACCGAACATTGGCGCCATTCCACGAGCGTGTGCAATTTTGAAGCGTGACATGTTAGGTATCTATTTACTCGGCGTAACTTCATCTTTCACAAAATGCAAAAACATTGGGCTAACTTTACTGTTTTTTTTTTTTTTTTTAAACACAAAACAGTTTTTTTTCCCCAAAAAAACACGTTCGAAAAATTCCTGCGCAAATACTGTGTGAGATAAAAAGTTGCAACAACCGCCATTGTATTCTCTAGGGTCTTTGCTAAAAAAACATATATAATGTTTGGGGGTTCTATGTAATTTTCTAGCAAAAAAATGATGATTTTTACATGTAGGAGCAAAGTGTCAGAATTGGCCCGGTATTGAAGCGGTTAAACTTGCAGCCCTCCAACTGTTGCGGAACTACAAGTCTCTTCATGCCTATGGGAGTCATACTTGTAAGTGTCAGTCTTGCAATGCCTCATGGGAATTGTAGTTCTGCAACAGCTGGAGGGCCACCAGTTTGAGACCTCTGTCAAGTGGTAAAAACTATGATCTTCTATTAAAGAGGTATTCAACCCAAAAGCAATTATTTATTGTATTGCATCTTACCATTTATTAGATGTGATGGCTGCATTCGTTTTCTTTTTTTGACTTTATTTCCTTTATTTTCATCTGGTGATTTAGCCAGTAAGTCTGTTGTTTTTCAACAGAACAAACTGTCCTGCAGATGTAACAGGGGATTGAGAAAAACCATTTACAGGATGTTTACAATGGTCTCAACCCTTATACAGTACATGTAAGTAAAACTTTTATCTCCAAAGGAACAAAACTGTTATGCCGCGTACACACGATCGGACTTTCTGGCATACTTGGTGCGGCACACTTTCCTACGGACTTTGTCCGCCAGGTGCGCCGGACTTTAAAACGAATGGACTTGCCCACACACAACCGGAAGAAGACCCCCGAAGCCGGAGGAAGACCCCCCGGAGCTGTTTAATAAATTATTTTAAAAACCTGTGTAGTGTGTTGTATTATTGACACTTTTTCCCTAGGTGAATGGGTAGGGGTACCATGAACCCCATACTCATTCACATAAGGTGGGGGGCCGGGATCTGGGGGCCCTCTTATTATAGGGGGCTCCCGGATTCCGCCCCTGGACCCTGACAACCAACGGCCAGGGTTGTCGGGAAGAGGCCCTTGTCCTCATCAACATGGGGACAAGGTGCTTTGGGGGGCCCCGCAGGGTGCCCCCTCCCCAAAGCACCCACCCCCCATGTTGAGGGCATGCAACCTGGTACGGTTCAGGAGGGGGGGGGGGCGCTCGCTCATCCCCACCCCCTTTCCTGACCGGCCAGGCTGCGTGCTCAGATCGGGGTCTGGTATGGATTTTAGGGGGACCCCACGCCGTTTTTTCGGCGTAGGGGTTTCCCTTTATAATCCATACTAGACCTAAGGGCCTGGTATGCCCCACGCTTGCCGCACTAGGAAAATTTGTTTTTTCTATTGCAGCGAGCACGAAATGCAATACCCTGCCCTTGCGTCGTATCTGGTCCGTTGGACCAGCATACAGACGAGCGGGCTTTCCGTCGGACCAGCACACAGACGAGCGGACTTTCCGCCAGAAATGGAGTCCGACGGAAAGATTTAAAACATGTTTCAAATCTAGGTCCGGCGGGCTTTTGGGAAAAAGTCCGCCGGAGCCTACACACGGTCGGATTGTTCGGCGGCCTCTGGTCCGCCGGACCAAGTATGCCGGAAAGTCCGCTCGTGTGTACGCGGCATTATTGTCACTCCTTGTAAAGTGTTAGTTGGAGTTAGCGAAAAAAAAATTGTACTAGAGGTTTTTCACCTTTTATGTGCTTTAAAATTTCTCCTATTGAAATTGCAGAAGTGTGTCAAATAGATTTTCACTCATCATATGTCTTTTTTTGGCTCATGCCATTGTTACCTGGGCTATTTTCAGAACAATTCATACTGTCCTTGTTCTGTTCACAAACATGGCTATGGTCCATGTTTCTAATGGCATGCAGGCTTGGCAGCCCACTAAATAGAATTGTTGAATTGTGCTATCTGTAGGGTGCATCTGTTATAGACTGTCTTTCCTCAACTAGCACCGTAAAGAATTGTCTATGCTGCATTAAGAAATAGTACTAAGGATTTATAGTTTTGCTCTAACTTGTGAAGGGAATGGGTTAGCCCTCCTGTTTGTTGCTATACAGAAAAATGCTCTGGAAAAGTGTTCTATATTTTGTCATAATCATACCAACAACAAAATGTTCAAAGAATTACACACAGCTTTAGTCAATGCAAATACCATCATAACTGTGTCTTAACCACTTGCCCACCGGCTCAGCCGATATATGTTGGCAGAATGGCACCAGTGCGCAAAATTACTTACCCGTACGTTGCTTTGATCGGATTTGTTGCAGAACTGATCGGTCTTCAGGTACAGGCCAATGATTTCTGGCCTGGACCTGCTGATTGGTTCTGAATGAAATGCCTCCTCTGCCTGTGAATTGTAAACACAGGCAGAGGAAGTGATGTCAACTCCGGTCCTGGAATTCTTTTCGGTTCCAGAGTGCGGAGAGAGGACATCTAAAAGTGAGTTGCACCAACACTACACTGACACACAGGGCTGGACTGGGACAAAAATTTGGCCTTGGACTTCATCCAGACTGGCCCACTTTAATTTTGCAAACACGCACAAAAACAGTATATAAACTATACGCAATTGTGCAAAAAAAAGTAAAAACATTCCACTGTAAGTAAAAAAACACTGGTCACTGCACTATGGGTGAGCAGGGATTTGGGTATCTGTGGTGTCACTGAAAGAAAAAAAGTCCCTCCATTGGACAAATGTCCTTCTGTCCGTGTTGTCACTGGAAGAAGTAAAATTGTCCCTGCATCCATCATATGTGACTTGCACCAATAAATTTAAGAAGGTGGGGTTGTAGGAAGCTGACAGGGGGATGAAGATGACTGGGGTGGTAGGAAGCTGACTGGGGGATGAAGATGACAGGGAGTGGGATGGAAGGAAGCTGACAGGGATGAAAATGACAAGGGGTAGGGTGGTAGGAAGCTGACGGGGATGAAGATGACAAGGGGTGGGGTGGTAGAAAGCTGACAGGGGGATGAAGATGACAAGGGGTGGGGTGGTAGAAAGCTGAAGGGGAATAAAGATGACAAGGGGTGGGGTGATAGGAAGCTGACATGGGGATGAAGATGACAATGGTGGGGTGGTAGGAAGCTGACGGGGATGAGTATGACAAGGGGTGGGGTGGTAGGAAGCTAACAGGGGGATGAAAATGACAAGGGGTGGGGTGGTAGGAAGCTGACAGGGTGATGAAAATGACAAGGAGTGGGGTGGTTGGACCCTGGCAATGGGGATGAAGATGACATGGGTGGGGTGGTAGGAAGCTGGCAGTGGGGATGAAGATGACAAGGGGTGGGGTGGTAGGAAGCTGACAGGGATGAAGATGACAGGGGGTGGGGTGGTAGGAAGCTGACAGGGGGGTGAAGATGACAGGGGTGGGGTGGTAGGAAGCTGAAAGGGGGATGAGGATGACAAAGGGTGGGGTGTTAGGAAGCTGAAAGGTAATAAAGATGACAAAGTGTGGGGTGGGGTGGTAGGAAGCTGACAGGGGGATGAAGATGACAAGGGGTGGTAGGAAGCTGAAAGTGGATGAAGATGACAGGGGTGGGGTGGTAGGAAGCTGACAGGTGGATGAAGATGACAAGCAGTGGTATAGTAGGAAGCTGACGGGGATGAAGATGACAAGGGTGGTAGGAAGCTGACAATGTGGATGAAGATTACAGACAAAATCTGTGGAGAATAGCTTTTAGGACATCTTTAAGCCCAGGTTCACACTGAGCTGCGGGAATGAAGCTGTCACAGGTGACACTGGTTAGTTTTTTATAGCGTCAGGGTACCCACCGTATATTACCCAATAGAGGTTTAACCCCCTGAACACCCGGCGGGTGACATCAGTTAGGTTTTAGCGTCAGTCCCAGGCAGCATCTGATTAGTGCCAGTAGCACTAACACCCATGTATGCTTCATACACCTCCCTTACTAGTATAGTGTCTAAACAGATCAATATCTTTGACCTGATCAGATCTATACTAGCGTCCCCAGTAGTTTAGGGTTCCCAAAAACGCAGCGTTAGCGGGATCAGCCCAGATACCTGCTAGCACCCGCATTTAGCCCCTCCGCCCAGCCCACCCAAGTGCAGTATCAATCGGTCACTGTTACAAAACACAACACACATAACTGCAGCATTCGCAGAGTCAGGCCTGATACGTACGAACGCTAGCAGTTTTTTTGGTAGCAATTGAAGCAGTCGCTGACAATCAGGTGCTCTTTTTGCCTGTGAGTCGCACTAGTTGTACCTATAAATTTAGAGGCCAAAATGTCCAAACAGAGGTACACTAGTGAAGAGGCCTACACATTGCTGAGCATGACAGATTGGAGTGATGGGGAAGTCACCCATCTGTCAGATTCAGGCTCGGTATACGAACCTGTAGACAGCAGCGGCACCCTGACAGATAGCTCTGACGACGGAGTAGTGGTGTCAGAAACCATGAATTAAACTGAGACAGACTCTGACCAACTACTGTGCGCTGCACCTTATTTTATAGCCCTCTTGAATGGCTTGAGGTTTTCACCCCCTCAAGCCATTAATGTATTGTTACTTATGAAACTTTCTATATGGAAATTTATATATGCTCATACCTATCCTGAGATACCTGGCTATTTGTGGTGCCTCCACAGCGGTTTTCCACACTGCTGTTTTTTCATTACAAAAAGTAGATATCTAGCTTACCAGCTGAGCTACTACACCTATACTTTTTCATCATATCTGACTATCATATGAAGTTTTCTTAGCTCCTGAAGAAGCGTTTTCCAGACGCGCAACATGTCGAGCTATTAAGAATACATCTACCCGGACCTACAATCTGACCCACAACCTGCTTACTTACACCCACAATCAGAACACCTGCTTGGGAATACGTTCCCCACCTGTTTCTGAATGGTTCATTGTATACATGTATCATATGAAGTGGTGTTCTGGTTGTATGTACTGTAGAAAAAACTAATTATATGCGATTATTTATTGTTCTATGTATTTACTTGCATCAATTGCTTTTATATTTTTTGTAGACCATATCCAAATAAAACCATTTTATCTTTTATAAATAGTATACCTGTGTGCCTTTAAAGTCCATTTACTAGTTGTTAATGTTCTATAAGTCTAATATCGGGAAGTTGGCACATTGCTACCGGTGTACCTACAGTGTCACCCTGTTTTCAGGTACACATTTATTTGGCAATTTCTCAAACAAACTGATAAAGAAGTACAGTTAAATCACACTTGTTTAATAATAATAAAAAAGTTAAACAGATTAAACATAGTCAAAACATAGCCAGAGTTCAGGAACTGGAACGGAGAGTTAGACAAGCCAAAACATCAGGGAGCCAGAGATGAGCGTAGTAGAACAGCAAGCAGGATCTGGAGCCAGAAAGAATGTCAGCCAAGCAAGTCTTTAACCACTTAAGGACCGCCTCACGCCGATGTATGTCGGCAAGGCGGCACGGGCAGGCAAAATCACGTACATGTACGTGATTTGCCTCCCGCGGGTGGGGGGTCCGATCGGACCCCCCCCCGCCGCCCGAGGCGGTCCCGTTCTGTCCCCCGGCGATCAGAGACGAGGGGGAGGCCATCCATTCGTGGCCCCCCCCCTCGCGATCGCCGCCGGCCAATGGGAACACTCCTTTGCTGCTGTATGCTAAACAGCAGCAAAGGAAGTGATGTCATCTCCCCTCGGGTCGGTAGTTTCCGTTCCGGCCCGAGGAGAGAAGGCAGGTATGTGAGTGCACCAACACTACACACACAGTAGAACATGCCAGGCATACAAAACACCCCGATCCCCCCCCCGATCGCCCCCCGATCCCCCCCAATCACCCCCCCCCCCTGTCACAAACTGACACCAGCAGTTTTTTTTTTTTCTATTACTGCATGGTGTCAGTTTGTGACAGTTACTGTGTTAGCACAGTTACTGTTGCCCCCCTGTAGGTCTAGGGTACCCCCCTAACCCCCCCTAATAAAGTTTTAACCCCTTGATCACCCCCCGTCACCAGTGTCGCTAAGCGATCATTTTTCTGATCGCTGTATTAGTGTCGCTGGTGACGCTAGTTAGTGAGGTAAATATTTAGGTTCGCCGTCAGCGTTTTATAGCGTCAGGGACCCCCATATACTACCTAATAAATGTTTTAACCCCTTGATTGCCCCCTAGTTAACCCTTTCACCACTGATCACCGTATAACCGTTACGGGTGACGCTGGTTAGTTCGTTTATTTTTTATAGTGTCAGGGCACCCGCCGTTTATTACCGAATAAAGGTTTAGCCCCCCGATCGCCCGGCGGTGATATGCGTCGCCCCAGGCAGCGTCAGATTAGCGCCAGTACCGCTAACACCCACGCACGCAGCATACGCCTCCCTTAGTGGTATAGTATCTGAACGGATCAATATCTGATCCGATCAGATCTATACTAGCGTCCCCAGCAGTTTACGGTTCCCAAAAACGCAGTGTTAGCGGGATCAGCCCAGATACCCGCTAGCACCTGCGTTTTGCGCCTCCGCCCAGCCCACTCAAGTGCAGTATCGATCGATCACTGTCACTTACAAAACACTAAACGCATAACTGCAGGGTTCGCAGAGTCAGGCCTGATCCCTGCGATTGCTAACAGTTTTTTTGGTAGCGTTTTGGTGAACTGGCAAGCACCAGCCCCAGGCAGCGTCAGGTTAGCGCCAGTACCGCTAACACCCACGCACGCAGTGTACACCTCCCTTAGTGGTATAGTATCTGAACGGATCAATATCTGATCCGATCAGATCTATACTAGCGTCACCAGCAGTTTAGGGTTCCCAAACACGCAGTGTTAGCGGGATCAGCCCAGATACCTGCTAGCACCTGCGTTTTGCCCCTCCGCCCAGGCGAGCCCAGCCCACCCAAGTGCAGTATCGATCGATCACTGTCACTTACAAAACACTAAACGCATAACTGCAGCGTTCGCAGAGTCAGGCCTGATCCCTGCGATCGCTAACAGTTTTTTTGGTAACATTTTGGTGAACTGGCAAGCACCAGCCCCAGGCAGCGTCAGATTAGCGCCAGTACCGCTAACACCCACGCACGCACCGTACACCTCCCTTAGTGGTATAGTATCTGATCGCATCAATATCTGATCCGATCAGAACTATACTAGCGTCCCCAGCAGTTTAGGGTTCCCAAAAACGCAGTGTTAGCGGGATCAGCCCAGATACCTGCTAGCACCTGCGTTTTGCCCCTCCGCCCGGCCCAGCCCACCCAAGTGCAGTATCGATCAATCACTGTCACTTACAAAACACTAAACGCATAACTGCAGCGTTCGCAGAGTCAGGCCTGATCTCTGCGATCGCTAACAGTTTTTTTGGTAGCGTTTTGGGGAACTGGCAAGCACCAGCGGCCTAGTACACCCCGGTCGTAGTCAAACCAGCACTGCAGTAACACTTGGTGACGTGGCGAGTCCCATAAGTGCAGTTCAAGCTGGTGAGGTGGCAAGCACAAGTAGTGTCCCGCTGCCACCAAGAAGACAAACACAGGCCCGTCGTGCCCATAATGCCCTTCCTGCTGCATTCGCCAATCCTAATTGGGAACCCACCACTTCTGCAGCGCCCGTACTTCCCCCATTCACATCCCCAACCAAATGCAGTCGGCTGCATGAGAGGCATTTTTATGTCCTCCCGAGTACCCCTACCCAACGAACCCCCCCAAAAAGATGTCGTGTCTGCAGCAAGTGCAGATATAAGCGTGACACCCGCTATTATTGTCCCTCCTGTCCTGACAATCCTGGTTTTTGCATTGGTGAATGTTTTGAACGCTACCATGCACTAGTTGAGTATTAGCGTAGGGTACAGCATTGCACAGACTAGGCACACTTTCACAGGGTCTCCCAAGATGCCATCGCATTTTGAGAGACCCGAACCTGGAACTGGTTACAGTTATAAAAGTTACAGTTACAAAAAAAGTGTAAAAAAAAAAAAAAAATATGAAATAAAAAAAAATAGTTGTCGTTTTATTGTTCTCTCTCTCTATTCTCTCTCTCTATTGTTCTGCTCTTTTTTACTGTATTCTATTCTGCAATGTTTTATTGTTATTGTTATTATGTTTCATCATGTTTGTTTTTCAGGTATGTAATTATTTATACTTTACTGTTTACTGTGCTTTATTGTTAACCATTGTTAACCATTTTTTTGTCTTCAGGTACGCCATTCACGACTTTGAGTGGTTATACCAGAATGATGCCTGCAGGTTTAGGTATCATCTTGGTATCATTCTTTTCAGCCAGCGGTCGGCTTTCATGTAAAAGCAATCCTAGCGGCTAATTAGCCTCTAGACTGCTTTTACAAGCCGTGGGAGGGAATGCCCCCCCCCCACCGTCTTCTGTGTTTTTCTCTGGCTCTCCTGTCTCAACAGGGAACCTGAGAATGCAGCCGGTGATTCAGCCAGCTGACCATAGAGCTGATCAGAGACCAGAGTGGCTCCAAACATCTCTATGGCCTAAGAAACCGGAAGCTACGAGCATTTCATGACTTAGATTTCGCCGGATGTAAATAGCGCCATAGGGAAATTGGAGAAGCATTTTATCACACCGATCTTGGTGTGGTCAGATGCTTTGAGGGCAGAGGAGAGATCTAGGGTCTAATAGACCACAATTTTTTCAAAAAAGAGTACCTGTCACTACCTATTGCTATCATAGGGGATATTTACATTCCCCGAGATAACAATAAAAATGATTTTAAAAAAAAAATATGAAAGGAACAGTTTAAAAGTAAGATTAAAAAAGCAAAAAAATAATAAAGAAAAAAAAAAAAAAAAAAAAGCACCCCTGTCGCCCCCTGCTCTCGCGCTAAGGCGAACGCAAGCGGCGGTCTGTCGTCAAACGTAAACAGCAATTGCACCATGCATGTGAGGTATCACCGCGAAGGCCAGATCGAGGGCAGTAATTTTTCCAGTAGACCTCCTCTGTAAATCTAAAGTGGTAACCTGTAAAGGCTTTTGAAGGCTTTTAAACATGTATTTATTTTGTTGCCACTGCACGTTTGTGCGCAATTTTAAAGCATGTCATGTTTGGTATCTATGTACTCGGCCTAAGATCATCTTTTTTATTTCATCAAACATTTGGGCAATATAGTGTGTTTTAGTGCATTAAACTTTAAAAAAGTGTGTTTTTTCCCCAAAAAATGCGTTTGAAAAATCGCTGCGCAATTACTGTGTGAAAAAAAAAAATGAAACACCCACCATTTTAATCTGTAGGGCATTTGCTTTAAAAAAATATATAATGTTTGGGGGTTCAAAGTAATTTTTTTGCAAAAAAAAATAACTTTTTCATGTAAACAATAAGTGTCAGAAAGGGCTTTGTCTTCAAGTGGTTAGAAGAGTGGGTGATGTGTGACATAAGCTTCTAAATGTTGTGCATAAAATGCCAGGACAGTTCAAAACCCCCCCAAATGACCCCATTTTGGAAAGTAGACACCCCAAGCTATTTGCTGAGAGGCATGTCGAGTCCATGGAATATTTTATATTGCGACACAAGTTGCGGGAAAGAGACAAATTTTTTTTTTTTTTTTTTTTTTTTTTGCACAAAGTTGTCACTAAATGATATATTGCTCAAACATGCCATGGGAATATGTGAAATTACACCCCAAAGTACATTCTGCTGCTTCTCCTGAGTATGGGGATACCACATGTGTGAGACTTTTTGGGAGCCTGGCCGCGTACGGGACCCCGAAACCAAGCACCGCCTTCAGGCTTTCTAAGGGCGTGAATTTTTGATTTCACTCTTCACTGCCTATCACAGTTTCGGAGGCCATGGAATGCCCAGGTGGCACAAAACCCCCCCAAATGACCCCATTTTGGAAAGTAGACACCCCAAGCTATTTGCTGAGAGGTATAGTGAGTATTTTGCAGACCTCACTTTTTGTCACAAAGTTTTGAAAATTGAAAAAAGAAAAAAAAAAATGTTTTTTCTTGTCTTTCTTCATTTTCAAAAACAAATGAGAGCTGCCAAATACTCACCATGCCTCTCAGCAAATAGCTTGGGGTGTCTACTTTCCAAAATGGGGTCATTTGGGGGGGTTTTGTGCCACCTGGGCATTCCATGGCCTCCGAAACTGTGATAGGCAGTAAAGAGTGAAATCAAAAATTTTCACCCTTAGAAATCCTGAAGGCAGTGATTGGTTTTCGGGGTCCCGTACGCGGCTAGGCTCCCAAAAAGTCCCACACATGTGGTATCCCCATACTCAGGAGAAGCAGCTAAATGTATTTTGGGGTGCAATTCCACATATGCCCATGGCCTGTGTGAGCAATATATCATTTAGTGACAACTTTATGAAAAAAAATAAATAAATAAATAAAAAGTGTCACTTTCCCGCAACTTGTGTCAAAATATAAAATATTCCATGGACTCAATATGCCTCTCAGCAAATAGCTTGGGGTGTCTACTTTCCAAAATGGGGTCATTTTGGGGGGTTTTGTGCCACCTGGGCATTCCATGGCCTCCGAAACTGTGATAGGCAGTGAAGAGTGAAATCAAAAATTTACACCCTTAGAAATCCTGAAGGCGGCGATTGGTTTTCGGGGCCCCGTACGCGGCTAGGCTCCCAAAAAGTCCCACACATGTGGTATCCCCATACTCAGGAGAAGCAGCTGAATGTATTTTGGGGTGCAATTCCACATAGGCCCATGGCCTGTGTGAGCAATATATCATTTAGTGACAACTTTTTGTAAATATTTTTTTTTTTTTTTTTTTTTTTGTCATTTTTCAATCACTTGGGACAAAAAAAATAAATATTCAATGGGTTCAACATGCCTCTCAGCAATTTCCTTGGGGTGTCTACTTTCCAAAATGGGGTCATTTGGGGGGGTTTTGTACTGCCCTGCCATTTTAGCACCTCAAGAAATGACATAGACAGTCATAAACTAAAAGCTGTGTAAATTACAGAAAATGTACCCTAGTTTGTAGACGCTATAACTTTTGCGCAAACCAATAAATATACGCTTATTGACATTTTTTTTACCAAAGACATGTGGCCGAATACATTTTGGCCTAAATGTATGACTAAAATTTAGTTTATTGGATTTTTTTTATAACAAAAAGTAGAAAATATCATTTTTTTTCAAAATTTTCGGTCTTTTTCCGTTTATAGCGCAAAAAATAAAAACCGCAGAGGTGATCAAATACCATCAAAAGAAAGCTCTATTTGTGGGAAGAAAAGGACGCAAATTTCGTTTTGGTACAGCATTGCATGACCGCGCAATTAGCAGTTAAAGCGACGCAGTGCCAAATTGGAAAAAGACCTCTGGTCCTTAGGCAGCATAATGGTCCGGGGCTCAAGTGGTTAACAGGAACACAGGCGAGCATCTCTAGAGATGTGACCAAGGCAAAGGCAGAGATCATCTGGACTGGTCGGCTTAAGTAGGCAGACTGACGAGCAGGATATCATCAACAGATGAGTCACTGTGGAGAGATAGGAGCTGGCAATTAACCGACAGCTGAGCGGCCAGCTTTGAGAAGGAAGGGCTGAACCCAGCCTTGACAGTACCCTCTCCTCAATGACCCCTCGGAGGAGGAGGACCACCAGGCTTGAGGGGAAAACGTCTATGGAAATCACGGAGGAGGACAGAGGCATCTATGTCCGAGGATGAGACCCAAGAGCGTTCCTCTGGACCGTACCCTTTCCAATGCATCAGGTACTGTATGCACCAACGTAACCTATGGGAGTCAAAAATGGACTGTACTTCATACTCCTCATGGTTCTCCACCTGTACAGGGTGAGGACAAGGCACGAGGTGGTAAAGCGGTTGCAGACCAAAGGTTTTAATAAGGAGACATGAAATACATTCGAAATATGCATATTAGAACGAAGGTCTAATGTGTAAGCCACTGGGTTAACCCTGCGAAGAATACGGAAAGGCCCAGTAAACCAAGGTATGAACTTCAGAGAAGGAACACAAAGTCGAAGGTTGCGAGATGACAGCCAGACCCTGTCCCCAACCTGGTAGGAAGGCGCAGGCAAGCGTCTGCGGTCAGCATGGAGTCTGTACCTATCATTAGCATGTCGCAAAGCCTCCTGGACTTGTGCCCAAGTGGAACGAAGACCACGGAGATGCTCCTCTAACGCAGGAATACTCTGCGGAACATTGGCTCGTTCTGCGGCTCCATTAGACTGTGGGTGATACACAGAGGAGAAAGCAAGCTGAATTCCCAACTGTGCACAAAAGGCTCGCCAGAACCGGGACACAAACTGACTACCCCTGTCCGAGACAATCACTTTGGGTAGCCCATGTAAGCGAAAGATCTCCCGAGCAAAAATGGAAACCAGTTCCTTAGAAGTGGGCAACTTCCTAAGTGGAATACAATGGGACATTTTCGAGATCGGTCAACCACCATAAGGATAACTGTGTTGCCCTGGAAGTTGGGTAACTCCACAATGAAATCCATAGACAGGTGGGTCCAGGGCCTCTCTCCATTGGGTATGGGTTGTAGGAGGCCCACTGGAAGGTGTCGTGGAGTCTTACTCTGAGTACACACGGAACAGGCAGCTACGAAGGCGGTTACATCAGCACGTAGACTAGGCCACCAGAACTGTTGGGAAATGGCCCAAACGAGTTGATTTTTCCCAGGGTGGCCAGCAGCCTTGGGAGAATGGTAAGTCTGGAGCACGGCGGTATGGAGACTCTCTGGGACAAAGCAGCGGTCACAAGGTTTCTCAGGAGGAGCATGGACCTCAGCAGCAAGAATTTTGTCACCCGTGAGAAGTGAGACTGGTGCGAACCGTAGCCAGAATACGATCAGGAGGAATCACGGGAACCTTGGAAGTGGAGGAAAATTATCGTGACAAAGCGTCAGCCCTTACATTCTTAGTACCAGGTAAGAATCAGACAATGTAATTGAAACTAGACAAGAAAAGAGCCCATCGCGCCCTTCTGGGAGAGAGGCGTTTAGCCTCAGACAAGAATGTGAGATTCTTATGGTAAGTAAGAATGAGAACCACCACAGTGGTACCTTCGAGGAGATGTCTCCATTCTTTCAGGGCTAAAATGATCGCTAACAGCTCTCTGTCACCAATCTCGTAATTGCACTCCGCAGGTGACAATTTCTTGGAAAAGTAGCCACAAGGATACATAGCGCTCTCAGAGGTTGGACGTTGAGACAGAAGGGTGCCAACTCCAGTCTCAGAAGCATCAACCTCAAGGATAAAAGGTAACGTAGGATCAGGATGTGCCAACACAGGAGCAGAAACAAAGGCAGCCTTGAGACTCTCAAAGGCCTTAATGGACTCCGGAGACCAACTCTGTGGGTTGCCGTCCTTTCTGGTCATATCAGTTAGGGGCTTGATCCGAGACGAGATGTTACGAAACTTCCGATAATAGTTGGCAAAGCCAAGAAAACGCTGCAGAGGATGTAAACCCACAGGTTGGGGCCACTGTAGGACTGCTGAAAGTTTCCCTGGGCCCATAGAAAAACCAGCAGTGGAAATGACATAACTCAGGAATTTAACCTGTTCACGATGGAATTCTCCAATTTACAATAGCGATTGTTCTCTCTTAGTTTCTGAAGCACACGACAGACATCTGTGTGGTGGCTCTCCAGAGACTTGGAAAATATGAGGATATCGTTGAGATAAACCACCACACATAACTGCAACAAATCTAAGAGGACATCGTTAATAAATTCCTGGAAAACTGCCGGGGTGTTACAAAGGCCAAAAGGCATTATGAGGTACTCATAATGGCCTGTTCTGGCATTAAACGCAGTTTTCCACTCGTCACCCTCCTTAATCCTCACGAGATTGTGTGCCCCTATCAGATCAAGCTTCCTGAAAGCTGTTGCTCCCTTGAAGCAGTCAAATAACTCCGTAATCAACAGAATCGAATAGGCATTCTTAATCGTGAAATTCTTAGGCGTTTCCTGGATGGGTAGGACAAGACTTCAAAAAGTGACCTGCCTGGCCACAATAAAGGCACAATCTCTCCTTCCTCCTAAGGGTTCTCTCATCCGCAGAGAGATGCGTGAAGCCCAAGTACATGGGTTCATCTTCACATACTGACTCAGTACCAGGAGGCATGGGAGGTGAGGGAGGCAAGGGTGGGACTGCAAAGTTCGGAGACAAATGTAGAGGAGGCTTCTGCAAGCGCTCCTTAAAAAGGCGTCTCTCTGAGTCTGGAGTCAATGAAGATGGCAAACATGATCAACCTCTCCAGCTCAGTGGGTATATCTCGGGCTGCTATCTCATCCTTGATGGTATCCATGGGAAAAAGCAGCCACGAGGGCCTCATTGTTCCAAGCAACCTCTGTTGCCAGAGTACGGAATTCAATGGCGTTATCGGCAACAGTTCTCGTACTCTGTTTGATGGACATGAGGCACTTGGCAGCAGAAGCGGAGTGTGCGAGAATGTCAAATACCCTTTTAAAAGAAAGTCACAAACTCAGGGTAACTCAAGACAACAGGTTTTTGCATCTCCCATAGAGGGTTTGCCAAGGCTCTCTCAGAAAGCAAAGCTATTACAAAACCTACTTTGCTTCTGTCCGTGGGAAATGCCTGGGGCAGCATCTCAAAGTATATCTCAACCTGGTTGAGAAACCTTCTGCATTGGTAGAAGCAGAGGTAATACTCAAGGCGGGTGCCTGCACAGAGATTGGAGCAGGAGCAGGGATGGCCTGCAACACAGGTTGTACTGGAGCAGCCAGAGTGGAAGATTCTAGATGAGCCGTGCGACTCAGGAGTGTTTGTAACGCCATGGCAAACTGATCCATGCGGTGATCCTGCTCATTCAATCTAGAAAAAATATTACCAACAAGTGGATTGACTGCATCTTCTGAATTCATGGCCTTCGCCTACTGTCAGAATCCATGAATCAGACTGAGACAGAAGTACAGTTAAATCACACTTGTTTAATAATAATTAAAAAAAGGTAAACAGAGTAAACGTAGTCAAAACATAGCCAGAGTTCAGGAACCGGAACGGATAGTCAGACAAGCCAAAATGTCAGGGAGCCAGACATGAGCATAGTAGAACAGCAAGCAGGATCTAGAGCCAGAAGGAATGTAAGCCAAGCAAGTCTTTAACAGGCAAGTGTCTCTAGAGATGTGACCAAGGCGAAGGCAGAGATCATCTGGACTGGACAGCTTAAGTAGGCAGGACTGACGGGCAGGTTATCATCAACAGGTGAGTCACTGTGGAGAGATAGGAGCTGGCAATTAGCCGACAGCTGAGCAGCCAGCTTTGGGAAGGAAGGGCTGAGCCCACTCCTGACAAGTGGTCCCTGCTAAGGTCAGGCGTACCCAACCCTGTTCTTCTGTTGTTGAGGTGCAAGAACCGCAGGGCTCTTGTATGGAGCAGAGAGCCAGTACTAGTGCCACTCATCCTTCTGGTGAACTGGCAAGCACCAGCGGCCAGTACACCCTGGTCGTATATCCAGCACTGCAGTATCACCTGGTGATGTGGTGAGTCCCATAAGTGCAGTTCCAGCTGGTGCGGTGGCTAGCACAAGTAGTGTCCTGCAGCCACCAAGAAGACAAAGACAGGCCCGTGGAGCCCATAGTGCCCTTCCTGCAGAATATGTCAATCCTAATTGGGAGCCCACCACTGCTGCAGCACCCGTACTTCCCCCATTCACTGGCCAACCCGGAATTCAAGTGGAAACAGTTAATTTTACGTCACTTGATTTTTACTCACTGTTTTTCACAAAAGATCTCTATAGATCTAGTGGGGGCCAAAGCAATTTGTATGCTGGTCAATTCATTGCCACTAATCCCCAGTTGACCCTTGTCAGAGATTGGAAACCTATTACGGTTTCCGAATTTAAGGCCTTTCTGGGCCTATCCCTCCTCATGGGCATAACTAAAAAAAGTGAGTTGCGGTCATTTTGGTCCACTGACCCAGTTCACCATATGCCCGTGTTCCTGCTTCCATGACCAGGGCTAGATACAAACAGATCTTGCGGTTCATGCCTTTTCATAACAATGAACTCTGTCATCCTCGGGGGGTGACCCTGAATACGATCGGCTCCACAAAATTCGGCCCCTCGTAAACCACAACCAACAGTTTGCAGCCTTGTTTATTCCCAATCAAGTTGTTTGCGTTGATGAGTCGCTGATTACATTTTCTGGTCGCTTGTCTTTCAAACAGTATCTTCCCAGCAAACGTGCCAGATATGGGGTCAAGTTGTATAAGCTCTGTGACAGGGCAACAGGCTATACATATAATTTTATGGTTTACGAGGGAAGAGATAGTCATGTGGAGCCCGGGAACTGCCCAGACTACATAGGGAGCGCTGGCAAGATTGGGACTTGGTGTCACCCTTATTCGGAAAGGGGTACATTACATGAGCGTGACACTTTTTAGTTACTTGTTTTATCATGGAATTGTCACATGTGCTACTGTGCGATCTATTTGCTGGGGCTTACCCCAACGGCTTGTAGAATCCCGACTTAGACTGGGGGAGAGAGCCTACCTGAAGTGTAATAATTTGCTCGCAGTGAAGTGGAGGGATAATCGGAATGTTTTTGTTCTGTCCTCCCTTCACGCAGATACGACAGTCCAAATTCCAATCAGTGGTGTATTTAGGTTTTGTGCTGCCCTAGGCCTGACTAAACGCATGCACCCCCCTAATTTAAATACGACCCACCCCATCCTGCCGAGGCCACACCCCTTCCTGTTTAAGACCCACCCTATCATCTGTAAACAACACCCCTTCCTCTTTAGGCTCATTTGGCACCTTTCAGGGGGGAACGGGTACCTGTTTCTGACAGGTACCGTTCCCCACTTCTGGGAGACTGAGCTGTCCCCTCTGAAGTTTGCCCCCCCTCCTCCTTCCTCCGCTGGGCCATTCAGGAAGTGCAACGCGCTTCGCACATGTGCAGTAGGGAACCAGTCGGTTTCCCTTACCATGAATGATAGTGGCAAAACCCGAGAGCCAATCCGAAAATCGGCTGAGGTGTCGACATCGCTGGATCCCTGGACAGGTAAGTGTCCTAATATTAAAAGTCAGCAGCTACAGTATTTTTAGCTGCTGAGTTTAAATGCTATCACGGGGGGGGTCTCACTGTGCCCATCAATTGCAGCCTCACTGTGCCCCATCAAACGCAGTCACTGTGCCCATCAAACGCAGTCACTGTGCCCATCAAATGCAGCCACTGTGCCCTCAAACGCAGCCACTGTACCCATCAAATGCTGCCACTGTGCTATCAAATGCTGCCACTGTGCTATCAAATGCTGCCACTGTGCCCCATCAAACGCAGTCACTGTGCCCATCAAATGCAGCCACTGTGCCCTCAAACGCAGCCACTGTGCCCTCAAACGCAGCCACTGTGCCCATCAAATGCAGCCACTGTACCCATCAAACGCAGCCACTGTGCCCCATCAAACGCAGCCACTGTGCCCCATCAAACGCAGCCACTGTGCCCATCAAACGCAGCCACTGTGCCCATCAAACGCAGCCACTGTGCCATCAAACGCAGCCACTGTGCCATCAAACGCAGCCACTGTGCCATCAAACGCAGCCACTGTGCCATCAAACGCAGCCACTGTGCCATCAAACGCTGCCACTGTGCCCATCAAATGCTGCCACTGTGCCCATCAAATGCTGCCACTGTGCCCATCAAATGCAGCCACTGTGCCCATCAAATGCAGCCACTGTGCCCATCAAATGCTGCCAGTGCCCATCAAATGCTGCCAGTGCCCATAACACTGATATACTTTATTAAATCATTGTACCTGCTGTCCTGGGGGTTTCCCTCGTGCTCCTCTCTCTCCTCCTGACGTCACAGCCCCAGGGCCGAGGAGACGATTAACTGCAGGAAAGCAGTGCAGGGGAGGGTAGGCGGAGCTTAAGGCTCCACCTGTCACCTGTTGCTTATGGGGGCGCGAGTGGCACACGCCGCCCCCCCGCATGAGAGAAATCCCCCCCACCCGTCTGGCTGATTCCCGGCTCCCGCTGCCGCCTCCCGCACACTTGCAGCCCACGGCGGCTGGCTTTCTGTAGCGGCGCCACTGTGTATGGGCGTGCTTGTCAGAGAGTAGGGGGCGTGAGATACACGCCCCCACCCTCTGCCAAGCACGCCCATACACAGCGGCGCCACTACAGAAAGCCGGCCGCCGTGGGCTGCATGTGTGCGGGAGGCGGCAGCGGGAGCCGGGAATCAGCCAGACGGGTGGGGGGGCTTTCTCTCATGCGGGGGGGTGGCCTATTTTGCCGCCCCCCGCAAAGTGCCGCCCTAGGCCTTGTCGGCCTAGGCCAAAACACAACCCTAATTCCAATGGCGACTGGTGTGTCCACGAATACAACCTTAATATGGGAGGGGTGGACCTCAACGACCAGTTGATGGTGTCGTACTTAATTGCCCGTAAGGCCAGATGCTGGTACAAAAAAGTGTCTGTATACTTATTCCAATTGGCTCTGCTGAATGCTTATGTTCTATACAAAGCGACAGGACGAACTGGATCCTTCCTTAAATTCCAGGAAAAGATCATCACAGCCTTTCTGTTTCCAGACGGTGCTGTGGCCCAACTTACCAATCCAAATGCAGTGAGCCGGCTGTATGAGAGGCATTTTCCCTATGTCCTCCCTGGTACCCCTACCCAAAGAGCACCCCAAAGATGTTCTGTCTGTAGCAAGCGCAGATATAGGCAGGATACCCGCTATTATTGTCCCTCCTGTCCTGGCCAACCTGGTCTCTGCATTGGTGAATGTTTCCAATGCTACCACACACTATTGGATTATTAGCGTAGGGTACAGCACTGCACAATCTAGGGCACACTTTCACAGAGTCTCCATAAATGCCACCGCATTTTGAGAGACCCGAACCTGGAAACATTACAGTTACAAATAAAAGTGTAAAAAAAGTATATATATATATATATATATATATATATATATATATATATATATATATATATAAAATAAAAAAGCCAAAAATAGTTGTCGTTTTATTGTTCTTTTCTGTCTAGTCTCTCTCTGTTGTTCTCTCTCTATTGTTCTTCTCTGTTTTACTGTATTTTTAACTGCAATGTTTTATTGTTACTATGTTTTATCATGTTTGCTTTTCAGGTATGTAATTCTTTTATACTTTACTGTTTACTGTGTTTTATTGTTCACTATTATTTTCTTTTCAGGGATGCCATTCAGCTGCAACACTGATTTATTCATCTTGACAGCAACAGCGTTTGCTCTCATGGTACGTAAATCAGCAACCCCAGCGCTGTAGGAGTTGATTTCACCACCACAGTTTTAAAAAAAAGAGCATATATGCCGAAGCATGGGGGCAGGGGTGGAGGGGCGATTTGCCCCATGCTTCAGCACATATTTTTTACTTTTTTTTTATACAGATTGTTATTGTTTTATTGAGTTAATGTTTTATTGTTAACATTGTTTGCTTTTCAGGTACACCATTCAGCTGCAGTACTGATTTATTTATCTTGACAGCAACAGAGTTTGCTCTCACGATACGTAAATCAGCGGCTCCAGCGCTGTAGGAGGTGATTTCACAACCACAGTTAAAAAAAAAGTGCATGTATACCCATCATTAGAAGTGGGTGGATGTAAGGCGGTATTTTATTGGTGGGCATATCCACCAATCAATCTATTTTTTCGTTCAGCCCACAGGCTGTATGAAAAAAGAGAACATTACAATATTTGCCCAACAAGGACCAGCAACATACTGGTATGTGCTGGACTTTGAGTGGTTATACTAGAATGATGCCTGCAGGTTTAGGTGTCATCTTGGTATTGTTCTTTTTAGCCAGCGGTCAGCTTTCATGTAAAGCAATCCTATCGGCTAATTAGCGGTTTCGCCGGATATAAACAGCGCCATTGGGAAATTGGGAAAACATCTTATCACACCGATCTTGGTGTGGTCAGATGCTTTGAGGGCAGAGGAGAGATCTAGAGTCTAATAGACCCCATTTTTTTTAAAAAAAAGAGTACCTGTCACTACCTATTGCTATCATAGGGGATATTTACATTCCCTGTGATAACAATAAAAATGATTTTAAAAAAATGAAAGGAACAGTATAAAAATAAAAAAAAAGCAAAATAAATAATAATTAAAAAATGTACCCCTGCCCCCCCCCCCCCCGTGCTCACCCTGCTTGCGCACAGGCGATCGCAAGCGTCGGTCTCGTGTCATA
The DNA here is from genome assembly GCF_042186555.1 of Aquarana catesbeiana. NCBI lineage: Eukaryota > Metazoa > Chordata > Amphibia > Anura > Ranidae > Aquarana > Aquarana catesbeiana. The sequence continues at coordinate 275,300,254 of NC_133324.1, forward strand.
TGTAAACAGAAATTGTACCATGCATGTGTGGTATCACCACGAACGTCATATCAAGGGCAGTAATTTTAGCAGTAGACCTCCTCCGTAAATCTAAAGTTGTAACCTGTAAAGGCTTTTAAAAATGTATGTAGTTTGTTGCCACTGCACGGTTGTGCGCAATTTTAAAGCATGTTGTGTTTGATATCTATGTACTCGGCATAAGATCATCTTTTATACTTTACCAAACATTTGGGCAATATAGTGTGTTTTAGAGCATTAAAATTCAAAAAGGTTTTTTCCAAAAATATTGCGTTTAAAAAATGGCTGCGCAAATACTGTGTGAAGAAAAAATTGCAACACCCACCATTTTAATCTGTAGGGCCTTTGCTTTAAAAAATATATAATGTTTGGGGGTTCAAAGTAATATTCTAGCAAAAAAATAAATAAAATTTCATGTAAACAAAAAATGTCAGAAAGGGCTTTGTCTTCAAGTGGTTAGAAGAGTGGGTGATGTGTGGCATAAGCTTGTAATGTTGTGCATAAAATACCAGGACAGTTCAAACCATGGACATGTTGAGTCCATGGAATATTTTATATTTTATAAGTTGTTTTTTTTTTTCACAAAGTTGTCACTAAATGAAATATTGCTCACACATGGCATGGGTATATGTGGAATTACACCCCAAAATACATTCTGCTGCTTCTCCTGAGTACCCACACCACATGTATGGGACTTTTGGCAGCCTAGCTGCGTACAGGACCCCGAAATGCAATCACCGCCTTCAGGATTTCAAAGGGTGTAAAATGGTGATTTTACTCCTCACTACCTATCACAGTTTTGGAAGCCCTGAAATGTCCAGATAGCACATGACCCCATTTTGGAAAGTAGACACCCCAAGGTATTTGCTAAGAGGCATGATGAATATTTTGCAGCTCTCATTTGTTTTTTGGGAAATGAAGAAAGAAAAGGAAATATATGTTTTATTTTTATTTTTTCAATTTTCCAAATTTTGTGACAAAAAGCGAGATCTTTAAAATACTCAACATGCCTCTCAACAAATAGCTTGGAGTGTCTACTTTCCAAAATGGGGTCATTTTGGGGGGTTTTGTGCTATCTTGGCATATCATGGCCTCCGAAACTGTTAGGTAGTGAGGAGTGAAATCACCATTTTACACCCTTAGAAAGCCTGAAGGCTGTGATTGGTTTCTAGGGTCCTGTACGTGGCTAGGCTCACAAAAAGTCTCACACATGTGGTATCCCCGTACTCAGGAGAAGCAACAGAATGTATTTTGTGGTGTAATTTCACATATGCCCATATCCTGTGTGAGCAATATATCATTTCAATGACAACTTTGTGTAAATGTTTTTTTTGTCATTTTTTTAATCCCTTGTGACAAAAAATTAAAATATTCAATATGCTCAACATGCCTCTCAGCAAATTCCTTGGGGTGTCTACTTTCCAAAATGGGGTCATTTCGGGGGGGGGGGGGGGGGTGTTGTACTGCCCTGCCATTATAGCACTTAAATGAGATAGGCAGTCATAAATTAAAAGCTGTGTAAATTTCAGAAAATGTAGCTAGTTTGTAGACGCTATAACTTTTGCGCAAACCAATAAATATACGCTTATTGAATTTTTTTTTATCTGAGACATGTGACTAAATGCATTTTGGCCTACATGTATGTCAAAATTGAGTTTATTGTATTTTTTGTATAACAAAAAGTAGAAAATATAATTAAAAAAAAAATTTCAGTCTTTTTTCGTTTATATCGCAAAAAATAAAAACTGCAGAGGTGATCAAATACCACCAAATCAAAGCTCTATTTGTGGTAAAAAAAAGTTTAGGTACAGTATTGCATGACTGCGCAATTACCAGTTAAAGCGACGCAGTGCCAAATTGTAAAAAGTTCTCTGGTCAGGAAGGGGGTAAAATCTTCTGGGGCTGAAGTGGTTAAAACAACTGTCATTTCGTACTTCAGTTTAAATAACAGTGAATAATAAAACAAATGTGTTGCACAATACTGAAGAGATCACCTGTATTTACACTGATAAAAATGATTCTGTTGGCTTGTAATTTTAACCACTTCAGCCCCGGACCATTTGGCTGGCCAAAGACCACTTTTTGCGATTTGGCACTGCGTCGCTTTAACTGACAATTGCGCGGTCGTGCGACATGGCTCCCAAACAAAATTGACGTCCTTTTTTCCCCACAAATAGAGCTTTCTTTTGGTGGTATTTGATCACCTGTGCTGTTTTTTTTTTTTTTGCGCTATGAACAAAAAAAGAGCGACGATTTTGAAAAAATGCAATATTTTTTACTTTTTTTGCTATAATAAATATCCCCCAAAAATATATAAAAAAAACATTTTTTTTCCTCAAAAATCATAATAAGCGTTTATTGATTGGTTTGTACAAAAGTTATAACGTCTACAAAATGGGGGATAGTTTTATAGTATTTTTATTAATATTTTTTTTTTTTACTAGTAATGGTGGCGATCAGCGATTTTTATCGTGACTGCGATATTATGGTGGACAGATCGGACACTTTTGGCGCTATTTTGGGTCCATTCACCTTTTTAAAGCAATCAGTGCGATTAAAAATGCATTGATTACTGTATAAATGTGACTGGCAGTGAAGGGGTTAACCAGGAGGGGGCGCTGTAGGGGTTAAGTGTGTCCTAGGGATGTGTTCTAACTGTAGGGGGGATGGGCTACGTGTGTCACGACACTGATCACCACTCCCGATTACAGGGAGCGGTGATCAGTGTCCTGTCACTAGGAAGAATGGGGAAATACTTGTTTACATCAGCATTTCCCCTTTCTTCCTCTCTGTGAGACGATCGCAGGTATCCCCGCGGACATCGAGTCCGTGGGACCAGCGATCACACTCATGGAGCTCACGACGCGTGCGCGCCCACAATGCCGCGTCTTAAAGGGCAACGTACAGGTACGTTAATATGCCTGTATGTGCCATTCTGCCGACGTATATCGGCGTGAGCCGGTCAGCAAGTGGTTAACATAAAAAATGTATAATTTTCAACATAAAAATAAATGTTAATTAATTTACTTTGATATTTTAAGTACCTTACTTATTTTTCATTAGTTCTTAAAACACACCTTTTACATTTACTAAAATAATGTATAATACTGAGTAATCTAGACAAAACTTTTAGGTATGTGCATTTCCATATTCTAATTGAGTTACATTTACCGGTACTTGAAAAAATAATCTTTTCATTTGACTGAAATTGCGGTACGCATATATCTGCCAAATGTGCAACCGCACGAGTTTTGATGCTGTATATTTTAAAAAGTTTGACATCTTTTGGAACTTTGAAAGCCTGCACAAGGCAGTTCCCATACGTTTGAGGCCCGTTAGGACAAAAGAGCACCACCAGTGACAAGAATTTTTTCAAGTCACTACAAAGCCATTGAAAGGTAAGAATGAACATTAAACAAATATCGTTCGCATGCTTTAAATGTTGCTTAACATACCATCCAAAATGTTTATTTTATTTGCAGACTAATATTTTTATAATAAATGAACATACGTCCGTTGTATACACTTATTGAGACAACTCACTTGTGCGCACACAAAGTTTGCGCTTACTGCATAAGCGCAGAACACAACCAAGATGCAGGGTGAGGGTCCACCAGCTGTTCAGCTTAAAAACTATTTTTTGCCACAAAAATGAATATTTCAGCCGGTTCGGTTTTGTTCAGATTATGTAACATCAAGCCCTGCCCACTTTGCACCCAATGTTATTACAATTTAAAAACAAAGATAGCATTTGTTTGCACTGCATCTGTGCTGATTGTTGCTGCAAAAACGAACGTATGTGCTGGATTGGTTTTAGAGATATTGCGCATTATAGTTGATGAAACCTCTCCTACTTTGCACCACGTTTTTCCCACATTTTTTAAAAACTATACAATTTGTGCTGCATTTGTGCTGATTTGTATCACAAAAACAAACTTTCTGTTTGTCCGGTTTTTGAGATATTGAAACATTCAACGTTAGATTATGTAACCTAAAGCCCCGCCCACTTTGCACTTTGTTATTACAGTTCAAAAACAAATATACCATATTTATGCTGCATTGGCAGGAAAAACAAGCATATTGGTATAGTGTATTTTTTTCATATAATGCTCTCATTTTGTATCAGAAAGAATGATTATGAGACTAATTTATGCTTTTAGCCTGAGCTAACCTGAAAACCTAAATTATACCATTTCAAGTTTTTCAGAAGATCTTTTTAGAGCTAGATGAGGGGAAACTATCTTCAAAAGTTCATACTTTAATCACTTGCTGACCAGCCACCGTCATTATACTGCGGCAGGTCGGCTCTCCTGTGCAAACTGCCATAGGTGTACGTCGGTCTTTGCACAGTAGATAGCGTGAGTGCCTGCGGTTCCGGCGGACTCGATGTCCGCCGGTGACCCGCAATTGCGGTGTACAGAGGCAGAACGGGGAACTGCATATGTAAACAAGGCAATTCCCTGTTCTGCCAGATGATCGGGAACAGCTATCTCTGTCATGTCCCTGGTAGCCCATCCCCCCTACAGTTAGAACACACCCAGGGAACACCCTAAACCCCCTTGATCGTCCTCTAGTGTTAACCCCTTCCCTGCCAGTGTCATTTATACATTGATCAGTGCATTTTTATAGCACTGATCAATGTAGAAATGTCACTGGTGCCCAAAAAGTGTCATTTGGGGTCAGATTTGTCCGCCGCAATGTTGCAGTCCCGCTAAAAATCGCAGATCGCCGTCATTACCCGTAAAAACAACTTTAAAAAAAGTGTCCCTAAATCCATACTATATTTTGTAGACGTGATAACTTTTGAGCAAACCAATCAATATATGCCTATTGCAATTTTTTTTACCAAAAATATGTAAGAACAGAATATATTGGCCTAAACTGATGCATACATTTTTTTTTTGGATATGTATTATAGCAGAAAATAAAAAAAATCTTTTTTTTTTTTTCAAAATTGACGGTCTTTTTTTGTTTATAGCGCAAAAAATAAAAACCACAGAGGTGATCGAATACAATCAAAAGAAAGCTCTATGTGTGGGGGAAAAAGGACTCAAATTTTGTTTGGGTATAGCGTTGCACGACCACGCATTTGTCAGTTAAATCGGCGCAGTGCCGTATCGCAAAAAATTACCTTGTCATTAAGGGGGCAAATCCTTACAGGGCTGAAGTGGTGCAAATTACTTTCCTAAAAGGCTTTAAAAAAGTTAATACATTCTGTATTCTATGTTCTCTACAGATATACTGTATATACATCCAGTTTGATTTGTTAGCTGAGAAAGTTTTTTTTCTTTTTTTTTTTTAATGTTTACATTTACATTTGATGCTGCTTTAATATTAGGTTTGTAACACTTTATAAATAACAAATGTTAATTTGTTTTGAAAGCCTGTTTCATGAGACTATTCCTATTTTAAAAACCATATTATTGTATTATTTTTATATAAAAACTTTCAAACATATATCAAATACATTTGGAAAATAAGTTTTACCAACCTAAAAAAAAATCGTAAGTTACAAGTTAATATAACTTAAAATTAACTAAGTAACTAAGTAAGTAACTAATTAAGAAATAGGGCAACACAGTGGTGTAGTAGTCAGCACTTTCGCCTAGCAGCAAAAAAGTCACTGGTTTGAATCCTGACCACGACACTACCTGCCTGGAGTTTGCATGTTCTACCTTGTGCCTGTGTAGGTTTACTCCCACACTCCAAAGATATGCTGGTAGGGTAATTGACTCCTGTGTAAATTGTCCCTAGTATGCGTATGTATGCATGTGAGTTTGGGATCCTATATTGAGGGCAGGGACCGATCTGAATGTACGATGTATATGTAAAATGACATTGCTGTATAAGTACTTGAAATAAATAAGGTAATGTATGTGTTCCTAACTTAAACTTTTCTATAAACTGGAAAAATTGAGTTGGCTTTACTTAAACCTATGATCTATAATCCCCTTGCCGCCGAGTGTACACAGATGTGCGTACTCGGCTTTCGGGGGTTATACCAGGATGATGCCTGCAGCTGCAGGCATCATCCCAGTACTGTTTTTTAGAGCCGGCGATCGGCTTTTCAGCGATAACAACCGATGCGGCTAAAAGCCGCTCAGCTGTTATACCGGAGGAGCAGGAGGGGACGCCCCCCCTCCCACCGCTGTACCGGGCCCGATTAACAATCCGCCGCCTCCGGCGGCTAGTGACAGCCTCGAATGAAGCCGTAAGCGGCTTCTTTCCAGCCTCCTATTATAAACACGGAAGCAAAGTCATGACGTCACTTCCCGTTTACTCGGCTGCCAATGGCGCCGGTTTTAAAAAAATATACAGTATTCAGAATTGCAGAAAACGGCGATCTGAATACTCTGAAGTGCACAGGAGGGATCCCTCCATGAAGAGTACCTGTCACCACCTATTACTGTCACAAGTGATGTTTACATTCCTTGTGACAGCAATAAAAGTGATCAAAATTAAAAAAAAAAAAAAAAACAATTTATTAATATTAAAATAAATAAAATAAATAAGAAAAAAAATTTAAAGCGTCGCCCATGGAGATTTTTAGGTACCGTAGTTTGTGGCCATTCCACGAGTGCGTGCAATTATAAAGCATGACATGTTTGGTATCTATTTACTTGGGCTAACTTTACTGTCTCCTTTTTTTAAATTCATGAAAGTGTCCCTTTTCCGAAAAAGTTGCGTTTAAAACACCGCTGCACAAATACCGTGTGACATAAAATATTGCAACAATCGCTATTTTATTCTCTAGATTCTCTGCTAAAAAATATATATATAATGTTTGGGGGCTCTAAGTAATTTTCTAGCAAAAAATCCGGATTTTAACTTGTAAACACCAAATGTCAAAAATAGACTTAGTCATGAAAGGGTTAAACTGGAAAAATTGAGTTGGGTTTACTTAAACCTATGGTCTATAAACTAAGAAAAATTGAGTTGGCTTTACTTAAAACAACAAAGTTGAACACATGAAAAGTCTAATGAGTCAGACAAAAATAAGTTTAGTTGACAGTACTTAAAAAGCTGATGCAAATAGTTGCCTTTTTAGGCACCTTTCTCATGGACGTTCTGATCTATCGGAACCTCCATTCTTCTCTATGGAGCGGCTTGTGTAAACGGACATGTGCCTGTTTACACTCGCCTACATCCAATCTGCCAAAAACAGATGGATTGGGATACGTTCACCATCCATCCAGCGGATCGGATGGCAGTCCAACGACCCATAGAGGAGAGTGGGCTATGTCCGTGTCCGCTCTGCATGAGCAGAGCAGACAAGGACCTGTCATCCGTCTGCTCAGCAGGGATCAGTGGAAAGATTCCCTGCTGAGCAAGCGGATCGCAACCGCAGTCCGCTCCGTGTGAAAGGGGCCTTACTGTGAACATTGAAAGTGAATGTAAAAGGAAATCCCAAATTTTGAGTTGACATCAGAACACTAAAAGAGGGGGAATCTTCCAATGGGGGCACTCACTTTGGAGGGATTTCCTCTCAATTTCTGTTTTGGCTATGGGACAGGAAGTGAAAGGAAATCTCCCCAGTGGAAAACAAAACAAAAAAAAACAGACAGGGGTTACAACTCTTCCTTACTCTATTAGAAAATGAAAAAAGTTTTGCCTTTTGTGACACTTTAAAGTGGCTTTAAAGGTAGAAGGTTTTTTTCTTAATGCAATCTCCACATCAAGCTACCCCCACCCCATCCCCACTGAATCCCCTTATACTTACCAGAGTCTGATCTCAATCCAGAGCTGTGCCCAAGAGCAGCAGCTCTCTCGGCTCTCTCTCCCTCCTCACTGGACGTGGAGCAGCACACGGGAGAGCTATTGGCTCCTGCTGCTGTCAGCCACAACCAGTAAACAGAGTGAGGAGCAGGGCTGAGCTATGCTGTTTGTGTCAGAGCACAACTCAGAAGTGAGCCCACACAAGCGCTCCCATAGGAAGTGGCTTGCTATGGGGACACTTGGCAGGAGGGAGGAGCCAGGACCGCCAGCAGGGGAGCCCAGAAGAGGAGGATCCACACCCAACACACAGTATAAAAACAAGGCCTTCTTTACGGGGGAACACATACAGGGGGCTACACATACAGGGGTTCTTCCAAAGAAGTGGGGTTCTTTAACCACTTAAGGACCGCCTCACGCCGATGTACGTCGGCAAGGCGGCACGGGCAGGCAAAATCACGTACATATACGTGATTTGCCTCCCGCGGGTGGGGGGTCCGATCGGACCCCCCCCCCGGTGCCCGAGGCGGTCCTGTTATGTCCCCCGGCGATCGGAGGTGAGGGGGAGGCCATCCGTTCGTGGCCCCCCTCACGATCGCCGCCGGCCAATCAGATCACTTCCTTTGCTGCTGTATGCTAAACAGCAGCAAAGGAAATGATGTCATCTCTCCTCGGCTCGGTAGTTTCCGTTGCAGCGCCGAGGAGAGAAGACTTCACTGTGAGTGCACAACACTACACACACACAGTAGAACATGCCAGGCACACAAAACACCCCGATCCCCCCCCAATCACCCCCCCCCCTCCCTGTCACAAACTGACACCAGCAGTTTTTTTTTTTTTTTTTTTTTCTGATTACTGCATTGGTGTCAGTTTGTGACAGTTACAGTGTTGGGACAGTTAGTATTAGCCCCCTTTAGGTCTAGGATACCCCCCTAACCCCCCCTAATAAAGTTTTAACCCCTTGATCACCCCCTGTCACCAGTGTCACTAAGCGATCATTTTTCTGATCGCTGTATTAGTGTCGCTGGTGACGCTAGTTAGTGAGGTAAATATTTAGGTTCGCCGTCAGCGTTTTATAGCGACAGGGACCCCCATATACTACCTAATAAATGTTTTAACCCCTTGATTGCCCCCTAGTTAACCCTTTCACCACTGATCACCGTATAACTGTTACGGGTGACGCTGGTTAGTTCGTTTATTTTTTATAGTGTCAGGGAACCCGCCGTTTATTACCGAATAAAGGTTTAGCCCCCGATCGCCCGGCGGTGATATGCGTCGCCCCAGGCAGCATCAGATTAGCGCCAGTACCGCTAACACCCACGCACGCGGCATACGCCCCCCTTAGTGGTATAGTATCTGAACGGATCAATATCTGATCCGATCAGATCTATACTAGCGTCCCCAGCAGTTTAGGGTTCCCAAAAACACAGTGTTAGCGGGATCAGCCCAGATACCTGCTAGCACCTGCGTTTTGTCCCTCCGCCCGGCCCAGCCCAAGTGCAGTATCGATCGATCACTGTCACTTACAAGGCACTAAACGCATAACTGCAGCGTTCGCAGAGTCAGGCCTGATCCCTGCGATCGCTAACAGTTTTTTTGGTAGCATTTTGGTGAACTAGCAAGCACTAGCCCCAGGCAGCGTCAGGTTAGCGCCAGTACCGCTAACACCCACACACGCGCCGTACACCTCCCTTAGTGGTATAGTATCTGAACGGATCAATATCTGATCCGATCAGATCTATACTAGCGTCCCCAGCAGTTTAGGGTTCCCAAAAACGCAGTGTTAGCGGGATCAGCCCAGATACCTGCTAGCACCTGCGTTTTGCCCCTCCGCCCGGCCCAGCCCACCCAAGTGCAGTATCGATCGCTCACTGTCACTTACAAAACACTAAACACATAACTGCAGCGTTCGCAGAGTCAGGCCTGATCCCTGCGATCGCTAACAGTTTTTTTGGAAGCTTTTTATTGAACTGGCAAGCACCAGCGCCCTAGTACACCCTGGTCGTAGTCAAACCAGCACTGCAGTAACACTTGACGTGGCGAGTCCCATAAGTGCAGTTCAAGCAGGTGAGGTGGCAAGCACAAGTAGTGTCCCGCTGCCACCAAAAAGACAAACACAGGCCCGTCGTGCCCATAGTGCCCTTCCTGCTGCATTCGCCAATCCTAATTGGGAAACCACCGCTTCTGCAGCGCCCGTACTTCCCCCATTCACATCCCCAACCAAATGCAGTCGGCTGCATGAGAGGCATTTTTATGTCCTCCCGAGTACCCCTACCCAACGAACCCCCCCAAAAAAGATGTCGTGTCTGCAGCAAGCGCGGATATAGGCGTGACACCCGCTATTATTGACCCTCTAGTCCTGACAATCCTGGTCTTTGCATTGGTGAATGTTTTGAATGCTACCATTCATTAGTTGAGTATTAGCGTAGGGTACAGCATTGCACAGACTAGACACACTTTCACAGGGTCTCCCAAGATGCCATCGCATTTTGAGAGACCTGAACCTGGATCCGTTTACAGTTATAAAAGTTAGTTACAAAAAAAAGTGTAAACAAAAAAAAAAAAACACATACAAAAATATAAAATAAAAAAAAATAGTTGTCGTTTTATAGTTCTCTCTCTCTATTCTCTCTCTATTGTTCTGCTCTTTTTCACTGTATTCTATTCTGCAATGTTTTATGGTTATTATGTTTTATCACGTTTGTTTTTCAGGTCTGCAATTTTTTATACTTTACCGTTTACTGTGCTTTATTGTTAACCATTTTTTTGTCTTCAGGTACGCCATTCACGACTTTGAGTGGTTATACCAGAATGATGCCTGCAGGTTTAGGTATCATCTTGGTATCATTCTTTTCAGCCAGCAGTCGGCTTTCATGTAAAAGCAATCCTAGCGGCTAATTAGCCTCTAGACTGCCTTTACAAGCCGTGGGAGGGAATGCCCCCCCCCCACCGTCTTCCGTGTTTTTCTCTGGCTCTCCTGTCTCAACAGGGAACCCGAGAATGCAGCCGGTGATTCAGCCAGCTGACCATAGAGCTGATCAGAGACCAGAGTGGCTCCAAACATCTCTATGGCCTAAGAAACCGGAAGCTACGAGCATTTTATGACTTAGATTTCGCCGGATGTAAATAGCGCCATTGGGAAATTGGGGAAGCATTTTATCACACCGATCTTGGTGTGGTCAGATGCTTTGAGGGCAGAGGAGAGATCTAGGGTCTAATAGACCCCATTTTTTTCAAAAAAGAGTACCTGTCACTACCTATTGCTATTATAGGGGATATTTACAATCCCCGAGATAACAATAAAAATGATTAAAAAAAAAAAATAAATGAAAGGAACAGTTTAAAAATAAGATAAAAAAAGCAAAAAAATAAGAAAAAAAAAAAAAAAAAAAGCACCCCTGTTGCCCCCTGCTCTTGCGCTAAGGCGAACGCAAGCGGCGGTCTGTCGTCAAACGTAAACAGCAATTGCACCATGCATGTGAGGTATCACCGCGAAGGTCAGATCGAGGGCAGTAATTTTAGCAGTAGACCTCCTCTGTAAATCTAAAGTGGTAACCTGTAAAGGCTTTTAAAGGCTTTTAAAAATGTATTTATTTTGTTGCCACTGCACGTTTGTGCGCCATTGTAAAGCATGTCATGTTTGGTATCCATGTACTCGGCCTAAGATCATCTTTTTTATTTCATCAAACATTTGGGCAATATAGTGTGTTTTAGTGCATTAAAATTTTAAAAAGTGTGTTTTTTCCCCAAAAAATGCGTTTGAAAAATCGCTGCGCAAATACTGTGTGAAAAAAAAAAATGAGACACCCACCATTTTAATCTGTAGGGCATTTGCTTTAAAAAAATATATAATGTTTGGGGGTTCAAAGTAATTTTCTTGCAAAAAAAAATAACTTTTTCATGTAATCAAAAAGTGTCAGAAAGGGCTTTGTCTTCAAGTGGTTAGAAGCGTGGGTGATGTGTGACATAAGCTTCTAAATGTTGTGCATAAAATGCCAGGACAGTTCAAAACCCCCCCAAATGACCCCATTTTGGAAAGTAGACACTCCAAGCTATTTGCTGAGAGGCATGTCGAGTCCATGAAATATTTTATATTGCGACACAAGTTGCGGGTAAGAGACAAATTTTTTTTTTTTTGCACAAAGTTGTCACTAAATGATATATTGCTCAAACATGCCATGGGAATATGTGAAATTACACCCCAAAATACATTCTGCTGCTTCTCCTGAGTACGGGGATACCACATGTGTGAGACTTTTTGTGAGCCTAGCCGCGCACGGGACCCCGAAAACCAAGCACCGCCTTCAGGCTTTCTAAGGGCGTGAATTTTTGATTTCACTCTTCACTGCCTATCACAGTTTCGGAGGCCATGGAATGCCCAGGTGGCACAACCCCCCCCAAATGACCCCATTTTTGGAAAGTAGACACCCCAAGCTATTTGCTGAGAGGTATAGTGAGTATTTTGCAGACCTCACTTTTTGTCACAAAGTTTTGAAAATTGAAAAAAAAAAATGTTTTTTCTTGTCTTTCTTCATTTTCAAAAACAAATGAGAGCTGCAAAATACTCACCATGCCTCTCAGCAAATAGCTTGGGGTGTCTACTTTCCAAAATGGGGTCATTTGGGGGGGTTTTGTGCCACCTGGGCATTCCATGGCCTCCGAAACGGTGATAGGCAGTGAAGAGTAAAATCAAAAATTCACGCCCTTAAAAACGCTGAAGGCGGTGATTGGTTTTCGGGGCCCCGTACGCGGCTAGGCTCCCAAAAAGTCCCACACATGTGGTATCACTATACTCAGGAGAAGCAGCTAAATGTATTTTGGGGTGCAATTCCACATAGGCCCATGGCCTGTGTGAGCAATATATCATTTAGTGACAACTTTGTGCAAAAAAAAAAAAAAAAGTGTAACTTTCCCGCAACTTGTGTCAAAATATAAAATATTCCATGGACTCAATATGCCTCTCAGCAAATAGCTTGGGGTGTCTACTTTCCAAAATGGGGTCATTTGGGGGGGGTTTGTGCCACCTGGGCATTCCATGGCCTCCGAAACTGTGATAGGCAGTGAAGAGTGAAATCAAAAATTTACACCCTTAGAAATCCTGAAGGCGGTGATTGGTTTTCGGGGTCCCGTACGCGGCTAGGCTCCCAAAAAGTCCCACACATGTGGTATCCCCGTACTCAGGAGAAGCAGCTGAATGTATTTTGGGGTGCAATTTCACATAGGCCCATGGCCTGTGTGAGCAATATATCATTTAGTGACAACTTTTTGTAAATATTTTTTTTTTTTTTTGTCATTATTCAATCACTTGGGACAAAAAAAAAAAAATATTCAATGGGTTCAACATGCCTCTCAGCAATTTCCTTGGGGTGTCTACTTTCCAAAATGGGGTCATTTGGGGGGGTTTTGTACTGCCCTGCCATTTTAGCACCTCAAGAAATGACATAGGCAGTCATAAACTAAAACCTGTGTAAATTCCAGAAAATGTACCCTAGTTTGTAGACGCTATAACTTTTGCGCAAACCAATAAATATACGCTTATTGACATTTTTTTTACCAAAGACATGTGGCCGAATACATTTTGGCCTAAATGTATGACTAAAATTGAGTTTATTGGATTTTTTTTATAACAAAAAGTAGAAAATATCATTTTTTTTCAAAATTTTCGGTCCTTTTCCGTTTATAGCGCAAAAAATAAAAACCGCAGAGGTGATCAAATACCATCAAAAGAAAGCTCTATTTGTGGGAAGAAAAGTACGCAAATTTCGTTTGGGTACAGCATTGCATGACCGCGCAATTAGCAGTTAAAGCGACGCAGTGCCAAATTGGAAAAAGACCTCTGGTCCTTAGGCAGCATAATGGCCCGGGGCTCAAGTGGTTAAATAAGTGGCACTTCTGCTCTTGCACTTCAGCAATTTGCACAAAGCAAACTACAACAGACTGCAGATGACCTCAATTCTAAATTATCCCACCTTTCTCTCTGAAACATGCTCTCTTTACCTCTCCTCCTTTTCACAATTGCTGCCTCTCTCCTCAAACTCTCTTTTCTTCACCCCTCTGCTCCACCCCACAATCTGTACATATCACCCTCACTTCTCCCCTCCCCCTATTACTGCACTCATCACCTCTTTCTAACTCTAAGCCCACTAACAAACCCCCCAGGATACTGAAGCATGTCCTCTCATACAAATCATATTCTCATATTACCTCCCTTACTCTTCTGCTTCTCCTAACCGCTGGAGATATTTCCCCAAACCCTGGGCCTCCCTTTTTTAACTGTGCCCAACACACCCATCACCATCACCCTACACCCTCTGGCAGTAGTCGCAATCTACGCAATGTAGTCTCCAACTTAGTCTCCATTCCTCTTCTTCTCAACGCCAGCCTCCCTCTCTCCTGCGCCCTCTGGAACGCCCGCTTTGTCTGCAACAAACTCACTGCTGTTCATGACCTCTTTATCACTAATTCCTTTAATCTACTTGCTCTCACCGAAACCTGGCTCCACGAATATGACACCCCTTCTCCTGCTTCCCTATCCCAGGGTGGCCTTCACTGGACTCACTCCCCTAGGCCTAATGGACGCAAGGGAGGTGGAGTGGGATTCCTCCTATCCCCCCAGAGCACCTTCCAGGTTATTCACCCTCCTCCCTCTTTTTCTCTCTCATCATTTGAAGCCCACTGTATACGTCTATTCTCTCCTACTTCCCTAAGAGTTGCTGTGATCTACCAACCCCCTGGACCATTATCAACTTTCCTTAATGAGTTTTCTGCCTGGCTACCCTACTTTCTCTCTTTGGAAATTCCCACAATCCTTCTCGGTGATTTCAACATCCCTGCTAATACAAACACTCCTGCTACTTCTAAACTTCTTATGCCCCGTACACACGGTCGGACATTGATCGGACATTCCGACAACAAAATCCTAGGATTTTTTCCGACGGATGTTGGCTCAAACTTGTCTTGCATACACACGGTCACACAAAGTTGTCGGAAAATCCGATCGTTCTGAACGCGGTGACGTAAAACACGTAGGTCGGGACTATAAACGGGGCAGTAGCCAATAGCTTTCATCTCTTTATTTACTCTGTGCATGCGTGGCACTTTGTCCGTCGGATTTGTGTACACACGATCGGAAATTCCGACAACGGATTTTGTTGTTGGAAAATTTTATAGCCTGCTCTCAAACTTTGTGTGTCGGAAATTCCGATGGAAAATGTGTGATGGAGCCCACACACGGTCGGAATTTCCGACAACAAGGTCCTATCACACATATTCCGTTGGAAAATCCGACCGTGTGTACAGGGCAATAGTCTAACCTCTTCATTTGACCTAAAACAATGGGTACAGGCTTCTACTCACTCTGATGGCAACACCCTTGACCTTGTATTCTCCTATGCACTCCATGCAACTTCTCAAACAATCCTTTTCCTCTCTCTGACCATCACCTTATTAGTTTCTCTCTCCCCCTGTCTTCCACCACCTTTCCCTCCAATCGCCTAACCATCACCCGTAGAAATTTTCACAACTTCAACTTCTCTCTCCTCTATTCTGCTACTGACCACCTGTATGACAAAATCTCTCCCCTGTCCTGCCCCAACCAAGCCACGTCCATCTACAATAAATCCCTGTCCTCCACCCTGGACAAGCTCGCTCCCCTCACTACACGCAGAATCAGGCCTTGAAAATTCTCAAAAAACGTAGTAGCGCTCTTGAGCGTCTGTGGCACAAGACTAAGTCTCTCAAAGACTTCAACCAATACAAATCTGCCCTCCAAAAATACTATTCTTTCCTCCACACTGCCAAGCAAACCTATTTTACAGCTCTTATTAACACCTTCTCATCCAGTCCTTGTAAACTCTTCTCTACCTTCAACTCTCTACTTTGTCCTCCACCACCTCCACCCACTGACTCACTCACTGCCCAGGAGATCGCTAATCACTTCAAAAACAAGATTGATACAATCTGTGATGAAATCTCCACTATACAGGTATCTTCCCCATGTCAACAGATGCAACTGACACTCCCCCTATTCAAATCTGCGACCAACACCAATGACCTACTAACTGCAAAAACCAACGGACACTATTCTGTACTCCTATTTCTGGATCTTTCAGCTGCCTTTGACACGGTTGACACCCTCCTTCTCAAAAAACTTTACTCCCTTGGTCTTCGTGACTGTGCTCTTCAGTGGCTCTCATCCTACCTATCCCAATGCACCTTCAGTGTCACTTACAATTCTACTTCCACCACTCCTCTTCCCTTCTCTGTCGGGGTCCCCCAAGGTTCTGTTCTTGGACCTCTTATTTTCAATCTACACCTCTTCCCTGGGTCAGCTGATAGCCTCTCACGGCTTTCAATATAATTTCTACGCTGACGACAAACAAATCTATCTCTCCACCCCTCAACTCACTCCATCAGTCTCCTCACGCATCACTAACTTACTAACTGACATATCTGTATGGATGTCACACCACTTCCTCAAACTCAACTTGTCCAAATCCGAGCTTATAATATTTCCTCCCCCACGTGCCTCTTCCCCTGACTTGTCTGTCAAGAGCAATGGCACAATCATCCACCTGTCCCCACATGTCAGGGTACTAGGTGTTATCCTGGATTCTGAACTTTCCTTTCGGCCCCACATCCAATCACTTTCCAAAGCTTGCCGCCTCAACCTCCGCAACATCTCTAAACTACGCCCCTTTCTAACGATGAAACCACAAAGCTCCTGATTCACTCCCTGGTTATCTCTCGCCTCGACTACTGCAACTCCCTCCTCATTGGCTTACCTTTAAATAGACTATCCCCCCTTCAGTCCATCATGTATGCTGCTGCCAGACTTATCCACCTTACAAACTGTTCAGTGGCTGCTACCCCTCTCTGCCAATCCCTCCATTGGCTGCCACTCGCCCAAGGAATTAAATTCAAAATACTAACAATAAGTTACAAAGCCATCCACAACTCTGCCCCCAGCTACATCACTAGCCTAGTCTCAAAATACCAACCTAATCGCCCTCTCTGTTCCTCCCAGGACCTCCTACTCTCTAGCCTCGCCCATCCTCTGGAATTCCCTACCCCAATCTGTCAGACTATCTCCAAATGTATCCACTTTTAGGCGATCCCTGAAAACTTTCCTCTTCAGAGAAGCCTATCCTGCCTTCATCTAACAACTGCACTATTTTCTCCATTAGCTCATCCCCCACAGCTATTACCCTTTTTGTATAACTTGACCCTCCCTCCTAGATTGTAAGCTGTAACGAGCAGGGCCCTCTGATTCCTCCTGTATTGAATTGTATTGAGTTGTAAAGTGCTGCGTAAACTGTTGACGCTATATAAATCCTGTATAATAATAATATGCCCCATAGTTTATCTACTTACTATGTCAAATTCAAAAGTATAAATTAGTTACATATGATGAATGTTAAAACATATAGAACATTTGTCTTTATTTATAAGTTTATATATCTGTATTGTAGTTTGCACAAACGCATTACAGTTCATTTAAAGTGGAAGTAAAGCCATCCATAAAACGTTTCATTTCTGGCACGTGGCAGAAATGTAACACTCCCATTGGTTGTGCTCTCAACCAAACTGTCAAACCATCCAATTGCTGGTGTCATAACTGATCACATGTGCAGCATCATGGCAGTTGTAGAATAAACAGAGGCAAAGATGGCAGCTTCCTTGGCTGAAAACGATAGGGGGGTTTACTTACACTTTAACATGGTTTCCTATAATACACATTCACATCTATGCATTTTTCAGCTGGTGCATTTTTGGAAAGGGTCAGGGACTTTTCTTTTCGCAGCAGATTGTGTTTTTTGTGTTATAGACTTCAATAGACCCACACCAAAAATACAAGTGTTGCATTTGTGATGTGGTTTTACATGCGTTTTGAGTTTTGTGGGGGGGGGGGGGTTTCTTCATAACAAAATGTGTATAGCTGGCTGTTAAGGAGCGGGCCCAGGAAGCCACCCACCACATCCTTAACAACCAATTATCTGTTAGCGCAGGTTCCCCGCTGACAGCTGAATGTAAGAACAAGAATTTTCGTCAATAAAAAAAAACTTTGTGCCCCCCCCCCCCCAATTCATACAGGCCCTTATCTATCCCCCAAAGCACCTTGTTGATGCAAAGCACCTTGATGAGAACAAGGGCCTCTTCCCCACAACCCTGGCTGGTGGTCGTGGGGGTCTGCGGGTGAGGGGCTTATCAGAATCTGGAAAGCCCCCAGATCTTGCCCCCCCCATGTAAATGAACTTATTCACCAAAAAAAAGACGTAGTGTAATAAATGACAATAGGCAGTTTTTGACAAGTCCTTTATTTAAAAAATAAAAAACAATGTCCCCTGATGTACATCCATCATCAATCACGACGCCTGTCAACCCGAAAAAAAGCTCTGCTCGCGTTGAAGGCTCACGTAGTTTCCCTGCTCTGCCGATTGTCTGACAGTTTTTACATAGCTAATGGGCAGGGCCACCCGATGATGTCATTGACCAGTGCATGCTGGGCCGCTGACATCACAAGAGGACGGGGCCACCCGGTGATGTCACTGGGTGGCCCTGCCCTTTGCTATTCAAGAATTGGCAGATGGCGGGAGCCTTCGGGTCTTTTTTTGGGGCAGTAGTGGCAGCGGGCAGCGTGATTGATGATAGACCTACACCAGGAGACATTTTTTTTTTATTTGTTGATAAAAGGCTTGTCAAAAACTTGTGTTGTGTCTTTACTCACTTTTTAGACTTTTTTGGTGAATGGACTCATTCTCATGCTGGGGGCAGATTCCACAAAAGCCCCTCACCCGCAGACCCCCACAACCACCTGCAAGAGTTGTGAGGAAGAAGCCCTTTTTCCTATCAACACGGGGATAAGGTGCTATGGGGGGAAACAGAGCCCCCTTCTGCCCCAAAGCACCCCCTATATTGAGGGCATGTGGCCTGGTATGGTTCAGGAGAGGGGCGCCTCGCTCATCCCCTCCCTTTCCTGACATACCGGGCTGCATGCTCGGATAAGGATCTGCTATGGATTTTGTGGGGGACCCCACGCCATTTTTTTCAAAAACTTTTAAAGAGAAAAAAAGGCAAAATGCATGCAAAAACACGAGTTTAAAAATGCAAAACATGCTGGAAAAATGCATCAGCCACATAGATGTGAACCTAGCGTGAGTGGATACGTCTTGGAAACTGTCATCTCTTTTTTATGTACTTGTAACGTATGATTTTGCGTTTTTCTCTGAAAACAACATTTAATTATTTTTTTTTTTAACCTTTTTACCCCAGGGGAACCCTGCTGATCCGCAGCAAAAAAAATAAAAATAAAATGCTGACCACTGTCACTATCCTATGGCCCCATGCTAAACGTAAACCAAGGGGCACAGTTTTGATAGCAATATCATTAACTAAATACAGTGCTTTGAAAAAGTATTCATACCCCTTGAAATTTTACACGTTTTGTCATGTTACAACCAAAAATATAAATGTATTTTATTGGGATTTTATGTGATAGACCAACACAAAGTGGCACATAATTGTGAAGTGGAAGGGAAATGATAAATGGTTTTCCACATATTTTACAAATAAATATCTGAAAAGTGTGGTGTGCATTTCTATTCAGCCCCCTTTACTCTGATACCCCCTAACTAAAATCTAGTGGAACCAATTGCCTTTAGAAGTCACCTAATTAGTAAATAGAGTCCACCTATGTGTAATTTAATCTCAGTATCAATACAGCTGTTCTGTGAAGCCCTCAGAGGTTTGTTAGAGAACCTTAGTGAACAAACAGCATTATGAAGGCCAAGAAACACACCAGAATGGTCAGGGATAAAGTTGTGGAGAAGTTTAAAGCAGGGTTAGGTTATAAAAAATATCCCAAACTTTGAACATCTCACGGAGCATTGTTCAATCCATCATCCAAAAATTGAAAGAGTATGGCACAACTGCAAACCTACCAAGACATGGCCGTCCACCTAAACTGACGGCCATGTTGGGACAGGCCGGGAAGGAGAAGCAGCCAAGAGGTCCATGGTAACTCTGGAGGAGCTTCAGAGATCCACAGCTCAGGTGGGAGAATCTGTCCACAGGACAACTATTAGCTGTGCGCTCCACATATCTGGTCTTTATGGAAGAGTGACAAGAAGAAAGCCACTGTTGAAAGAAAGCCATAAGAAGTCCTGTTTGCAGTTTGCGAGAAGCCATGTGGGGGACACAGTAAACATGTGGAAAAAGGTTCTCTGATCAGATGAGACCAAAATTTAACTTTTTGGCCTAATTGCAAAACGCTACGTGTGGAGGAAAACTAACACTGCATATCACCCTGAACACACCATCCCCACCGTGAAACGTGGTGGCAGCATCATGTTGTGGAGATGCTTTTCTTCAGCAGGGACAGGGAAGCTGGTCAGAGTTGATGGGAAAATGGATGGAGCCAAATACAGGGTAATCTTAGAAAAAAAAGTCTGCAAAAGACTTGAGACTGGGGCAGAGGTTCACCTTCCAGCAGGACAACAACCTGAACATACAGCCAGAGCTACAATGGAATGGTTTAGATCAAAGCATATTAATGTGTTAGAATGGCCCAGTCAAAGTCCAGACCTAAATCCAATTGAGAATCTGTGGCCAGACTTGAAAATTGCTGTTCACAGATGCTCTCCATCCAATCTGACAGAGCTTGAGCTATTTTGCAAAGAAGAATGGGCAACAATTTAACTCTCTAGATGTGCAAAGCTGGTAGAGACATACCCAAAAAGACTTGCAGCTGTAATTGCAGCGAAATGTGGTTCTACAAAGTATTGACTCAGGGGGGCTGAATACAAATTAACACCACACTTTTTAGATATTTATTTGTAAAAAAAATTTGAAAACCATTTATCATTTTCATTCCACTTCACAATTATGTGCCACTTTGTGTTTGTCTATCACATAAAATCCCAATAAAATACATTTAGGTTTTTGGTTGTAACATGACAAAATGTGTAAATTTTCATGGGGTATGAATACTTTTTCAAGGCACTGTTAATACATATTTGGTCAATTATATCACCCGAGGACACAGCCCCTTTGTTTACATGTCATTCACAGGTGAGTGATGGGAGCAGATTACGTCTGCTATGGGCTGTTTTTTTCAAGCATCGCTAAAACGACATGATTGATAATGGATTTACATTGTGCAGCGGTTTTTTATGTCTTTTTTTTTTTTTAAATATGTACCCTTTACTCGTTCACATGGGGGGGTGGCAGCATCTAGGGGCCCCTTATTGTTAAAGGGCCTCCCAGATTCTGATAAGCCCCTCCCACCCACAGGCGCAGCACAACCACCAGGCCAGGCTGTGGGGAAGAGGCCCTTGTTCCCATCAACATAGGCACAAGGTGCTTTGCCAGGGAAGTACCCCACCATGTTGAGGGCATGTCGCGAGGTATGGTTCATTGGATGCTCATTCCTCCTCCTTTCCTGGCTAGCCAGGCTGCATGCTTAAATCAGAGTCTGGTGTATATTTTGGGGGCGATCCCTAATTTTTTTTCAATTTTTTCCTTGGGATTCCAAAGGGACCGGTATGAATATTGGGGGAATGTAGTAATACCGCTTCTAAATATATTACTTTCTGCTGCCTCCAACTTAGCTGAACACCAATTTAGTTTGGCCATTTGATGAACCTCTGAACAAGCCAAATTGGGTTCGAACCAGGGCTAGGACCAAACAGGCAACTCATTTCTGGTCCTCACCCCCCTATCCCCCTTGTTGTAGCGAAGGGGACAACATGACAATGCCATAGCAAAATTTAATTTGTGCAGGGTTAGCTGTAGAGTTTAGGGAAGTTAAAAAGAGAGTACATTTTTCATCTAGCAAAGTGAAACTTGAAGTATAATATGTCACTTGGACATTTGAATTGTCACTTGGATTCTTACCATATCCATGTCCTTTAAAACCCATCTACAGGATAGTTTACACCCCCTCCAACTTGTGGCTGAACCCGTGGTCATGTGGTGCTTCAGCCCTGAGACTCCCTGTGTGATGTGGACAGTTCCTATTGTATGTCCAGCAGCTGGATTCTTTCAGGATTTACAAGGGCCTGCCATCAGTGGAGGGAACCAGTGGCCCTGAGTGCCATTGCAGTGCTGGATTTGCAGTCCTCCGCACCCAGAAAGGGTGATGGCAAAAAACCTGGACAGGGGACTTAGGTGAGTATAGCTGGCTTCACAAGGTAAGGAAACAAAAAGATCTGGTCGGATGGGTTAGAGGAGGGTGGCAAGGAGGACCAAATTATTCCTGAACATATGTTTACCTGACATAAAACATAAGTTCACATTTCTTAACATGTTACATATTACACCCATATTCAGGGTTTATATAGCATGTTACTGTAGCACTGGAACCAGCACCCCCCCCCAATACCCCACTGTAACAGTGAGTGGGGGGATCTTCTACCCCTGCTCACTGTCACAATTTTTAAAAAATGCACTTGTGTGGGGCTCTGCCCACCCGGCCACATCATTCATTCACAGTGTTCTGTGAATGTAAAAACTACAAGTACCAGCTGATCGCTGGTGCATTGCTTTGCAGGCTTATAGTAAAAAAATAATAAATGCACTTTTTTTTACCTGCAAAAAAGGTGTGCATTTAATATGTTGTTTTACAAAGATGAACTTATCCTTTAAAGTGAATCTGTCAGGAGAGAATAGAGGCTGGTCTAACCTTTTAAAAATGCTAGTTCCCTGGCTGGCATGTTGATACGTTGGCTTCAGTGCAGACTGTGTTGCTTACCTGGATAAGGAATTGACACTTTTTTGAATCAGACAAAGCCAGGCATATAGCATTTTCAGAAGGAGCCAGCAGTTGCAGCCCTCATGTGTCTCTCATGGCAGATTCATTTTAATGCTGTCTACCTACATGTAATTCTAGCATGACAATCATTTTCATGTTAGACAGCTAAATTACCTTGTATTTCATTTTCTCCATGGATTTTATTTTTGACATCCCATATACAATAAAGGAGGATTTGCTCACATGAGCTGTATGTTCCAATGTAAAATACAACAGTTTTGTTCTGCTAGTAGCACCAGCTTGAGCTGTATCTTCAAATAAAAGGACACACTCACATATTACTTGTGCATTGTAGGTAGTTTTCCATTAGTATATCATGGACAGCAAACTTACATTTTATTGTCGCCATAAAATTAGTTTCAAATTATTGTTTTTAAAAGAGAAACAGATGCTGGTATTGTGATGATCATCAAATATGAAATATTATACACGCTGATCTTTTTAGTAATTTCTCTGATTTTTGTTGACCGCTGCAAAAAAATCTTCAACTTAATACAGTATATGTAACACGTAAACTGACCTGTAGAGGGTGTCTTCCCATCATCCACTAACTTGCAGGTAATTAATATTTTCTTTACTCTATAAATGCCATACTATATGTGTATATATGTTTTTGAATGTGAAAAGGCTGTTGGGTTGATTCACTAAGTAATAGAGCACGTTCAGTGATAGAGCAGGTTCACATTTTTATGTTTACTTTGCATAGTAAGTGTCCAAGTGAATGAGATGAAGCTGTATTCATTTCAATCATGAAATCATGTGCAAGCACTGTGCATCCTGTTGTTTTTGGGGTTTTTTGCATATGATTGGGTATTCAATGTGAACATGGCTTATTTACTACGCCTATTTATTGACTACGTTTAGTAATAATACACAGTACAAGTGTATATAATGTTTATGTTCTGTAAATCAGTTTCCCTTGGTTCAAATTCAAATGAATGGTGAGAGGTAAAGCGTTGCTAGCCACTTAAGATCCACCCTATAGCAGTTTTACTGCTATAGGGCGGCACCTCTACGCCTGATCACGTGTATATACGTGATCCGGCTCTTCCAGATTGCAGAGCACTTGCTCCTGCTGTATATAATTATATATTATAAACAGCGGGAGCTTGCCAGCAGGTACCGTGGACTCGATGTCTGCTGGCACCCACTGATCTTTTGGTACACAGGCAGAATGGCGGTCTGCCTATGTAAACAAGGCAGATCGCTGTTCTGTCAGTATAGAAGCAGGGCCGGACTGGGAATAAAAACCAGCCTGTCACGTACCTGACGGTAGAGCCTGATATGCAGGGAACGGCCTCTCTTGCTCCTCAGATTCTGGCCCCCTGATAGAGTAGACAGGAGGAGCAGAAGTGCCAAACAGTTCATCTTCACTGTAATGTAGAACAGCGGCAGGTGGCACGGTGCTGGAGCAGGGTTCTCCAATGAGCGGAAGATGCAAGCCAGGTCAAATACTGGCGGGAACGTCAGGAGCAGAAGCGGAGGCAGGTGCGTAGTCTGGAGGCAGGCAGGGTGGTAGTAGAAGGAGCAGGCAGATGCGGAGTCAGAACAAGCCGGGTCAGATGCAGGCAGCAGAGTCAGAGGCAAGCCGGGTTGGTAAACAGGTGCAGGTATCACGGGTAAAGCAGGCAGGAACACACAGGAACGCTGTAGAATGGACAGCACTGGATGCAAGCACAGACCAAGTTTAAATAGCCTCTTGGTAATGTGCACACAGGTGCACCGAAGGTGTTCTGGCAGAGGCTGAGATCACAGGTCGACTTCTCCGTCGGCCATCTTGAGTACTGGCTGGTCTTCCCTGACAGGCTGAGGTCACAGGTCGACCTCTCCTTCGGCCATCTTGAGTACTGGCTGGTCTTCCTTGACAGGCTGAGGTCACAGGTCGACCTCTCCTTTGGCCATCTTGAGTACTGGCTGGTGTTCCCTGACATTGCCCTGGAAATAATTTCATACCAGCCAGATAGCATCATTATACCAGCCCAACATCATAACCATCATAACGTCATTATTTTCGTGTTCATAAAAAGGGAAAACCATGCATTTTAAAGCACATTTGAAGAGCGTATTATATAAAGATAAGACATATATGAAAGCACATAGGGCTAGGGATAGATAGATAGAGATATACAGTTGTGCTCATAAGTTTACATACCCTAGCAGAATTTATGATTTCTTGGCCATTTTTCAGAGAATATGAATGATAACACAAAAACTTTTCTTTCACTCATGGTTAGTGTTTGGCTGAAGCCATTTATTATCAATCAACTGTGTTTACTCTTTTTTTTATCATAATGACAACAGAAACTAGCCAAATGACCATTATCAAAAGTTTACATACCCTGGTGATTTTGGCCTGATAACATGCACACATGTTGACAAAAAAGGGGTTTGAATGCGGGCCCCTCCCCCTGTGTTCTCCCGCGGCGGCCTGGTGAGGTCCCTGGTTGAGGGGTTGGTCTCGCTCGCGGGACCGCCCCCTCCTCTTGCACCTATCCTGGCGGGGACTGGTTCCTACGGCCGTAGGGTGGTTGCGCATGCGCGCGCGCGCGGCTCTGTCGCGCGCGCGCTCTGTGTGGGACCTCTGACCCTGTGACGTAATGCGCCGGCGTCTCGGCGTGCGGCGCTGCGTCGCAGGGTAGGGGGCTATAAGTGACGGGCTTTACCTGTCTGTTTGACGGTTTGGTTTTTGGTCCCCGGGTCCTTGTATGCTAGCCAACCATTGGTAAGTTTGAGGGGATTACCTAATGTATCTTTTCATGTAAGTCCCGCAATTTAGGGCACCAGCATGGGTTATCTTACATACCGTGCTTTTCTTTTAGATTCTCCAAGCTTGGGTGGACATGTGTTCGCCCGCCACTTGCAGTCTCTACCCCCCTCAGTTACCTCATCGTGGCTTCAACTCCTGGCATAACGCCTCCCCCGGGAACCCTTCTATGTTTTTATCAGCATCAGGTATCCTTATGCCCATTCTCACCTCACAATTTACACGGCCACATCCCTTCCCTCCTTGCCCCTCCTTTCCCCCTCCTTTCCCCCCTCCCCCCCCCCCCCCGTTTTTTCCTTCCTCCTTTCCTTTTTTCCCCCCTTCCTCCCCTCCTCTTTCCCCATCCCCTTTTTTCTATTCCGTTTCCACCCTCTCCCCCCCTCCCCCCCTCTCCCCCTTCTCTCCTCCCTCCCCGTTCCCCCTCTGGTCCTTCACCCTTTCCCTCCCATTCCATCTCCTTCCTCTACCCAATTCTTATCTTACACCACACTACACTCTTCACTTAACAACTATACCTATCCTTGATTTTCACAATAATATCATTTTTTTCACTCTTTACACACTGCCATTTATTCTCTCACTCTCCACATCCTCACTTTTCACCTTCCCCGTATTTTTATCACCAATTTCATTATCCTCACCATATGTTTCACCTATCCCGTGTGTGGCAATCTAGTTTACCTTATTATGACATATATTATTTTCTCTACCCCTGTCATTTTCTGGCCCCCCCAGGTCGCCGTGGGAGATCACCCTATGGTGGTAGGGTTGTGCGCCTGGGCTCGGTTGGGACATGGGTAAGCAGACTCGTCCCCTTTCTCCCCATGTATTGTATATTATCTTTGTTTATTTTGATGCTGTAATATAAACTTTAATTGCAATGTTCTTGTCTTTTGGTCAATTTCATTATATGTTTTCTTATCTGTTAGGCTCAGACTGTTTAGTCAGAATCAACTATCCTCAGATTCCCTCCTGATGAAGCGGTTGTCCGCGAAACTAGTCGAGGAATATGATATCTGAGATCTCGTACTGTACTGTATACCAATGATCCCATTGTTGACATACTTGTACTTATATTAAGTTTTTATTGCATCAACCTTGATTTGTCCTTTGCATCAATAAATCAATTATCAATTTTATTATTATTATTGTTTTATGCCTTAATGTGTTACCAACATTTACTGTACCGCAATAGTCCAAACATGCCCCCACTTTTTTGGTCGCCTGACTGGGGATCAGGCTTCCAATCTTTTTATTTATTAATTTCTGGATGATGGTACAAGTTTACTTTTGTCATTATGATTTCTACTTATGGAGGCCTCTCGCTTAGTCGGGTTTGAATGGCTATTAAAGGTAACCATCCTCACCTGTGATCTGTTTGCTTGTAATTAGTGTGCGTGTACAAAAGGTCAACGAGTTTCTGCACTCCTGACAGACCCTTGCATCTTTCATCCAGTGCTGCACAGACGTTTCTGGATTCTGAGTCATGGGGAAAGCAAAAGAATTGTCAAAGGATCTGCTGGAAAAGGTAGTTGAATTGTATAAAATAGGAAAGGGATATAAAAGATATCCAAGGAATTGAGAATGCTAATCAGCAGCGTTCAAACTCTAATCAAGTGGAAAATGAAGGGTTCTGTTGAAACCAAACCACGGTCAGGTAGACCAACTAAATTTCAGCCACAACTGCCAGGAAAATTGTTTGGATGCAAAGAAAACCCCACAAATAACTTCAGGTGAAATATAGGACTCTCTGAAAACATGTGGTGTGGCTGTTTCAAGATGCACAATAAGGAGGCACTTGAAGAAAAATGGGCTGCATGGTCGAGCCAGAAGAAAGCCATTACTACGCAAATGCCACAAAGTATCCCGCTTACAATACGCCAAACAGCACACAGATAAAGCCTCCAAACCTTCTGGCACCAAGCCATTTGGAGTGATGAGACCAAATTTGAGCTTTTTGGCCACAACCATAAACACTATATTTGGAGAGGAGTCAACAAGGCCTATGATGAAAGGTACACTATTCCTACTGTGGAACACGGAGGTGGATCGCTGATGTTTTGGGGATGTGTGAGCTACAATGGAAATTTGGTCAACATTGATGGCAAGATGAATGCAGTATGTTATCAAAAAATACTGGAGGAACATTTGCATTCATCAGCCAGGAAGCTGCGCATGGGACATACCTGGACATTCCAACATGACAATGATCCAAAACACAAGGCCAGGTCGACCTGTCATTGGCTACAGCAGAATAAAGTGAAGGTTCTGGAGTGGCCATCTCAGTCTCCTGACCTCAATATCATTGAGCCACTCTGGGGAGATCTCAAACATGCAGTTCATGCAAGACAGCCCAAGAATTTATAGGAAATGGAGGCTTTTTGCCAAGAGGAATGGGCAGCTTTACTATCTGAGAAGATAAAGAACCTCATCCACAAATACCAAAAAAGACTTCAAGCTGTCATTGATGTTAAAGGGGGCAATACATGATATTAAGAACTGGGGTATGTAAACTTTTGATCAGGGTCACTTGGGTAGTTTTTGTCTAATTGTGATTTAAAAAGAGCAAACACAGTTGATTGATAATAAATGGCTTCAGCCAAACACTAACCATGAGTGAAAGAAAAGTTTTTTGTATTATCATTCAAATTCTCTGAAAAATGGCCAAGAA
The DNA here is from genome assembly GCF_042186555.1 of Aquarana catesbeiana. Classification (NCBI taxonomy): domain Eukaryota; kingdom Metazoa; phylum Chordata; class Amphibia; order Anura; family Ranidae; genus Aquarana; species Aquarana catesbeiana. Next base: position 275,328,229 of record NC_133324.1, read on the forward strand.
ATCATAAATTCTGCCAGGGTATGTAAACTTATGAGCTCAACTGTATATATATATATAAAACAGTAAATTTAAGTTAAAAGTAGTAAAAGTGGAGCAATCATCAAGGGGGACACCTGGGACTCAGGGAATGTGGGGGGGTCTCTGGTGACCAGAGGCCACCTTCCACAGAAAGAATACACTAAGGTAAGGAGGGGTGGGTTAATGATATAGGAGGGAAACCTTGATACCAGTACAGGAAGAATACACTAAGGTAAGGGGGGGGGGGGTTGTGGGTTAATGATATAGGGGGGAAAGCTTTATATCAGTGCAGTGCCCCCTTACATTATTGTATTTACTCCCCCTTATATCAGTGACCCCCCCCCCCCTCAGACTGGCCTGGTGGCGCTGTCACTGACCTCCTCTCAGGTGCACCTTTCAGGGATCAGTCAGTTGGCTCCAGCTTGGTTGCTCTGGTTTTCCTATAGTCTCCTCTCCACAGTCCACACACATCTGACTTCTCCCATGATCCCCATCCCGGCGGTGCTCCCATTCTTGACTCCTCTCCAGACTTCCTCAGAGACTGCAGACATGATATAAGACAAGAGATGGTCAGAGGTTGCGGACATGATACAAGAGATGGTTAGAGGCTGCGGGCATAGTACAGGAGATGTCAAGATGTCAGAGGCTGCATGTACAGGAGATAGTCAGAAACTTAGGACATGACACTAAAGGTGTTAAGAGAATGTAGACATGATACAGGAGATGGTCAGAGACTGCAGACATGGTACAAGAGATGGTCAGAGACTGCGGACATTATACAAGAGATGGTCAGAGACTGCGGACATGATACAAGAGATCAATGCAGCCTCACTGTGCCCGTCAATGCAGCCTTACTCTGCCCACCATTGCAACCTCACTATGCCCATCATTGCAGCCTCACATGCCCATCATTGTAGCCTTACCGTGCCCATCATTGCAGCCTTACTGTGCCTATCATTGCCTCCTTACCGAGCCCTTATTGCAGCCTCACCATCATTGCCGTCTTACTGTGCCCTCATTGCAGCCTCCCTCACCATCATTGCAGCCTTACTGTGCCCTCATTGCAGCCTCCCTCACCATCATTGCAGCCTTACTGTGCCCTCATTGCAGCCTCACCAGTCAGTGCATGCATTACGCACAGTGGGCCTCTTCCACTGTGTCACGGAGCTGAGTGTGAAAAGTTTGGCCATGCTGTGATAAAAGTCCCGCCCTCCTCCTAGACCAGCTCGTGTGATAGACAGAACACTGCGTCTATCACACGAACTGGTCTAGGAGGAGGGCAGGACTTTTATCACAGTGCGGCCAAACTTTTCACACTCAGCTCCATGACACAGCGGTCTCCCACTGTGTGACAAGTAGGCAGGAGGAGGGCGGGGAGCACTGCAGCCACAGCATAGATCAAAGCGGCTCCAGGGCAGGCAGCCTACCGGGAAATGTCCCGGTTTCCCGGTAGGCCAGTCCGGCCCTGTAGAGAAGGCATGGTTCCTGTGTTCCTGCAAAGCAGGGATAAGGATCCATGTCTCCCCTAGTAAAAGCACCTCCCATAGTACACAGAAACACTAGCTAGGCACACAGTTAACCCTTTGATTGCCCCTGATGCTAACCCCCTTCCCAGCCAGTGTCAGTGCATATTTTATAGCACTGATCACTGTATTAGTGTCACCGGTCCCCATAAAACGTCAAAACTGTCAGAATGTCTGCCGCAATATCGCAGTCACGATATAAGTCGCTTATTGACACCATTACTAGTAAAAAATTAATGAATGAATTAAAAATAAATAAAAATATACCATAGTTTGTAAACGTTATAACTTTTGCGCAAACCAATCAGTATACGCTTATTGGGATTTTTCTTTAACGAGAATAGCAGAATACATATTGGCCTAAGTTGATGAAGAAAATCGATTTTTAAAATTTTTTTTTATTGGCTATGTTTTATAGCAGAAAGTAAAAAATATTATTTTCTTTCTTTTTTTTTTTTCAAAATTGTCTGTCTTTTTTGTTTTTATAGCACAAAAACAAACCCGCAAAAGTGATCAAATACCACCAAAAGAAAGCTCTTTTTTTGTGGGAAAATAGGACATAAATTTTATTTGGGTACATTATCGAACGATCGCACAATTGTTAGTTAAAGTAACGTACTGGCCTCGTCATGAAGGCTCGATTCACATCTATGCATGTTGCTTTTAAGCAAAACGTGTCAAAAACGCGTCAAAAACGCTGTAAAAATGCTGCAAAAACGCTGTACTTGCATTTTTGAATTCTATTACATGCAAAACGCTGCATTTTGCATGAAAAAAGTCCCTGACCCTTTCCAAAAACGCAGAGGTACAAAAAAGCATTGATGTGAACATGTTCCATAGGAACCCATGTTAAAAAATTCCCATGCATTTCTGCAAAATGCAAAATGCATCAAAAAACGCGCTAGTGTGAATGGAGCCGAAGGGGGGTAAATCCTCTGTAGGTGAAGTGGCTAGTAAAGCTTACTGTCTTCTAAGTCAAGTTTGGCTGATACATGTATTCCTATTTCCTGGGTCATTTATCTTTTAGTTGAGAAAGATCACTTCATTTAACCTTCTAGTACTTAGGGCATGGGTGCTTAACCTATGGCCCTCCAGCTGTTGCAGAACTACAATTCCCTTCATACCTCGGCCTTTGGGAGTCATGCTTGTAACTGTCAGCCTTGCAATACCTTGCTCATGGGACTTGTAGTTCAGCAACAGCTGGAGGGCCTCAGGTTGCGCACCCATGACGTAAGGCTTACCTAGTCTTCAGTTTCTCCAGGGTTTAGGTATTCCAACTTGTTCTATAAGGAAGTACAAAACTCTATACAAGTTCCATATGCTGTGCCTCAAAATGGCATAGCTAGGAAAGACTTGTGTAAAATTGATTTTATTGGTGTATTCAGTGATACGGTCTAATAAAGATGCTTGAAGTACAATGGGCATGGCTCAAACATGTTTGTCACACAGTTTACACAGAGAGAACATTGAACAGTGCCCATAACAAAAATGAATTCATAACCATCAGGTGCTTGTGAGAGAAAACTGATGCACAGCTATGCAGGTTGATAAACTCCACATCAGTGTCTTTGGTGGATGTTGAGCCCAATATTGTGGAACTGCAAGGCTCGAATGCAACAACTGTGCTACCCTGCCATTTACAGTACGTAATCTACTTGTTATGTGGCATATGATATATATAAAAACATAGAAAATAATCTGGTAATGACATCACTGATTTTTTTTTAACCTTACAGGGTAAACTCAAAACTTTTTTTTTTACCAGCCTATTCAAACTGTGCTAAATAAAAGGAGCATAAGGCACTACATGATAATTGTGAATGGGAACTGGCCTTTTTTATTTTCAATTAAAAGCTCAGTTCAGATAAATGTGGTTATATGCATACTTTGAAAGTGCATTCCCAAACTCCTTCATGTGGCAAAATGGGAATGCTTAACGTACAGCGCATTGATAGGTGCCCTTCCTCTAACTGCACATTGAAAACCACTGGTGTTTATGACCTTCAGATATTACCACTCAAATGTGAACAATCCCTGGCCATACATATGGAAATTTGCAACTTTGGATTCAATTCTTGCCAAAATTGCATAGCAATTGAAGACAGAAAATGGTGGTTAGAATCAACTGCAAGAAGATGTTATTGAAATTCCCCCGATGAATCCCAGCAAAAAAATACAGTTGATTTTGATGAATATGCCATAGTATTGTTTCTGATTCAATCAGTCAAAAAAACTGTATTCAAGCTATCAATTTAATGCTCAGTCTTGACTTCTCAATCAAACAACTTTTGGTGGTTATTCAAACTCATGGGTGGTAGATTGCTTTGTTTCCAGTAATTAATTTTAATTGTATTTGAATCTCCCTGTGGTTAAAACTGCCATGTGTATAGCAAGCTAAATCCCTGCAGCCCATCAGTGTTAAAGGAGAAGTAGGGCCAAAGCTCTTTTGGCCCTACCTCTCCTGTGGCCCACAGGAATGCACTAATTTCTGCACTCTATGACATCACTCACCCAGTCCAGGCTCTGCAGGGGGATCCATCCACATGTCTGGACTGGCAGCTTGCTCGGCTTTTCAGCAGGCCGCTGAGAGCCTGAGCCATCCACCCCCGCCCCCTCCTAAGCCTGGCACTCCAATGAGCGCTGGAGGGGCAGAGAAGAAAGTCGGTGACTGACATTTACCAGCTCTCTGCTCACTCAGTACCAAGAACTGAGCAATCAGTGGTCTTTGTTCTCTGTCTTAGAGACAGCCGCATAATCGAGTATAAACGTTTGCTTTTTTTATTTCCCATGTTTCTCTTTTAAAGTACCGTATTTATCGGCATATAACACACACCCCAATTTAAGAGGGTCAGTGAGAATCAGTGCAGCCTGATTAGTGCCCATCTGCAGCCTCAATGGAGCCTAATCTGTGCCCATCTGCAGCTTCAGTGCAGCCTGTTCTGTGCCCATCTGCAGCCTGTTCTGTGTCCATCTGCAGCTTCAGTGCAGCCTGTTCTGTGCCCATCTGCAGCCTGTTCTGTGCCCATCTGCAGCCTGTTCTGTGCCCATCTCCCCCATCAATGCAGCTCACCATCTCTCATATGAAATCACTGAGCCGTCATCTGTTTCCTTGGCTCTCAGTCGGCAGTCACACACACAGTCCCGCCTCCGCCATCGGCATTGGACCAGCTCCTGTGATAGACCAAACACTGGTCCAATTCCGGTGGCAGAGGCGGGACTGTGTGTGTGACGTGCGAGCCGAGTTAGAGCTGAGTGAGAGCCGAGCAGAGAGCCGAGAGGAGAGGAGATGATGGCTCGGTGATTTCCGGTGGCACTCGTCCCCCTCCTTCCCCTCCGATGTACGCCTTCGGCGTATAACATGCACCTGCGATTTTCCCCCTATTTTCAGGGGAAAAAAGTATGTGTTATAAGCCGATAAATACGGTAATTCCCTAACAAATGAAATCAGATATTTAAGTAACTTTATTTCACTTGGTTTGAAAACAAGAAAATATGGGCATCTGCTTTACTGAATAAAAGAAACATGTAATAAAATAGTTTCTTGTAGACTGGGTTTCTATACATCTCTGAATTGTCTGCTGTGTTGTGTGTGGCCACTTCTCCTCCATTTCATTACTGGAATAAGGCATAGTTAAGGCATAGTTCTCATTGCCACCCACTGATCTTAAGAGCTTTGTGCCAGAAATTTTATTTAAAGTAATTCTGACCAGGCCTAAAATGTATCCATGGTAATAGCAGTTCTAAAGTTCTGGTACCTTGCGGTGTCTACCATTTCATTCAGATTGGAGCTCCTTGGATCCAAGCCCAGGCTGTATACAAGACCTTTACATTTCTCATAGGGAAGATTGAGCCCCACCTCTTTTAATTTAGCCATCAAGAGCCAGAGCTTTTCTGCTTACACAGTCTGTGGTATTTGTTGAATGCTAATCTGATCATACTTGGTCTGAGTCAATGACCCAAAATTATAGAATCCAGATATAGCCAGGCAACTAGCTTTTTCAGAAAGCAATAGCAGCCTCCATATTAGTCTCAGGAAAGGTTTAAAAAGTATTAGTTTATGTTATTCCCATATAGAGTATTCCCTAAATAGGAAATACCTGATTGGTTCTCCAGTGATGATTGCATGACCTTGTCTGGCACTGCAGAACATTTTCTTTGAAGTCTTCCCAGGTAAGGATTGCACCCTACATGCATGCGTACTGTGGATTCCATTCATTTCAGTGTAGGGACAGTCAACACCTGAGACTGGGCTTTATGCTCAAATGAGTTTGCAGAGCCCCTAGGTTTAGGAAAGTATATTCTGTTAGGAAAATGCTCACTGATGTAGACTGGTATTGTGCCTCTCCATATGCGAATTTAAAATTTCAACTAGATTTCATTTCAGTTACTAGTAGAAAATGTATAGGCTTTGACTTGGGTTTGAAAGTTCATGTAAAGCACTGGGCAGTTACTGTGTTCTATGCATCTGGAATGGGTGGTGCTGACTCACTCTGTTATTCTGCATGAGCTGAGTTATGGGAGCTGTATGATAAATTAAGCCTGTCACTCCCCAGGCATGCTGTTTTTTTTATTTCAAATGAGTATAGTTTATAGACGTTTACTAATTAGCACATGAAACAATGTTTTCATAGAAATGTGCTTTTCATCATGCAGCTTGTACTATAATGTAATACTTAACACATATGCATTTATAATAATAAAAGGAATGTTAAAAAATGTGTGTGCATATGTGTTTACATATAGTCATAGTGGTATGTCTATTGCTAAAACAAACTTTAAAAAAAAGTTCTTAATGTGTAAGACTGAACAAATATTACAAGAAAATCTACTTTGCAGAGAGGAACCAGTTTCCAATCCAACATTTTAGATGCAATCTTTTTAATTGACTAATATTAAAGTGTGAGGGGGGTCCATTTCAAGACTATATTTTTTTTTGTAGAGTAAACCTGCCAGTACCATTAGGGTTCCAGAACTACAATGTAAGCACACGGCTTTGGAGATCTCCTGTAGTCCCCTAGGTTCCACGTCACTGTAATATGCAAATTTAAACACCTCCTGTTAGTTTCAGGAGCTGGCCCTGCCCCCTCCAACTTTACGCATTTTCCAATTGGCTAGTAAGGACATCTATCAAATTAATGAGCCAAAAGCTTCCATGTAGTGCTGCAGTCTAATTTATGCCATTATAGTACAGAAAGGTTTACTTTAAGTTCTGGGAATATTGTTTTTTATGCATTTGTCTTACATTAATCATATATTAAAAGCTGTCAGTAATCATGGTTAATTTGTAAATGCACAAAATGCTTTTTAAACAAAGTAGGGAACAGCGGTGTAATTATAAATCATGGGGCTCCATAGCAAAATTTTGATTAGCGCCCACCAGCGACCCCTCTCTGTGACACCTGGCAGTGTCATTTGGGCCAATAATGTAATTTGTCCTAACATAATGTATATCTAAATCATGTACAGGCAGCATGAGAGTTGTAAACCTATCCCATAAACTATTAGGGATCAGTGTTGTGGATAGAATTTGCCAGGGAATAGCAGCAGTGCAGGGAATTCACTTTTAAATTAAAGCTGAATTTCAGGTATGGATTTTTTTATAGCATAGTTACATTGACCTAGCTTAGACTAATTTAGGTATGTATGTTCCGTACTTGTTGGATCCCTGTTGACTACTACTACAGTGATCGCCGCCATCATCTGAATCTCTCCAAGTTTAGCGGATGCCCTGCTCAATAGTGAACACAGGGGCCTGCTCAGTGGGCCCAAGCACCATACTCAGAACTTCTTGCATTTTTCTCAATGAATGCAAAGTGTTCTCAGAGGGGACTAGGTGGAGATTGTGACTTACCACCATGCCAGAGAATTCCTTGCATTTATTAAGAAAATGCAAGGCATTCAGTGAATTGCACCACTACCATTCATCCGACAGGAGCATGAGACCTGGAAGATGGTGTTGATGATCACCGAAGTAGCACAGACAATACAAGTAAAAAGGCGCAAAGCACAGTTACCTTGAAAGTAAAACCGATTAGTCCAGAAACTGAAAACTGTAAAAATGCATGTGTAAGTTCATGCATATATACTGGGAGTATATAGAAGAGGTCAGTCAGGGCGGCCACCAAAGGAACCAAAAGCAGGGTCCAGCAAGCTAAAACAACAACAAGGAGAAGGGCGCCTCTGAGTATAAATCATAAATACATTTTATTAAAACAACAGTGGATATTGTTGTTTTAATAAAATGTATTTATGATTTATACTCAGAGGCGCCCCTCTCCTTGTTGTTGAAGTAGCACAGACTACCACAATGATCTCCAGTTTCCTGAGGGATCCCACAGGTGTAGCACATGCATGCTTACATTGCTTTAACCACTTGCGGACTGCGGCACGCTGATATACGTCAGGACAATGGCAGCAATGGGCAAATGGGCGTACCTGCACATCCCCTTTAATTTGCAGGGCTAGTGGGCGCGCGCGCCTGCCGTGTTTACAGCATGACCTTGCCCATGGGTCGCGATCGTGTCACGGAGCGTCAGAACGGTGAGATGCCTATGTAAGCAAGGCATTTCCCTGTTCTGCCTAGTGACAAGACAACGATCTACTGCTCCCTGTCATCGAGAGCAGTGATCGCTGTCATGTCAGTGGTAGCCCTTCCCCCCCACAGTTATAATCACTCCCTAGGACACACTTAACCCCTTGATCGCGCCCTAGTGTTTAACTCCTTCCCTGCCAGTGTCATTTACACAGTAATCAGTGCATTTTTATAGCACTGATCGCTGTATAAATGTCAATGGGCCCAAAATAGTGTCAAAAGTGTCCGCCACAATGTCGCAATCATGATAAAAATCGCAGATCGCTGCCATTACTAAAAAAAAAAAAAAAGGAATAATAAAAGTGCCATAAATCTATCCCCTATTTTGTAGATGCTATAACTTTTGCGCAAACAAATCAATATACGCTTATTGCGATTTTTTTTTTTTTTTTTTTAGCAAAAATATGTAGAAGAATATGTATCGGCCGAAACTGAGGAAAAAATGTTTTTTTTATATATTTTTTGGGGATATTTATTATAGCAAAAAGTAAACAATATTGCTTTTTTTTTCAAAGTTGTCGCTCTTTATTTGTTTATAGCGCAAAAAATAAAAACCGCAGAGGTGATCAAATACCACCAAAAGAAAGCTCTATTTGTGGGAAAAAAGGACGTCAATTTTGATTTGGTGTATCGTCGCACAACCAATTGTCAGTTAAAGCGACACAGTGCCGAATCACAAAAAGTGCTCTGGTCAGGAAGGGGGTAAAATCTTCTGGGGCTGAAGCGGTTAGAAACCTTACCTGGAATTCAGTTCTCCAGTTAGATTCTCAGTAACTCACAAACATATTTTGACATCAACTGCTCTTTGTTGGAGTATAAAATCTTAGGGTTTTGGTGTAAATTCTAAGCCCCCCCACCCCCTTTCCCACCCCAGACAGCAAGTGCTGAACATTGTAATTTAGTAGTCAGTAATCAAAGAAAATATATATTATTACCTAAGTGTTAGTGCTGCTATAAACTTTATACAAACCTCTTTAATCTGTGGGGTCTTTTCAGAATTACAAGCCTCAAATAACTTATCACTTTTAAGCTGGAAAAACACTGTGGGATCTTTCAGCCTCAGAAAGACTATGGGGGTTATTTACGAAAGGCAAATCCACTTTGCACTGCAAGTGCATTTGGAAGTGCAGTCGCTGTAAATCTGAGGGGTAGATCTGAAATGAGGGGAAGCTCTGCTGATTTTATCATCCAATCATGTGCAAGCAAAAATGCTGTTTTTTATTTTACTTGCATGTCCCCCTCCGATTTATAGCGACTGCACTTCCAAGTGCACTTGCAGTGCACTTGTAGTGCAGAGTGGATTTGCCTTTCGTAAATAACCCCCTATGTTTAGGCATACTTGGTAATGAGTTCTGACCAGGATAATCAGATGCTGTAAAGGCAATAAATCTATTCACAGATAGATGAAATGCAAAAGAGATCTGTGACTAGCAACATCTCGATCCTATGCATCTGACATCAGGTCATCTGGAATTGAGACATCAGAAAGTCCCCCTAGCAGGGCCCTCTTCTTGCTCTTGGGACCCATAGCAGCCGAGTGGGCTTCTATGGCTATAGGTACAACACTAATGAGAGCATGGCCAGTTTAGACATGGGATGATTGTCAAACCCAGTTTAATTCAAGTCTGGCAATGGTTTCAGTGTCTATAAAAAACTCCCAACTCACCAGTACTGTGGGGGATATTGACTGGGAATGTTGGGTAGTTTTGGTTGATTGTTTACAGGCTTCCAGATGTTGAATTATCCCTGTATATCCTACCACCTTCTAATGTAGGGCAGCTTACTCCTTCACTTTACATTAAATATTCAAATCAGTTTCTCACAAACACAAAACAACCAGTTCAGTCGGAAGTCAGATAACCTAAAGAGGAACTGCAGTCTGCTCACATAATTTGTAATAAAAACATCTTTGCCATTCTGTAGCTTCCCTCCAATCTCTTTGCATATTATTTCATATATACTGTGATTCTGTACTTTCCAAATATGCTGCAGAAATCTCCCTCCTCTGAGTCTGGCTGCAGCCATTTTAACTGTGGGCAACTGAAGCTGCTGCCTGTTCATTTCCTGGATTTACACAGACAAAACAGAGGCACACTTCCAGCTCTGCAGCCCTGCAGCTCTCATTGACCCTCTTATGACTCATCCATCTCATAAGAGTTAGAGGGAGAGCTGTGCACGATGTCATAAGCCGAGGCTAATTACCAGACAAGAAACAGGAAGTGGGCTTTTTAAGGTATTTACTGGCAGAAAAAAAATGTTTTACTATCCAAAGTTAAAACAACAAGGGCAGAAGATTTAATAGATGGAAAGTTTAAAAAATTACTGAAGGTCCTTTTTAAACTTGTGTTGGGCTTTTAGTAGGAACCAGCGCCCTTAATAAAACCAAATTCAAGCAAGGGGAGTACATACAAAATAAGTGCACTGCTGTAAAACAGTGAAAATGGAATAGTTGCTGTTAGAATATTGCGCTTTGTTTTATAAGTAATGATCCTGTTTATTTTCATTATTGTTGTTAGCACCATAGCAAACAGGTAATGAAGGCTGCACACCACAAATCCGCTCAGCTTTCAAGTAACTTTGTTTAAAAAAGTGAATGTAACATCCCACAGAGTGTCTCTGACGCATTTTGCTTTCTAGTGGGGCTTAATTGTAGTGTTCCATCTCCAGTGTGTTTGTCATATCTGCAGATGTTTGGGCCCAAGTACAAGTCTTGGGTCAGGCAAAGACCTGCCTGTCACTCACATCCCACAGAGCAGAGCTGTGCAGTGAAGTTTCTTTGGGCCTTGGTGCAGTCACAATCCTCCAGTGTATGCATTGTCATGTGATCTGTCACATGAATGAGTTCAGGGGATGCAGGGTTATTTGCTGTGCTCTGCCTTGACCCTGGCATAGGCATTTTTAGACCCTCTGAATAGGTCTGGGCTCTTGTAAGGCATGAAGTCTAGGAAATGCCCACTGGCAACAGAAATCAAGCAGACAGAACACCAAAGCAAAGTACCAAATCATCAGTTGAGAATGTAGTCACTAAAACAGGCAAATGGTTACCTTGTAGGGGGCAATGATATAAGTGATGTGGGTCACTTAGATGGTGAGAGGTGGGAAGCCTTTTTAGCTTTGATTCCTCTTTTATCTGTCTTTGCATCCCAAGAGCTGTCTTATTTATTCCTATTACATCGAGGCTATAGGACGTTGGTGAAATGATTTAAATGGGTAAGGCAAGACTCTCCTATCTGTCCCACATGCAATACTGAAGAAGGCAGCTTAATACATATGTTCTGGAAAGGCCCAAAAAAGGTTATACATATTGGACGGCAACTCTCCTGTTATCTCCTCAGTTTATAATACTCCTTATTCCTCAGGACCCCATGGTCTGTCTCCTATGTGCTCTAAACGAACAACAATATACTCCATTAATAGATACAGCTATCCTAGGCCTCCTTTATGTAGCGCGCAAACAGATAACCCAGCTATGGCTCTAGAGATTGGGGGGGGGGGGTTTGCTTTAAATATTAAAAAAGAATTAAATAATGTTTTTGGTTTGTGGTGCTCAGATGCAATGTAGCTCCGCTGTTGGCTAAACTGCTAGGTTTAGCATTAAAGGCCCATAACTTTAATACCTCACTAATATTTTGGGTTTGCAGACTATGTGCCCTAGAGATTTTTGTACAACCTAATATGAATATTACAGATGTCTGTCAAGCTAAAGCAAAAAAAAAAAAATGATATATATATATATATATATATATATATATATATATATATATATATATACACACACACACACACACACACAGTATCTCACCAAAGTGAGTACACCCCTCACATTTTTGTAAATATTTTATTATCTTTTCATGTGACAACACTGAAGAAATGTCACTTTTCTACAATGTAGTGAGTGTACAGCTTTTATAGCAGTGTAAATTTGCTGTCCCCTCAAAATAACTCAACACACAGCTATTAATGTCTAAACCGCTGGCAACAAAAGTGAGTACACCCCTAAGTGAAAATGTCCAATTTGGGCCCAATTAACCATTTTCCCTCCCCGGTGTCATGTGACTCGTTAGTGTTACAAGGTTTCAGGTGTGAATGGGGAGCAGGTGTGTTAAATTTGGTGTTATCGCTCTCAGTCTCTCATACTTGTCACTGGTAGTTCAACATGGCACCTCATGGCAAAGAACTCTGAGAATCTGAAAAAAAGAATTGTTGCTCTACATAAAGATGGCCTAGGCTATAAGAAGATTGCCAAGACCCTGAAACTGAGCTGTAGCATGGTGGCCAAGACCATACAGTGGTTTAATAGGACAGGTTCCATGCAGAACAGGCCTCGCCATGGTTGACCAAAGAAGTTAAGTGCATGTGCTCAGCTTCATATTCAGAGGTTGTCTTTGGGAAATAGACGTATCAGTGCTGCCAGCTCTGCTGCAGAGGTTGAAGGGGTAAGGGGGGGGGGGGTCAGCCTGTCAGTGCTCAATTGACACTTTGGGCCCAAATTGGACATTTTCACTTAGGGGTGTGCTCACTTTTGTTGGCAGCGGTTTGGACATTAATGGCTGTGTGTTATTTTGGTTATTTTGAGGGGATAGCAAATTTACACTGTTATATGTTATAAGCTGTACACTCACCACTTTACATTGTAGCAAAGTGTCATTTCTTCAGTGTTGTCACATGAAAAGATATAATAAAATATTTACAAGAATTTGAGGGGTGTACTCACTTTTGTGAGATACTGTATATATATATATATATATATTTATTTATTTATTTATACAGTGGGTAAAATAAGTATTGAACATGTCACCATTTTTCTAGGTAAATATATTTGTAAAGGTGCTATTGATATGACATTTTCATCACATGTCGGTAACAACCCATACAATCCATACATACAAAGAAACCAAAGCAAATAAGTAAAAAATGTTTGTTGTGTGTAACAAAATGGAATGACACAGGGAAAAAGTATTGAGCACACTAACTGAAATTTATTTCATATTTGGTACAAAATTCTTTGTTGGTAATGACAGCTCCAAGACGCCTCCTGTATGGAGAAACTAGTCGCTTGCATTGCTCAGGTGTGATTTTGGCCCACTCTTCCACACAGTCTTCAACTCATGAAGGTTCTGTGGGCCTCTTCTATGAACTCTGATCTTGAGTTCTTCCCATAGATTTTCTATTGGATTCAAGTCAGGTGATTGCCTGTGCCATTCTAACAACTCTTGTTTCATCTTCATCATCCTGCTAGATGGCAGCAGATTTTTATCAAGAATGTCTTGGTACATTTTTCCATTCATCCTTCCTTCAAACATATGAGGTTTGCGAGGGGCGTATGCGCGGTCAGCTCCAAGATGGCTGCTTAAGTCCGGAGCTCCGCACTGCCTCAGCCATACGGCGCACATAGCAGAGGATCCGGGGCCCCGGAGGCCGCAAATTGTACACACACCGCGGACAGAATAGCTGGGGCGCGAACCTATGAAGGCAGGTTCGTGCAGGAGGGACCTGGAGCTGCGATTTAGAGCTTCGGCGGGACGGGCCGAATCCAAGATGGCGGACGCCATGCTGCAGACGGCACAGAATGCTGCACAGCACACTGAGGAAAGACAGGGAGACAAGCTGTCCTATGCTGCAGTCACCCGCTCTAACCATCCTGGAACTCCAGTGAGTACAACTAAACCTGCTACTCCCACCCCTGCACTTATAGAGCCCATCACTACACAGTCGCTGGAGGAGCTTCAGCACATGTCCATGGGGCCTACTTCTCCTACATCAGGAACAGGGCCTGTTTTGACTGACATATCATCTCACACACTGCTCTCTGCTCCGGACCTCTTCTCCCAATTGTCAGCACTTCTAGACAGAGGACTAGCACAAACTGCAGCTAAAATCACGGGAGACATCAGGGAAGATTTCCAAGTACTGGGCTCCCGGATGGAAGCAATTGAGGACAAACTGGATCAGACTATCTCTAAGACCAGGCAAAATTCTGCACACATCCAGGTAATACAAGATCAGCTGGACATTGCGCTCTCCCGTATTGATGATCTTGAAAACAGGTCTAGAAGGGAGAACTTCAGAATAAGGGGGCTCCCAGAATCGATAACAGACACAATATCAGTGGTTCAAGACTTTCTTAAACTACTTATCCCTGACATACCTTCCCATAAGTTGGAGATTGACCGAGCCCACAGGACACTGGGACCCCTCAGGAAAGATGGCCTACCTAGGGACATAGTGGTCAAACTCCACTACTTTTCAGTGAAGGAAGAAGTTATGAAAAAATGCAGATATCAGCACCCCCTCACATGCAGAGGCCATACAATACAAGTATTTGCTGACATTTCACCAACCACAATACAGAAAAGAAGGTCGCTGAAACCCCTGCTTACGGTTCTGGCTCAACATGATATCAAATATAAATGGGCCTTCCCCTTTGCACTGAAGTTTGACTACAAAGGCAAGACACACTCCTTTCGTAATCTACAAGATGGAGAACGGCTCCTCCTGGACCTCCGTCTCATCTCACAAGAATCAGCAATGGACTTAACGAATTCGTCTGCAAGCTCTTTCAAACGCCCTTCTCCAGCGAGTCCACTTCAGCCGGTTTGGGACAAACCCAAATACAAACGCTCCAAAGAGGCCAGACCCCCGTGACACAGCGAGTCAAGAACTTTTTCTTTTTTCTAATAACATTAACTTTGTTTTTGATCTCTCTCCTCAGTGTGTAGTCTGAGCTCAGAGAGAATTGGGGACAGATGTCTCCTTAATGGGGGAGGGAGGGGGGGAGAGGGGGGATGAGTTCTAGGGGGGATTTGTTTTACAGGGAAAGGAAGAGAAGAGAAAGAGAGAATGCCTTTTTCCCCCCTTTGCTTGTTTTATTCGTCTCCCCCCCCCCTCTTTTTTTTTTCTTGCCTAATTAATTGTCTATTGACATCTACGCCCATAGGGGTCCCTCTTGCAGGAAGTTCACTATAGAAAAACAGCGTTGCTGTGGGCTCTCCTTGCTGGTATCCAGGGCTTACTGTTATTTCCTCGTTTAGCACTGGCACCCTGGTGGTTCTAGGCATGAAGTTACTACTGCTAAAATCCGTGAAAGTTTTATATCTAATATTTGTTGTAGAAATGCTTGCTGGATGGGCCTGGTTCCACTCCCCCTAGGCTAGTTACTAACGAGTCCGTCCCCCCACCCCCGGGTTCCTTTTTGACCCGGGGGTGGGGGGTCTGGTGGATGGTGGGCGGTTGGGGACACCGGATCCCCCAAATTAGAGTGATTATATTTTTACAGTTGGGTTGTTTAACCTAAGGTGCGCCGGGGCTGAGGCAGTCTTGCTGTGCCTCCCCCTACCCCGAGGTTTTGGTAATTCCTTCTCCCTGGGTTAGGTGTCCGCCCTGTACACAGGGACAGGACATGTATGGCTCTACAATGAGTGATTGGCTCCTAAGCCGTCACTGCTCCCTCAGGCCCCTAGGAGGCCTGAAGTGTCTTCCCTCCACTTCCCCTTTTTTCTTCCTTTTTCTCTTTTTTCTAACTTCTCTTGTTCCTGCAGTTGGTCGTCTGCCTGTGGGTGTCCATGTTCCACACGAGATGCGAAGGGTTTCTTTCTCTACACTCGCTACGATTTCCCTCAGCTTCGTGGATCAGGTAAGCGTTGGTGGATTGGGAGCGGGCCCACCCCCTGTGCTCCATGGCTGTTGACAATGTATCACCTCCCCCACTTCGGGTGGCGACTCATAATGCTCAAGGGCTGAACTCACCTTCTAAACGAAGGAAGGTCCTGGATTATATGAAGTCCCGCAAAATAGATATCCTGTTTCTTCAAGAAACGCACTTCCCGATCCGGTACAGTCCCCCCTTCATTCATGCCCATTTCCCCTTATTCTATTTAGCTAACGCGGAAGATAAAACTAGAAGGGTAGCTATTCTCATCTCCAAGAGTTGTAGATTCACTGTACAACATGTGCTGCAGGATCCAGAAGGGAGGTTTGTCCTGGTGAAGGGATATATAGAGGGTAGATTAGTTTCCCTGGTATCCTACTACGCCCCGAACACAGGACAACTCAAATTCTTCAGTAATCTGTTCAAGACTCTTGACCCCCTACTGGAAGGCTCCATAATCTTAGGCGGAGACTCTAATGTTGCCTTCGACCAAGGTCTAGATAGGTCCAAACCTCCACGGGCTCAGTCCGTTCGCCCAACCAGAACTAGCTCTAAGATAGCTAAATTGATATACTTACATGGCCTCACGGACATTTGGAGAGAACTTAACCCAACAAAAAAAGACTACACTCATTTCTCCCATGCACACCAATCATATGCCCGTCTGGACCATTTATTAATCTCCAATAGCCTAATTCCGTCAGCCAGAAAAGCACAAATTTCAGACACAGTATGGTCAGATCACTCCTTGTTGAGTGTAACAATAAATAACTTTGCTACACAAACCAAACCCACCTTCTGGAGATTACCAGAAACAATTCTCTCTGACCCTATCAGGAAAGTTGAAATCGAAAAGGCTATCTCGGAATACTTTACATTAAATAATACTGCCGATGTTTCTGCTGAAACCTTATGGGCGGCTCATAAGGCGACCATTCGGGGGAAACTAATCCAACTTTCCTCCCAAATCAAAAGGGAACATAGGGTGGACATAGATAATCTCGAAAAGACCTTCCACAAATTGTGTTCGGAGCACAAGATAGACCCAGCCAGGGTTCCGGTATCCAGACTGGACGCTGCACGTTTGGAGCTCAATCTGGCTCTCACAGTTAAGGCAGAAAAACGCATTTTATGGCAAGGAGCAAAATACTACTACCAAAAAGATAAACCTGGGTCTCTCTTGGCCTCACGACTCACACCACGCACTCACGCGTACTCCTTCCCCAGAATTAAAATAGCAGGCCAACAACACACGGCAAATCCTCTGAAAGTCATGGAAGCCTTCCATGGCTTCTATGCGAATCTTTATAGCAACCATAAGTCGAATGGGACCCGGGATGTTAACAAATTTTTGGATGACTTACCGATTCCCACTCTGTCGGCAGAACACAGAGATAGACTGGAGGCCCCAGTCTCGACTGAGGAAGTACTGGAGGTAATAAAAAACCTAAAGAGATGCTCGGCCCCGGGTCCAGATGGCTTCTCCACGCCATATTATAAAGCTTTTGCGAACACCTTAGCGCCGTTTCTAGCTAAATTTATTAACTCTAAAATTACAGGGGAACCTCTGGGCCCGCAGCTGAATACAGCGTTCATCACCGTCATCCCCAAACCGGATAAGGATCCGGGAGAAGTGTCCAACTACAGACCCATTTCTTTGATCAATAATGATCTTAAAATAATGACCAAAGTTATGGCTGACCGCTTAGCATCCTTTATTGGGTCTTATATAGAAAAAGACCAGGTAGGGTTCATTCCTGGACGACAGGGTCCAGACCAAATCAGAAGAACTGTTGATGTGGTCTCGATCTTACAGTCGGGATGGGATGGCAGTGGTGATCAACAAGGTATGCTGTTGTCGCTAGACCTACAAAAGGCTTTCGACTCTGTCTCCTGGTCTTATCTATTTACTATTCTAGAAAGATGGGGTTTTGGCCCCCGATTTTCCGGCCTACTTAAATCATTATATTCTAACCCAGAGGCTAGGATTAAAATACAAGGGCAATTGTCAGAACCCATTAAAATAGCGAGAGGGACTCGCCAGGGATGCCCGCTGTCGCCACTTATATTCGCGATAGCAATTGAATCGCTGGCAATTGCTATCCGTACTAACCCAGACATAGCAGGGGTCAGGTGTGGCCCCAAAATTCACAAATGCGGCTTATTTGCCGATGACCTCATTCTCTACCTTACGTCCCCGATTACAACCCTCCCTGTAGTCTGTAAACTCCTGGAACAATTTGCCAAGACTTCAGGACTACATGTCAACTATTCTAAATCTCAAGATCAGATCTTAAACAATGGTCCCCGCACAAAATTTCCTGGCTAGGTAAGATAAATTCTATCAAAATGACCCTACTCCCAAGATTATTATATATATTTCGCTCGCTCCCGATAGCCATCAACAAGGATCATCTCCTAGCGTTCCAAAATAAGGTGGTTAAATTTATTTGGGGAAAGTTTGGCCACCGATTGGCAAGACAGACCTTATATAATCTGAGAAAAAGGGGGGGCCTAGGCCTTCCAAACTTCTTTTGGTACTATCAAGCTGCCAGGCTAGCTCAGCTTTCCACTGTCTATGCTAAATCAGCCAAACCTGACTGGGTAGAAATGGAGAGACAAGCGGCCCCTTCTTTCACGATAGATTTTCTCCTCTGGTGCCCCCCACAGACTAGGCCTCCCATCCTATCCCCCTCCTTGTCACAGTCATTGAGAATCTGGGATACTCTTAGGAAGGACCCCTCTCTAGTCTCACAAAGCAAACCTCTGGCCCACATTTTCCGTAACCCAGATTTCCCCCCGGGCCTAGATATTAAAGCGTTTAGATGGTGGTTGGATAGGGGATTGTATCGGATCGGGAACTATTTTACCTCAGCTGGACCTATTTCTCTAGCCCATTGCATTAAACATCTGGACCTGCCCATGTCGGAGAGGTTCAGATATATGCAACTATCACATTTTCTTCACTCCATCTGGGTCTCTAAGCCGGACCCTCCTCAATTTACCCCATATGAATTATGGTGTGGGCAGCTTCTGGAGCAGAGGGGGGGGATCTCCATAATCTACTCCTCGCTTGCAACAAACGACAGGAAAACAAAATTCATGCTGGAATGGGAGAGGGATTTTCAGGAATCCTGGGACTTGGAACACTGGCACAAAACCTTCTTTAGATCCTTTAAAGGCATACTAAACATTTCATTAATTGAAGCTAGCTTGAAGGTCATCACTAGATGGTACCTAACTCCCTCCAGACTTTCCATCATGTACCCCTCGGTATCTCCACTATGTTTCCGCGGATGCCACATGAAGGGCACCATGATACACATTTGGTGGGAATGTCCTAAAATCAGAAGCTTTTGGACTAAAATCTTTCAAATAATCTCTAAAGTCACAGCCCTGACGGTCCCCAGGTCTCCTCTGACGGCTCTTCTCAATCACCAAATTCCAGGGGCACCGAAATATAAGCATAAACTAATATTCTTCATCCTGCTTGGTGCCAAACTCACTTTGGCCAAAGCATGGAAGCTCCCTAAGGTCTCTGTTATAGCAGCGAAACGCAAAATCTCATGGATAATGGCCCAAGAGAAGATGGTGAGTTCCATGCTAGACACCTCAGTACAGTTTGAGAAGACTTGGGAACCATGGGCTAAATACGTCGGAGTGGGTGTTCCCTCACTTAAAGTTAATAGTAATGAATAAACTCAGGAATGGACGGGCAGATGACTAACTCTTATCGCTCTCTCTCTGTCTATCTTTCACCTCTTTTCCTTCTTACCCTCCCCCCCACTTACCTCCTTATCCCCTTACGGGATAACTCGGGTCATGTCCCATGGTGACTATTACCGACAGCAGAACGTGTGTTAAGTTGATACCGGGACATATTTTTGTTGTTTTAGTTATATACTGATTTCTCTGTATTTAGTTATTTTACCCGGATTAACTCCGGATTGATCTCTATATCTGGTTTTGAAGGTTGATAACTCAGACAACCCACACCAGAAGAATAGAAGACATAACTAATACCTTGCCCGACTCGAGGCCTCTAGTAGCAAGATGTGGTATTCCTCTCCTGACACAGTGAGTTCCCTACTGGGGTGTTAGGAGACGAGGTGGTAAATAAAGTCATCAGACATTTAGAGGCCTGAGACGGATTAATAATCGCCTCTTTAAATCTCTCAGGTCGCACAAGGTCTTCCTAAAGACTGTCTTCTCCATAGTGAACATTATTGACCTAGAATTTATTGACTTATTCTGTACATTGAACCTATTTTTCAGCTGATATTCTGAATGTAATGGTATTTCATGTTATCCTTTTGAAAAACCAATAAAAATTTAAAATACAAACATATGAGGTTTGCCAGTACCATATGCTGCAAAACAGCCCCACGCCATGATATTCCCACCTCCAAACTTCACTGTTGGTATGGGGGTGTTTTTGGGGTGATGTGCATTGTCATTTGATCTCCAAACATGGTGTGTATTATGGTATCCAAAGAGTTCAATTTTGGTCTCATCTGACCAGACTATATTCTCCCAGTATTTCATAGGCTTGTCTAAATGTTGTGCAGCAAACTTTAAACGAGCTTCAACATGCTTTTTCTTCAGCAATGGAGTCTTGCGTACAGGCCATGGCGGTTGAGTGCATTACTTATGGTTCTCTTTGCAACATTTGTAACTGCTAAATCCAGGTCTCTCTGAAGCTCTCCACAAATGGTCCTTGGCTCTTGGACACTCTTCTGATAATTCTTTTCACTCCTCTTTTAGAAATCTTGCGAGTGGCTGGTTCATGGTGAAATTACATTCTTTCTCCTTCCAGATTATGGCCCCAACACTGCTCACTGGAACATTCAGAAGTTTAGAAATCCTTCTATAACCATAGAAAAGGCAAAAGGAACCATCAAGATTTGAAGACTATTTGTGTGGAAGAATGGGCCAAAATCAAACCTGAGCAATGCATGTGACCAATTTCTCCATACAAGAGATGGGAGGTGTCACCCCAATATGCGTTATGAGTTTAGAAGTGAACCCACATCCCTAGTAACATATAGAACAAAAACACACTCACAGGGAGTGCAGCTCCTCTGACGGGACTTTAAAGGAGGGTCACCTCTAATATAAGTACAAAAGTAGTGAAGGTTTTTTTAAAATTTATGAATATTTATTAAAGAATATATATAAAAAAGGATCATCATGACCTAACAATGATACATAAATAAAATGGATGCATACAATTATGGAATATTAATATATATGGAACAATGACAAATTGTAATGATAAGGTTGATTGAACAACAGTAACCATATGACCCGACGTTTCGAGGTAAAAAAAGGGGTTGGCCTCTTCTTCAAGGGTAACGACAATTGGTCAGGGAGATTTTTTCATCACTCAGGTTCATATAGGGGTCTCCATGAACAACAAATCATCAGTCTCTCCTTCCTCGGTATCTGTCTGTGAAGCGTCAGAAACAGCTATGATTCGTTGGTGACACCCTACAAGGGAACAGTACGCTCCCTACAAACATTGTGGGATTGATATCAGTGATCTGTCCATCCCTCCCTGGCTTGAATTTCAAGGTTTTGGCTCCGTGATTCCACATACCACTAGTTAAGCTTTTTAGTGACCTTGGGTCTTTGATCAGTTAGCCCTTGCACATGGGCTCTGATATGTTCCATTCCTAAGAGGTGACTGTGTTCGGCTTCGGGGGTGCCCTTTGTGGAGTGACCGCGGCTATTGGTTCCTTCTGCCAACAATTGGATCTAGTCCTTGTGCTTCATGCCAGTACTTCCTTCCTTTTCTCATACCTTCTTCTGCTTTCGGGTCTTGGGCCCCTGTGGAGTCATGACGGATCGCACTGTTTCTTACTGGATGCTGAGAATGTTCATGGAAACCCCTATATGAACTTGAGTGATGAAAAAATCTCCCTGACCAATTGTCGTTACCCTTGAAGAAGAGGTCAACCCCTTTTTTACCTTGAAACGTCGGGTCATATGGTTACTGTTGTTCAATCAACCTTATCATTACAATTGGTCATTGTTCCATATATATTAATTTTCCTCAATTGTATGCTTCCATTTTTTTTATGTATCATTGTTAGGTCATGATGATCCTTTTTTATATATATTCTTTAATAAATATTCATAAATTTTAAAAAAACCTTCACTACTTTTGTACTTATATTAGAGGTGACAATCCTTTAAAGTCCCGTCAGAGGAGCTGCACTCCTTGTGAGTGTGTTTTTGTTCTGTAATTTCTCCATACAGGAGACATCTTGAAGCTGTTATTACCAACAAAGGAGTTTGTACAAAGTATTAAATACATTTCAGTTAGCGTGTTCAATACTTTTTCCCTGTGTCATTCCATTTTATTACACATAACTTCATTTCTGAACTTGTTTGTTTTGGTTTCTTTGACTGTATGGATTGCATGGGTTGTTACGGACATGTGGTGAAAATTTCATGTCAATAGCACCTTTAGAAATATATTTACCTAGAAAAATGGTAACATGTTCAATAATTATTTTACCTGCTGTGTGTATATATATACAGTGGGGACGGAAAGTATTCAGACCCCCTTACATTTTTTACTCTTTGTTATATTGCAGCCATTTGCTAAAATCATTTAGGTTCATTTTTTTCCTCATTAATGTACACACAGCACCCCATATTGACAGAAAAACACAAAATTGTTGACATTTTTGCAGATTTATTAAAAAACAAAAACTGAAATATCACATGGTCCTAAGTATTCAGACCCTTTGCTGTGACACTCATATATTTAACTCAGGTGCTGTCCATTTCTTCTGATCATCCTTTAGATGGTTCTACACCTTCATTTGGGTCCAGCTGTGTTTGATTATACTGATTGGACTTGATCAGGAAAGCCACACACCTGTCTATATAAGACCTTACAGCTCACAGTGCATGTCAGAGCAAATGAGAATCATGAGGTCAAAGGAACTGCCTGAAGAGCTCAGAGACAGAATTGTGGCAAGGCACAGATCTGGCCAAGGTTACAAAAAAATTTCTTCTGCACTTAAGGTTCCCAAGAGCACAGTGCCCTCCATAATCCTTAAATGGAAGACGTTTGGGATGACCAGAACCCTTTCTAGAGCTGGCCATTCAGCCAACCTGAGCAATCGGGGGAGAAGAGCCTTGGTGAGAGAGGTAAAGAAGAACACAAAGATCCCTGTTGCTGTGCTCCAGAGATGCAGTTGGGAGATGGGAGAAAGTTGTAGAAAGTCAACAATCACTGCAGCCCTCCACCAGTCGGGGCTTTATGGCAGAGTGGCCCGACGGAAGCCTCTCCTCAGTGCAAGACACATGAAAGCCTGCATGGAGTTTGCTAAAAAACACCTGAAGGACTCCAAGATGGTGAGATATAAGATTCTCTGTTTTGATGAGACCAAGATAGAACTTTTTGGCCTTAATTCTAAGTGGTATGTGTGGAGAAAACTAGGCACTGCTCATCACCTGTCCAATACAGTCCCAACAGTGAAGCATGGTGGTGGCAGCATCATGCTGTGGAGGTGTTCTTCAGCTGCAGGGACAGGACGAGTGGTTGCAATCAAGGGAAAGATAAATGCGGTCAAGTACAGGGATATCCTGGACGAAAACCTTCTCCAGAGTGCTCAGGACCTCAGATTGACCTGAAGGTTTACCTTCCAACAAGACAATGACCCAGAGCACACAGCTAAAATATCGAAGGAGTGGCTTCACAACAATTCCGTGACTGTTCTTGAGTGGTCCAGCCAGAGCCCTGACTTAAACCCAATTGAGCATCTCTGGAGAGACCTAAAAATGGCTGTCCAACCAACGTTTACCATCCAACCTGACAGAACTGGAGAGGATCTGCAAGGAGGAATGGCAGAAGATACCCAAATCCAGTTGTGAAAAACTTGTTGCATCTTTTCCAAAAAGACTCATGGCTGTATTAGATCAAAAGGGTGCTTCTACTAAATACTGAGCAAAGGGTCTGAGTTCTTAGGACCATGTGATATTTCAGTTTTTCTTTTTTAATAAATCTGCAAAAATGTCAACAATTCTGTGTTTTTCTGTCAATATGGGGTGCTGTGTGTACATTAATGAGGAAAAAAATGAACTTAAATGATTTTAGCAAATGGCTGCAATATAACAAAGAGTGAAAAATTTAAGGGGGTCTGAATACTTTCCGTCCCCACTGTATATAAATATATATATATATATATATATATACATTGCAATGGCAATAATACATTTTCCTTTGACAATGATATAACACAACACCTTTATATATATATTTAGAAATATATTTTTTATATATTTTATGCTTCACAAATACTAATGTTTAACAGTTTATGCCAATTTTGATGGATACACTGTTCCCATGCCTTATGAAATCCAAAACAATTGCGGGAATTGAGTTAACTGTGCACTTGCAAACATATTTATGAGGAACCTGTGACATTTTATTTATTTTCATGTGTGTAATATAAGTGCGTGTGTGTGTTTGTATATCCTATTGATTGTATACATACACATATATACACACACACATATAATGTATATACAAAGTGTATATACACTCATTTATACATATATCCCAAACATTACATTAGACACTTGTTTAGAAAGCAGGACTACCTAGGGCTTGTCTCCACTCCCTATAATAATGTTTTTTTGCAGTGGTAGTGCTTGATGGGTAGAAAAACATTTCTTTAAAAAGCCTTGTCCTGTAGGTTCATTAATCATTTAGGCGCTGAGTGCAGGCTAGGTTTGGCTTGTAGGACTGCAGAGTTTCCTGCCAAAGATGTGGCGTAAGGGTGGGGGGATGGAAGAGAAAAAGAAGGATCCAAAACTGGTAGAGCTTGTCAACTGGGCATTAGTTTCTAGTCAAAATATACAGAGAGAGTTCTTAAAATTCCTTCCTTCTAAATGGCCATGGCCTCTGTGCTCACAAACTGTTTCATTCTCCTGAAGCCCAGGCCTGTATGCTTACCGTTGGGTAAGTTAATGCTCTCTTATTGATGTACTGTACTTTTATTTTACCTGCAATAAAGCTGCATTATTTTTAGCTACAATAAACCTACATTTGTATAGAATCTTTATATTTCCCTCTAATGTAGACATTATTTTCAGTATGATAAAAAGTTATTTGCGGTTGCATTATTTAGAAGAAAAAACCCCGAAATATTTAAAATAGTTGAGCATTTTAATTCATAAGAAATATTATTTAATATTGTTTTAAAAAGAATTGATTTTGCAGCTGCTGTTTGTTGTTATTTATATGACGAACAATATCATGCCAGAAATGCAGGACAGGTTTTTAACTTTAGACAGATTTTTTATTTTTTTTTTATCCATCAAAAAAGTCCTGAAAGGTTTTTGGCTTCCTGAAAAGCATATGTTGCTCTCTGTGAACACAGCGCACGCAGCCCCACCATTCCTAGATGAACATGCAGTGAGATTATGGAAAAAATATTCCAGGATCGTATGTCATCGCCCGCTGGTTCTTAAAGCTGGGGTTGTGACCTCCCCAGAGGGGGTTGCAATATCCAAGTTGGGTGGTCCCCAAGTCTCTGTTTTTAATTAGTGAGCCCCTATTTCTAATACAGCAAATAAGGAAGGACTTACAGTGAGTTAAAATATCCTACTTTCTACTGGAAATGTTTACAAACAGGGAGCAGAGTGACACGTTCCTCTAGCTAAAGCAAAAACGGACATGGAAAATGTATTTTATGCCGAGGTTCTGTGCATTTCATAGCATTTTAAAAACATGCCTTCATATCAAAGAGTTCTCATTGTTACATAACTAATCTGCCCAAAATAATCGTTTGGTGTATCTCAAGCACGATTAGATCAATCTACACCCAACAAACATACGATGTACCACTAATTCCACTGATTTCAAAAATTATCGAAATAGTTTCTTGCCTTTGTTTGATGTTCTAGTATAAAGAAATGTAATGAATCCACAGTAGCTGCCAGCAATATGTAGTAGTCCAAATAATGCATATTAATATGCTAAACTGTTAAAGTGGTTATAAAGGTAAAGAAACATTACAGCCAGCCCTCTGTTCTATCAATCTATCCTACACTGTGTAGTGATTTGATAAAAGGATGCCTGTAAATACCTTATTTCTGATCTTTTATGGCCGGCCACGTGACCTCCGGCTGTCCTTCTCCTATCCATGGCTACAGCCGAGGGGCCGAGATTCCCCTCTGACATTAGCCGGGGAGGTCATGTGACCGCTGTGCTGGCCACTCAGCCCCTCCCTCTGTAGCCCTTGGATGGGAAAGTGGGGAAGGAGAGTGGCCAGAGGTCACATGACTGACCAGAACAGATCAGAGATAAGGTATTTACAAACATCGTTTAAAAAAAACATTTACACAGTGTAGGATAGATCGATAGAACAGAGGGGCGCGCAGCAATTTTTCTTTAATGTTACTGCCAGCTACTAATAGCGACAGGAGGGGGGGGAGGGGTGGAGAGGGGAGAGACACACAGGAGCCAACGGGCAGGGAGAGAGAGGGGAGGGATGAGAAAGGAGAGCAGCGGATGACTGAGGCACGTAAACTGACCACCATAATCAGGGCTCAGAAGCCATGATTACCATGGTCAGCACACAGAGGGGGACACAGAAACAGGCAGGATCAACCAGTTTTTTTTACAGTTTAGAAAGGGCACTATGCTGTTTAGTCTGCTATAAGGGAAGAGGAGCTCTTTTTAGGGTTACAACCACTTTAAAAGCCAGTTAGTTGCTAAGGCTTAATTTTTTATCTATTCTGCTAAATACAATTCAAGATGTTTTTATAGCATGCTGCAAATAGTCCAAAAGTTGGATGGACAGGTGTTAGGATCTCTTCACAAAGCATAGTCATTGGTCATGGTTATATGTAGATTGATGCAATCTACATCTCTATTATTTCTTATTTCAAATGCCATTGTTTAAATGCACTGCCAAACTTTTTTTTTATGTTTTGGATAGATTAAGGAAGGTTTAAATTCCCTGTCAGCCTATTTTTTTTTCCTCTCTGTTCTATTGGGGACATTTTCCTATAATTTCCTGCCCTTGAAATTCAACAGGAAGTGAAGGGAAATCTCTATAAAATTAGAAGAATTTAGGCATGTATTACTGGAACAGGTGATCCCATTGAAAGATTTATCTTACTCCAACAGATGACTACTGTACCATTTTGGATTCCCATCACTTTCTGGTCCACTGACAGTGGTCATCAGGAAAAATAGAGGTTCAATCTGTGTCTAATGCAAGGACACAGAAAGCAAAAACAAAAAATGAACAGGGTTCTAAGTCTTTCATACTCTATCCAAAACTTAAAAAAAGATTTGGCTATACATACACTTTAATGGTATTGAAATGTAAAATGCAGATTTAAAATGCACATTTTTTTTTAGTTTTGGGTAAAGCAGTGAAATGTGTCCACCTCTGTTAGCATTTTATTACTGTTCCCATTGGGGAGATTTTGTCTCGTTTCCTGCCCCCAAAAACACAACAAAAAGTGAGAGGAAATCTCATCAAAGTGAGCAGTATCCCCATTGAAAGATTAGCCCTCAACTCCTATTCTGGTGTAAGATTTTAGGTTTCCCCTCACTTTCTAAGAGTACCTCTCCTGATTAGTGACACAAGCAGTAATAAAAAAAAAATAAGATAAAAAAACAACAGACATACAGTAGGTATAAACCCTTCTCTATGCTACCCATGGTTAGGAAAAAGAATTTGGACAGAGTTCCACTTTAAATCATGCATGGCAATTATATTTTATGGCCCCCAATGATTTTGTGCTTCTATGTCCTCTAGAAAAATAAACAGCTAGTCAAGGTCGTGTTTCAGGCTTATTCCTTGCTATATTTCTTCTAATACATATTTTCCACTGTGACTAGGATTAAAAAGTCAGCCAGGCCGAAAATGATATTTCAGTTAAATCATCAGCTGACTTCTTATATCTCTAGGCGACTCAGTGCCAAGAGCTTAGTGTCTGAATTCACGGGTCTGCCTTCCTGCTGCAGTCATTATGGTCTGTTAATTTATTTTTTTCTTACTATCCTTGCTATTTTTTTGTGTCTTTTTATATTTATATATTGTATGTTACACTACAGAAAACTTGGTAAGAAAGTTGGACTCCTGCTGCAGGAGATGGTTTGAAGTTCCATGGTTGGAATTAGGGACTTAGAAACAGGAAGCCTTAAAAAAATACGGTATATAGTACTAAAAAATATAACTTTAATGTGGACTTGGCATTCAAAATATGTTTATTATAAAAAAAAAAAAGAAAATTTAAAGTATTTTATGACTCATAAAGGTGACCCTAGACCATAGGACAGTTTAATGTGCGGACACAGTCAGGCATGATCTGACTGTCAGGAGATGCCTTGTTATGCAGCTTCACGCATGAAATTGCATGATTTTACCATGGCAAATAGGCAAATGGTAAGGGCATTTTATAGTTCATTAGAGAAATGAACAGTGATAGTGATCATAAACTATATACAAATCACAACATTTTCTCAGCTCCCATTCTTGTTAGCCTGGTATCGAGGTCTAATTAAAGAATAATTTTACTATTCTTTTTAGCTTGTAAACTAGTTGCTCAAAAATGGCTGTCTCCCACACCACCAACATTCCTGCAATGGAAGAAGGCAGTTAATAACATTCTTAAAAATGACCTACCAGCATAGGGGATGCCCCAAAAAGTTTAATAAGTTATGGTCTCCATGGCTATCCTCGTGTAATACGGACATGACCTTTGATGTACTATTCTGTATCCTTTTGATACAGATTGTACATATATATTACATGTTTTTGAGTCATGACCCGTCCAAAGATGTCAGCCTTTTAAAAATTCCATGATAATTCTATATTTTGTGGTTTATGTATAGACTGCTGTTATCTAAAGTGTCATGTATATGAAATATTACATCTCTGTGTCTGTATACTGTGAATGGCATAGGTTTGTTTTTTATATATAAAAACTAGGGTTAGAATCCCTGTCAGGTTTTACTGCTATCCAGGGCTTCATTAAAAAGATGTTCCCTCATTCCCTGTTTTGGGGGCAACGTTTTAATCAGACAAGAGAAGTAAAACTTTACAGGCAAAACAGCAATAAAAACTGAAAGGCCTTCTGTCTTTCTCCTACCTAAATTAATAGAAATTTAATTCTGTCTTTGCTAATTTTGGAGAATTTCTTTAATTTACTGTGTGGCGATAGGACACAGTACACTATAGGGGAAATCTCTACTATTGATTCATAAATAGCAGTAAAACTTGACAGGGATTCTAATCCTTCCCTGCTCTATCCAAAACTAGAAAAAACATTTTGGGTATAGATAGACTTTAAAACTTGTAACAGAGGCCTCAGCTTGCACAAATTTGCTCATATATGCGGAATAAAAACCAAATATATGGGAAAGCCACACACAAGCATCATGGTGCCCCTATACAGTGTGGTCTTTATTTCTACTCTAGCCATGGTTTGTGGGGCTGAATGCTAGGGAACTTTTGTGTTGTACTTATGCTTATGGATCATAGAAGAAAGCATTCAGCCAGACATCTCTGGTGGCAGCTTATCTCAGATGAGCCAGTTGTGATTAGACAAGGTTGTCTAACGTATCAAACTGATTTTTCCTGATAATTCCAGATTGTTCAGTAGTAGTCTTCTGCTGCCCACTGTCAGTAATCCAAACTTATTTCCATAGACCTCAGAGGCGTGTACGTACAGCCACAATCTGCATTCCCTAAAATGTATTAATCTCCCCTCACTTCGCTAATTAAGAATGGTGTTATCCTCTGATCATTCATGCAGAAAAGCAGGCAGGGAGCTTTTCTGAAGGCTTCCAGCAGTGGTTTGCTAGGGGGAAAATAATAGTGAGGGGAAAAAGTCTTCCAACCTGTCTAATAATTTCTCCGTTGGACTGTCCTAAGCCAATGTGCCTCTTGGTGCTTCATAGACAATAGATTGTGCCCTAGTTTGGCCCATGATGATTATTCTTTATCAAATACATAGGTGCTGGTGCAGCGATCCTTAACCCCTTGAAGACTTATGCCTCGTACACATGATCGGACTTTCCGATAACAAAACCGTAGAATTTTGTCCGAAAGGTGTTGGCTCCAACTTGTCTTGCATACACACGGTCACATAAATGTTGGCCAACAATTATGAACGTAGTGAAGTACTAGACGTACTGTGTGTTTTTTCAGCTCTTTAGCGCCACCCTTTGGGCTCCTTCTGCTAATTTTGTGTTAGTAGAAGTTTGGTGAGTGTTGATTCGCATTTTTCTTTTTGCGTTTTTCATTTAGCGCTTTTCATATCGTGCTATTCAGTTTGTTTCTGAACAGCCGTTCGTCAACAAGACATGTTGCAGAATCGGAGGAGATAATGTGTTATTTATTATTGGCCTTGGAGTTATTGCTTTGACATTATTTTTTTGGTTGAATAATGATTTGATTTGGTATATTCTCTATATTTTTGGATGCATAGAATGCACCTTTTGGTTCAGTTCTATTGGCAGATAGCATGTCTAATTTTTTTTTTACTTTATTTTTTTAATGCACAATAAAAAAAATTGTGTAGAATAATACTTGGCTATGTGTTTTACTTCAAATGACAGTTTGGGAGTAGGCAGTTACATTTTAAAAAATACAATGTAAAATTGACAAGGGACACCAACATAGTTGTATCTTTTCTCTTAAAAACTATGGAATAATGGTTTTGTGGTAACTTACACAAATAAAAAAAAAAAACATAATAATATTATTCTTGATATCACTAGAAAAAAAGCCTTTGAAAATGTGTTTGCAATAACTCCATCAGTATCACCAACAAAGCAGCTTCATTATTATCCCATTAAAGAAGAAGAGAATTGTGCGCTGCATTTGGAGATTTCATAATTTGCCACGTCACGAATGTTAATTCTCCATTACAAACGCTAGTTTACAAGACCGACCACTTCTGGCTCATCCTTGCTTCCGAGCATGCGTGTTTGTACCTTGGACTTTTGTCCGACGAACTTGTGCACACACGCTCGGAAAATCCGACAACAGACATTTGTTGGCAGAAAATTTGAAAACATGCTAGCCAACATTTGTTGGCGGAAAGTCCGACAACAATTGTCCGATGGAGCATACACACGGTTAGATTTTCCGCTAACAGCCTGACGTCCAACATTTCTCGTCGGAAAGTTCGATCGTGTGTACGGAGCTTTAGCCTTTTTCTGACACATGTTGCTTACAAGTTAAAATGTTGTATTTTTTTGCTAGAAAATTACTTAGAACCCCTAAACATTATATATATTATTTGAACAGAGACCCTAGAGAATAAAATGGCGGTCATTGGAATATTTTATGTAACACTGTATTTGGGCCGCAGTCTTTCAAATGCAATTTTTTTGGAAAGAATACACTTTTATGAATTAAAAAAATAAAAACAGTAAAGTTAGCCCAATTTTTTGTATAATTGTGAAAGATAATGTTACACCAAGTAAATAGATACCTAACATGTCATGTCTCTAAAATTGCGCACACTCGTGGAATGGCGACAAACTACTGTACTTAAAAATCTCCTTAGGCAACGCTTTAAAAATTTTTCACAGTTACCAGTTTAGAGTTACAGAGGAGATCCAGTGCTATAATTATTGCTCTTACTGTAACGATCACGGCGATACCTCACATGTGTGGTTTGAACACTGTTTAGATTTGCAAACGTGATTTACGGATGTGTTCGCTTCTGCGTGCAAGCAAGAAGGGATGGGGCACTCTAAAAAAAAATACAAATTCTTATTTATTTTGTTAATTTTTTTTTTTATTTTTACACTGTCCCTTTAAAAGACAATTTTTATCACTTTTATTTCTGTCACAAGGAATGTAAACAGCCCTTGTAAAACCGTTTGAATTTCACTTAAGTGATATTCTGTGCCGTGGGGGGGGGGGGCTGCAGTTCCTTCTCTCTTCCTAAGCGCGGAATAAATGAATTTCAGCCCTTGTAATAGTCACATATCAGCTATTTTTTTGGAGGGGAAAAAGGAAAGAAAGGGCGCACCAGCCATGTGCATTATCCTTTGGATGTACATTTATTAAAAACATGATAAAAAGGAATTACTTACAAACAGTTGTAGAAGATCTCATAGTGTAAACAATCTTCAAATGACAGCAGGCAATAAAAGATCAGCGAAGCCCACCAGAGGTTACAGAGGAATTTGCAGCGATCACTGCTAGCTGACGTGTTTCGAGGCAAACATCCCCTCTTCCTCAGAGCACAGCAGTCATTGTCGTGCCACAGGCATGCGCCCCCTAGTGGTTTAAAAGTGGCCAACGTATACCTATGTTGAATTGCCCAGGCAAGCCAACCTGGGCAAATATAACTTGGATTGCAATATACAGTATCTCACAAAAGTGAGTACACCCCTCATATTTTTGTAAATGTTATTATGTCTTTTCATGTGACAACACTGAAGAAATTACACTTTGCTACAATGTAAAGTAGTGAATGTACAGCTTGTATAACAGTGTAAATTTGCTGTCCCCTCAAAATAACTCAACACACTCCCCACAAAATAACTCAACACACAGCTAAAATGTGAGGGGTGTACTCACTTTTGTGAGATAATGTATATTAATCCCTGTTTTTCTGCATAGAAATATATAAGGGTGTATAGCAGTGTCCAAAGGGTTAATTGAAAATCCTAAAGTGATATTTAACCCTCCGTTTTTAAACAGCTGATTTAAACATTTTACTGAGTATGCAGCTTTTGCATCTTTTCATTCTAACCTATGTTTCTGTTTAAGCTGGTGCCACGACTGTTGCCCTAGGTTTCCTGTTTCAGGGTGGCTCCTTTCTCTTGCAGCATCCTATGGAGCCATCCTTATATCCAGTGACTAGAGCTGTATCTCCCTACACGGTGTGCATCAATAGGAACACACAACCTCATAGGCTAGGGTGGCAAGGAACTCCCCTGCTCCTGCCTCCTCTTCCCCCTCTCTTCTCCAAACTAACAGACCGACTCAAGACTGAGGTTGTAGAAGACCGTTTCATGTCACAGATTATACACCATGGCAAGACAGAGCACAACAACAAGGCACAAGGTAGTTGTACTGCATCAGCAAGGTCTCTCCCAGGCAAAGATTACAAAGCAGACCAGGGTTTCAATGTGTGCTTTTCAAGCTCTTTTGAAGAAACAAAAAGTAACAAGCATTTTGGAAGACCATAGGTGCCAAGGAAACTGAATGCATTAGATAAAAGACACATCATGCTTACAGTGAGGACGGAAAGTATTCAGACCCCCTTAAATTTTTCACTCTTTGTTATATTGCAGCCATTTGCTGGTCCTAAATATTCAGTATTCCCTTTGCTGTGACACTCATATATTTAACTCAGGTGCTGTCCATTTCTTCTGATCATCCTTGAGATGGTTCTACACCTTCATTTGAGTCCAGCTGTGTTTTGATTATACTGATTGGACTTGATTAGGAATGCAAACACACCTGTCTATATAAGACCTTATAGCTCACAGTGCATGTCAGATCAAATGAGAATCAGGAGGTCAAAGAAACTGCCTGAAGAGCTCAGAGACAGAATTGTGGCAAGGCACAGATCTGGCCAAGGTTACAAAAAAATTTCTGCTGCACTTAAGGTTCCTAAGAGCACAGTGGCCTCCATAATCCTTAAATGGAAGACGTTTGGGACGACCAGAACCCTTCCTAGAGCTGGCCGTCCGGCCAAACTGAGCTATCGGGGGAGAAGAGCCTTGGTGAGAGAGGTAAAGAAGAACCCAAAGATCACTGTGGCTGAGCTCCAGAGATGGAGATGGGAGAAAGTTGTAGAAAGTCAACCATCACTGCAGCCCTCCACAAGTCGGGGCTTTATGGCAGAGTGGCCCGACGGAAGCCTCTCCTCAGTGCAAGACACATGAAAGCCTGCATTGAGTTTGCTAAAAAAAACAACACCTGAAGGATTCCAATATGG
Source organism: Aquarana catesbeiana (assembly GCF_042186555.1). NCBI lineage: Eukaryota > Metazoa > Chordata > Amphibia > Anura > Ranidae > Aquarana > Aquarana catesbeiana. The sequence continues at coordinate 275,361,962 of NC_133324.1, forward strand.
TGAGAAATAAGATTCTCTGGTCTGATGAGACCAAGATAGAACTTTTTGGCCTTAATTCTAAGCGGTATGTGTGGAGAAAACCAGGCACTGCTCATCACCTGTCCAATGCATGGGCAGAACAGTGGTGTAGTGGGTAGCACTCTCACCTAGCAGTAAAAAGGGTCGCTGGTTCGAATCACAACCACGACACTACCTGCTTGGGGTTTGCATGTTCTCCCTGTCCCTGCGTGGGTTTCCTCCGGGTACTCCGGTTTCCTCCCACACTCCAAAGACATGCTGGCAGGTTAATTGACTTCTGTCCAAAAATTGGCCCTAGTATATGAATGTGAGTTGGGGACCTTGGATTGTGGGATCCTTGAGGGTAGGGACCAATGTGAGTGTGCGATGTATTTGTGGAGCGCTTCATAAATTGTCGGTACTATATGGGCACCTTAAATAAATAGGGATACTTGTAGACATGCACCCACACTCACTCAGTTTGAACTGGATGGACTGGTGTCTTTATTCAACCTTACTTACTAACTATGTAATACAGTCCCAACAGTGAAGCATGGTGGTGGCAGCATCATGCTATGGGGGTGTTTTTCAGCTGCAGGGACAGAACAACTGGTTGCAATTGAGGGAAAGATGAATGCGGCCAAGTAAAGGGATATCCTGGACGAAAATCTTCTCCAGAGTGCTCAGGACCTCAGCCTGGGCCGAAGGTTTACCTTCCAACAAGACAATGACCCTAAGCACACAGCTAAAATAATGAAGGAGTGGCTTCACAACAATTTCGTGACTGTTCTTGAATGGCCCAGCCAGAGCCCTGGCTTAAACCCAATTGAGCATCTCTGGAGAGATCTAAAAATGGCTGTCCACCAACGTTTACCATCCAACCTGACAGAACTGGAGAGGATCTGCAAGGAGGAATGGCAGAGGATCCCCAAATCCAGGTGTGAAAAACTTGGTTGCACCTTTCCGAAAAAGACTAAAAAATGGCTGTATTAGATCAAAAGGATGCTTCTACTAAATACTGAGCAAAGGGTCTGAATACTTAAGACCATGTGATATTTCAGTTTTTCTTTTTTAATAAATCTGCAAAAATGTCAACAATTCTGTGTTTTTCTGTCAATATGGGGTGCTGTGTGTACATTAATGTGGAAAAAAATTAACGTAAATGATTTTAGCAAATGGCTGCAAGATAACAAAAAGTGAAAAATTTAAGGGGGTCTGAATACTTTCCGCCCCCACTGTACTTCCCTTGTACATCAGAAGTAGGGATGAGCTTGATGTTCGGGTCGAACATGAGTTAGACTTGAACATCGGGTGTTCGCCCATTCGCCAAATATCGAACAATATGGGGCGTTTGCGGGAAATTCGAGCGCCCGCAGAACGCCCCATGATGCACTGGGAGATCGCAGTGCATTGCTGTATGATGATTGGCCAAAGCATACACCTAACCTGCATGCTTTGGCCAATCTCAGCGCCCTCTGTTAAGAGAGCCATAATTGGCCACACTATATAAGGCTGCCTGCGAGGCGGCCCTGTGTAGTGTTGTTGGCGTGGACGGAGACATAGCTTGATTTAGATTAAGCAGGCAGGTTATTCCGTTAATGGCAGTGTATTTAATATATATATATATATATATATATATATATACAGTCAGTACTGTTTCCTGTTTCTAATCTACTTCAGGCAGTGTATTTAATATATATATATATATATATATATATATATATATATATATATATATATATATATATATATATATATATATATATATACATATATATATATATATATAAACTCTGCAGCATCCAGTCAGTGACACAAAACAGTACAACCATAGTGCAGTTGCTACTACTTTTCTGGTGGTGTACACAGCACACTAAACAGTGCAATCCTAGTGCAGTTGCTACTACTTTTCTGGTGGTGTACACAGCACACAAAACAGTGCAACCGTAGTGCAGTTGCTCCTACTTTTCTGGTGCTGTACACAGCACACAAAACAGTGCAACCGTAGTGCAGTTGCTCCTACTTTTCTGGTGGTGTACACAGCACACAAAACGGTGCAACCGTAGTGCAGTTGCTCCTACTTTTCTGGTGGTGTACACAGCACACAAAACAGTGCAACCATAGTGCAGTTGCTCCTACTTTTCTGGTGATGTACACAGCACACAAAACAGTGCAACCGTAGTGCAGTTGCTCCTACTTTTCTGGTGGTGTACACAGCACACAAAACAGTGCAACCTTAGTGCAGTTGCTCCTACTTTTCTGGTGGTGTACACAGCACACAAAACAGTGCAACCGTAATGCAGTTGCTCCTACTTTTCTGGTGATGTACACAGCACACAAAACAGTGCAACCATAGCGCAGTGCAGTGTGGTCTTGCCAAACAAAATATACATCATGTCCAGAAGGCCACCAAGAAGAGGCAGACGCTCAGAGGCCACTAAAAGAGGGCAAGCAGGCTCTGTGTCTACAGTCAACAGTGCTGGTCGCGGACATGGTGCATCCTCTGCAGGTGGCCGTGGGGCACGCTTGTCCTTTTTTTCTGCTGCTGTCCGTGTTATTGAGCCAGAACATGCAGAAGAGTTGGTGGAGTGGATAACAAAGCTGTCCTCATCCTCTGTCACCCAGGCTCAGAGTAGTTTGCCTTCCAATGCAGCTGCCAAAGTGGCCTATTCCACCGGCTCCTTGTCCACAGTCACTCCTTCCGTAGCCCCACCATCATGGATGGAGGAGTCCCCCAATCTGATCACAGTGTCGGGTACATGCTGATGGAGGATGCGCAGTGAATTTATCCGATGTTGATTCCCAGGTTGAGAAAGGGAGTAACGTGAGCCTAGAGAGAGGGGGTGCCCAAGCAGGACTAGAAACTGGCAGTCATGTTCCCCCAGCCGCAGCATACTGCTAAGTTTGCTCCAGTGACGAGGAGGGAGGGAATGATGAGGTCACTGAATCTACTTGGGTGCCTGATAGAAGAGGGGAGGAGGCACAACTCCAACGAGGCAGGATGTCCTCTAGGGGGCAGCTTAAGGGCAGCCACCCTACTGCATCACACCGCAGAGCTCCGCAGGTGCAGGGCGCTGCTGACTCCCTGTTGATTTTGAAAAGTTCCTTGGTGTGGGCCTTGCTGTTTGCAACCTATGTCTGAAGCGGATCAAGCATGGCCAGAACAGCAGCCGCTTGGACACCACATGCTTGACCAGACATATGACGACCTCCCATGCAGTCCGTTGGAAACAGCACTTGAAAGATCCACATCAAAGAAAAAGGTGGACTTCTCCTTGCTCCTCATCTGGGATCTCCAACTCCACTATACGTCCAGTCCTCTCAAAAACCTGCACTGAGAGGAATGAAGGTATAGCAATAGGTGTCCCAAGTACTTGCAGCCAATCTGCTATCAGTACATCTCCATCTGATTTTAGCAGGCAAATTTCCCTACCCCAGTTGCTAAACCGGAAAAAGAAATTTGGTCCCAGCCATCCACATGCTCAGCTTCTGAATGCAAGCTTGGCCAAATTGCTAGCACTGCAACTGCTGCCTTTTCAGCTGGTAGACTCTGCCCCCTTCCGTAAATTTGTGGAATGTGCTGTACCTCAGTGGCAGGTTCCAAAACGCCATTTATTTTCGGCTCTCTACCGCTATGTGGAAAGCAATGTTTTGGCCTCGTTGGGCAGGGCGGTTAGCAGTAAGGTGCATATTACCGCTGACTCATGGTCCAGCAGGCATGGGCAGGGATGTTACCTTTCCTTCAGGGCGCACTGGGTAACTCTCCTGGCAGCTGGGAAGGATGCAGGACAGGGTTCAGTGTTGTTGAAGCTTGTTCCGCCACCATGCCTCCAAAATGCTAGTGGTCATTCTGCCACAGCTCTCTCCTCCACCCCCTCCTCTTCTTCTTCCTCTATGGCCTCTTCTTCTGATTTCTCCTCTGAACAGCGGTGCTCCGTAAGTGGTCAAGGGCCTACACAAGCACTCAGGCAAAAAGATGCCATGCGGTGCTTGAGTTGGTCTGCTTTGGGGACAGGAGCCACACTGGGGCAGAGATTCTGTCAGCTCTGCAGAGGCAGGCTCAGAGGTGGTTGACACCATGCCAGCTTCAGCCAGGAATGGTTGTATGCGACAATGGCACCACCTTTATGACTACCACCTTTATGACTACAGTGTACCCATCTTCTGATGGCTACTTCCAGCAGGATAATGCACCATGTTGCAAAGCTGAAATCATCTCAAACTGGTTTCTTGAACATGACAACGAGTTCACTGTACTCCAATGGCCTCCACAGTCACCAGATCTCAATCCAATAGAGCACCTTTTGGGATGTGGTGGAATGGGAGATTCGCATCATGGATGTGCAGCCGACAAATTTGCAGCAACTGCGTGATGCTATCATGTCAATATGGACCAAAATCTCTGAGGAGCGTTTCCAACACCTTGTTGAATCTATGCCACAAAGAATCTGGGCAGTTCTGAAGACAAAAGGGAGTCCAACCCGGTACTAGAAAGGTGTACCTAATAAAGTGGCCGGTAAGTGTATATCATCATCTACAGTTCTTAAAATCATCAAAAGATTCCAAGAATCTAGAGAAATCTCTGTGCGCAAGGGACAAGGCCGAAACACAATATTGGATGCCTATGATCTTCGGGCCCTCAGATGGCACTACATTAAAAACAGGCATGACTCTGTGATGGACATCAGTGCACGGGCTCAGGAATATTTCCCCAAATCTCTGTTTGTTAACACAGTTCGCTGTGCCATCCAAAAATGCTAAACCATATACCGCATCTATGACAACAGCTTAACTTTGTAGTAGAAGAGTCTGGGTGCTTTATTGGCCTGCATGCAGTCCCAACCTTTCACCAACTGAAAATAGTTGGTGCAAAGAAGACCCAGGACTTTTGAGCATTTAGAATTAGCATTCTATATTATGCAAGAATGGGACAACATCCCTCTTCTAAAACTTCAGAAACTGCTCTCCTCGGTTCCCAGACTTTTACAGAGTGTTGTTAAAAGAAGGGGGATGCTTAAAAATAGCTTTTTTTAGCTTTAACCCTTTCTCTGCCCAAGCCATTTTTGCATTTTCTGCACACATGTTTAAAAAATTATTTTAGGCCTAAAGAATACATAAAACCCCCAAATATTATATACTTTCTAAAAGCAGACACCCTAGTAGTGGTAGGTCTAATTTTTTATGTTGCATGACATTAGCACAATAGTTTAGTAAACTTTTTAATGCAATTTTGCATTTCTTAAAGTTTTAGGTCACACAAATGCAAGACATTACCCAATTTTTTGGTAAAATATAAAAGATGATGTTGCGCTGAGTAAAAAAATACCCAACATGCTAAACCTTATAAATTGCATCTGCCCATTAAATGGTGACAAACTTCAATACCCTATATCTTTCATAGGTGACTTTTTAAAAGCCTCTACAGCTCATCAGTTTAGAGTTAACCATGAATAATGGGCCTAGAATTATTACTGTAAGGCCAGCATGTGGCACGATATTTAACATGTGTAGCGCAATCAGTATTTCTGTTTGTGGCCACCCCGATGCATGGATTTCTGTTCGCATGTACTGTGTGTGGGGTGGGGCTCAAAATTTTTTTTTTTTTTGGGGGGGGGGGGGGGTGGGGACGGGGACATAAAAGTGCTTGGCTGGAACTTAAAATTTTTTAGCTTAACTTTTTTCTTTATTACGTGTGGGACAAGAAGTCTGACATTGCTTGTCATGGCGGTCCTGGGATCACCAATGGGCAGGCAGAGCCTCGGATACAAACAGGGGATGGACATAGTAATGGAGGTATGTGGAAGCAATCCAGAAGCTGTGCACCTTTCGCATTGCTTCCATCTGACAGCTGACAGTCTGTTTGTCAGATCAGTGCTGGGACAAGGTCATCTGGTGCCCAGGGCGAAGATGGCAAACTGCTTTTCCCTGCTTTGCAAGCGAACATTTCCTTTGTATAGAGCCCTGTGTTGATTGTCAACACAGGGCTCTGGGCTGTGATTGGACACAGCCAGTCAATAGGTCCCGGCCATGAATCACTGGTTGGGATCTGCTGACATACTCCCACTGTGTCAAATCACAGGGGAGTAGGCGGGCAGGGGCATGCACCCGAAACCCTAAGCCTAGGTTCACACTGTAGCAATGTGAGAACCAGTGTAATTCCAGCGCCGGTTCCCACATCGCATCTCTCCCTCAGGCAGTTCACGCTGCCCTCTGCGAACCGCTGCAGGTATCAATAGAATGTTAATGACACCCCCAGATCAGTTTGCAGATTGCAGTGCGAACTGTGGATTCGGACAGGAATCGGATCGCATGGGTGAGAACACGCGAACATGCGATCTGATTCTAGTGCGGGAAAAAAAAATCTCTGCATCTTTTTTGTGCAAATCCAATGCGAGTTCAGCCATACAACTGTATGGTTGAACTCGCATTGCACAGACATCGCATGTGATCGGCAGTGTGAGTGCGAATCATATGTGATGTTTGTGTTCACTACAGTGTGACCCTAGGCTGAAACAGGCAGTGGTGGGTATGTCGCGGTGCTTGTAGCTGCCACCCCATCGCAGTATATGTACTGCCACAGGTTGGCAAGTGGTTAATTACCAATGGTATTTTTAATATGCAGCATGAAGGGGTTAATGTGTATTGTCAGTCCTGCATTAGTTACAAGTGGCAGTTAATTAACCCCTTTGTGTTGCATTAGTGGCATCAGTGTTAATTAACTGCTGCAGCATGCAGGGGTTAATTAACACTGACACACTTGCTCCTATCGAGAAATGTTCCCTATCTGATCGTGTCCGCCCTGTACTGCGCAGGCGCACAAAGGAGACGCCTAAAGTCTCCGAAGATGAAAGGCTGTTCAGGGCGGACCTTTCTCGTCAAAACAGCCCTGCGCCTGCGCAGTACAGGGCGGACGGCCGAACACTATCCCATGGAGGGGAGACATTCTTGTCAGAACAACAGCAGTCGGGCGGAGATTGCTCCGCCTGACAGGGAAGTGAAGGGCTCGTCCTCACTTGTGCAGGAGCGCATGGCACAGACATGTTAGCAGCTCTCACTGGCTGTGCAATATTCTAGCCTGTGTGTGCAGTCCAGCCACTTCACCTTCGCCCCCTTTCCTGTAGTAAATTGTCCCGCCCAGGGCATCCGCCCCTTCCGCCCCTGCCTTGTACTGGCCCTGTGTATATACACACACTCCCCATGGCTGCAGCTGCTGGAAGGGTGTGTAAAACTTGGTGGTACGAAAGGGTTAATTGTTGATGGGGCTGATTTCCTAAAGAAGCAGAGGCCGTTTGCTTTCAGAAGTGTATGTTCACTTGGCTAAGTCAGTGTTAACAAATAAAAAAAGAACCCATGTTTACTCTACCTAATTATGTGTAAGGAATATAAAAAAAATTAAGGATTTTTGCTGGAACACAATTGGTTGAATTAAATCAATACAGGTTTACCCTATTTACTAAGCTCAGTAAATTTTCACTTTGCAAACTGAGCAGGGGATACTTGCCTGTTGGTCCCGATTATTTTAATTATTTTGCAAACACATGCATGTCGAGTAAGTTAATTACCTTTTTAATTATGGCTACTCATCACATTGTTGTACAAATCAGTATTTATTATTATTATTAGGAGACAAAAATAACAATGTCCAGTACAGGTTGTGTCTAAAAATACAGATGGATGGATAGATAGATGGATACAGTGGATTAGCATTTTAAAAACGAAAAAGTACAATAAAGTTCAAATAAGATAAATAACCTGTGACATACACTATATTGTCAAAAGTATTATGATGCCTGCTTTTTCACGCACATGAACTTTAATGGCATCTCAGTCCGTAGGGTGCAATATTGAGTTGGCCCACCCTTTGCAGCTATAACGGCTTCAGCTCCTCTGGGAAGACTGTCTACAAGGTTTAGGAGTGTGTCTGTGGGATTGTTTGACCATTCTTCCAGAAGAGCATTTGTGAGGTCAGGCACTGATGTTGGATGTTGGATGGGAAGGCCTGGCTCACAGTCTCCGCTCTAATTCATCCCAAAGCTGTTCTATCGGGTTGAGTTCAGGTGCAGGCCAGTCAAGTTCCTCCACCCCAAACTCACTCATCCATGTCTTTATGGACCTTGCTTTGTGCACTGGTCCAAATCATTTGGTGGAGGGGGGTTATGATGTGAGGTTGTGGCTTGGCCCCTTAGTTCCAGTGAAGGGAACTCTTAAGGCATCAGCATACCAAGACATATTGGACAATTTAATGCTTCCAACTTCTTACATTCATCACATTGTTTATTCATCTTCCTCTTCGTCTATCAGTGTTTTCACCGAAGATTCACACAAATTTCAACGCATTTTCACATAAGACCCCGAAGTCTGTTCCTGTAAAAATCCTTTGGCATAATCACTTGCAACTTGAGACTTTCATGCCTAAATGTGCACCTCAAGAATTAGAGATGCATCCAGCTGTAGACGAGATGACCCACGTTCAGATCAATGTATTCTACGGGGAGGGTTTTACTGTGGGTCTGGCAGCTGTTTGTTGGGATAGGGGGTTACATTGTGTGTCCTTCATTCCCTTGAAGCAACGTTAGAAAGCTGTGTATATTTTTCTTCTATAAATATTGAAGCTTTCCCTATAAATAATCTTACACAGATGGTAGGCAGAGAATCTAACATAAAAAACAAGACAATATTTTTACTGAGTAATACGCATCATTTTGTAGAGAACAGACATTGAAGGTGTGAGCACAAAGTTTTCCTCCATCTAGAACACCTGGATTGCTTTGTGTTCTAAGTGACGTTAGGTGGAATTATGTAAGAAATTATTTGACTTTTCAGAGGGATAGTAGATGGGACCTTGTGTCACTTTGGTCCTGCATCTGGCATGAACTTCTTGGCTGCTTATAACATCTGGATATTAGTAGCAGCCTAATAGAAAATGCACGCACAAGTCAAGCATTGGATTCGTCTTCCTGCTGCTTTTATATGGCAAGGCTTTCTTTTCTGGTCTGTGTTATCTTTTATCCAAGGCTCTTCAGGTGCTCAAGTACCATGAATTAAGGTATGTTATGTCTTTTTTCTCCAGCTTCAGATTACAATACTAACTGTACATTATTTAAAAATATTTCCTAAAGAGAGTCCACATCGGCCCCATACTATATTAGGGAGTGGGAGAGAGAACTGAGGACAGGAGTTTACCCCCACACCGGTTCCAAGGATGATTATATTTACACATACCACTTCTGTTAGTTCTCCTATTCAAGAGTCATCGTATACATTTCCTACTAGATGGTATAGAACCCCATCCCGTTTAGCTTAGATGTTTTGGACAGCCGATACTTGATGCTGGAGAGGGTGTGGACAACAGGGCACATTCCTCCATTTGTGGTGGTCTTGCCCCAAGATTAAAACCTTTTGGGAGGCCATTACCCCATGGATCAAAAGGATGACTCTCCAACCCATTGAGAGCTCCCCACTACACTTTCACTTTTATGGGGTTCCGTCCTCCTTAAAGTTATATAAAAGGAGCGTTACTCCTCACTTGCTTAACGCAGCCAAATCCCTGATCCTCGGATTTTGGAAACAAGCTACCAGTCCTTCTCTTTTAGATTGGAAGAAGGAAGTGGATGCCACCATAGAGGTGGGACGTGGATACACACTGTTAGAGACCAATATGATAAATTTAAATATATCTGGTCAGGCTGGATGTATTACTCCTCCGAGATCCTAGCTGACTGACTGTAATTCCCATGTGATAATTGATGATATGTTAGCCTTTGCCACATGCTCCCCTCATAATTGTACCCGGCACTAGCTAGTTAGGATTAGTGCTCATTCAGCCTCCCTTTTTCTATTCTCTTGGTTCTAAATGTTTCCTCGCTTTATTAGTTACCTTTTGTTTTATGGAATTGGTGTCTGGAACATTAAATATATTTGATGCACTTTAGGTCTGTTTGGGTATACTGACACTATTGTGATATATGCAGCACTCAGGATTACCCTCCCCTGTTCTCTTGCGCCTGTGCTGACGATGGCGTTAGGATGGGCTCTATGGCCCTTGTGTCTCCTCTGGAATGTTACGCACCGGACCTGTATATTTTGATCATAGATTTACTAGATCTTTACTTTACTAGTGCACTTTATATATTTGTTTACTTTTGTATTCAATATTTTCTTTGTCTTATATGCAAAACTTCCTGCAAGTCTAACTTTTCCAAATCTAATTTTTCCCACCATGCAGACCATTCCAGCTGCCAGTGGACTTACAGCTTCCTATATGATTAATCACTGATTCCCAAATATATAAAAACTGGTTTGACATTGTTATGACAGTTGCTGAGAAGTTTGATCATAGACTCAAGAAATTATTCTTTCTAGTGTTTTCTATGGCTGAAAAGTGTCGGAAGAGCACTTATGGGATCCAACTTAAAGTGAATTTCCACCTGTATAGTCAAACCTTCCACTATATGTTTGTTCCCATTCACACAGCACACCTAAAAAACATTTTTCAAAAGTATTTATTATATTTCTAGTTGTTGTTTTTTTTTAACTGGATTGAACATAGGACAGCATAAACAGCCTATATTGTTCAGAATAGTTTGCAATGTGTAATTAAAGGACAGACTGAGTGAACTTTAAAAAGTGCATTATAGCATAATTAAATCTCTGAAATGAAAATGGTAATTCTATGATTTACACACTTCGTGGCCCTGGGTTGCTATGCTCACTCCTTCACTGTATCTATGGAGGGAGCCATGGCTGTCACCCTAGCTGGACATGCCTGTCTGCCTTTGTTCATTTCCATTACATGGGTTGGGATAAGTAGTTTACAAAAAAAAGATAACAATGTTTTTTTTTTCTTCCAGTTCATCTCACAGGGAGTGGCAAGAGAACTGGCAAGAAACAAGTATTTTCTGTAATTACATAAACATTAAACAATTACTAAACAATAAAAAATGAATGCAGTTGTCAAATCTAAAGGCGGGTAAGCTGCAATTTGTTACATTTTTGTTTTGGGGGGGTTTAGCTATCCTTTAGGGGCCCTAGTAATAAAAATATGGTTAATCTTGGAAGACATATTTCAATACAGTATAATATATAGAATTGTAAGGAACACGAACAGGCAAAGGATCATTTAAGTTGCTGAATTTGCATAGCCAATGGTATAAAAATGTATGTGTTGCCTAGTTGCAGGACAAAGAATTATTACAGGAACATGACTCCTATGGGATACAGTAATCATTCTGTAGTATTTTTCTTGCATACTTACTGCCTGTCCTTTTGTATTTTATTGCAGAAGCAATGTTGTGAAATAAAGGGCACCAATATACACATTTAACGTTGAGTAAACTTCTTGTCTCAGCTAAAACTAGAAAAATTAAAGGTCTTTTCTAGGTTAATGGATTATAAAGTCTTAAGAAAACAATATCTTGTATCACTAAAACCTCATATAAGCTTTAACCCTTTCGCTGCCCGAGCCATTTTTGCGTTTTTTTGCACACATGTTTAAAAAATCATTTTAGGCCTGAAGATTGCATAAAATCCCCAAACACATTACAAAACATTATACATTTTCTGAAAGCAAACACCCTAGAGAATAAAATAGTGGTAGTTCCAATTTTTTATGTTACATGACATTCCTGCAAAGGTCTAGGAACTGCAAAATTTAAGTAAAAAAGTTAATTATAGGGCACACAAACGTCATAGATTACCAAATTGGGGTAAAATATAAAAGATGAGGTTGCACAGAGTAAATAGATACCTAACATGTCAAATCTTTAAATTTGCATGTGCTCGTGAAATGGCAACAAATTTCAGTACCCTATATTTTCTATGGGCGACGCTTCAAAAGAAGGCTATAGGTCAGCAGTTTGTGTTACAAAGGAGGTCTGGTGCTGAAAATATTGCCTCACTTCGGTGTGCGCAGCAATATGTAGCACGTGTATCGCAATTGACTTTTTAAAGCATTGCCCCCCCCCAACGCGTGCGTATATGTGGGGGTGGGGGGGCCTCAAAAAAATTTGTGGGAGGATTTTATATGCTGGAGTGTAACTTTAGTTTTTTACTAATAAAAATGTTTTTTTGCACTTCATTTTTTTTCTTTACATAGGCGTCAAAAAAGAGTCCTCTATGTGATGATTTTTTGGTGAGAGGTCCTCTTTAATGAGACATCCAGGGTCTCCTCTGTTCTCCACTGAATGTGATGTAGTGTGGAGTGTATTGCATTACATTCTTGCAATACGTTGCATACCAGTCAAGGAAACTGACAGGGGGACCCAGAAGTGATGTAAAACACGTCGCTTCCAGGTCAGCAACAAGAAGGAGAGCGGACATTTGTCCAGTCAGCTACCTGTCCCCTCCTCGGTGGCACCTGCTATGCCGGTCCTGGGCCCGCAGACGGGAAAGTGGAGCCTGGGATACATGGTGGGGGGCAGGCATGTTACCGGGGAGTATGAAAGTAATCCAGAGGCGCTGGACTGCTTTCATCTGACAGGCGACAGTCTGCTTGTCAGATATACACACAGCCACCGGGAATGTGTGTAAAACCCCCCACTGTCAGTTCCTTATGATATATAGACCTACTAGCGAAAGGGTTAAAGCGGTATTAAACCCAGAAGCAAACATTTCTTATATTGCAGCTTGCCAATTCTTAGATGTGATGGCTACAGTTTTTCTTTTTTAGGCTTTCTTTCCTTTATTTTTACCTGGTGATTCAACCAGTAAGTCTGTTGTTTTTCAACAGGACAAGCTCTCCTGCTAATGTAGCATTTAGAATGTTGAGACAATCCACTTACCACTGACAGGGGTGCTTACAATGATCAGCTTTTTTTCAATTTCATGTAAAACATTTATCCCAATAGAAAACAAAAACAAAAACACTGTTGCTGTAACTACTTGCGTAACTGCAGTGCTAGTTGAGTTTGGCTTCAATTTTAGTGTATCTTTAGTAAATCTGCTGGCACATCTATTGCTACGTACGGACGGTCGGAATTTCTGACAACAAATGTTCGATGTGAGCTTGTTGTCGGAAATTCCGACCGTGTGTAGGCTCCATCGGATATTTTCTGTCGAAATTTCCGACAACAAAAATTTGAGAGCCAGATTTCCAAAATCCATTGTCGTAAATTACGATCGTGTGTACACAATTCCGACGCACAAAATTCCACGCATGCTCTGAATCAAGTATGAGACGGAAGCGCTTGGTCTGGTAAAACTAGCTTTCATAATGGAGATAACACATTTTTCACGCTGCAGATTTTTTAATCCTTTAATGCAGCGCATTCTCTTCTTCTTTATAATGCTAGAATAATGAAGTTGTTTTGCTGCTGATATTCACAGAGTTCTGACAAACTGATTTCTTTATTATTTCTCGTGATCTCATGAATAATCTTTATATTTTTTTTGCCAGATCTACAGAATAATGTTTATATATATTTTTTTTTTATAGTGATCTAATTTTTTTTTTTACCAAGATCTCCTGATTTTTTTTTTTTGTTTTTTCTAGTGATCTCCATAATATTTTTTTTTGGTTTTGTGTGTCAAGTTACCACAACACCATTATTATCTATTATTTTTTTACCTTTTTTAACGAGGCTGAAAAGCGTGAATCGTCTCTCACCAATCTTCTACTAACACAAGATTAGCAGAAGGAGCCCAAAGGGTGGCGCACTGGCTATTGAACTTCCCTTTTCTAGTGGCGTCGTATGTGTTGTACGTCACCGCGTTCTTGGCGATCTGAATTTCCAAAAACATTTGTGCGACCGTGTGTATGCAAGACAAGTTTGAGACAACATCCGTTGGAAATAAATCCAGGATTTTGTTGTTGGAATGTTGTTGGATCGTGTGTACGCAGCTTTACACTTCCCTCACCCCAGGCTGATGATGCTGCTGTCCAAAGGTGCCCCTGTGCTCCTTCATCCAGATTGGAGGGGGGGGGGGCGATCTAATGCAGGAGGTGTGTTTCTGGCCAGATCACCAGTGAAAACAGAGAGGGGAAAAAGCCTAAAAAAAAGAAAACTAATGCAGCCAGTACATATAAATAATTGTTAAGCTGCAATATAGTATATTTTTGGGTTTGGATTTATTACCTCTTTAACATTTTAATGTAATTTCACTATTTACAAATCTGTACTATTTATTAAAATAATACATGGTGATCTTTCCATTAAGGTCATTGTTCAAACCCTTCCTGTTACAGGGTTACAAGGCTATGTTCTTGTCTCTGATTTTTGCCCTAACATTGCCCCTGTGTTGTAGGGGCTTCCAGACTACAAGTAACCACTTGAATGCACATTATGAAGACGTGATCTATTGCTGTCATCAAAATAGGAGATGGTGACTGCGCTGTGATAAACAAAAGGTGGGACAGGGAAAAGTGGATGGGACTAAACTAAAGTGCATAGAAGACAAAAGATGTCAGATAACTTAAGTGCATGAGTCAGGTACATAGGACTCACAAATGCAGAGAAGAACTAGCATATACAGTATATAAAGTGTAGGAATGCGTGTGAAAGCATATAAGGGCACTTAAAAACTAGAAAGAAATGGTATAATAGTGCATACAAGCAATACTGGCATCAATAAAAGTGCAAACAAACAATACAAAATAAATGCGTATATCAAAATTGAGAGTGCATAAGCCCAGAAGACATAAGGCTCATAAATATTGAGTGGATCAAAATACTGACATGAGTGAAAGACACTGCAAAACAGCTGATAACATACAAAAAAATATAATTAAAATAAAAAATATTAAAATAGTCCCAGTAATGTTTGTGCTAGTATCATACCAGCACGTAGCCACTTGCAAAACCTGTAAGTGACAAGTCCATAAAGTGAGATAATGCCAATCCCACCACCAAATGTGACACTTCCATATAAAACAATTCCAATAGTGAAGGGGGAGGAAGGAGTTCTTTAGTGAGGGCACCTCCATGTTTGCAGGCCAGGAGAGGTCGTGAGAGGCAGCACACAGCGCCCACTCTGTGTAAGCCCCGCCCATTCTAGGATGGAAAAGGACTTGGGGGTCCTAGTGGATGATAGGCTCAGCAATGGCATGCAATGCCAAGCTGCTGCTAATAAAGCAAACAGAATATTGGCATGCATTAAAAGGGGGATCAACTGCAGAGATAAAACGATAATTCTCCCGCTCTACAAGACTCTGGTCCGCCCGCACCTGGAGTATGCTGTCCAGTTCTGGGCACCAGTCCTCAGGAGGGACGTACTGGAAATGGAGCGAGTACAAAGAAGGGCAACAAAGCTAATAAAGGGTCTGGAGGATCTTAGTTATGAGGAAAGGTTGCGAGCACTGAACTTATTCTCTCTGGAGAAGAGACGCTTGAGAGGGGATATGATTTCAATTTACAAATACTGTACTGGTGACCCCACAATAGGGATAAAACTTTTTCGCAGAAGAGAGTTTAATAAGACTCGTGGCCACTCATTACAATTAGAAGAAAAGAGGTTTAACCTTAAACTACGTAGAGGGTTCTTTACTGTAAGAGCGGCAAGGATGTGGAATTCCCTTCCACAGGCGGTGGTCTCAGCGGGGAGCATTGATAGCTTCAAGAAACTATTAGATAATCACCTGAATGACCGCAATATACAGGGATATGTAATGTAATACTGACACATAATCACACACATAGGTTGGACTTGATGGACTTGTGTCTTTTTTCAACCTCACCTACTAAATTATTGTGTAGGCCATGTAAGGAGTGCGTTCCATCGGGATCCATAAAGACACTCGGGAGCAGTGGGCACACCTCTTGCGCCCATTACACAGGGACCGTTTATAAGCATTGGTCTTCTACCCCGTGCTATCCTCTGAAGAAGTCACGTGACGTGACGATACGTGTCAGGAGCACGGGACGCTGCCACAAACTAGCTGATTGTGACGAGCTCGGCGCTCGTGGATGTGTTGCACTCCAGCCGGTTTTAAATGTAAGTTTATGTGACTGTTTCTTACGCAATAAACTGTATTCATATACGGGATCACGCTATGTGCGCTCTCTTCTTTTACACCGCACACTGTTATTTTACCTGACGAGCTTTGAGGAGTTGGAAGCGGGGACAGACTGAGGACTGAAGTTAACATTTGGAGGGATACGAGCTCGGCGCTCGTGGGTTAATGCTTGCACTCATTGTAAACAAGTGAGTGTAATCCCCCCCCCTTCTCTGTGTCTCGCTACCCCTCCACTCTGGACGTCACGGAATTATACTATATACTGTCCGTTTTTTGTCTTTCTATATGCCATCCTGCATACTGAACCATCGTTATCCATTGTACAACTGGATTTCCTTATTCGCTGGCCATTCACAACACAAGCTGTATACCTTACAGCAGTAAGGTAAGTGGCCTGCGAACACGGAGGTGCCCTCACTGAAGAACTCCTTCGTCACCCTTCATTATTGAAAATGTTTTATATGGAAGTGTCACATTTGGTGGTGGGATTGGCATTATCTCACTTTATGGACTTGTCACTTACAGGTTTTGCAAGTGGCTACGTGCTGGTATGATACTAGCACAAACATTACTGGGACTATTTTAATATTTTTTATTTTAATTATATTTTTTTGTATGTTATCAGCTGTTTTGCAGTGTCTTTCACTCATGTCAGTATTTTGATCCACTCAATATTTATGAGCCTTATGTCTGCTGGGCTTATGCACTCTCAATTTTGATATACATATTTATTTTGTATTGTTTGTTTGCACTTTTATTAATGCCAGTATTGCTTCTATGCACTATTATACCATTTCTTTCTAGTTTTTAAGTGCCCTTATATGCTTTCACACGCATTCCTACACTTTATATATATGCTAGTTCTTCTCTGCATTTGTGAGTCCTATGTACCTGACTCATGCACTTAGGTTATCTGGCATCTTTTGTCTTCTATGCACTTTAGTTTAGTCCCACCCACTTTTCCCTGTCCCCCCTTTTGTTTATCACAGCGCAATCACCATCTCCTATTTTTATGCCCTATCTGGCTGTTTGGATCAGCCTTTGGGTGTTGCAGCAGTGTTCCTTTAGTTTAGGCCTTCTTTATCAGCGCCGGAGTTACCACTTTCAACTATTGCTGTCATCGTTGCAACACTTGCCCTGAGAAATACCAGGCAGCTATTGGTAGAATACATGCCAGTGGCGGCTAGTGCTCCATTTTTTTGGGGGGGGCAAAACCACCCCCCCGCTCGCTCGCCAGTCCTGACGCTTCTCCCGGCCAATCCGGTCGTAGAACTCGCTTCCTGTCCTGATTGGCTGGGAGGTGAAGCAGTAAGACAATAGTGAATGTTGATTTTCTAATGTCGCAAGTGGGTGGGCTTGGGACGCAGTGCTCTGAAGCTTTTTGAAGCCAATTAGAGCCTCCGGCTCTAATCATGTACTTCACAAAAAAAAAAACCTCGTAGAATTCTATGCGCCGGCGCCCTGCATGGACATTAGAGGCCGGCGCATAAACATTAGGGGGGGCAGCGCCCCTGCGCCCCTTATGGATGAGCCGCCACTGGTACATGCATGTAGACAGTAAGTGGCCGCAAAAAAAAGGCTGTGGAAGATCAGCAGTGTTGAGCAACAAAAAATAAAAAGGGTTAATTAAGTATTTTATTTAAAAATGGCAATACTATAATAAATTGTCACTGCATTGTTGATAAATGTGCTTTCTTCATTCTACCTACCTACATTACATGCTCCAAAAGAAATAAATGGTGCTGGCGAACCTCTGTCTACTAATGTTAGCCTGCCATTTGCCCCCAGTGACTAGTGTGCAGCAGAATTGTGTGCAATGTGCCGCTCACATCTAGTGTGTATCAGGAATTTCAAGGACTTTCAGTGGTCAATGTGAAATATATCCTCTTGCAACCTCCCCTGACTAGTTTGTAGTCTTAGCTCACCCTTTGCCAATACCCTTTGTCAAAATATATTTCACAGACTAGGTTAAAGATGTTCGTTCATTTGTAAAACTGTCACTGCGTTAGTCCAGCTTTATGTTCTGATCAGGCCTGGTGCAAGGATTTTTGACACCCTAGGCGAAACCTGATTTTGCCGCCCCCCTTGGCTCCACCCCCTTTACCCTGCCAATGTATACCCCACCTTTTTAATGAAGCGCCCATCAAATGCAGCCCACCAGCGCTCATCAAATGCAACCTCACCAGTGCCCATCAAATGCAGCCTCACTAGTGCCCATCAAATGCAGCCTCACCAGCACCCATCAAATGCAGCCCACCAGTGCCCATCAAATGCAGCCTTGCCAGCACCCATCAAATGCAGCCTCACTAGCACCCATCAAATGCAGCCCACCAATGCCCATCAAATGCAGCCTCGCCAGCGCCCATCAAATGCAGCCCACCAGCGCCCATCAAATGCAGCCTCACCAGTGCCCATCAAATGCAGCCCACCAGCGCCCATCAAATGCAGCCTCACCAGCGCCCACCAAATGCAGCCCACCAGCGTCCATCAAATGCAGCCTCACCAGCGCCCACCAAATGCAGCCCACCAGCGTCCATCAAATGCAGCTTCACCAGCGCCCATCAATGCAGCCTCACCAGCGCCCATCAATGCAGCCTCGCCAGCGCCAATCAAATGCAGCCTTACCAGCGCCCATCAATGCAGCCTCACCAGCGCCCATCAGATGCAGCCTCACCAGCGCCCATCAGATGCAGCCTCACCAGCGCCCATTAATGCAGTCTACCAGTGTCTATAATGAATGTTTGCTTCCTTCTGTTCATTCGGGAGTCGGGACACAGACAGACACAGTCCTCCACGGCAGCTGTGCCTCTGATACTATGTGTGTGAACGGAGCAAACTTAGTTGCTTGCTGCAGAGAGAATAGAGTAGGAACACCAGTGGCCGGGCTCCCTAGACAGCAGTGTGCCCTAGGTGGCTGCCTAGTTTGCCTAGTGGTAGCACCGGCCCTGGTTCTGATGAGGTCCCGCCATCTCCTTTCTTCTACTACAGCACCCTTTTTTCCCCAGAAATATGCACCAAGGTGTTGAATTTCACCTGCCAACTGATGAAAATTAGCATTGTGTACTACTTATATTTGATTAAGTTGTTGAAATATAGAAAACAGATTTTAGTGTGTTCAAGTGAAGCACCATTACTTAAAAGGGAAGGTTGGAATGGAGAGAGCTACATTTTACGAAATCTTGGATGACGTTTAAATAAAGTTTAAACATTGTAAAAACAGCAGTCATTTGCAGAATACAGTGTTTTGAGTCAAGAGTTTAGTTTAAAGTGACTCTAAACTGGTTTTAAAAAAATGCTATTTAAGTACCGGTATATATTCTTAACTCATAAACGTACCTTATATTGCTCTCAGCCTCCTCCAGGTCTCCAAATTTCTAGTCTTTTTTTTTTGCTGCTGTAATCTGACTCCTTGTGAGAGGATAGCTACCTTTGTTCTGCATGGTTCCACTGTATGGAGGAACGTAGCCACCCACTCATGATCACTTCTGAGATGTTACAAATATACAAAAGCCTGTGATATTGATATTGTATAACTGTGGCAAAAATGAACTAGAACTAGACAAGGGAGCGCTTCCCTACGCACCAAAAGGCCATTTATCAATTTTTTTTGTTCATCTCATTTTTATATGTTGCTAATAGATGGTAATGGTCATTTACATACCTTTTATGATTTATAATAAAGGTTAAGTTTTAGATAAGTGGCCTTTTGGTGCATAGGGAAGCTCACCGTCATCTTATTCTAGTTCACTTCTGAGATGGACTATGGAATTTGTAGTGTGCTTAGAGCAATACACATGACTGCAATAAACAAACAGAAGTGGAACGATAAAGGCAAGGTTTGGGAATTTATGGAAGATATTACAAGGAGGCAAAAAGAACAAGAAAAAAGCAATTTCATGAAAAAGTAGTTTACATGAGCATTAAGTAGTGGATGTGTATGGATTCTTTTTGGAGAATAAGGATATCGTTTATTGTCACTTTCAAGGACTCTGATGCCAAATTCAAATCCTGGAAAGGTCCTTCCTGTAAAGAAGAATGTAAATACCTCTCCTACTGCCCACATGACCGAATCAATATCTTATCTAGAATAATCAATGCCTAAAGACTATTTAGAAACTGACACTTCTGGGTGTGCCAGATTCATGGTCTATTGCAGTATTCACTAACCCCTGTGTCACTACTGAGCACAATGGGGGATCAGGAGGTCTACACTCCTGGAAATGTTAATTACTGAACAGACTTTGGCTGCAAATGAACTTTATTAGAGCAGTATTCAGCATCATGGGCAGCAGGAGAGATAAGTATCTATTAGGTTCTTTACAGGAAGGACCTTTTTTCAGGATTTGATTTTAGAAACAGAGTCACTTTAAACAGGGAATTCTTTGGATGCACATTTCTGGGAATGGGTGTAAAAACCACATTCTCACTGCCTTGCTCTAGTCCAAGAAAATACATGGGCAATAAATAAATAGTAAATTGTTCTGTCATCCTGAACCTTTTATTTGCTGTGGATAAAACAGTAAAATGCACATAGATGGGATACTGCCAAGTACCTCATTCATCTCTGCACATCATCTCTTCACACCCATAGCCCAAAGAAAGCTTGAGCCAAGGAGAACACCCAGTCTATCATATTTAACAAAGGTGAAAAATGAGGAGCAGACATTCTCTTTCGCATCTATTCTAAGTAACCTAGGGACTTAGCCTGAAGCAATTTGAAGTATGTTTTATTGCTCTCTGGTTTCACCTCTCTAGACCTATATACCTGGCTGGCTAAAAAAAAATTCCTTTACAAGAAATCCTTAAAGCCCCAATCTAGGCAGTTAACAAATCATAAAAAGTGTGCCCACCCCAGCTGATGCATAATATAATGCTTATTCAATGGTCCTACATACTGGTTCTGGTAGTGACAACTGGTTTCACAAAGCCTATCTTTTTTGCCAGTCTCTAAATGGTCTTGTTGCTGCCCCTCTTTCTGACATCAGTGGCTTAAAAAGACCTCAACTCTGACGAAATGCGTAGGGTGGAGCTGCAGGCTGTGACTTTCATCATGTTCCCGGAAGGGTCCACAGGAAGTGTGTTTTCCCCACTTAGGACTGAGTTATATGTAAAATAAAATGGTTAAACAGCGCTTAGCTGTTACACAATTAAAACATGATTAACATATATAAGTGAATTAACCGCTAGCTGACCAGCTGTCGCAGTTATACTGTGGCAGGTTACATCGCTCCTTTAAGACTTCACAGCAGGCAGTGTCCCCTTAACTGATGCGCGTGCCCGGCAGGCGTGATGACCGCCAGACACCCACGATCGCTGGTGACAGAGCGAGAACCGGGATCTGTGTGTGTAAACACACAAATCCCGGTTCTCTCAGGGGAGAGGAGACTGATCATGTGTTCATACTAAGTATTAAGGATGAGCTCCGGTGCGTTCGCACACTCCACGTGCAGAGCCCGCCAGGAAGTCGGCACGGCGCTGCACTAATCACAGGCAGCGAGACATTTCCGGATCTCTACAGCCGCACATCAGGAAAATGTCTCACTGCTTATTAGCGCAGCACCATGCCGACTTCCTGGCAGGCTCTGCACGTGGAGTGTGCGAACACGCCGGAGCTCATCCTTACTAAGTATGAACACCGATTGGTCTCCTCCCCTAGTCAGTCCCACCCCCCCCTACAGTTAGAACACACCTAGAGAACACAGTTAACCCCTTGATCACCCCCTAGTGTTAACCCCTTCCCTGCCAGTGACATTTATACAGTAATCAGTGGCTATTTTTAGCTCTGATCACTGTGTAAATGTCAATGGTCCCAAAATAGTGTCAAAACTGTCCGATCTGTCCGCTGCAATGTCGCAGTCCTGATAAAAATCGCAGATCGCCGCCATTACTAGTAAAAAAAAAAAATTAATAATAAAAATTACATAAATCTATCCCCTATTTTGTAGACGCTGTAACTTTTGCGCAAACCAATCAATATACGCTTATTGCGATGTTTTTTTACCAAAAATATGTAGAAGAATATATATCAACCTAAACTGATGAAGAAATTTAAAAAATTTTTTTGGGATATTTATTATAGCAAAAAGTACAAAATATTGTGTTTTTTTTTCAAAATTGTCTGTCTTTTTTTGTTTATAGCGCAAAAAATGAAAACCGCAGAGGTGATCAAATACCACCAAAAGAAAGCTCTATTTGTGGGGAAAAAGGAAAAATTTTGTTTGGG
Source organism: Aquarana catesbeiana (assembly GCF_042186555.1). NCBI lineage: Eukaryota > Metazoa > Chordata > Amphibia > Anura > Ranidae > Aquarana > Aquarana catesbeiana. The sequence goes on from NC_133324.1 coordinate 275,384,131, forward strand.
TACAGTGTCGCACGACTGCCCAATTGTCAGTTAAAGTGACGTAGTGCCGTATCGCAAAAAATGGCCTGGTCAGGAAGGGGGTAAATCCTTCCGCGGCTGAAGTGGTTAAACATTTCAATTGTTGTAAACATCTCACTTTTGTGAAATAAAGTGCTCCTGCGTTGATAAATAATCAGTGCTCCAATACTCGGTGTTTAGACAGAGGTGCCCCACATGGATGCGCACTCACCCTTAGACGTTGATCACCTATCGCTAGAGTGGTCACTTGCACTTTGTGGGGAATAAAGACCCCTAAATGGTTTGATCTAAGGTCAGCTGTCTTTCGGATGATCCTCCATGGATGTGGAGAAAATTACAGAAGGGGGGCACCCATAGTGTAAAAGCATATTTTTAAAAAAAAAATTCAAAATTAAACATATGGGATGCACTCACATGGTTTGGTGACTGTGCCTGGCACCCAGTGTAATCAGCATAGGTTACATAGTTACATGGTAGGTGAGGATGAAAAAAGACACAAGTCCATCAAGTCCAACCTATGTGTGATTATGTGTCAGTATTACATTGTATATCCCTGTATGTTGCGGTCATTCAGGTGCTTATCTAAAAGTTTTAGTTAAAGGGTAATCCAGCCAGTCCCTGTTGGACGCCGCTCTGTTGTGGTGAAACCCGGTCCCCTGTCTTTTTTGGGTGTCGCAATGATGCCGAAGGTGGTAGGTGGTCAACGTCTAGGGGTGAGTGTACATCCATGGCGGGCACCTCTGTCTGAACACTGAGTATTGGAGCATTGTTTGTCAACGCACGAGCACTTTATTTCACAAAAGTGGGACGTTTACAACAATTGAAATGTTTAATTCACTTATATATGCTAATCATGTTTGAATTTTGTAACAGCTAAGCGCTGTGTTTAACCATTTCACAGTGGAGGAGATACACTTGGCGTGGGATACACGTCACCATTTGCTTTGGACTTTTTGACACCGTTTTTTTTATGTAATATTCACATGTCTTGATTTTTAAACCACTGATATGGCATATATTGTGTTTGTCATTTACTGGGCTTTATTTATTAAAGCTGGAGCGTGCAAAATCAGGCTCACTTCTGCATATAAACCAATCAGCTTCAAGGTTGTATTACCAAAGCTTAATTGAACAAGCTGAGCTTAGAAGGTGATTGGCTACCATGCACAGTTGCACCAGATTCTGAGTGCACCAGTTTTAGTAAATCTACCCCACTGCATCTATTTATACACCTTGTAGTATATTTATGTTCACAAGTAATTCTGTGTTTGGTAAAAAGGGCAGCACAGTAGGAGATCAGAATTTGGAGCTATATTGAATAACTCATAGCGTGCAAGCTGCTTTTCATTTATTTTTATTTATTGCAATAGTTCCACTAGCACTGTTCAATGTTTGTTTCTACAGTTTTTGACATCATCCAATGCACGACCAGTGGGCACTAGATGATGACAGATTCCAGTTTCCCGTTTTGAGACAGGAGCAAAGAGGACTGGGGTACCTGTCTTTCATAGGATCATGGAATAAGACAAGTTTTACTCTTTTAGAGCCTTTAGATTCCTGAAAAGGAATTAACCAGACCACGCTCGTACAAATATATATGATCAAATGAAAAAATATATAAAATATATATACACAATTCTGAAGTAAAATTAGAATTCCATAACGAATAGTCCAAAAAAAGTGCCCAGTGCAAGTAAACAGTGACACCGGAAAAAAAAATTGTTCTTCCTCTATCCACAGAACTGTGTTTCTACTGTGGAGAGAGGAAAAACACTTTTTTCACTAAAAATATTTTAGCAGTCTACACTATTCGTATCTCTTTTTGTGCTTTCCCATAGAAATACCCATTGGAGATTGGAGGAGACATTTAAAGGATCAGGAGTCTGGCTGACACTATTATTTATCTGAAGTGACCTCCATTTTATAGTGGGGTCCACAAGATCAGGTGAGATGACACCTATAGGGGTTTTTGGTGGTGGGCACATTGGTGGTCCTTTGATAGTGAAGAGTTTGGTGATTACTGGACTACTGAGAAGGCTGGCTTTCCGTTACACTAGAATTGAAGTGGTTTATAGGACTTGGCTACAGACACTTTTATCTATATTTATGCTGCTGCACTTTGCACAATTGTGTTTAATTGGTCTCACATTAGATATGTATTGTGTATGGGACTTTTTTCATTGGATCTGATATTTAAGAAACACCTTGTTTTGCACTTTTGCATATATGCTGTGTATTTTCGAAATATGTATATCTTCTGAGTATTGTAACACTTTTGTTATATAAATAAAACGCTTTACCATATTCCTTTTTATTTTATTTACAGTTGCTAAATAGAATGAGGAAAGCTTGGAATATCGGGCCATTATTTTCAAATTCATGAGGAATAGTTGATCCCAGGATACCAGTAAAGTAGGACTTCTGCAGCCAGGTGCACTCTAGTAATAACTAAATGAAAAGGTGCAGTCTAGGAACGCTGTGTCTTCTGTATGGTTTTCAAAGCTTGATTTTGGTTTGCATGCACCTTCAGGGATCCTGCAGCAGGTGCAGTTACCAGAAGAAGAATGACATATTTGGAGGACAATACAGTCTTTCAGGCTCACACAGGAGAGGACTGAGGTATTAAGCAGTAGCAAGACAAACACAGGACAATAACAAAATGGAAAAAGTCAATTTCGAAATTCTTGTTAACTTGTTAAGTATCAGAAATGTTTTTAAAGCTTAAAGCAAATACCTTTGGATTAAATTGTAAATTTCCAGTTAGCTGACCTAAATTTTAAAATGTGATGGCATCCTAAAGCCTTCAGATTGAAAGTATTTTTAATGTTTATTCCCATTTACTAAAACTGTAAAATACACGTGGTGGAGCAAATTTAGAGAATTCTGGGATTTGAAGCTCTGTGTATATAAAAATACCAATTGAATCTGATATTTGCTGGCATCCTAAGGCTACTTGTGCAACAGGCATCTAGTTATGGCCTTTTGGTGTGCCTAGGAGGTGTAGCAGCCTATTATAACCTATTGCAGACTGATGTATGCTGCAGCTGGGATGGGACTGAATGATGTACCAAGTGGTGCTCATGTTTAGCGCCGTATGTGTCCATAGACGTATGCCCAGGATACAGGTATTTTAGTGAAAAGTAAATGTTTTATCCTCAGCTTTTATTTACCAATGTCTGGACCACATATAACATGTGGGGCAGTGACATGGTCACAGTGGCCTTGCACTGAAACTAGTATGTAGTCTTTGAGTTGGAGAGAGACAGCTTTGATCTGGGCCTTCTCACAGGGGCATTTACTTTGTGACAGATTCCCATTAAATCAATTAAATCATGTAGTAGGACATAGTTTTGGTCAGTTGTAAAGTACTGAGTTTGCCGACAGAGAAAATAGGAGAACAGAAGATGCCATTGTGTTACCACTGCATATGGCATTGAGTCATCTGGAGGGCCCAGCAAGCTATGTGGGAATGCTGTTTATAGATCACAGCTCTGCCTTAAAACACCCTTATTTTATTGTTTGAGGAATTGCCAAAACTGGGTCTGTCACTTTCCACCTGTCTTTGGATTAAGGATTTTTTGGCAAATATATCTCAGGTGATTGACCGACATTCCTGGGTCTCCAAAAAGTTGAACCCCCTACTTTATACCTATGATTGTACCCTGTACTATTGTACAAACAGCATGTTTAAATTTGCTGAAAATACTACAGTACGGTAGTTGGTTGTAATAAAGGAGGGGATGATGAGTTTTTCAGAGCGGAGGTTGGCAAGATAGTAAAGTGGTGTATAGCAAATAATTTAACATTGAATATGAGGAAAATTAAAGAGCTAATTGTAAATTTATGGAAAAGCAATAGCTCTACTTTTCATCAAGGGTGACTGTATAGAGAGGGTTTCTGTTTTTATGTTTCTCAGTGTATACATTTTTGAGAATTTTTCATGGTCACTAAATATACACACTGTTGTAAAAAATCTCATCAATGAATATACTTTCTGTGACTACTTAGAAAGAATGGTCTAGGGCAGAAATAATAGGTGATTTGTCCCATCCTGGCTATCATTTATTCAAATAATTACCGTCGGGCAGATGATATAGGAATATTATATTTTTTCTGAGGCTATTAAGGCCATAAATGTGAACATTAACTCAAGTTAGGTAGCCAAATGGTCAGGGTTAAAGAAGATCCTGTAGCTGCTGACTTTTAATAAAAGGACACTTACCTGTCCAAGTGCTATTTGTAATGTTTACATTTTGATGCAAGACCCTTTGTAGTTAAAAATGTATTATTTATGTTATTGCTTGTAGGTTTGTATTTTTTCTTATATTGGCAGATATGTGTTTTAGATAAAATGGATTGTAGCCCATGTAAGTGTATATTTAGCTAAAGTACACTGGTTTATTACTGCACATCAAACAACCATTTAACAAGTCATAGTTTAATTTACCCCTCTATCTGTGCAGTGTCTCAGGTCTTCATAAATTAGGAGTCATTTTTTTGCAAACACGAAAGATTTAGCTTCATATTTCTTCTATTGAGACATCCTCTAAACAGGTGGTTATAAATTGTGTTTCAGAATAACTAGGAGTAGTGTTACTCACATAACCCAGTAAGTTTTTCGCTCCTGTGGTGCTCTAAGTCCTTATTTGCACAGAGCGTCTGTTTAGCCCCTCTGAACGCCAGAACTCCTAGCAGGAAAAAAAGCTGCCTAAAAAGCACATCAAAAGTCAATATTGCACACGCGTTTAGCTGCATTTAAGAGCATTTAGATGCATCATGCATTGAGTGTTAATGGATGCCATTGGCCAGAATATTATTTGTTCTGCCACTGGAATGTAACAACACTCAAATGTGCCTAAATGCATCTAAGCATTTAGGTTCATTTAGACATAATCCACATTTTTTCTTTCTTCAGCTCCTCTCCTGAAAGCACCTTTGTTGTTTTTTGTTTTTTTTGTTTTCAGCCTCTACTAATATACCTGTAAATGTCTATGTGTGCATGGACAAATGGGGGAGCTTGTTCATTTAAGCTTTAATAATAATAAAACCTGGAAACTGATAGGTTTCTAAGCAGAGCTGCATTCGATTTTGCACTCTCCAGTTTTAGTAAATCCCCCCATAGGCTTACATAGAGGTGCTTTTGCAGGCTGGGAAAAAAAAGCCACATGCCTATAAAAGCAGCATTTTTGAACTCGTGCAGACTTAAAATGAAAGCTTATATTCTAATCTTACTCCTGAGTTTACAAAGAGCAACAAACATAACAAAGTATATTAAAGGAGCAGAGAATGTTTGCACAATAATGCTTTCTTAGCTAGGTGAAAAAGTAAGAACAGTTTAAGGAGAAGCAAGAGACTGATAGCTTATCTCTCTGTAACTCTGCTCTTCCGCAATCTGCATGCTTTGTCCATTGCAGCACCTATGCACGGCACTGTTTCCCCATCTCCCCATTTAAGCTTTGCTATACAGGGACTGCAAGTGGCTGATACCAAGTAAAATTTAGGTACATACATTGCTTGCATTTGAAAATGTACAGTTAATGATCTAATAATAAATACAGAATCTCAGTAAAGGATAATTAAACCCAAGAAAAAAATATGTAATATATTGCAGCTTGCCAGTCCTTAGATGTGGTGACTGCATTTGTTTTCATTTGTCAGGCTTTAGCACATAAGTAAAATATCTGTTGATCCTGCCAGAAATGCATTGTCCTTGTCAGTTTCTGTGAGCTGAACTGGAAGAATAAAAACACATTTATAAACGTCTTATCGTCCTATCCTTGATGTAATGTAGATGACCAAAGGCAGATACATTTGAGGTCAGCCTAGGTAACAACCATGTAAAATCAATAGATACATTAGAATGGGTGAAGGACTGGTTATTTGCAGGATTACTAGGTGGAAGAAAAAATAAAGACTAAACAAAAGAATGCAGCCAACTCATCCAGGGACTGGTAAGCTGCAATATGTTACAGTTTTGAGCTTATATACACTTTAATCACTTCCTTACCACGCTATAGCCGAAAGACGGCTACAGTGCGCCTCTGTTGTTCCGGGAAGGCGTCCATGGACGTCCTCCCGGAACTATGCCCCTCACGCGCTCCTTGGCGTGCTCTGTAATCGGGCCAATCACAGCAGCCCTTTGCCACGTGATTAGCTGTGTTCAATCACAGCTGAACAAAGTGTAAACAGACTTGCCGGTTATTGGCAGTACTTTCCTCATGTGCTGTTACAGTGTGAGAAGAGGAGAGCCGGTAATTGGCAATCCTGACAGGGGACGTGTACACAGATAATCAGGGCACAATCAATGTTGCCCATTAGTGACTCCTCATCAGTGTCCATCAGTGCCGCCTATCAGTGTCCATCAGTGCCCCATATCAGTTTAGCCTCATCAGTGCTGCCTATCAGTGCCCCATATCAGTGCAGCCTCTTCAGTGCCTCGTCATCAGTGCTGCCTATCAGTGCCCATCAATGCAGCCTATCAGTGCCCATCGGTGTAGCCTCATCAGCACACATCAGTGAAGGAGAAAATTTATTTATTTGCTAACTTTTATAACAGAAACAAAAAAAAAGTTTTTTTGTTTTTTTTTTTTCAAAATTTTCCGGCTTTTTTTTTTTGCATAGCAAAAAATAAAAAGCCCACTGATGATTAACCACTTCAGCCCCAGAAGATTTTACCCTCTTCCTGACCAGAGCACTTTTTGTGATACGGCACTGCATTGCTTTAACTGACAATTGCGCGGTCGTGCGACGTTGCACCCAAAAAAAAATTGACTTTCTTTTTTTTCCCACAAATAGAACTTTCTTTTGATGGTATTTGATCATCTCTGCGGTTTTTATTTTTTGTGCTATAAACAAAAAAAGAACGACAATAAAGCAATATTTTTTACTTTTTGCTATAATAAATATCCCCAAAAAATATATAAAAAAACTAATTTATTTCTCAGTTTAGGCTGATATGTATTCTTCTACATATTTTTGGTAAAAAAAAAATCGCAATGAGCTTATATTGATTGTTTTGCGCAAAAGTTATAGCGTGGGGATAGATCTATGGTATTTTTATTATTATTTTTTTTTTATTAGTAATGGTGGCAATCTGCGATTTTTATCGTGACTGCGACATTTTGGCAGACACATTGGACAGTTTTGACACCATTTTGGGACCATTGTCATTTATACAGCGATCAGTGCTATAAAAATGCACTGATTACTGTGTAAATGACACTGGCAGGGAAGGGGTTAAACACTAGGGGATAATCAAGGGGTTAACTGTGTCCTGGGGAGTGATTCTAACTGGGGGGGGGGCTCACTACAACATAACAGAGATCACTGCTCCCGATGACAGGGAGCAGTAGATCCCTATCATGTGACTAGGCAGAACAGGGAAATTCCTTGTTTACATAGGCATCTCCCCATTCTTCCGCTCCATGACACGATCCTGGGCCCCCAGCGGACATCGAGTCCGCGGGACCCGCGGGCACGGTCATGGAGTACACGGTGGGCACGCGCACATGCCCACAATGCCGCGATTTAAAGGGGACATACATCCATTTGCCCAGCCGTGCCATTGTGCTGGCATACATCATCGTGCGCTAGTTGGCATGTGATTAAATACCACCAAAAGAAATCTCTATCTGTGTAAAAAAATAAAAATTATAACAATTTCAAATGAGTATAGTATTGCATGACTGCACAATTGTCATTCAAAGTGTGAGAGTGCTGAGAGCTGAAAATTGGCCTGGGCAGGAAGGAGGTATAAGTGTTCACTAAGCATGTGGTTAATTTGTGTCTTTTATACCTATCTGGAGTTTAGCTTTGATTTTTGTTTCCACATAATATGCTGATTAAAGTGAACACAACATAGCCTTCTGGCACTGCTTACCTCACTGAGCCACCCGCCTGCCGATATCCGAGTCCAGGCTGAGGCTCAGCCGAGTCTGCTGCTTCTTCCAAGGGAAGGGAGAGAGAGGGGGCCCGGAGGAGGGGCAGATGTATATCACTCCGCCGCCTGCGGGACCTGCGCTACTGGAACTATATAAGACCCATCGGAAAATGCAGCTGGATCACTCCGCCGCGCCTGTGGTCCCGTCGACTTCCTAGTCCCTGCAGTGCAGCAAATAGATGCTTTTTCTTGCCAGGACCAACCCAGGCCAGTGGTGACATGAGCAATAGTCACAACTACTCCCAGCAGTCACAACTAGCAATGAGAGCACAAGGATGATTAGGGTGTGCCTGGGCACACCCGGCACACTCCGTGAGCACGCCTATGAGCCTTCACTTTATACACTAACTATCACTCTAAAGAAAGTAGCACCCTAAGCAGGGTACAGGGCAAATAACACACTTTCCACTATAAACAGAGCACCTGATTTTACTAATCCTAAAAAGTGAGATTCCTTCAATCTTACAATTCCAAAGTGAATGGATGCCATTGATCCATTTAGATGACTGCATTGTCAGAAGAATTAATTTGTTCTTTTAATCTATTTTCCCTCTTCTATATCAGCCATGTTGCTTCATGCTGTGAAGGCCGTTTTTTGGGAATGGGCACAGTGTTGCGTTTTCTTATGTGACTAACCAGTTTCCTCATATTACATAGAATAAAGAATGCAAGGCTAGATCCAACAAAGAAAAATATTTATATAAGCAACCATTCATTTTTTTCATTTCTCAACAGTTTTTTTTTCTCTACATACATATCTACAAATGTATCTCCATCTCTATCTACAGAGCTTCAGAAAATGAAGGCCCAATTTCATTGTAATTTATTACTACATTTTCAGTAAGTCTCCAGAAGGAAATAAATAGAAGAGTTGCTTAATTCTGTTCAGGTAAATAAATAAAAATTCAGGGACACTTGCAGTCTGCCGTACAACAATGCTGGTTTGGCTTTAGCATACATATTTGGCTTCATCGGATGATTTGGCACAAACGTACATCCAGAATGAAATTTCTGCAGACAACCAATATGGAAATATTAGATCAAACCTGGCAAAGTATTTAAGGAAGCACTAAAAGTACTACTTTGCAGGTTAACAAAACTCAGATTTCAAAAATACACTGCAAATACAAAACATTTGGCTTTATAAAACACAATTTTACCATTGACTATTTGATATATGAATTAGGTTGTTGGATCAACAGATGTATTACTTTAATTGCTTGTCTGTTGCAGAACTGCAAACGTACACCAAGAAGTGCACATTTGTTTTATCAAAATAAATTGATATGTATATGGAATAGGACTCTAATTTAGCACCAGGAATAATCCCATAATATAATAACATTGAAAAAATGTATTGATATACAGTCTTAAAAAAGACCAAATGGTTTAAACATGATAAAAACAACAATGCAGTGAGCATATGTTAGAAACCAGCACATATGAGTGACATAGGCGTAGCCCAGGATGAAAAACCTCAGGACAAATAAATCAAGTAAGTATAGAATCCTCCTGTGGTAGATAAGATAGTGTGGCCTATTTGGAAGATGCTACGCCTTATGTCACTTATATCAACATATTTATATGAGTGCTTTTGTTTATTCATATAATTACTTTATAACCTTGATTCCCCAGGTTATGTTGGTTAGGTTATATTTATTATTTTCAATGGTATCATCTATTAGGTGGCTGGTTGTTTTTTTTTGTGTGGAGGCCTTATAGCATCCTTTGTGCAACACCAGACGTGCATCCTGCAGTCTCTCTAGGTGAATGCACCCATCCTACATTATGCTATGCCAAGAACCCTTTTTTGTGAGTTATCATTGATATATATTGGATTTATATGTTATTTTTGGTTTTTGTTAATTTCTTCTTTTTGTTTTTCGTTATTTATAGGTATTTATGTTGCAGATCTCACCACTGTACCAACCCCCTGAAGAAGACTTACAACTTTTTGAGTTGAAACGTGTTGGGTTCCCTTATACATGTCATGTGTTGAAGATGTTGTGTACTACATATGTGGTGGTTTATAACTTATGCTCACTGCATTGTTGTTTTTATCATGTTTAGACCATTTGGTCTTTAAGACTGTATATCAATAAATATTTTTAATTTTATTTTATTATATTGTGGCCCAACTCCTGGTTCTAATTTACAGTCCTATTCATTTTATTGTTATGTTACTATATAGGGATGTGGCACCTGTGAATTCTTATTGGGTCTGATGAAGGCTTAACTAATACCTCTGTTTTATTTTACAGGATTGCTAGTTTGTCGAAGGAACATAAGATATACAGCAATAACTTGCATGGTTGTAGTTTAATAGCACAGAATGTGCAGTTTAATTTACAATAGTGCAGCCAACACTTCACTCTCCAAAATAGTGAAAATAAAAAAAGTATCTTAATACCTCACAGTTCCTTTGCCACTGAGCATACACAGAACCATACTGTACATTTATTTTCACAAAATACAATCAAAGAGCACAGCAACAAAAGCATATGGCTTCATTTATGCAAGAATAGTGCAGCTGACCTTGCAGAAGTCAATGCCCTTTTGTAAGTAAGTCTGAAAGATACAGTCATCCAACAGTGCAGATGAGGTGGCTGAAGCTGCTTTTTCCCATCCAGTAGCATTGGTAGAACTGAACACGTACTGAATTCCACTTTATTATTCCTAGCTTGTCACTGTGTGCACCCATTGCACAGCATCACAGCAAGTCAATGACACCTCCCAAGTGCCTTTGTTGGTAGAGCTTGTCCTTCCTCCTGACATATTGTCATAACAGCCCCAGCAGGATTAGGTGGAAGACCCGGCTTGTTTGATGGCTGTTGTCACAACCACAATGGAAACTGAAGGTCTGCCCTAATGAGTTTAGGGAGAGGGCAAGTTTAATTTCAACAGTAATGTAATATCCAAAGCATACACTACTGAACAATTAAAATCATGCATAAAACATCCATTGTCTAATAACTTTAAATAGTTGTCAGTAAGATTGTTTTGTTCCATTGGTTGTTATCTTGGCCCATATTCATAACTGCTTGGTGCACCAGCTGTGGAATACATGTTAGCTGCTGCTGGGTTCATATGGTGATGATGGTAGCCATGTCCTCTAATGCTTGGCAAGGGATAGGGGGTCGGTCTGGTTTTTGCTCCTAAATAGTGATCGTAGGTTGTTGGATACTTGTATGGGTGGTGATGAAGAGGTTCTGAACCTTGAGAGTGTGGGTCCAGACGCAGTTCATGAGGGGGACTGGGTCTGCTAGGGTTAAGGGGCACAAGTCCACCTGGTACAGGAAGTGAAGGGCTAAGAACTCTGGACATAAGTTGCTGGTGAGCTGCGTCTCCATGTAATGGCGTGCCACTGGTGTCCCTTTCATACTCCCTTCTGCTGTCTCCATCTGAAAAAGAAAAGGAAAATAAAACTTCATGATATCTCATTAACAGGGAAACTAATTTCCTGCTTCTTCAAGAAAAAAAATACTTACACTATAAAAATAGAAAAAAAAAAATGAAAAAAATAAATGTGTGTAGCCTGCCCTAGGAAGTGTTAACAAAAGAACATTTTGTTAAAACAAAATCAGAGTTATGGAAAAAAAAACATTATGGGCACAGAGATATAATCACTGTGTCTAGCCCTATTTGACCTTCCTTACGACTGATATCATAAGTCTTAATCACAAAACACAACTTTAACAGCAGTGTACAGTATAATGCATTACTGAACAACAGGTATCTAAGACGCTTCTCATATTGTAGCTGACAGTATAATGTACTCCTTGTTTTATGCCCTAAAAATGTTAACATGAAATCATTACATATATATATACATATGTATATTATTACATATATATATATATATATATATATATATATATATATATATATATATATATATATATACACACATATGTATAATATACATATGCTTTTATCAGAATATTTGCATTTAGCTTATCATTTTCATATGTCATTAAAAGACTATACTTCCTTTTCCATAAACTTTTAGACACCAGTTTGGATGGCAGATTGCGTTTATGGTACTATACCCATACTTCATTCTTTCTCAAAGCTTGGCTAGTCAAAAACGCACTAAGGCCTCATACACAATACAGTTGCTAAACTGAAGTTTAGGATTACAGTAGTAAACTGCTGAAGGTATTCACCCTTAAAGTTCCACCTTCACTGCACAAGCAAAGGGTGCACGTAGCAGAAAGTCTGGAGTAAAGAAGAGATGTCTGGATGGCCGCACACCAATAACATCACCTTTATTTGAATCCAAAAAAGCATAAAACGACGGTCCATACAGTAAGCGAGGGAATAAGATACAGCAGGCAATACAGCTGTGACCATCCAGACATCTCTTCTTTACTCCTGAAGTTTAGGAGCAGATGGGCATTTTTTCAGCAGCTTCTGAACTCTCCTCTATGTTATCTGATGTGTACATGTACACAGGGTCATTTATGATAGTTAAGAGGCAGTTGAGTTTACTGGCATTTTTTTGAAAGCAGAAAAATTGCGCTCAAGACTGTAGTTTACTGGCGTTTTAAACGCCAAATACTTGCAAACCGTGTGTAACTGCGGTAAACTGTGTTTATGAGCATTTGCATTTCTAAAGAACAGGGCCCTCTGATTCCTACTGTATTAAAGTGTATTGTATTTGTACTGTCTACCCTCAAGTTGTTAAAGCGCTACGTAAATTGTTGGCGTTATATAAATCCTGTATAGTAATAATAATAAGTGTTTTTAAAGGGGAAAACATTTCTGATAATTTCTGAACATATAAAAGTGTTGAAAAAACACAAATTTCACCACATGCTTTTTGCCTGCATCAATGGATGAGTCCAGTACCAACGAACTCTGGTCCTCTCACTCAATTTTCTACATCTTTGGAGCCTCAGCAATAGCAACATCAGGAGCATTTCCTCACATATGCTCATGATGGGTTCCATAGCGAAAACAAAAAATAAGACCGCTATCTACAAGCACGTTGCTCTCTCTTCTCTCACAGAAAGGCTGAAATAGTTAATAATACTTGTTTTTCATGCCTTGTGGCCATTTGGGAGGGTCTCCTGAGGTTATCTTTAAAAAAACGCTTCTAACCTCAAATGCTCATAACTGCTGCTAAACACTCATAAACTTGGAATGTAAAATCTGTAAAACCGATATTTTTCACCATCAGTTTCCAGCTGTCAAGTTTCGAACATTCAGAAAAAGTTTTCAGCTGCCCTGTGTACATGAGCCCTACAGTCCTACACATACAGTATGAGTTGTGCAACTTATGGTTTGTAATCGAAATGTGAGCCAGTGGGGTTTGTTCATAAAGGAGTAAAAATTGTTTAAATAGCAAAGCGTTTATTCACTTTCTCTACCCAATTGTGCAGGGATATGTATAAAAAAAATTGAATTTTGCATTTTTGGAAAAGGGTTCTTTGCTATTTTGATGTGATTACAGTGCAACTTTGGCCTCATGGACTTCAATAGAAACACACTAAAAAATGCACGTACGTGCTTTTTTTTGCACATTTTTGCAGGTTATTAAGGCATTTTAACAACCAGCATTCAGTCTCCTTACCCTACCAAAAAACACAGTAGTATCATAAACACATCAAAAACATGTAAAAAACATAACATTTGCACTACACAATGGGGTTTATTTACTAAAGGCAAATTCACTTTGCACTACAAGTGCACTTGGAAGTGCAGTCGCTTTAGATCTGAGGGGAAGATCTGAAATGAGTGGAAGCTCTGCTGATTTTATCATCCAATCATGTACAAGCAAAAATGCTGCTTTTTACTTTCCTTGCATGTCCCCCTCGGATCTACAGCGACTGCACTTCCAAGTGCACAGTGGATTTGCCTTTAGTAAATAAACCCCAGTGACACTGAAAATTGGATCAGATTGCAGCTGCACTAGTGTGAAGCTAGCCTAAAGACAAATATGGGTTGATTTATTAAAGGCAAGAAGACTGTGCACTTTGCAAAGTGCAATTACACTCTTCAAGTGCAGTTGTTCCAGAGTTTAGTAAATTAGATAAATCTTTACTTTGCAAACAGTACTCAATCACGTGCATGGAACATTAAAAAAAATGAATTTTTTGCTTGCTCATGATGGCATGATGGAAGCCAGCAGAGCTTCTGCTTATATACTAAGCTCTGGAGCAACTGCACTTTGCACAGTGCACAGCTTATTTACCTTTAGTAAATCAACCCCATAGACTGTGCACTTTGCAAGTGCAGTTGCACTCATTTTCCCCAGAGCTTAGTGAATGTGGTTAAGATCTGCTGATTTCCATCATTCAATCACATGAAAGCAAAAATGTCGTTTTATTTTTAATTTTCCTTGCACCTGATTGGGTATTCTTTAAAAAGTGAAGCTTCACCACACTCACTAAGCTCTGGGTAAAATGAGTGCAATTGCACTTGCAAGGTGCACAGTCTATTTGCCTTTAGTAAGTCAACCCCTTTGTAATTGCAAGCACACCTTAAGGGTCATTTAAATCTTTTGTCAAATTTGTCAAACTTTCTGTAATACCTAAACCTATTTCATATAAGGATAGTTTCTAATATTGATTATTGTTTAGTTCCACTAAACCTCATTACAAAAATATTGAGATATATATTAAAATAATTTGATGACATCACAAGTCTACACTAAGCAGAAATTGGAGAGAAAGCATGCATAGGGTATAAATGAAGGTACTGATAGACATGAACTGGTTGTTGTTTGATCCTGTACCATGTTTTCAGATAGTAGCAAACTGGTGCAGATATCTCCGGTAGCCATGTTGATGACCTAACATTTTATTCATTTTATTCTTTTTTTTAGTTTTTACAAATTATATATTTAATCTATGTAACATCTCTGCAGTCAAGCAATACAACTTGGTCACCTGCCTGTCCCTAGCCTGTGATTTGACAGTGAAGGAGGAGCATTAAACTAATAAGGTAATCTCTCTCCTTTTGTCAGCATCTTCCTTGTCAGCTCATGTGCATGCAGTAAGGCCTGACTGGCAATCACTACTGCTCCTTTCTCTTATAATGTGCATTGTATTGTACAGGGAATTACAAGAGGCTGATGTAAAGAAACATTCACATACTTGGATTTGTGGCATTAAAAAATAAATGTAATGATGTTATTCAACACATATCTGCATTTATTGTTTTTATCTACATGGAGTTCAGCTTATCTATTATATTTTATTTGTTAAATCTTCGGGGAAAGCATTGGACAAGTGTTGGTACAAATTGTTGATGTTTTGTACACCAACAGACTTTTATTACTGAAATATGGATTCGTTATTATATAGGCAAACTTTTTTTAATAGTGTCTCCCAGGAGAATATGACAGTTGTCTAATTTTAATATTGTGTATCATTGGGGTTTATATAAGTAGGGACTAAGGGCAATTGAAATATGTTTTTTGGGGGATATATTTGAGTGTGATTAATTTCCCTGTAATTTTTTCTTTGTTTTTTTGTATATTTAACACATATTGGGGAAACGCACCCCACAATTGGTGGTATTTAGGGAAGGGAGTAACCACATTTTTTAATATTGTTCCATCTTTAGTTCAAACTTAATAATACATATGTATTATAATACCAACAGGCTGATACTGGGCACAGATTAAGAAAATACAAAGACCAAGGTGGAGGTAGAAGGGGAAAAAAGCCTCATTTGTTATTATTGCTATGCTGAATTCAATGGGTCAGATGTTCTCTCACCCTGTTAGTAAAATAAACAGGGGGCTTTGTGATTGTTCTAAACAGAAGCTGCCAACAATGCAGAAGAGCCTGTGTGAATAGTAAAGCACACATTTTCCAGCACTCCGTACTCAGAATGCACAGGGGAGGAAAAGGCAACACAACTGTTGTAAGCAAAAAGCCTCCAATCCACATCATTGTGAATAAGTCAAACCTGTGTCCTCCTGACAAGACATTCTTATAGGGATGAAATCTGAAAGAAATGACTGACATGTATGTGCACGCTTGAAATTTCTTAAAGTTGTGTAACCCTAAACAAACACAGACTGCGTTTATTTGACCAGACCCAAAGTGTGCTATACAGGATAGGCCCCTTGTTGTCTCTAGAACTGTTTGCTCTGCATAATGGAAAATAAATACATATAAAATGTACCACTGTGTGACACCTCAAGTCTGAAGTTAAGTAGCATGCAAAACTCCTGCAGCTAAGCTCATTTACGAAAGCATACGCATATGGAGACCCTGGGGTGCTAAGGTCATTTAGGCAAATGTACCTCTATTTTGACACGTATAGTGGCAGAGGCTCGTGAAAGGTACACAACTGAATAATTCTGCTTGTTCTTGTAGGGTAGTGTAGCCTGTAAATAGATTCGGCATTGATGAGCAGAAGTGTTTGAATATAAATATATAAGGCAAGTTTAGAAAATGGTACTTTTTGGCTTGAAAACTTTTTTCTGCACTACCATAAGGAGGGGTTCTCTTCTCTGTACCTTGATAGATGTAATATATATATATATATATATATATATATATATATATATATATATATATATATATATATATATATATACATATACATATATATATATAGGCACTTACCGGGCTTTCTAATTAAGAAATAGTAGAAAAATATCAAAGTTGTATTATGCTGACATTTTCGCAAGTCTCGGCACATCTCAAGGTATATATTGTACAATCAATAGCTCATATATGTATACATCTTTAGGCCAACAAAGAGAAGAAGATTGTAGCTTGCTTTTCTCAGACACTCCTTAGCCTCCATGTAGCTGTAGGTCTATATAGACAACAGCACTGGCTTTGAGTGTAAAATGACTGTTCTTAGATTCAAAGATTACTATATGTACTTGTAACATAATAACATTTTGTTATGACCTTGACGGAAAAAAAAATGCATTTTTAGTAAATGCACTTGCAAAATTTCCCAAATGTCATTTTTGATAATTTTCACTTTTTTCTTGCTTGCTGGAATTTATGTTTACTATTTATTTACATATTAGTGTTATATATATTGTTCTAAAGGTTCTCCTGGTGGCTATTAGCAAATTTAGCCGTTAGATGACTTCTGGGGTAAAGGGTAAGCCGCATCAAGAGTGGGTTGTTTTAGTAGATTTAGTAGAGTTTACTAAGATTATTTTCATTAAATTGCTCACAAAAAAAGGGATTAGCAGATTTGTTAAAAAATTTTTTTTTAATTTACATTTTTTCAAGACCTCACGTAAAGTGATATTAAATTGGTCTCTGAGGGAATAGTTTTATTGTTTCTACTTTCAAAACTAGAAAAGTGAGAATATAGCATATTATCTGCACACTGGAAAATAGGCATATTAGTACTTTAAATGCAGTTTGCAATGAGCAGTTTGATTAAATTCATCTTTATGCAGAATATATATATATATATATATATATATATATATATATATATATATATATATATATATATATATATATATATATATATATATCATGCTCTTAGACTGCTTTATAAACTGTTTTAACTATTGATTTTAAACTATTCTTAGTATTATATGTTGCTAGCCTATGCCTCTGGTTGGAATTAAGGAATTAAGGTTCTGATTGATTTCCTAGTTAATTAGGGCAGCCTTATAAGAGCAAATAGTTATGTATGTGTGTGTATTTTGCTATGACTGTAGCCAGGATTGTCGTGGATGTCAGTTTTTACAAATTATATATATATAATCCATGTAACATCTCTAGACTACATATTTTTTAGTATTCCTTTCTTCCTTTTTATAGATGTAATATGGATGGGGACATTGGCATTGTGTGGCTTATATTTAGAAGATGAATATACATATGGTACATATGCAACATATGTGATGTGATAATCACTTAAGATAATTGTATACTGCAATATTTCAGGTGAAGTGGTTCTTACGATACACATTACTTTCAAACATTTCAGAAAAGGTTAATTTTCCTACATAGTGACATTTTCCTCCAAGTACTGGTACATAGGCACCACCTGTCATTTTCGGTGGGAGATATGCCTATCTCTGGCTACCCATCATAATATAGTGTTAAGACCACACAATGCTGAATAAGCCAAAACAAGATTAAGACTGCATAACATATGAAAACAGCACTGTTAAGAGCTCTCGGGTCTGCATAGGAAGATAAAGTGAGCTGGCAAAGATCCTGATGACTAGATCCTAACACTAAGCCCAGGAACCGACCCAAGCAATGTAAGCATCCTATAAGAAAGAAGCCAGATGCAAAATCAAGGCTTCCTCTTTAGGAGCTGCTTTGAAAATGCTGACAATGTTTCTGTGTGCTGCATTTAGCATTTCCAAGCTCAAGGGGCCAGACAGGAACATGGCAGGGTGATGCAGAAAAAAAAACTTAAATAATTACACCCCCTTCTTTCCACTGACTTGTCCAAGCACAGCAGAAATAATGTAGATTGGTGTTGGTGCTTGAATATGCAGCAAGATAACTAAAGTGTAGTGTGCTACATGTTGTTTTCTGCTGCTGCTAAACTAAATTTTTACTGAATTGTAAAATTGGAATAAATTAATTTGAACAAGAAGTTTCCAAATAATTTACTTAAAAATTGAAGTTACCATTTGTCTGGAAATTTGGCGGTCAATAGACAAGTTCTGTAATGAGCAACAACTGTTCATCACACCTATCATGTGACATATTATAGGTCATGCAGTTAAGCGATTAATTCAAGTCAAGTCAAGTGATAAGTCAAGTATGTACCCCTTGATATTGCTGTATTTATTACCAGTACCCCCTTATTCTGCATACCTGAGATCTGTTTTATAAATGATATATTCTTTTTAAAACTCTGTTAAGATGCATGTACTTTAGCAAACAGGAGAATTCCCTAGGGGTACACTTGTTGAGAACTCTGGATCTAGTTTACTAAAGGTCAATATAGTATTTCCTATCATTACTTAGACATGTGATTTTTTTACTATTTGCTTTCATGGGGTCATTTCTTTTAATAGAACATAGGTACTATACATTCTGCTAGCATAGACATGATGTGAGCCAGCATATTGATAAGCATCGAGGCTGGAAATATTTCACTGACCTTTGTCACTTCCATTTTGTGGAGGTGATGAAACAGGATTCCTAGACCTTGCAAACGCACTCATAAGAGGAAGAGATCCTGGCCGATGATTCCTAGGCCTGCCAGATAAAACAGAAATAAGTCAATCCCAAATTGTACATGACCATAATAAGCTAAATACTGGGACACATTTATCAATGAGGCAACGATAAATATAGATAAAGATAAATATGCTTTTCCAGAAGTCAGTGTATCTATGTAAAAAGAACAGTACAATGGCCCAGCTGGGGCTAAATAATACTACTGAAAAATGGCCAAGTGATTAAATAAGCAACAAGCATAGGACTTCTAAAGCAACCAGAAACATTGTATGACAGACAATGGAACTTACCATCTGGGTCTGAAATGGAAATAAGTTCCAGTGCTATACTAACTCTAATGCTGATAACAAGCAAACTGCAGAAGAGCAGACAGAATATACTTTCAATATCTGATACTAACTTTATAAATGTGTTCCAATACTGTTTTAAGCTAGGATCACATGGTTGAAAGGACTGTCTTTTTTCCATCACGTTTTTGTAAAATGAAGTGGATTAGACACAGGAGAATAGGAGATAGCAGAGTAGGGCAGCTTAGAGAACTATTGTTCTCCAGGCAGGGATGTATTAGTAACATACACACCGTCTGCCAAAAATTAATGTCAGAAGAAGGTCAAGCAAAAGTGCTGTTTTTTTCAGATCTCTATGCTATCCTGCTCTGCCCTGTCTCTCTCCCATCTCTCACCTGTTTGTTTATAGAAGCCTGATAAGGGAGAGGTGGTCCTTTAGGAAACTGCATGAACAAGCCCATACAAGGCCTTCTTACATTTTGTTTCAATTATTTCCTATATTTTCATATTCAGCCTGTTTATTAAAGGGAGTTGACCACCTGAAGACCTACAAGGGTAGTCTGATATACATGCATGATCTGAATCTCATCTTACACATAACTAGCAAAGGGGTTCATGATGGGAAGGAGAGGAAGTGTTGATGGAAGCTGCCGATACTCAAAATATGATTTTTTTTAACACCACCAATGGTAAGCAAAATCCCTTCAGGCACAACCAATCAAATAACTATGTCTTACAGCTTCTTTTACCAGGCCATGTCACAATTAGTCTTTGTCTACCTCAAATATTCAGCCAAGTTAAAAAAAAAAAAAAAATGAATCTGTTTCCCCATAGCCATGCTTGGCTATCTGGAATTAAAAATAGAAACATGCCTCATGTAAAACATTACATATTTACTAAATGACTCCTGATGTATATTTAAATACAAACAGAATAAAAGCCAAGTGGCTTTACTAAAAATGCTCAAATAAAACAGTAGCTGTTTTATATATTCATTTTAGTAACCATTCATCGTCATTTCTGCTTTGCATATACCGGTTTAGCAAATTCTTGATATCCCTGTGCAAACATTTTGCACTGAGGTCTGAGGCATGCAGCCACTTGCACTTCAACTAAAGTCAATACAGTGCAAGTGCTAGTGAAGATTTTGTTATTGAAAGGAACCTTGTTCATAAAATTGGAAATGTAAGGTTGTAGTGATTTTTCTGTCCTAGGAGCTTGTATATCCACATCTGTTAAAATGGAAATAGTCAAAACACATTTATTCATTGTGAGAGAGCGATTTTTTTCAGCTCTGCAACTATTTTTCACAATAATGTTTTTCAATAGACAATACTCACCAGTCTTCTGGGTCACAGTCCCGGAAGCCCTTGGCAAAGGGATTGCTAGCAATTTTAAGTTGGGTTATCTAGGATGAAGCAAAAATATATATATATTAAATATTCTTGAAAATATCAACTCAATTAAAAAAATGTATTCATACATTCAAAATCGGTTAATAAAAAAGTTCTGTTTGAGGGCTGGAATTGGTCTATGTGTAGATTTAGCAGTCAGCATTAATTGATTATTTAGCAAAATTTCCATTAACTGCAGTCTTTACTTCTTCTCAGATTTCGTCATTTTGGTGAAATGCATTGGAGCCAATTGAGAAGGAGAATTGAAGGTAGTTTTTAAAGGTGCAATGGTATTTGAGGGTTATGGAAGCTCACGTCAACTATCCTCCACTTGTTCCCGTGACAAAAAATGGTCTTTAATTAGACTCATTATTTTACATATTTTTAATAGGATGAAAAAAAAAGAGTGGAAAAAAGTTTAATAAAAATATAAAGTGACTGTACACTAATAACATTTAAATACACAAAAAATGAAAAGTAAGTCCTAAGAACAGTGCCAGTTTTCAGTTTCCATGAGTATGAATTATCTTATTCTCCACAGATCAGACATTTTTCTCAAAACAACTAATCTCAATTAGTGCAACCTATCTGTGATTAAGGTTGCACTACACTGTTTATTAGATTATACGTTACACTATTTACCAAGATTTCCAGAACTGCAAAGTGACACACACTTAAATATTTATTAGGAGCTGTGAAAACGGTGACATTTAAACCTTATCAGTTCTCGTCTGTTAAAATTATTTAAACAGTTAAAGAATGGTTTACTGAGGCCTTGTTCATAAATTATATATATATATATATATATATATATATATATATATATATATATATATATATATATATACACACACACGCCTTTTTGAAATATATTTTAGTTTTTATGTGTTTTGATATGCACAGCCATTCATTTGAACGAACCATGTATGTGAACTTCATTACTTTTTTAAAAGTCCTGTACATATATGTGAGTTTTGAATAGTTCGTGTTTTGGGTTGTGCGCTATTGAGGTGTGAACAAGGCCTAAAATTGAGCTTAACCTCTTTTTAAAATGTTGTTGGAGCAGATATGGAAAAACAAAAGCTAGAAAAGCAAAGCACTTGTCTATGGTAATGCCTTTTCAAGTTTTATTTTTTCCTAAGCTAATTAAAAACTGAAAGTGTATAACATTGACTTTGGCTCTGTTTTGTGTATTGCAATTTTAATCAGCAAAGTGCCTTCATAATATAGTGGTTTTGGTTGATTTTATTTTACATTTTTAAAAGTTTTTTTCTAACTAATCTTTTATCTTTTTTTTAAAATATTTACATTTCTTACAATTTCATAAGTGAACATTCAATAAAGTGTATACAAATGACACTGGATTGGGGTTTTCTGAGGCGGGAGGCTATGAGACTCAGTATGAGTCAGGGAGGGGGAGAATTCACTAATCTGACTTATTCACTTGTGTGTGTGAATTTCAGCTTGAGCTATTGGTGTCTATACAGCGTGGGATTTTTTCAACAATTCAGGTAATGTTAGTCTGATAAATGAGCACCACCTGCTGGCCATACATTTTTATGCATTTTCACATTACTGAGGTTGGACTGCAGGATTAGTGACAAGCAGTAACTGATAAGGGTTGGTGAATAGAGACTAAGGCAAGTTGCAGACTGGACACTAGCAAACCTGTTGCTGGTGACAACGTACTAGTGACCAGAAGGCTAGAGAGACCAACAAAAACACTAAAATCTGCACTTGTAACTATGTCATCATTTTCACACTGGCTGGTACAGCAAGACCTTGCTGCCTCACTGTTGAGGTAGATGCTGCAGTGTTCCAACCAATGAGGAAACAACACAGAGAGGGACACATGCAGTAAATATTGGTAAGTTCAATTCACGCTCTCTCTAGAGATCCATTTGCTGGTGTGTTCCCGCCAGCAGCAGGATCGCCACTATGGTGTAGCTTAATAAGGCTTGGCTGGAAATATATATATATGTTTTTTTAGAATTACCTGACTAAAAGGACAACAAACATATTTTAACTGTTTTTCCCCAAACATAATAGGAAGTATAAATACAATAATCAGAATACTATAGGAGTAGAGAATGTTCACTTAGCAATGTGAAGCTCTATTTTTTTGAATTATCCAATCATATGTAGGGTTAAGTACTGTTTATTTAATTTCCCCTGTGCATGATTGGGTATAGGAGGATACAGCTTCACTATTCCAAGTGCTTCTTGAACTCTCTTAGTACATCAGTCCCAGGGAATAAACACTACAGCTCAAGTTGAGGTGAAAGTTAGATCTTATAATTACAATTTTTAAGACTCAGCTGTGTTGATTTACTAAACAGGCCTTTTTCCACCACATTAAACACCCACTTGTTTCCAGGAGAATGTAAAAATAAGAATTTCCGTTGCACTTGCCTGGATAGCTGAATGGAACATAGATTCACTGGGTTAGCTGAAAAGGTTACACCTTTAGTAAATCTACTTCAATGTATTTATATTAACTTCGTATAAAAAATTACCAGCTGCTTCCCTCCTTGGACGCTGGAGGGGAAGAGCGGTTATTTACTAAAAAGGATAACTGTATTAACTTTCATGGCCTATCAGTTTATAGGGGAAAATGTTCTCTTAAACCTATTTAGGTAAGGAAAAAAAGTTATAAAAAATGTAATTTTTACACCAGCTCAGTGTTTGGGATCTACAAAGATAAATTATTAACATTTGAAAATTCTAATTGACAAGGCTTATTTAAAGCGTTCAATGTATTTAAAAATAAGGAGAAATACAGAGAGAAGGAATAAAACCTTGCGTGGGCTAATTTTTTTTTACTTTAATTTAATTTGTTTTCAGGACACAGGTTTGGGGGACAAACTAAAATTCCTCTTTTAAAATCTCCGAAAGCTACTTTCTAGGTGCAAGGTTTTTACATTGTGATTCTGATACTTCAGTAGACTGGTTGGAAATTCCACAAAATTAGGTGAACCAAACACTGATCACAACAATCAGGGTACAAAACAAACTAACTGATGATTAATAAAAGTGAACTGCCAGATAAAATTATTTTTTAATATGTTGGAAAATTATTCTCTGCCGACAATCAATTTCGAGAGAAACATTGAGGGGGATAATGATCAATGGTTTGCCAACTCAAATTCACGATTTACTAGGTATTGTTTTGCTTGTGAACAGTGTCACCAAACCAACATGAAATTGAAATGTCAATAGCTGATTCTAAATTAGGTAAAAAATAGGACCAGAAAATTCAGGTTCCTTATGAATAGGCTTTATTACACCTTGCATGAGTCATGCTATTAATAAACAAATGTGCTAAATTTGATTGATCCCCAAATTTTTTAATTAAAATACAATTTGGCAAATTCAAAATTTTGGATCGAATTGCATTAAACTCAGGGGGAACTGTTTTTAAAGCCACTTTTGGCCCTTTGAAGAACTGTAGGGGACCTTGCCAACCCAAAAAAAAAATAAAATAAAAAGCATTTGTTAAGACTTTTAGGCCCACGTTGAAAATACACAAACCCCTAAAATTACAGGTTAGGGGATGCCCTAAAGTTATACGTAGTGTTACAGAACCACAATGGTTCTCAGGGACAGCATCAGTAAATGTGTAAATATTTTGGCTGTGGAATTGACATTTCTTTTTAATTAGTTGCTTACAGACAACAAGAAGCACTCCAACCTATTTGTATTGTATTCATTTTAGTTAAAAAAGCTGGTACCTTTTCTGGTCATTTTAGCAGCAGCAAGTATGCTTCGGTATCAAATAGAGTGCTGGGCATTATGTTTGGGCCAAAATTGATGACAATTCCATCAAAAAGTAAAAATGTTAATCTAATTATAATTTTGAAACTTCAGGTTGAATTTGTGTTTAGCCAAAATTTGAATATCATGATAGTGGGGGCACTATTTTTGAATATCCCACATTAGGGCAGAGTCATAATGGGACAAATGTCCAGAGTTTTATTCCCATTCAAACCCCATGAATGCAGACAACCTGGCAGGTTTATTTAACAGAATTAAATGTCAAAGTGCCGACTACACTTTCCTTTAGAACTTTATAGACATCTCTTATAAAATAATGGCATTAAAGGAATAAAAAATGAAAACTGAATAAAATGAAACTATATTCAATTTATTCATGCATTTGTTGGCATCACAAAATACTGTATTTTGTCTTACTGCCCTACACATCATTGAATATTCAAAACCTATTGATTATGCAAGAAAGCAAAACATCTGGAACTATGGGGCTGTCCATTGCAGAGAATTCCAGCCACAGAACATTGATTTAATTGCCAAAATACCTTTCATAAATTTATAGAAAGGCAAATTTATGTAAGAAAACAGATTACTGAGCTTGATAAATCTGCCCATTAAAAACCAGAACACTTAAAACCTAAAAGATAACAACTACTGTTCAATGTGCCAGTTATCGGAAGAAAACAACCTAACTCCAAGACTAAATACAGCTCATAAAACACAAAATTTAGGATTAGAATCCAGTGTTCTTTATTTCAATAAAGAGTACCAAGACTTTGCCAAACTTCCTCTAAACTCTCACGAGACTTAGCCTGGACCTAGACAGAATTATATTTTGTTTTGCTCAACTGGTACACAAATACCAAGCAAACTCATTTGTGGCAACCTATTGTTTACAAGAGATGTTAAATATTGAAAGCAGAAGATGGCATAGCCACTGCGATTTTGATTTCAAAACCAAAATCATAACAAAGAACGACAGCATGGAAAATTGTTCAAATGTCACAAAGCCATCATTCCCACCCGCATTTACTTTTTTCGCAGTCTTGTAAATATCGATTGCATCATCAAATCTTTGTAGAACTGGGCAAAAAATTGAGAAGAAAAATTGGTCTATGTGGACAACCTCATGGCCCAATAAATACAGAAGCTGAATCGGTCTATATTGCCATAACCTGACAATTTACATACAGCTTAACCACTAGTGGCCCATGGTCTAAAGAAGCAGTTTTGGTGATCTGCAGAGGAACATATGGTTCTTCTCTATAAGTAAAAAAAAAAACTATGTTGTAACGCTAGCTGGAGGAGAAAGCAGGCAAGCTGCTGGGAGAATAGGAGGGTGTGTTATGCACTTGTAAGAATACGCCACATTACATCGATGGGTCAACAGCAGAACAGCTAAGACAAATCGCTAGCTAAATCATACGTGTGTATTTATTTAATTCATCTGGGACAAGGCAGGGCATTTTCTATATTTAAGTAAATCCGTGGATAAAGTATGTGATTGTGAGTTTCCGGAATGGGTTGAAAAACAAACTTTAAGCCCTTTCAGTGACAGTTTCAGACTTAGAGGTCAAAGTGATAGAAACCAGGAGAGAGGCAGTGAGAGGGGGAGAGAGAAAGAGAGCAGCTGTCCCAGGTCATCAGGAAAATGCCAACCTCACATGAGCTCTGCAGACACCACTTCTTTCCCTGCAAACCTGTAAGATTGTGCTCAGAAAATCTGCACACAGCATTCATAGATGGGAGCAGTCACCGCCACTCCTGACTGCGCAGATGCCCTCCCTTGATCTCAATGAGCCTCAGTTCACTTGTTTATTGAAAATCTTGGCTTTGGGGAGCTGTGTGCTTGTGTATGTGCTATGAGCCTCCAATAGCTACTAATTCTACACCCATCCTTCCAATATGAATGTGATAACTGAGAATAACCTTACTGGGGTGAATAAAAAAATAAAATAAAAAAATGATGATAATTTAAAAAAATATTCTGTATTTAACTGTGCTGTAATTGTGCAATTGTGCTGTCCCCCCCCCCCCCCCCCACATTGTAAAGCGTTGCGTACACTGTTGGTGCTATATAAATCGTATATAATAATAATAATAATATTATAATAAAAACATAACAAAATGAATAGGAAATAATAATAACAGTAACAATAATAATAAATACTAAATTTGAAAAAGGTTAAAAGAATAACCTAATTAGGAACTGAATGGCTAATTTAATATTCTCTGGCCCTACTAAATGCCTGCATCCATTTAGATTAAAAGGCAGGCCCCTGCTGCTTTATTTGCAGTTGTTTACCTGATTATATTAGTGGAAATTGACCAGTGATGGGCACTTCCTTTGTGCTAGGTTTGTACATGGGGATTGGCACATCTAGGTAAACAGAAAAGCAGATTTGTCCAAACACAATTTGATTGACATTTAGCAGTGGGGAAGCCATAGAAGTCAAAGTAGAGTGGGTCTAGGGTTTACATAGGTAATGGTATCCCTCTGGGCTTCAGAGTTGTTTTTATTTCCTAGTGACTGAATTTCTGCAGTTTTTGGCTCCTGATGTCCATCAGTGACAGAGCCCTCTGCTCCCCACTTCCTGCTCTACATGGCCAAGTGATTTAGCAGATGGACAGTCAGCATCTCCAGGCACTCTCCTAACAGCATAGATTGCTGCATATATAGTACTTCTACTAGGCCAGAGAGGAGGAGTGCTCATATCCCACATATACAGCATAATTTACTTAAATACCTCTCTAAAGTCAGTTTTTTTTCCCTTATATTTTTCAACGATGGTTTGCGAGGAATTTAGTTACAGCCAGAGCTAAATACTGAAAGTATACAAGTGAGAACGTTTAAATCTAATTAAAACTCGGATCTGCATTAGAGGATTTTTTTTTTCATGTATTATGATACATTCCTTCCAATCAATACACAGATTTACCCAATCTTGCAATACATGATCCAACAGTGCAAATTCCATTTTTGCATACACCAATATGTGACCGATTATGAATCCAATTATTTTCTAACTTGTGTTCCTTTTTTTAAACTAGAGCTGAGACCAACACAACCTTCTCCCGGCCTGCTACATATAACTACATAGAAAACACAGGCTTCATCCTATCTGAGAAAAACAGAATTCTCCCTACCTTCTTCAGCCAACAGTAAAAAAAACACAGACTTCTCCCTGCCTTCTACACCTAAGGCCTCATGCACACGGGCGTATTGAGAAATTCCTCTAAACACTGGATCTTTCTGTCAGGAACTGGACGAAAATATCAGCTTAAAAAATGCTTGCAATTATGCACATTTATGTGCGTTTCTATCTGCATAGTGTTTAGAGGCGTATACACAAACTCATTCTACTGGCCATTAGAATTTTTTTACGCTTGTTTACGTGCATTTGTGTGCGTTTATAAACGTTTATGCATGCTTAAGCAAAAAAAAAAGCGCAAATATGTTTCTCCAGGAACGCAAGTTTCTAGCAGTTTTTTCTACACCCCTGAACGCTGCCCACAAATACCTATATAAACCCCTGCATGTGCATCAACACATTATCTAACATGCAGCTGTGTTCAGAGGTGTAAAAAAAACATGCCAGACGCCCCTTAACCACTTCCGGACCGCCGCACGCCAATATACGTCCTAACTTTGAAGAGGGATATCTGTGTTATGGCAGCAGCTAGCTGCTATAACCCTGGTATCCTCTTCTTCGGCCGGTGTTCTGGCTTCTGAAAATAGTGGTCTCTGCAGCGGATTTGCCACAAGATCACTTTTATCGGCGGGGGAGAGGGCCCCTTATCGGGGCCGTCAGCAGCGGTGGAGGCGATCGGGTCCTTCTGCTGGCTGGGTATGGAGACGAGTGAGGGGAAGATAGCCCCCACCCGTCTCCATACCATTGCAGGGCGGAAGCGACGTCAAAATGTCACTTCTGCCCATAGCTCTTAAGAAGCCATTTTTTAATTTTTTTTTTCAAATGACAAAATTTTTTTTATTGCATTTTAGTGTAAATATGAGATCTGGGGTCTTTTTGACCCCAGAACTCATATTTAAGAGGTCCTGTTATTCTTTTTTTTTTTCTATTACAAGAAAATTTACTGTTGTCTTATTTTTTAATTCAAATAAGTGTATTTTTTCCAAAAAAAGTGCCCTTGTAAGACCACTGCGCAAATATGGTGTGACAGAAAGTAACAACCGCCATTTTATTCTCTAGGGTGTTAGAAAAAAAAATGTATAATGTTTGGGGGTTCTAAGTAATTTTCTAGCAAAAAACTGTTTTTAACTTGTAAACAACAAATCTCAGAAAGAGGCTCGGTCCTTAAGTGGTTAAAGCAGCTTTTTTTTTTACATCCCTGAGGCCAAACAGAGGGAAAATACAGACTTCTCCCTGCCTTCTGTACCTGGGAAAAACATAAACTTCCCCCTGCCTTCA
Source organism: Aquarana catesbeiana (assembly GCF_042186555.1). NCBI lineage: Eukaryota > Metazoa > Chordata > Amphibia > Anura > Ranidae > Aquarana > Aquarana catesbeiana. The sequence goes on from NC_133324.1 coordinate 275,413,117, forward strand.
TCACCTAGCTGAGAAAAATATAGACTACTTCCTTCATCACCTAACAGAGAGGAACGGACTCATGCTGGCCACACATGTATAGATTTTCATGCTTTGCTTGGGTCAAATCGACGTTCATTTTCAACCACAGTGATGAGAAAATTCTAAGAAGCAGGATGGAAAATATTTCTCGAATGAACAGATTTTCAGACAGTGTATGTGTTTTTTGTTTGGGAATTCCTTTCATTTAAAAATTGAATGTTACAATCAGGTGATATTCTCGATCAACATTTGCCCATTCATTGAATGTACAAAGAATTTTTGTGCGAGTTTACGTATGAATATTTTCACATGAAAATCTACTAGTGTATGGCCAGCATTAGGCTAAATTCATATCTATGCAGGTTGCGGTTGATGCGTTTTTCTGCCATATTTTGCATTTTTGAACATGCGTTTTTGATGTGTTTTGCATTTTTTTTTTTGGCCAATAGGAAAGTATGACAGGTCTGTTCATGTAGTGTGACTTTGATGCTACTTAACTTTTTTAATGCTACTTAACTTATACTACTTTTATGCTACTGAACTTTTTTTTCGGTCACAGCGAGCGCGACATTAAAATCATGCTACTTCACTTGAAGTATTTCAGTGGTGCTTCAGGTGCCACTTGGAAGACATCTGTGCGACTTCCTGCACAGATGTCTTTGAAAGTCACACCTGAACCTGCAAAATATAGTGCAGCAGCTACTTTTAAAATTGCTTCAAATGCGGACAATAGGCTGCGACTTGTCATGTGATTTAAAACGGTCAAATCGCATGACAGGTTACACAGGTGTGACTGGGGGCTGAGTGCCAGAGAGTGTAAAGTTGCATCAAAGCCACACTACTTGAACAGAACTGTCATACTTTCTTATTACCCAAAAAAAAAAGAAAAACACAACGCTTGCGTTTTCGGTGCGGCTCCATTGAAGTCTATTACATAGGAAACGCAATCTGCTGCGGGAAAAAGAAATCCCTGATCCTTTCCAAAAAGCACGCTGGCTCAAAACGAACAGATGTGAACTAGATCCATAGCAAACCATGCTAAATGGACTGTAGTGCTTTTCTGCAAAACACAAAATGCACTAAAAAACGCATAGGTGTGTACCAAGGGTTATGCCTGCCTTATGTACTTGAATAAAACAGACTTCTCCCTGCCTTCTTCGCCTAACAGAGAAAACATTGGGGAGATTTACTAAAACTGGCGCACTCAGAATCGGGTGCAGCTGTGCATAGTAACCAATCAGCTTCTAACATCAGCTTGTTCAACTAAGCTTTGCCAATAAAAACCTGGAAGCTGATTGGTTCGGTTACTATGCAGAGTTGCAACAGAATTTTGAGTGCACCAGTTTAAGTAAATCTTCCCCATTGCATTTTCCCTGCCTTCTTCACCTATCTGAGAAAAACACAGGCTTCTCCCTGCCTTCACTACCTAACAGAGAAGACACAGACATTTACTTGCCTTCTGTGCCTATTTGAGAAAGACACAGGTTCATTTACTAAAACTGTGCACTTTTGCAAGAGCTTAGTAAATAAGGACTTCCATCCTGCAGATTTCCATCATCCAATCATGAGCAATTTAAAAATGCTGTTTTTTTTTTCTTGCATATGATTGGGTATTCCTTGTAAAATAAAGCTTTACCTCATTTACTAAGCTCTGGTGCAGCTGCACTTGCAAAGTGCACAGTCTAGTTGCCTTTAGTAAATCTACCCCATAGACCTCTCCCTGCTTCTGTACCTGAGAAATACATGGACTTTCTCCTGCCTTTTTCATCCATCTGAGAAAAGCACAGACTTCTCCCTGCCTTCCCCAAAGAAACGTTTTCCTAAGTGAATTTGACATATGTAAATGTCCTTACTGATCGCTGGAAAATGGGAACAGTAAAAGGAAAAGTCTATTTATTTGCAAACGACTTGGTCTCCTTTCTTCCAGACTCTGAGCTGTGTTTTGCTGGTAGTGGCTGCTCTGCATTATAAGACCCCCCCCCTCTCCTTCTCCAGGCCATCATCCATCATTGGGAAGGCTCTGATAAATGATGCATTGGAAGCGGTAATAAACTCCAGAAATACTCACTCTGTGGTTCTGATAGGCAGTCACTGCGGTGAATCGGGTTTCCTCAAACACAAAAGTCTTAAAGTTCTCTTCTGCATATTTCTCGCTGTCCTTCCTGGGGTCCACATACACCACATGAAACCGGGGCTGGTATCTGTGCATGGAGTTCAGGATGATCTGCAGGAAGACACGGCCACAATTAGCCCCCCATCTCCAGGACTACACACAAGTGCAACTATGGTTCTTCTAGGCTACATTTCCCCAAAAACACAGTGATTCTGGCAAAATGCAATCATTGTAACTTCGAAATTTACCTGGCTGCTTATTGACCAGGATTCAAAGGCATTCTCTTTTTTTTTTTTTTTTTTTTTTACTTTGCACCCCTGTCTTCTGTGCGCCCTGGACAACTGCCTCACTGCCCTACTCTAGACACTGTCCTGCTCTAATCACTGCCCTGGCCACATATGTATCTTTCCGGCCATCTATACGTTCTCTTATCAAGGCATATTATTTAATCGTCATGTATAAATGCACATAACCCACATATTTATTATTTGCGGCACTCTTTGATTGTTTCATTATTCAGTAAACAAGCAGGCAAACCACGAAGATGTTCAAGTTACTACTTGTCAAAGAGCATCGAAACATTTGTAGCAAGTGTAAAAAAATACATCAGTTCATTAACGAAAACAAAGTATCTAAATAATAATAATAACAATAATAATAAAAAGGAAGAATACGAATAAGAAGTCATGAAAATAAAGTATCCAGATTACTATTATTATTATTATTATTATTATTATTATTATTATTATTATTATTATTTGTGGTGTTGTTGTTTTGTTTTGTTTTTTAACAGTGGTGTTATTGTTCATAATAATAGTAACACTATTCATCATCATCATCATCATCATCATCATCATCATCATCATCATAATAATAATAATAATAATAATAATAATAATAATAATAATAATAATAAAAAGAAGAATAAGAAGTCATGAAAAGGAAGTATCCAGATTATTATTATTATTTGTGGTGTTATTGTTCATAATAATAGTAACGTTATTCATCATCATCATCATCATCATCATAATAGTAATAATAAAAAGAAGAATAAGAAGTAATTAAAAGAAAATATCCAGATTATTATTATTGTTATTAATATTTGTGGTGTTATTATTCATAATAATATTAACACTATTCATCATCATAACAATATAAGAAGAAGAAGAAGAAGGGGAAGAAGAAGAACAAGAAGACGCATAATAATGATAATAGTAATATTAAATGGTATTAATAATAATAACAGTACTCATCATTATAACAATAACATAATAATAATAATAATAATAATAATAATAATAATGAAAATACTTTGTTTTCGTTAATGGCATAATAATGATAACAACAACAATGATAATAATAATGAAAATACTTTGTTTTCGTTAATGGCATAATAATGATAACAACAACAATGATAATAATAATGAAAAAATTGTAGTAGTAATAATAATAATAATAACAATAATAATAAAATCATCATCATCAGTAGTAGTGGTAGCAATAAGTAGTATATTTCAGGTGCTGTACACCGATTCCTTATTTATGTGTACACACAAGTATTTGCACTGTCTTCTAATGACTCTTTTATTACTTTTGCTACAAATGTTTTGATGTGATTTCTATTCTCTTCTTAGCATTATCTCCTAGTTGTGTAAACTGTCATTGGTAAGTTGTTATTCGGATGTGTGATTTGTTGGCTGGAAGAGCCGTGCACAACCAGAAACTGCAGCCTGGGTCTTGATGTTTCGAAATGAATGAAACAATTAAGGAATGTTACAACCTGGGATTTTTGTTTCCTGTCGATAGAATATTTTTGGAGAGGTCCCTGTTATGGGCATTGCCTGATCCTGGGAAGAGTGCTGCCCGCCTCCTCTTTCATTTAAGACTGATTTACTAAAGGAGTTGAAACTTTTCACTCCGTATTATAATTCTATTCAACTATTCAAACATGCGGAAAAAAAAAGCAAATTCATATTTAATTTGAATTTCCAATCATGTGCAGATGCTTGCTATATGATTATATAATTTTTTGATTGAAGATTCCCAACTCCTTTAGTAAATCAGGATTCCAATGCTAGGACAGGGCTGATCGTTTACTAACCACAAGCCAATAGAATATATATATATATATATATATATATATATATATATATATATATATATATATATATATATATATATATATATATATATGTATATATATATATATATATATATATATATATATATATATATATATATATATATATATATATATATGTGTATGTACAATAAATATAAGCTTCTGAATACAATGCTCCAACGATTGTCTAGCATTCCATATGTTTTCAGTTATCAGCCCCCAGCTCCAGTGGTGTCGGGTGCCCAGATGAATATATCAGATTAATAATAGAGATATGAGAGTCTCAGCCTTGTTCCCCCCAATCCCCCAATTCACACTCACATGGCCATTGTCGTCCAGCAAATTGTTTGTCAGTTTCAGTTTGTCAAAGGAGACGATTTGCTTCATCCACTGGGCGCCTTTGGCTGGGGAGTCCGGGTGGTAGTGTACCCTCCCTGGGGTGGCCGGGTCAGCTTTGCCTGCTACCAACCAAGAGGAGCTGTGGAAGGCGTACCTACAATGTACAGAACAAGGCCATGTCATCACTCCATTGCAGCACATTACATTACATGTCATCTACCAGTGTGTGTGTCCAGGAGTGGTCAAAGTTTTCAGGCTGATTTACTAAAGGAGTTGTAAATCTGCATTGTATGAATATTAATTTCCACTGTCCATTTATTTCATCAAAGTGAAAATTCACATATAAAAAATTCTCAACTCCTTTATTAAATGATCCTCACTGTATTTTATTGGTAAAGTAGAAAGTAAACAAATAATATAATGATAATAATACTAATTACAGGCATGCCCCACTTTTAAGTACACAATGGGGTTTATTTACTAAAGCTGGAAAGTGCAAAATCAGGCTCACTTCTGCCTAGAAACCAATGAGCTTCTAACCCCAGATTGATAAATTAAGCTTTGGAAATAAAACCTGGAAGCTCATTGGTTTCTATGCAAAAGTGAGCCTGCTTTTGCACTTTCTTAGTAAATAAACCCCATTGTGTACTTAAAAGTGGGGTATGCCTGTATTATTATTATACAGCAATAATAATAAGAACAAAATCAATAACAACAACAGTAACAATAGTAAGATTAATAAATACTACTACTACTATTACTAATAATAATAATCCTCATCATATTCATCATCTTCATCATTGGTATGTGTGAGTGGCATTGTGTTTGTGTTTTGCTGCAAATTATTTTAGTATAGGATGTGTTACTATATTTACATTATTGGTATACTATTAATTAATACAATTGGGTTGATTTACTAAAAACTGGTGAGTGTGATCTGGTGCAGCTCTGCATTGAAACCAACCGGCTTTCAGTTTCATTTATTTTATTTATTTTTTTTTTTTTGTCAAAGCTTTATTGAACAAGCTGAAGTTAGAAGCTAATTTGCTACCCTGCACAGCTGCACCAGATTTTGCACTCTCCAGTTTTAGTATATCAACCCCAATGAATTCTTCCATCCTTGTTTTTTGGCCATTTGAATCCATAAACATGTGTTTTCAGTGAAGTAACTTGTTGACCTTCTCCAGGCGCTCAGAGACATGACATAAGGTTCCTGGAGAAGCTTCTTCCAAAGAAATAGCAGATCAGTAAGTTATGGATTTTATTCAATAGTAACGTTTTCCAAAAATGATGTCTCGCTTACTGGAATGTGGAGATCCCAAAATGTTTAATCCAATCCTAATTTTATGTGACATCACCCTTGTCTTATCTACAATGACATCATCAACTTCCCCTTTAAATCCTCAACCGAGTATAGCCTTCCATATGCAGACTATGATCTGACAATGCCTTTGTCTTTATTTCATTAAAAACTGCTGCTGCTACTATTCTCATTGTTATGCCAGCCCCTGGGTCCCTTATACAGTCCTCTTTTTCTGCTCAGGTTGGTTTAAAACACCCAGCCATTTTATGGGAAATCATTTAAAACAAATAATACATCTCGGCTGGAGCAGCCACAAAAACTACAAATCATATATCAAACTGTCATATAAAAAGTGTCAGAATTCTGCCTGTGAAATAAAATGGTAACACACTGTGATAATATAGAGAATTTTACATTCATAAGACCACACAGCATAGATATTGTCTCTGCTGAAGGCAATAAAGGGATGGTTGGCTAACAAAGCAATTTCCCCAAACCAGAATCCAGAAAATTAATTTATAACTCTGTATAAAAAGTCATCCTTGCCCAGACTAAAAAAAGACTCTTCTGTTTACTCACAGCTCTGTTGAATGTATATCTAGCTTTTCTATAATAAATATCAATAACAAAAGATGAAATTCCTCCCTGGTTAGGGCCAGTTTACCTGAAATCCCCAATATGATAAATAGGGATTGATTTACTAAAACTGGAGAGTGTATAATGTGGTGCAGCTGTGCATGGTAGCCAATCCGCTTCTTACTTCAGCTTGTTCAATAAAAGGCTTTGACAAAATATTTTTTTTTTAAAAAGTGGAAACTGATTGGCTACCATGAACAGTTGCACCAGTTTTTGCACTCTCCAGTTTTATTAAATCAACCCCGTAGTTTTTAACAGTATTTCTATGATTTCCTATTAACACCTTATGGATTAGGGAATACTAAAATGCTCATACTTTACAATGAATACCAATGTTTTAGTATAAAATGTAAAAATCATTAATTGTGATTTTTTTTCCCAGCCATGTGACTAACAGTTTCAAATATCGTTGGATTCAAAATAACTGTTATTTATATATATATATATATATATATATATATATATATATATATATATAAGGCATACTTGCCCTGATGTGATATATCTTTTATCTACCTTGGGAGTCATATTTATGACATCAGATGATAAATGATGATATATAAGACATGTGCGCTGTGTATATATTATTCATTTCGGGAATTATAGGAGGAAGCTGTCTCTTAAGATCACAAATAAATTCTATATTTACCATACATGTACACCAATAATATTCTTATATTAGTATGTAGCAAATAACATAATCCCTATAAGTAAAAAACAAAAAAGCACAATGAAATCTCATATCATATATAATAATTGCACCCTTCTGTGATCTGGTTTCATTAGGAAATAATTGTGTTTCTTGTACTCACCGGTAACGTTTGTCGTCCACCGGTACGAAATCCATCAGCAACATATAATCGGCCATAGGATCCATCCCGAAGATCTTCACCTGGAAGGTGGGAAACATCCGCCTGTCAGGAAGGAGAGGAGGAGCAGTCAGCAGTGTGCAGCAGTCAGCAGTGTGCAGCAGTCAGCAGTGTGCAGCAGTTAGCAGTGTGCAGCAGTCAGCAGTGTGCAGCAGTTAGCAGTGTGCAAGTCATCCAGACAGCGCCTGTCAGGCCCACTACAATGGGCTAATGACAACAGCTCCCATTTTGGTTTTGGACAATTCCGTAATCGGATTTTTATCGTCCATCTCCGTTCCCTGACATCGCTCTAGATTGATGAGTGTGGCTGAAAAGCTTCTAATTGTAACCTGCACGAGGATTTGGTATCCATTTCAAAGTGTGTGCAGAGCAGCCACTAATTTACTCCAGGCTAAACTGAGTGTATCCCTGATAACAGCGATCTGCCTTATCTCTGGGCAAACTCAAGTGTTGTTTTTATTTTGACTGCTATGGCATGCCTTATTGAGATCTGAGTTTTCCAGATCTGGAAGAATGTGTGCAATAGTGAATGGAGTGCCCCAGCACTGTTCATGGGTGCTGATGACTTGTATGGTTGAGGGAATGCTCTCAGGTTGGATGGAGAAGAAGTGGAGACACTGCAGGAATGTGGAGGCGTCCTTCTCCAACCTATGATTGACTTCTCATGGAGGCCATTGCTCAGGCTGGAGTGTCAGCAGAACAATGCAGGGAAGGACAGACCGGCTGCACACAACACAAATTTTCCTGCTCATTTCCATCTCTGAATGGCGCTTTTAACTAATTTACCCCTCAAACAAGTTTCCATGAGCTCCCAATGTAACAAGATGTCATGTCACACATTCCTGGAAGACTGGACCTAAACAATGGTAGCAGTCCCCAGGGCCAGGTCCCCCTATTCTCCCTGGATTTACTGCCTGGTAACTGGAGATGGCAGGACTGCTGACCCGGTCCCTGTGTGAATTATTCAAGGACTGATTTCATTTCCCTATTACCCGACCCGATCTGTCTACCTGGCCTATTTTATAGAACACATAGGAGAGTCTAGAAATGAAAAAAAAAAAAGTATCTTCATACTATATACATTCGTCTGTTTATGTTTTTTTAAAAATTATTATTATTTATTTTGTATCTGTTGATTTGTCTAAAACAATTGATACTTAAAAATGATGTTCATCATTCCTATGTGAAAAAAAAAGTTGTAATTTTATTGGTAAGTGAAATGATCACATTACCAAAAAGTATAATATATATTTATATAGACACATTTAAGTTTATCATTTTACATGTATCAATTTATTTCTCTCTCTTCCTCCTTTTACACACTCATTAGATAGATAGATAGATAGATAGATAGATAGATAGATAGATAGATAGATAGATAGATAGATAGATAGATAGATAGATAGATAGATAGAACACACACGTATATTCTTTTATAATAATGTTAACAGTTTTGAAATTAGTTGCAAAGATGCACCATGTGAATACAGTATAAAAACGAACTATTGTAGTTCCTTTCATATACATTGTTTCTTTATGTTTTAATTCCAACTTTAGTTTATGGCCAGTTTACCATAAAGTTATACGATTTTTATATATATCTATATCTACAGTTATAGATCTATAGCTATAGATTTAGATCTAAATATATCTACATATATCTATTATATATATAGATATATATATCTATATAGATATATATAGAAGATATACACGCACACACATACATACACAAACACACATATGTTTATAGTCATTATATACATATATATGTATATATGTATATATATATATATATATATATATATATATATATATATATATATATATATATATATATATATATAAATGTCGGTTGCCTGCAAAATCAAAGGTGTATTTTGTTTAGTTATAATTACTTTAGGAAGCAGTGGTATTTTTTAAGGTAATATTTGATGAAGACTTATTAGGCCAAGACTAATATCCTTGTGTGTAACAAACAATAGAAGCCCTGTGTTGAGATGTCGATTATTTATATATTTCGCCTCCTGCAGTTATCCCCAAATAGTGACAAAAGGCAGCTCTGTAAACAGCTGGAAAGGGGCTCCCAGGGTGATCCAAAGGCAGGAAAGGGTTACAGATGTGCTTATCAATGAAATAAGTAGATCGGTCCTTGCTAGGTGTGACCCTGATTAGATATCCTTAGATTGAGAGTTGCAGTGTTCAGGTCCAGGCACTTTAGCTGAATAGCTCCCCTCTTATGTGTGAGTATTTAGGGTGCCCCTGTTGTTTCATCAGATGGAATTGATCTCACTTTTACAGCAGGGGCTGGAAGGGTTAATCATGTGTGCCGGATAGGAGCCCCAACTGTACATGGCTGTGGTGTGAAATTAAAAGAACATTTTTCAACCCCCATGTCATGCATTTTTTTCTGCCTTTCCTATCTGCCTCTCCTAAAGTGACCCATTCTGCTCAATCACCTGTTGTGAACTAATTGGATTCAGTAACTTGGAATAATATTTACTCTGAGCTTCGAGGGGGGAAAATGAGCAAACAGAGGAACTAAATACCCAACCAGGCTCAGGTCACATCTCCAGCCAGGCTTGTGCAGGGGACAGTAGGGACTCTGCAGCCTAGGAACTGGGCCAGGTGCTGGGAAGTTCTATCCTTGTCTTCTACAATTCAGACCAAACTCAAAAAAAAAATCCTGGGCAGGAAACATCATATTTCAGCGTCTTCTGTCTGACTTTCCAGGAGCACAAACAGCTGCAGTGACCCCATACTTATAATAAAACGATCTCATTTTTTGGTTCTTGAGGTCAAAAGTGTCCTGACTGTGGTCACTGATTGTCTCTCAGCGCTGAACATTTAATTTAATTTTTATTTTATTTTACGTTATTTTAAGCAAGATCTACATTTTAAACGACTACATGCAAAAAAATGGAATGTGTGTAGATATATTTATGATTTAAAAAGCAATAATCAATTTTATAAATATACAATATTTCTACTTTCCCTATGTATTTGTAAATTAAACAGCATTTATATGTACTTGGGGAAAACCAATGGGCAAGCTTTGGTATGCTAAATGGGGTATTATAGTAGGTTGGTATAGTATGAAAGGGTATAACATATTTATTATTATTTAATAATGTGTAATATTTTAGCACCCATAAACACCAGTAGTTTGTGTTCGTGATAAGAAATGGTTCAGATATAGCATTAACAATGAAAATGTATTATTATTATTAATAACAATAGTAGTAGTAGTAATAATAATAATAATAATAATAATAATAATAATAATGGCATGAACATGTATGTATGTATGGAAAGAAAAACCCATCTGTCTAAAATACATGTGTTACTTACACACACACACACATCTATCTATCTATCTATCTATCTATCTATCTATCTATCTATCTATCTATCTATCTATTTATCATAAGTTTCTTTAAGATAAATATTGTTATCTCTCTCTGAATACACGTATACACACACACACACACTATCTATAGATATAGATCTATTTATATCTATCTAGATCTAGATCTAGATCTAGATCTATATATATATATATATATATATATATATATATATATATATATATATATATATATATATATATATATATATATATATATATATATATATATATATATATATATATATATATATCTATATAGATATTTATATATCTATATAGATATGTAGCTATATATATCTAGATAGATAGATAGATATATAGACAGATAGATAGATAGAAAGCGTCTGATTTACTTCAATTATTCAATTATCAATTATTTAATCAGTGAAAAGAAAATTCCTGTTTCATTTGCACATGTTTCTTTATAAATTTGTTGTGTGAAGATCCTCATCTTCTTTAGTCAAGTGTATATACTATTATATACTATATACTATTATATTATATACTATACTATTATATACTATATATATACTGGATTTATTCAAAATGATTTTGTTTTATATTAAGATAACTCTTATATGTAAAATATTTGTGGTCTGATATATATGACCACACTTGAATTCTGCACCATTTGCACTCAATATATCACTGCAGAGGTTCCATTGTGCACTAGACATGAAGAACTGTGTATCTAGTTTTTGGGTCAAAGCTGTCATCTATATATCTAGTTCCCCATGTGTGGTTTAAATTTCGGTGGAGGATCATTGGGTTACAATGAAAATGATTATTTCCATAATGTATGTATAAAAAGAATTCTTTTTGTAGATATGAAATGGGATGACCGCAGTGTGATGAGGACAGTAGTTTTGTAAACGTGTTCTATAAATCTGCCTGTTGAATGTAGGGAGCTATAAACCTGATGAACACCCAGCAGGATTTGGAATAATACAGGGGGAAGAAGTAAATCATTGAAGTAAGGAATCCACGGCGTGTCTTGATCTCTAGCATTGTCCTGAAAGCCTCCTTGACGTGGGAACTGTTGCTGTGTTTTAACACCAGCTTATCCTGTCCTGTCCTGTGCAGCTCACACTCCACAAAGCAGAGATCTCCCATTTTCTACAATAATCCCAGGGGTCTTTATACTGGTGTGCCTGGGTGGTGGCTGAGAATTCACCAGGAATTATAGAAATGAAAGCATAAACACGGGGCTGGATCAACCTTTCACTTTATGGATCTTCCAATACAAGTCCTAATACCAGGGGTGATTTACTAAAGGAGTTGAGGATCTTCACATAATAAATCCACTGCAATTATCTAAAAATGAGCAAACATGGATTTTTATTTATGTATTTACTTTTGCATAATTGGCTAATTGATGTTTTCATTTTCAACTCCTTTAACTTTGTCTATGAAGGTGTGCCTATTCCAGTAATGAAATGAAAGCATCTCTGTTTGTAAACACAGGACCGGATCGACCTTTTACTTTATGGATCTACTAATATAAGGCTGCTCATACATTATACAATTTTTTTGGTAAAATTTCTCTTTAGAGATTATTACCAAAAACATAATATATGAGGTTGAACCTAAACACTTTCAAATTGTATGCAATCAGGCAGGCCTTCTTGCACTACATAGTTGAAGGTAAATCTAACGAAAATTGTATAATGTATGGCCAGGTTAATACTGAGGATTGGTTTCTAAAGGAGTTGAGGCTCTTCACATCATAAATTCATTTTAATTATATAATCATCATGTGTAGATGTAATTGTCAAATAGTATTTTTTTGTTTGTTTTTGTTTTTCTGTTTGTTTTTCTGTGATTGTCTAATTGATCATTGGCTAATTAATATTTGCAATTCCAGGTGTGAATTTAGTAAATCAGGCTGTCTGTGCATGTATTGCAATATAGTAAATAGCCCTGTTTTTCGTTGCATGGTTTGCAGGACAGGGTGTATAGCAGTGTGCAGAGGGTCCATCCAGCATTTGTAGTGTCTACTTTACTTTATTCCGGCAGTGGCCGATCTAGCAGGTGAGGAAGCTCCTATGTTTACAGAAATGTTGGGAAATTAAATATTTTTAAGGTTTTTCTTTAATTTTAGTTTTAGTTTTCTTTTAGCGATCTTCATGCTGCTCTTTCTCCTTCCAGCATGAAATATCGGCCTTATGAAATGATCAGTCTATTTTCCATAGCTAGCTCCCAGCCTTCCACCCCCCATGTTCTTCCCAGGCCATGGAAGTCCTATCCTGGACTGGTCAGGGGGGGGGGGGGGCAGGTTGCAGAAGAAGAGCAGGGCCAGTGACAGAATCCAGGTAGAGGTCACTAATAAGGGTGACCATACACACTACAATGTGATCTTGCGATCTCCTATCTCTACAATCCATGGGCACAGAACCTTTGATTAGTGTACAATGAGATGGTGGACTTACCTTCCAGCTTTGGTGACGATCATCTCGGTGCCCAGCTGGTTGAACTCATCCCACAGAGCCTTCATCTCCAGCTGGACGGTGATGTTGGCCACCTTGGGGTTCTTCTTGATCGGAGCCTTGCCGGTGCCGGTTCCCGGGGTGGAGGAGGACGAGCAGCTGGAGGACGAGGCTTCGGGTTCGGGACACGGGTGGCTGGAGGCCGGACCGAAGCTGTAGGGGTGTTGGGCGGCGGAGCACGGCTCATAGTGGGCTTCATGTTGGCTGTAGGGGTCCCCCGGAGACGGGGAGAGGTGGTAGCCCCCCGAAGCGTTCAGGCTGCTCAGGCTGTTGGCTGTGAAAGCTGCAACATCGCAAAAGTGAGAGAGCTGGGTGAGCCAGGGGCTGGAGATGGCAGAAATCATCCCAAAAGGAGCACAGAAATAGGGGGGCAGAGAAAGGATAAAACAAAGGGGGGTGCTGAGTCCTCCTGGGGTATCCACTGATCTCCTATAGTCCCGACAAATGTGGGGGTACCATTCCTAGCAGTGATATTCCTGCTTGGGGCCCGAGCTGTGTTAGGAGCCCAGAGCTGACTGCTGGAGTCTTATCTGGAGGCTGGGCCTCCCTCCTCCTCCTCCTTACACCAAACCGGTTCTTACTTCTAGAGAGATAAGCACACGCTGGAAGCTTGCAGGTAATGTGCCTTGTCCTCGCCTCTGGGACCCTGATAGGATGATTGACACACAAGTGCCTCTTCTTAACAGAGCTTCCTCCACATGACACCCACTTTTCAGGGCAGTTATATAAGGCGTTCCCCTTGGTACACCCCCCTCCTCTCTCTGTCTTCAGCCCTCCCCTTCCTATTGTTTAAACAATACACATACACACTTGTGTGCAGCTCCATCCACAACTAAACAAACAGGGCATTTTTCTTCCGCTAAAAGCAAACAGCAATCACCAATAAGGTGTCACCCCCCCCCCCCCCCCATCAAACCTCCACCCACCCCACCCCTCCACCTTGGCTCCATACCTTCCCTAGTAGACCATGAAGGACAGGTCACTGAGCTGCTCCTCCCTGCCTATGTCATACTACTCATAGGTGACATATTGCTGCTAATGACAGTGCTAAGCACATTGAGATGGAAGCTGCAATGGTAGGTCTTTTACCCAAGACATGTGATACTGGGCACTTCTGCTAGTGGGAGATGAGGGTTAACCTGGCAGTGAATGGGTTAAGCTGTCTACATCTTACACTAGTCATGATTGGTGATATGTATCTAAACTGCATTGATAAAGTGTATGCAGTGATCTGTCTACATCTTACACTAGTCACGATTGGTGATTAATGTATCTAAACTGCATTGATCAAATGTATGTATTATTCTGTGTACATATTACACTAGTCTTGATTGGTGGTATGTACACCTAAAGTGCATTGATCAAGTGTATGTATTATTCTGTCTTCATATAATACCATTCATGATTGGTGATATATCTAAAGTGCATTGTTCAAGTGTATTTATTGATCTGTTTATATATAATACTAGTCACGATTGGTGATATATGTATCTAAAGTGCATTGATCACGTATATATTGTCTACATAGTCATGATTAGTGACATACTGTATGTATCTAAAGTGCATTGATTGAAGTAAATTGTAATAAACTGCCTACAGTTCACTACTGTCATGGCTGGTGATATATCTAAAGTACATTTAGCAAATGTTTGTATTATTCTACTTACATATTACACTAGTCATGATTGGTGATATATGTATCTAATGTGCATTGATCAAGTGTATGTATTATTCTGTTTACATATACTAGCCACGATTGGTGATATGTGCATCTAAAGTGCATTGTTCAAGTGTATGTACTATTCAGTCTACATATAATACTAGTGGTGATTGGTGATATATGTACCTAAAGTGCATTGATCAAGTGTATGTACTATTCAGTCTACATATAATACTAGTGGTGATTGGTGATATATGTACCTAAAGTGCATTAATCAAGTGTATGTACTATTCAGTCTACATATAATACTAGTCGTGATTGGTGATATATGTACCTAATGTGCATTTATCAAGTGTATGTACTATTCAGTCTACATATAATACTAGTCGTGATTGGTGATATATGTACCTAATGTGCATTGATCAAGTGTATGTACTATTCAGTCTACATATAATACTAGTCGTGATTGGTGATATATGTACATAAAGTGCATTGATCAAGTGTATGTACTAATCATTCTACATATAATACTAGTCATGATTGGTGATATATGTACCTAAAGTGCATTGATCAAGTGTGTGTACTAATCACTCTACATATAATACTAGTCATGATTGGTGATATATGTATCTAAAGTGCATTGATCAAGTGTATATATTAATTCTGTCTACATATAATACTAGTCATGATTGGTGATATATGTATCTAAAGTGCATTAAACAAGTCTATGCATTAATCTGTCTACATCTACACTAATCGCGATAGGTGATATATAAAGTACATTGATCAGGTGTATGTAATAATCTGTCTACATCCTCACTAATCACAAATGGTGATATATGCATCTAAAGTGCATTGATCAAGTATATTTATTGTCTACATAGTCATTATTAGTGACATTATCATATGTATCTAAAGTGCACCGATCAAGTGCATGTATTAATCTGTTTATATATAACACTATTCACGTCTGGTACTATATGTATTTAAAGTACATTGATCAAGTGTATGTATTATTCTGTTTACATATAACACTAGTCACGATTGGTGATATGTGTATCTAAAGTGCATTGATGTATTGTCTAGATAGTCATGACTGTATGTATCTAAAGTGCATTAATTGAAATAAATTATAATAAACTGTCTACATCCCACTACTGTCGTGGCTGGTGACACACACACACATATATATATATATATATATTGCATTGATCAAGTGTATGTATTCCACACTAATGACCAGGAGTATACCAGGTCTTTTACCGAAGACATGATATTAGGCACTTTTGGTTGTGGGGGTTTAGGGGTGAGCTGGTAGTGAATGGGTTAGGCTGTATATGTATCTAAAGTGTATTGATCAATTATATGTCAACTGTCTACATATCTAAAGTGCATTGATCAGTGCATGTAGTGTCTACATATAACACTAGTCATGATTGGTGATATATTTATCTAAAGTGAATTGATCAAGTGTGTGTATTAAACAGTCTACAAATAACATTAGTTACAATTGGTGACATATGTATCTAAAGTACATTGTATGTTACACAATGTTATTTTCTATATCGAGAGTTACCAGGGGAATGCTAAAAGTCAGCAATGGTAGGTCTTTACCCAATACATATGATATTGGGCACTTCTGGTTGTGGGATTTGAGGGCTAGGTTGGCTGCGAATGGGTTAAGCTGTCTACTTCTTACACTAGTCCTCGTTGGTGACATATGTAAGTAAAATTCATGGATCAAGGGCATGTATTCCACACTATAGTGGCCAGGAGGCTGCTAGAGGTCAGCAACATCTTTTCTGCCTTCACATCACGTGATTCTGCCTGTTGCTGATAAACTGAAATATGTACTGTCTGTGATCCACTATATATATATATATATATATATATATATATATATATATATATATATATACTGCCACTGGAATACTGCAGGGGATTCAGCATTATAAACTAAGTTACTGGAGTGTGACGAGGTGTCATAAAATGGCCATTGTTATAATAGCCGCCTGTAATAAAATGCACTTCTATTGATATGACTGGGTATATAAAATAATGACATAAGGATTGACATCACAGACAGGTTCAGGCTTATATGGCATATGAAGGGTCTGTAGATTGGCTGTATGAATTGCCATTCATATGCACACCTTAGTCTATAATCTCTTGATAAGTATATGTTATGTTAGAAAGGCGTTCTACGGCCCGAAATATATTTCTAATAAATGTGAAATAAAATACTAATCACTGTGCTGAAGGCAGATGACATTGCATGGGCTGTTTTATGTCTTTTATTGTTTGATTCAATGAAATATGTGTTTTTTTTTTTTTTTACTTGGTGATTGATACATTGCTATATCCCTAACAGCGAGCAGCACTGGGTGAGATAAGAACATTAATGATTTTATTATCAGTGTTGTTGGATGTCATTGTGTACTCTTCTGGAAGTGTCCCTGTGCTACCAGACCCCGGGCACTGTCATGGGACTAACCCTGTGATGATGACAGGGACACTGTAGGGTGTTGATGAGGACACTTACCCTCCATATCCCTGGTCACAGCACTGAAGTGCATTCTCATAGGGTGACACTGGAATCTGTAGAGCTTGTCCAGGGCAGCGCTGGGCTCCTCTGTGGCCACTTCTTCTGAAGCTGAAATCAGAGAGGCGATACTGAAAGCATTGGCTTTGGGGGACAGAGGACTGAACTCTTCCATAAGGGACCCCTAAACACTTTCCCCGGAGAACACCATTCCAGGACAAAGAAGGAAACTATCACTACATGACAGAAAAAAAATAAATAAAAGAAGAAAGAAAAGGCTGCAGCAACACAACTTTCAGATCAGCTGCAACAAGTTTGATCCTGCCAACTCCATTGTCTGTTGTCATGTGCAAATAGCTCGGCCCTGGGATTTCCTGCAGTATCAGGGATTGGATTCGGTCTTATCTGTCCCCAGTCTCTCTCCTGAAGGCAGGAGCTGGCTGATGTCACCGTCTATCCTGCAGCCTTGTGTGTCACCCAGCCCCCGCCTCCTGGACTGCACGTTCTGCTGCTGGATGGCTCATGGAAATAGAGACCTGTCAATCAGGAGGACTGCACAGCACACTGCACCACATACCCACCTACCTACCTACCTACAGGGGATGGATGATGCCCACACTGACCTCTGCAGGCTGCCTTGTCTGTATATTATATATTTATCTATATACATACCACTTACAAATACATTCATAGGAATGTGTGTGTGTATATATATCTATATCTATCTATCTATCTATCTATCTATCTATCTATCTATCTATCTAGATATATATATATATATATATATATATATATATATATATATATATATATATATATATATATATATATATATATATATATATCTATAGATATATCTATAGATATATATAGATATATATCTATAGATATATCTATAGATATATATCTATATATATCTATATAGATATATATATTCATGATATGTAGATATATATATATATATATATATGTCATGAATAGAACCTCCCATATTCATATTGTTATCTGAAAATTGGAAAAAAAGACAAACATGCACGTACATGCACATATATCTATATCTATAGATATATGTCTATAGGTATAGATATATATGTATGTGTATATTAATATAACACAGCATAATAATGAATAGACCCTCCAATGTCTTTAATAAATGTAATACACCTGAAAATATAAAGAGGAAACAAAACATACTATATATATATATATATATATATATATATATATATATGATGAAATGATCGCACTACTACTTTATATATGTATGTGTATATATATATATATATATATATATATATATATATATATATATATATATATATATAAATATATATATATATATATATATATATATAAAAATATATATATATATATATATATATATATATATATATATATATATATATATATATGTATATGTATATAATGGGCCACATACCTCTTCTGTAAGGTATAAATCAATATAAATCTATAATATATTTATATCCCCAGTGAAATGCCCGTTTTACTGAAGCTAGGATATATATAGTATATTCCAAGTATCTATCTATCTATCTATCTATCTATCTATCTATCTATCTATCTATCTATCTATCTATCTATCTATCTATCTCTATATATGTGTGTAGCAGATAAATAGAATCCTAGTCCTCCTATGACTGGTTGGTGTATACATGAAATGATATATCTAGGCAGAATCCTTCCTATGTGTTTTTTGCCCTGGTTGAACCTATACACGTGCGTTGTACACAGCTCCCTGTAGTTTCTGGTGCCCCATGGACTCCCTGTATACTCCATGATATAAAGATTTGGATGTGAAAAGTAATGATATCGCCTGTAATGTGAATGTGACAGTCCGGATGCTTTGTAGCTGATGATGGGAATATAATAGGATGGGGTTGTGGATGAAATGTCCAGGAGATATTACTGTGGGAAAATAGGCCTTTGTGCAGAAATAGTGTCAGATGTTATTATCAGGGCAGGGATTATAGTGTGCTGTATCCTGCTATATCCTGCTCACATTACCTGCTCAAACGGCCCTTTCACAAGGACTCTGACACAAGGGATGCTCTCCTGGCTGATCTGGAAATGGCACAATAAGAAATTAATTTCTTTACTCTGTAGATCCTCACATTAGTACTGATTGAAAAGGGCCTAACAAGTGGGGAAACCCTCTGCTGTGCGGAGCAGCCAATCACATTCTTCCATTCTTTTCCCCGATACCTCTTTGATTGGCGGTGAGCGGTGACACAGAGATGAAGCGGTCTGTGCAGTGCTGTGTGCTGAGCCAAGCAGAAGAATGGGCAGCTATGTACTGGGACAATAATGTGCAGAGCCCAGTGCGGACACCAGCGAGCCACTAATATAGGATCTGCAGCCCTAATTAAAGTCCCAGGGCCACATATTAATATCACTCACTGGGGAATTCTTGGGGGTCCAGTAAGACAGAAAGGAGCTCATTGAGTAAAATGAAGAGGTCCAGGGCTTGGCCATCTCTCCAAATTATCGAATTAGCAGGGCTGGGATCAGATTCACCGCAATGAAATATCCACATGATAGGGCAGCAAAAGCGTGTAATAAGTTCCCATCAAACAGAGAGAAAGACACAGGGGGAAACCCTGGAGATGGATATCCACACCAGAAATGTCACTCAGCGATCAGCAGACTCCATCCACACTCTGCAGGCTGGGGATTGACATACTGGGAACTCACCACTACCGGATTCTATGCTGGAGATCACACACACACACACACACACACATATATATATATATATATATATATATATATATATATATATATATATATATATATATATATATATATAAAAAATATATATATATATATATGTATATTATATGCACAGTTATGTCACAATTTGCTGCAAAGAGCTTCCATCCTAGTAATGATTATTTTTACAGCTTTTCTGGCAATGATAAATCGAGGAAAATCTAGTATTGTCTATATTGATTTAATTTACTATCTCACACATTTTAGGGGTGTCGGATAAAGTAGGGAATAATGTGAATTCTCAGTGATAGCTCAGCTCTGCAGGAATCGCCTATCAGCAATGCACAGAAGAGTCACATCACTGTGCCACAGGGACATTTCCATTTCATAGACACTGCCTGGCCCAATAAGACACTCATCCCTTTATTGCATGTCTGCATACATGTGTGTATACATATATATATATATATATATATATATATATATATATATATATATATATATATATATATATATATATATATATATAAATAAATATATATATATATATATATATATATATATATATATATATATATATATATATATATATATATATATATAGTGCGTAGACAGCGGCTATTATGCACTCTGTATATTCTTTCTGCACCACCACCATTTTTTTTCTACAGCAAGACACAATCATGTGAAAAGCAAATTTTTCAATTCTTTACTTATTCATATGATTGTTTAATTGTGTACACATTATCATCTCCGAAATCATCCTTAAAAAATTAAAACAATTTAAAAATAATATAATTATTAATATAATAATTAACAAATAAATATATTATGTACTATGCACTCTGTTAATTCTTTCTGCACCACCACCAATTTTTACACTTTTTTTCTATGGCAAGACCAGGGTGCCATCATTTGGAAACTCAGTGTTTAATAAGTCGTTGGTGCTGTGCATATTGCAGCACACAGTTGCTCTGCACACCTGGCCAGCACTGGGACTTGCAGAGTAGGAGATCAATTAACTAAAGGAGTTGGGAATCTTCACACAGTACATTTTGTGAATACAGTATCCACTTTAGTTCTATACACACTAAATTAACTATATGTATGTATAATTAATATATTATCAATTATCGAATAATCTAAAAGCAAATTACTGTTTGCTTATTTCATCTGCACATGATAGGACATTTGAAGTGAATATTTACATTATTGTGTGAAGATTCTCCACTCCTTTAGCTGTGTCTGTCAGTGGGGAGATGCTCTGGTGCTGTAGCTATCAGTTGTATTTGTTCTCTGTTTTGACACTTGTGATTTCCGCAGTGTGGGAAGTAGACAGACAACAGGGGTGAGTTAACATTACTGCTCTCTGCTCCTTGAAAACACTGTGGGACCGATCAGTGTGCCTGAAATAAAGATTGTGCTGCCACTTAGCAACCAATGAGATCCAGAGCGGCCCTGGGCAGTGACAAGGAATATTTAACTACTACTGGTGGGGTTGGAGCTGTAACAGTTTTTATTGTTCCTCCAGGTCCATGCTGTCCTAAGAGGTTTATTCTCTAATACCAGATACAATGGACCTAATCATTAGGAGTCATTGTCATCCTGCCTTGTGTTCACTTGAAAAAACAGAAATATCTCCCAAATTCTTGGGTAATTTTTTTGGTCAACAGAGAATATGGTTATTTTTATTATATACATAAGTCCAAAAATTAAGCTCCATGCACACTTAAAAATCACTGCTTGTAAAGGAGTTTTGTGTTCTGCCCATAGAAGAAGCTCAATGCTATCCTGTGTCCATGGACATTAGGACTTTATATTTTGAGATCAACTCCATGCACACTGGCTTAAAAAACGTTGCTTCTATAGGAGTCTTGTGTCCATGCACATTAGGACGCTTAGAGGCATATTTTGAGCTCAAGGTTAGTAGAGGCAGGAAAAATGTTTGCACTTCTGAATGGAGCTCACTGGCAGAAAAAATGCAGAAATCTCCTAAAATTCTCTAAACTTTGTACAAAAAATGCTCTATATGAGCATTTTTTTTTGCAAAGAGAACAGACGTTTTTTAAGCCCAGTGTGCATGGAGTTCTGGTTTGCGTTTTTTTTTCTGCCAGGAGAACTGTAATGGATACACCTTGTTGAAAAGGCAGTGTACAGGGCCAGGCGTACTGTGGTAAAAAAAAAACCTTGTGGGCCCAGTGTACAGTCCTACCCATATCCAGGGGATTGTATGAGCAGTGTGCAGCCACTGTATAACCCCAACCACACCTACAACAAATACATATACAAAAAAACGCTCTGAGCGCTTTTTTTTCTGCCAAGGGAACAGACGTTTTTTTTTAAGACCAGTGTATATGGAGCAAAGCAGCGTTTTTTTAAACCAGTGTGCATGGATCCTATGACAAGCCTATAGCCATACATGAACAACCCAGCAATAATATGTACACTTACTTTTGGAGAAACCTAGCCATTAGGAACAACCCAAGCCCATGTACAAATGCAACAATATTATATTATTCAAACACAGCAATATAAATACACTAATGTACAAACCTGGCCACGTACAAATCTAGCCATATTATACCTATACAGGACAGAATCGGCCATATTATACATTTATTATACAAACCAAGCCCAGCCATATTAAACCCTTGACATCCCAGCCACATTATACGTTTTTGTAGTCACTCAACCGAATTATATAACAAACCTAGCCATATTGTACTCTTAAAGACAAACCTAGTCAAACTTTACATTTATGTACAAACCCAACCCTATAATCTTTAGGACAAACCCAACCATACATAATGGACAAACCCAGCCACATGTCACTCCAGGTATATTACACTTGAATGCACACACCCAGCTACATTATACACAAAACTCAACCAAAATGATGTACATCCGCAGCCATACTATATAATGTGCTCACCTACCCCAAAATTTTGGACAACCTCAGCCATATTATACAATGTACAAACACAGCCATGGTATACAATGTACAAACCCAGCCATACTGTATACAATATACAAACCCAGCCATGGTATACAGTGTAACCCAGCCATGGTATACAATGTACAAACCCAGCCATACTGTATACAATATACAAACCCAGCCATGGTATACAGTGTACAACACAGCCATGGTATACAATGTACAAACCCAGCCATGGTATACAATGTACAAACCCAGCCATGGTATACAATGTACAAACCCAGCCATACTGTATACAATATACAAACCCAGCCATGGTATACAGTGTAACCCAGCCATGGTATACAATGTACAAACCCAGCCATACTGTATACAATATACAAACCCAGCCATGGTATACAGTGTACAACACAGCCATGGTATACAATGTACAAACCCAGCCATGGTATACAATGTACAAACCCAGCCATGGTATACAATGTACAAACCCAGCCATGGTATACAATATACAAACCCAGCCATGGTATACAATGTACAAACCCAGCCATGGCATACAATATACAAACCCAGCCATGGTATACAAGGTACAAACCCAGCCATGGTATACAATATACAAACCCAGCCATGGCATACAACGTACAAACCCAGCCATGGCATACAACGTACAAACCCAGCCATAACCCAGCCGTGGCATACAATGTACAAACCCAGCCGTGGTATACAATGTACAAACCCAGCCGTGGTATACAATGTACAAACCCAGCCATGGTATACAACGTTCCAACCCAGCCATGGCATACAATGTACAAACCCAGCCATGGCATACAATGTACAAACCCAGCCATGGCATACGATGTACAAACCCAGCCATGGCATACGATGTACAAACCCAGCCATGGCATACGATGTACAAACCCAGCCATGGCATACAATGTACAAACCCAGCCATGGCATACAATGTACAAAGCCAGCCATGGTATACAATGTACAAACCTAGCCATAGTATACAATATACAAACCCAGCCATAGTATACAATATACAAACCTAGCCATAATATACAATATACAAACCCCCCGGCCATATTACACCTTTTTATGAACTCCAGCAGCCACACAGCCCCAAATCTATCTCACATTCAAAAGCTTTTAATGACTGCTGAAAATAATTTCTTGGGATTTACAAACAGCACGACCGTAAATCGACAATCTAAATAACAAATCAACAGCAACAATAATATTATTAATTTTATTAATAGTAGTAGTATTAGTAGTCCTAAGTAATAGAATTAGAAAACATAGCCACTTCTATTATTAATCAATATTACGGCATCGTTATTAATTGTATTACATTTTATTTTTTAATACTATGATGATCATCGTCATCATCACTATTATGATGTTTATGAGATGCTGAAATCTAGATGACTCGTTTTGTAGCTCTTGGCATGCATCTACCTTGGATGACATATATAGCTCATCACTCAAACCTCTGTTGCCCTGACTGAAATAAAGTCAGGAAAATCTCCCGGTTCTTCCCATCCTACATCATCATGTACATCCTTTTCTCACAACAGACAGCGGTCCATTCCCCCGGCTGTGAAAGGGTTAAAGGGCACTTAATTTATCACTCTTAGACACGTCAACACCCAGCTCTGTGCCTTTTGTTATTTTTTCCTGTTGCTTTTATTCTGAAATGGCCAACCATTGCAGGAAATTCAAGTCAGATTCAGTGATGCCATTCTATCAAGCCAGCTCGGCAAACTTGTTTTTTTCTTTTTACCTTTGTTGATGAAACGCCCATGCTGGCACCGAGAATGGGTATAATCAGGTATGATCAGCCGTGGATGGGCATGATTAGATAGGTATGATCAGATGAGAATGGGTGTGACCAAATGGGTAAAATCAGATAGGTATGATCAAATGGGTTTAATCAGCTGAGGATGGGTATGGTCAGAAAGGTATGATCAGCCGGGAATGGGTATGGTCAGATATGTATGATCAGATGGGTATAATCAGGTGAGGATGGGTATGATCAGATAGGTATAGTCAGCTGAGGAGGGGTATGATCAGATGGGTATGATCAGGTATGATCAGATGGGTATAATCAGCCGAGGATGGGTATGATCAGATGAGTAAGATCAGATAAGTATGATCAGATGGGTATGATCAGCTCAGGATGGACATGATCAGAAAGGTATGATCAGATGGGTATAATCAGCCGAGGATGGGTATGATCAGATGAGTAAGATCAGATAGGTATGATCAGATGGGTATGATCAGCTCAGGATGGATATGATCAGAAAGGTATGATCAGATGGGTATAATCAGATGAGGATGGATATGATCAGCTGAGAATGGGTGTGATCAAATGGGTAAAATCAGATAGGTATGATCAGATGCTATAATCAGCTGAGAATGGGTATTATCAGATAGGTATGATCAGATGGGTATAATCAGCCGAGGATGGATATGATTAGCTGAGAATGGGTGTGATCAAATGGATAAAATCAGATAGGTATGATCAGATGCTATAATCAGCTGTGGATGGATATCAGATAGGTATGATCAGATGGGTATAATCGGCTGAGGATGGGTATTATTAGATAGGTATGTTTAGATGGGCCAGCTGAGGATGGGTATGATCAGATATGTATGATCAGATAGGTATGATCAGGTGGGTATGATCAGATAGGTATGATCAGATGGGTATGATCAGATAGTTTTGATCAGATGGGTATGATCAGATAGGTATGATCAGATGGGTATAGTCAGCTGAGGCTAGGTATGATCAGATGGGTATGATCAGCCAGGAATGGGTATGATCCTAGTTCTGGGGACATGCCTGGTGTACATACACTGCAATACTAATAAACAGTGGGTGTACATGGTGAGTGTAGCTGTCCCTGCACACAATACAATCCGTGCACATTTTGCAGGAGACATCAATCCGTTTGTTTATTATTCTGCAGTAATGAGATCCTGAGCACTAAGCAAATTTCCTGAACAGCCCCAGTTAAGATATGTGTTTAACCATCACTTAATCCTCATATCAACATATCGAATGACTTATTTGCTACAACTCTCCATTTTTCTCAATGTAAGCTTTATTTTTCTCCTAGATGGAAAGCAGACATATTAACATATTTACCGACACTTAACATTACATGTAACAAGAGATCGGCATGGCGGGGCTAGAAAATACCTTAAAATATTATGATTACATCGCCTCCACAAACAAAGATCCTCTTAACAATGGTGTTTTAATTGTGTCATGTTGGAACCCCCCCCCCCGAAAAAAAAAGAAAACCGTCAAGGGGGCAAATGACAAGGTCACCGAGCTGCAGACAGAAGCAGAACACTGACAGCTCCATAGAGTGCAGCCCATCCTTCTATGTACACCCTACCTGCCACTGACTACTCTGGGGGGGGACCCCAACAAAACTTCTTCATACACAGGAGGAATTATTTACTTCCCCTGTTTAAAATGTTATTATTTCTAGAAATTAAATAAACCAGACCAACAAGGAGATCGATTTGCTAAAGGGGTTGAGAATATTCCCTTAGTGAATTCAGTAAATACGTGTTTCCTTTAAATACTCAATCAAGTGCAGAGAAACTTAACAAAAACAAACAAGACTAAAACAATTTTTTGCCTATCAATTGATTGAATGATTGAAGAGAATACAGTTTCACTTTATTTACTTAACTAACGTCTCCTCTACGTCTTTAGTAAATCAGTAGCAATCATCAAACATTTTGGTTGGTGTTTACCAAACCTAAAAATTGTTGCATGCAATTTACTAAACCTTCAGCACCAGCAACTTCAACATTATTAGTAAATAAACGGACAATGTACTGAACATGTGCCGCTGGCGGATAGTATAGTCGATTGGTTAGTATAGACCTGAATAAAAATATAATTCTTGCACAATAATAATAATAACAAAAACAACAATAATAATAACAATATGCAATGTGTGACTAAAGTATGTGAATGTGCAAAAAAATGTAGTAAAAGACAAACTAAGCAAACTAAGGAGTGGTTAACAACAAAAAACAACACAAAAAAATAAACAAAAATTTATACTTAGGTAGTAATTACCATATTGATAATATCTCTTTATATATATATATATATATATATATATATATATACATCTCTCTCTCTATCTTTTTATCTATCTGCATTTCTCTCTCTCTCTCTCAATATATATATATATATATATATATATATATATATATATATATATATATATATATATATATATATATATATATATATATATATATATATATATATATATGTAGGTAGGTGAGTTTTGTGAGCCCATGTGAAGTGTAGATGGAAGATTGTGTCTATGTAGTCCCCTGTAGGATGCTGCCTATCTATGAAGCCTCCTGGATGATCAGCCTCTTTCCCTGTCTACTTACTTGCTAAGTCCCAGGGTGATCCCCTGACTTGTCCTCAGAGCAGACCTTGGCGCTTGGATCAGACAGCAGTGGCCTCGGATTTATTTATACTGCTTCCAACACAGCATGCAGTCCTGGCTCCTTTTTCTCTTGCCCTATAAATCCAATAGAGGATATCTTAAGGCAGCCTCTGTGGACCAACCACTAAGGCTGGCATGTCCCTACACCTTTTTTTTTTTTTTTTTTTGGTGTAGAAATTGATTAGGCGGTGGTGTAGAACATGTGAATCCAGAGAATGACCCAAGTGCTTCCAAGAGTTCAGCTCATGACTCCTAGTGGATGGATTATTCTGATGGATGTAGTGTCCCTTACCATGGCTCGGATGGCAGCCTAATTAATGTCGGTGTGTATGGGGAAGTATGGGGAAGTATAGTCAGAGCTCCTATATCCAGGGATGAGAAGAGCAGTAGGTAGTATCTATGAGCAGTGCTAGGTAACCTTGGCTGGTCTGGGGGGTCTTGTTTCTCACTACTCTAGCGCCTCTTCTGTCTGGATGCAGGTGTGTACTCCGAGCACACTGTCCCCATAGACTCATATACAACGCCACTGCACTGCGAGCCCCATCACACCTCACAAGGACAATCATAGGGGCACCATGGCAAAACAACTTTACTGCCTATGATAAATCAACAAATCAACATATAAATACATACATGCGTGCTCGTGTACCTAGATGGGGGGGGGGGGGGGGGGTATTTACTAAACCAAACGGTATATTTTAGCTGCGTTGCTTTATCAGTGCTGTATCAGACTGGATGTTTGTAGCGAATACACGTTCGTTAGTTGGACAAACCCTTATTAGGAAGCAATATAACTGGGGCTTATTTATGTATTCACAAATAGTAATCAACCTGTATTGGTAGGTATTGACTCACTTACCGCCGAGAGGATACATAGTTCTCAATGGACGGTTATTCCCCTTCTCACTTTTCCAGGCATATGATCAATCTGTCACTGAGCAGTCACACTTGGGGGAGCCTCAGCTGACCCACAACCGCCTGCAGACAGACATACAGCTTTTTATTTATATATATATGTCTATATATATATATATATATAGACATATATATATATATATATATATATATATATATATATATATATATGTCTATATATATATATATATAGACATATATCTAGCTAGATACAATACACACACACACTATCTATCTATATATCTATCTCTACACACCTGTCTATATAACATCTAGTGCTGTCATTGTGTACTGGTGTAGCTCCTTTTCCCACCTAGGAGTAACGAGGACATGTGTCTGTCCCTGCGGGTCCCTCATAAAATACACAGCTGTGTAGATTAGGAGTAAATTTATGTTGTGTATGACATATGGGTGGAGCGGTGCACTGTTGATTTATACTGGTGATAGGTGTGTGTATATAATAGCGTGTTTATATTATATATATATATATATATATATATATATATATATATATATATATATATATGTATATATATATATATATATATATATATATATATAGTGTATGTGTATAGTATATGTGTGTATATATAGTGTATAGTATATGTGTATATATAGTGTATGTGTGTATATATATATATAGTGTGTATGTGTATAGTGTATGTGTATATAGTGTATGTGTATATATAGTGTATGTGTATAATGTATATGTGTATATATAGTGTGTCTGTATAAATAGTGTATGTTTATAGTATATGTGTATATATAGTGTATGTGTATAGTGTGTATATGTAGTGTATGTGTATATATAGTGTGTACATATAGTGTATGTGTATATATAGTGTATGTATATAGTATATATGTATATACAGTGTCTGTGTATAGTATATGTGTATATACAGTCTATGTGTATATAGTGTATGTGTATAGTATATGTGTATATATAGTGTATTTGTATACAGTGTATGTGTGGGGCGCCTCTGGCTCGGTTAGTGCCGTTCCTGTCTCCGGTGATTACATGCCATTATCCTTTCATTTGGTCGGGTATCACAGTGGTCTACTTTCAGCGACACAGATACTTGTAATGAACATAAATACTCCCCTGTACTGGGAATCCATTATAGCTCATTTCTGAAATCTACAGCTTATATTTATATATTTTTTCCTATACATATGTATTTGTGGTAAACACGCTGAATATATTTAAGAAGATGTTCTATCAAAAAAGGTACAGATTGTTCACTTAGATAACTCACTTGAACAAGCTGTAATCACTTTAATTATTCAGTAATGCGCTGGAAAAGAAACGATTTTTTTTATTTACCTTGATTCGTTTACCTTGAGCTCTTCTTCATATTATTTACTAGGGTCAGTGACCATTCTGTTTGCTAAATTAATGATAATTACTCCTTTAATTACTCATTTGGTAAATCACCCGATAATCTTTCTTTCTTTCTTTCTTTCTTTCTTTCTTTCTTTCTTTCTTTCTTTCTTTCTTTCTTTCTTTCTTTCTTTCTTTCTTTCTTTCTTTCTTTCTTTCTTTCTTTCTTTCTTTCTCTCTTCAGGGAATCCACTATCCTCATTAATGATGTAGCAGCTCAGGTGAACCATGAATATAGATAATCATCAATAGACAAACAAACCATGACTGCGCTGTGTAATTTATGTATCCATATATATGAATATGACATGTTTGAATTTACAAGCATATCTCACCCACTGAATATACGAACACCCCGAAATATCGTCCAATATTAGAGATAAGCTCCTACTCAGTGGCATTGAAACTGTGTCTAGTAACTAAAATCATGAATCTTCATGAATGAAATACGCTGGTTTTATTGTATAATCCCACGAATTCAGCCTAGTTTGTTTCGCTGATTCAAAAAAAAAAAAAATCTGGTGGACCTGACATCTATTAAATATCTGTTTGCTGAGTGAGTTCAACTGAGTGCTGACCATGTTATCCTCCCTATAAATGTAGGGATTTTTAAACCTTAGCATAGGCTTCCTTTTGCGGAAGGGAGTTTAATAAGACACCTGACACCTCATGTGGATGTGGAATTCCCTTCCACAGGTGGTGGTCTCAGCGGGGTCATCGATAGTTTCAAAAAAATATTGAATAAACTATTAAATAAGCAACTGAACGACTGCAACATACAGGGATATACAATGTAATACTGACATATAATCACACATATAGGTTGGACTTGATGGACTTGTGTCTTTTTTCAACCTCACCTACTATGTACTGTGTATATTCAACAAACCAGAACAAAACATATGCGTCTATCCTCAAAACTAAACGTTTGGGTTTATACAATTATCAGCACTCTTTCTATCTATCTATCTATCTATCTATCTATCTATCTATCTATCTATCTATCTATCTATCTATCTATCTATCTATCTATCTATCTATCTATCTATCTATAGACATGCATGTATACATACGTGTGTAATACTTTGAGTATACAGTATATGCAGTAAATTGCTATAGCTCCGTTAATTTATGAACAAATATCTACATTATGAAAATAATAATAATAATAATAATAATAATAATATATATATATATATATATATATATATATATATATATATATATATATATATATATATATATATATATATAT
Organism: Aquarana catesbeiana; assembly: GCF_042186555.1. Taxonomy (NCBI): domain Eukaryota; kingdom Metazoa; phylum Chordata; class Amphibia; order Anura; family Ranidae; genus Aquarana; species Aquarana catesbeiana. Next base: position 275,444,323 of record NC_133324.1, read on the forward strand.
ATATATATATATATATATATATAGTAAGAGAAGAGAGGAGAGTTCATGCACTAGATTTGTCGACTTGTATTTTCGGGCTATTTTCTGTTCAAAATAATAAGAAATAACAAATGGATTTATTATTTTTTTACAGAACATTGCATATCTGGCAGAGTAATCACATGAATGTGTCAAATAAAGTATACACTGAACACAGACTAATTGACATATTTTGAGTTTAGTAGAAATAAATCAATTCATAACCATACTCTGTGCGTTCCAATCTATGATTTATTGGTAAATGCTCCGAATATTTTCCCTAGCCATGAAAACGTGATTTCAGTGGTGGCAGACAAGCTGGGTGACACTTACCGCATTCCCTATCTGAGCCTGTGCACTGACCTGGCAGTATTTGTATCACTATATTCCGTTATGTCTGTCTGGCTTCTTCTGTATTGTGATCGGTGAAGTACTTACAGGAGCTGCTGTGTTATTTTATGTCATCCACACAATATTCCTGGCACACCCGAGCCACTAAAAGTCACATTTCTCCTATTTAACACTATGAGTTCTTCCATAATGAACTAACCGAATAATGATGATTAATGGCCAATCACCACAAATAGCTGCACAACTCATATATAAAAATACACAAAATGTTTAAAAACTAAATTATACACTGTCAAAATTCAAATGGCTCCATAGGCAAAACAAATGCCGTATAAAAAGAAAAACTACAAGGGACATGTGTGTTGAATTTATACAACTGCCCTCCTATCAGTCATCAGCTATAAATCCTATGCATATAGTATATAGCTGGTCATCCTGGCCACCATCAATACACATGTCATTTGATATCCACATATGTACACATTTCCAACACAGTTTAAATAATCACATGGGTAAGTGCCAATGCACAAATGTAATATATAAATAGTAATATCCATTGATGCTGCAGAGAGGTACTGGTATTCATCCACTGTTCAGTTGCTGAAACAAAAGCAAGCTACAAAGTCTGTCCATATTACCAGGGGAGGGAGGCTGGTTGGCTCTGCATACTCATTAGTGGGTGTGACATCACTATATATATCCATGATACACCAACACTGTACTGTATATCCCAATTATAAACTATATGCTCCTAAGAGACAACATATACCCCCAAAATGCTCTATACACCCCAAGACACACTACTCTGTTTCCCCGAAAATAAGACCTAGCGTGATTGTCGATGATGGCTGCAATATAAGCCCTACCCCCCAAATAAGCCCTAGTTAAATTTATTTTAGGTCTTCTTTTCAGGGTAGGGCTTATTTTCGGGGACACAGGGTAGGACTTATTTGGGGGGTAGGGCTTATATTGCAGCCATCATAGACAATCATGCTAGGTCTTATTTTTGGGGAAACAGGGTATATACCTCCATGACACACCATACACCTCCTAGACAGCCCCAAAACCCTGTATACATCCTTTTGGCACACTATCCACCCCATGGTACACCATAAACCTTATTTACATATTTACATATTTAGTAAGGTTGAATAAAGACACCAGTCCATCCAGTTCAACCTGATTGAGTGTGGGTGCGTGTCTACAATTATCCCTATTTAAGGTACCCATATAGTGCCTTCAATTTACGCAGCTCTCCACACATACATCGGTCCCTACCCTCAAGGAGCCCACAATCCAAGGTCCCCAACTCACATTCATATACTAGGGCCAATTTTGGACAGAAGCCAATTAACCTACCAGCATGTCTTTGGAGTGTGGAAGGAAACCGGAGTACCCGGAGGAAACCCACGCAGGCATAGGGAGAACATGCAAACTCCAGGCAGGTAGTGTCTGTGGTTGGGATACGAACCAGCAACCCTTTTTACTGCTAGGCGAGAGTGCTACAAACTACACCACTGTGCCGCTCTTATGACACACCATAAATCCCACGGCACACCATATATCCCCCATTCAATACCATACATTCCACTGGCACACCATACATCACTATGGTGCACCACACACTCCCATGGCACATTATACACCCCCATGGCACAACATACATCCCGATGGCACATTATACATCCCCATGGCTCAACATACATCCCCATGGCACATTATACATCCACATGGCTCAACATATATGCCCATGATTTACCTATACCGCCATGACACTACATACAGTACATTTGCATAACATACTATATAGCCCTGCACAATGTTTATGCCCATAGCATATCTGCACCCTCATGACACACCATATACTTCCACAACACTCCATACAATCTCAAAACACATTATACTCCACTATGGCACACCATACAATCCAAAGTATTTGCACTGAAAATGGTTATCACAGCAAAACCAGTGTCACTTATGTGTATGGAGGTTTAAATTATTGTAGTGAATAAATAAAAAATGATTGTCCATAAGGCGACGTCACAATCACTCTTCACTTCCCAGAGGGCTAACAAACACTTACTAGTTGTGCCTTCTGGCACTCCTCAAGTCCATAAACAACGTGTAAAGAGGAAAGGAGAGCTGCTACTCCAGACCAGAGGTGAATAAATGATAAAAAGTGGCCCTGCCAGTGGGTGGGGCAAAATGCATCAGGGTGGGTGGTTTGGCGGAGACATGTAGGCTGAGGCTGCTCTTTATCATTTATTCACCTGGGCTGATTGGTAGTAGTGGCAATCCTTTCCTTTTTACATTTACTAACCCTACTACTGGATTGGTATTAGGAGAAGCCTGCACCCCATGTCCTGTGACACAGGGATATGCTTTAAACTCTACTTTGAGTGGCGCCAAAAGCAATCCATAAGCAAAGTGATTACGCCTGTCTAGGTGACCACAGTAAAACAAAGTGCTGAGCATATACCAGTTAATGACCCTGCTCCTTATAAGGCTGGGTTCACATATATATGCACATTGGATGGGAGTTTCCCTGCATCCAATTTGCATGACAGGTGAGTCTGACTGGCTCTCAATGGAGCTGGTTCACACAGGTCCGGGGCAGCCATGGAGCGGATTGCAAAGAGGTCCCGTGCGTGTTTGGGTCGGGTTCAGGTGCGAAGTCAGGCAAAAATTCGTACCTGAATCGCATCTGAACCGGTGAACAGACACCCACCAGACCCCAAGCACGAACCTGCGGCCGCACATATGTGGACACAGCCTAAAAAGGCTGTTCCATTTGTGTCTGATTACTCAGAATAGCCCAACGAATATAAGCAGAGCTCCTTTATGAGTTAAAATAGTACTAATAACACGTTTTGCTATTTAAATAGCTATTATCCCAGAGTTGGTTCCTTATCACTGACCAGGTACACATCTGGGAACACATGTCACATACTCTCCCAACCTCTGAATGGGATTCCAACTGGGCAAGTGTTTTAAGTGTGCAGGACCTCTAGAAGGAGATTCCCCAGGGTTACCTGTCTGGCATCACTGAGGTCAAATACCTTATTGGGCACAATCGCTAAAATAGCAAATGACGTAGAATTGCATCATTCACAATATGAATTGGGCACTACATCTGTAGAGAAAATCTTTACTTTTAATATATATGGAACAAGGCTGACATGTGCAACCGGACAGCAGTTAGAAAGCAAAGCAGGATAAATCCTGATCAAATGCAATTTTTTAAGGTTTTTTTTTCTACATAAATGTACTTACAACCCAGCTTGTTGATTTTCTTTGTGTGAATTCCAGCAAAATTTACTTTTCTGAAGAATTATTACTATAAAAAGTAATGTGTAAAACATGGTGAACACAACTAAAATGTACTGCATTACAACTGCACTGTATGGTGTAAAAATGAATAGATTAATACAGCATTGGGCCATGGGATGACTGTCCGTGGGAACTAGCTAATATTAACCTGTGGTTCATTCAGATCTGTATAGTTGTATGTGCAGCAATTGGCCAGCATGCTTACAAACTACAATATGCAGCAGTTTGGGTGCAATTTACATGCAAAGCACTGATAGGCTTCTTTTTACAACACCTCACCAGTACACTCAAACTGCATTTTAAAACTGAAGTCTAGGCAAACAGCTAAACACTCTGATGAAATACATATATGAAAGCTGTTTTACGTGCCAGAGGATTTGTATTTCTATCCTGCCAGTCCTGAAGATTGTCCCCCCCCCCTTCCAATCTGAGTTTTGCTGTACAAGGACTGTTAGAAGCAGATACCAAGCCAAATTCAGATAGTTACAGTTCTTGCATTAAAAAATACATTTATAATGTAATAATGATTACTTAGCTACAATTATTTGTGTCTTTAATATATGAATAGAGTTCAGCTTTAAAGCCCAACTTCAGAATAAAAGTAGCCTTTCTTCCACCCCCTTCTTTCTGATTGTTGGGTTAACAAAAAAAAAAAAAAACCCAAAAAACAAAACGTTTCTAAATCCCCGTTTTTACACTTACCATAAGCTACAGTCACGTGATCATCCAGTGCTGGGTTCTTCTCCTCACTGTTCACTTCCTGCATGGGCCCTTCCTTGGGGTGTCCACAACACACAAGTAGTTCCCATTGACTGGGTAGCGGAGGGGCTCTCTTAGGATCAAGAAGAGATCTGATGGAATGAAGGGGACCAGACAGCGACGGTTAATGTGCGGCGCTGGATTTGTGGTCTCCGTGGGAGGGAACCATGTCAATGAGGGACCTAGATGGGCATACTCAGGTGAATTTAACTGGCTTCACCAGGCAAGGAAAACTTCATACCAGGCAGGATGGGTTAGACCAGGATTCTCATCCAGGGTTCCATGGAACCCTAGGGTTCCTCCAAAGGTTGCTATAGGTTTCTTGAGCAATTTCTGCCTCTTAGATAAGCTCCCACTGTCTCCATTGATCTTTATACCTATCTGTAAGGGGTAATTCCTCCCAATGGCCACAAATGTAAGGAACATTTTTCCTACTGACCATCACACTAATGTATCATAGGTTGTAGATATGGTAACTTTTAGCAGGGGTTCACTGAGACCGGAATGTTATTTCAAGGGTTCCTCTGTGTAGAAAAGGTTGGAAAAAGGCTGGGTTAGTGTCTTGAGTGGAGTCTTGAGAACTACTGCTGTGGAGCCCAAAGCGATCCTAATTTCTAAAATTACCTTTTTCATCTAGGATAAAAGTTTTGCCCTTTGAAAATTGCTGACTTTTTAGCTCTAAAACATATCTATCTATGTCTGTCTGTCTATCTTTTTTTCACAAGATCGATCTATCTATCTATCTATCTATCTATCTATCTATCTATCTATCTATCTATCTATCTATCTATCTATCTATCTATCTATCTATCTATCTATCTATCTATCTATCTACTGTTTGCATGCTTGCCCCCTCTCCCCCTTGGATATTATGTAGATCTACAAGCTGGATTTCAGACTGAACATACTGTTTGAAGCAGAAATCCAACACCGGTTGTGCAGTTTTTATTGTAAAACACAAACCTGCAGCGTGTTTGGTAAATTGTGAGGTTGGGCGGACAAAGGCCAGTTCCTATGGCACATAGCTCTCGGCTCACTGGGGAAAGCAGCTCTCCATACACGCTTGTTATCTATACTGTGTTGAAAACACAGCTCACACCTGGGGCTTGATGGGAAGAGAATGCTAAAAATGCCACTTGTGTGGCATTTAGTGGCACATAAAACCACAACAGTCCAGTCAATCCCAGGCAGGGGATCAAATAATGGAAACACTCAGCCATTAGATGTAATAATTACACCAAAATGCCCTCTCATGTGTTAATGGAAAAATACTTACTACCGTCAATGCAAGACGAGGATTGTTACCGTTATAATCCTGTCTGTGCTGAAATATTGTAGCATGTGTGGTCACTTTTTTTTATTGAGGCTTGAAATGAGACTGATTGCTCGTTTAACATGGAAATCCGCTCTATGCAGGGTTAGATGTCTACTTTCTGTATGACACAAAAAATATTATGTGTTACGTGTGGTGTCCTGGGTGGCTTTAACCCTTCTCTTTGGGGATCGTGTGAACAGGGCTGTGTTGCTGTAATGTGTAAGGCTGGTGCTCCAGAAAAAAGGTGTTGTGATGACACATTAAAGCTGAATTTCACTCATCAAGTGTCCCATAACATTGTATATTTTCGGAACTCCTCTCATCAGACCACTATTTGCATATTTCTGAAAGCAAGGGAAAAGGCCTCCCTTTCCAGTTAATGCTTTCTCCATCAGTAACTCATTAATTGGAGGAGCCAGCACAATACACAGGACCGAATTCCTGCAGCTAATGAAAGAGACTTGAAAGGCCTGAGCTCTGGATGTTTGCATATTTCTCAGCTTTCAGAAAGAAAACTATCCTGCACTCTAAGAAACTTTTATTAACTATCGGGACAGAAATTAGCCTTTCCCTTCCAGCAGTCAAGAAAAGAAACAAAAATAGGAGTTGGAAAGCGAAGGTCTATAGGGACAGGGGGGAATTCCTTGCTGCAACAGGGGCCAAATATTGACATATTATAATAACAGTAACAATAACATGCTACAGAGGAAAGTATGTCAAGTACATTGCACATTAATACCAAAAACAAACACCCTGGTGACTTTATGATCATATCTGCCTAATGCTTAAGCGGGCCAGGTGAAGGCACTTTTTCCATGACACAGTAGAACAAGATTACCAGTTTGTATTAATGCAGTTGTGGTGAAACTTTAAATCCTAGCATGGAAAGGTCATCAACTGGATTGCCTACCCCTGTGCATAGCAGAACAAAATGTTGGTAACTAATCACATATTTTTACTATATAGCCGTGAGTAAAAAAAGGAAAAAAGATGCTGACCGGGAAGTACTAGTAACAGACAATTTTCTCTTACCTTTCAAATTTCCCTTTCTTTCATTACTATACTGTAAGTTATGAAAGGTAACCATAGACAGGCGTTATTAATCACTTTTTTCCAGTTTAGGGATCAATTTCATGTATGTTGATATTGGCCTTCAGATCGGACCAGCTGGCTACTGTCAGGGAAAGCAATGGGGCTCTTTGCGGCTCTATGTAGGTAGCCAGCTCTGGGGATGGTCAATTGTCTTGGCACAACAATTTTCAATTTAAGGCTATGCCCAGCTTAAGACCCATCCACATCCATATTTCAGGAAAGTGCCAACCGAATAAGTATCAAGGTCATTAGATGAAAGGTGTTCAAACCCTTGTTTCAAAAGTGTCTATAGACATGAGATGATCAGGAAAAACATAGAAACATAGAAGAGTGATGGAAGAAAAAAAAAAGAAAACAAGTGGTCTCTCTTTTTTTTTAAATCTGAAAATACGGCCTTCTTAATCCTTTATCACACTCTTCATTTTTATATAGGTTCCATTCATGGTTTCCTTCTTTCCTGGAGGCTGATTATTTTAGGTTCCTCCAGTCTCTGATGATCCCTCAGGCCTTGCACCATTTTTGTGGCCCTTCTCTGGACCGCCCCTGTCTTTCAATATCTTTATTGTTAGTAAGGTTTCCAGAACTGGAAACATTGGGGTTGATTTACTGTTTAAGTAATTTATTTATTTCAGGTACTTCTATAGTGCCGTCAATTTACGCAGTGCATACAAAACCGGAGAGTGCAAAATCTGGTGCAGCTCTGCATAGAAACCACTCTTCCAGGTTTTTTGTCAAAGCTTAAAGGGGTTGTAAACCCAAAAGTTTTTTCACCCTAATGCATTCTTTGCATTAAGGTGAAAAACCTTCTGTAGTGCAGCAGCCCCCCCAGAGCCCCCCCCCCTTTACTTACCCGAACCCGATCTTTCCAGGGACGAGAACGAGTCCAGCAGCTTCGGCCGCTGTCGCGGGTCCTCATTGGACAGATTGATAGCAGTGGGAGCCAATGTCAAATCCAGTGACACAGAGGCCGGGGAGCGGGGCCAAGTCCTGCTTTCTGTGTCAATGGACGCAGCAGGACTGGGGAGCGTGCCCACATGAGTGCCCTCATGGAAAGCGGGTTTCAGAGGGGGCATTCGATGTGGGGAGGAGCCAGGAGCACTACGGGGGGGGGGGAACCCCCAGAAGAGGAGGATCGGGGCCCTCTGTGCAAAACCCTTGCACAGAGGAGGTAAGTATACCATGTTAGTTATTTAAAAAAAAAAAAAAACACAAAGCTTTCCAACCTCTTTAATTGAACAAGTTGAAGTTAGCGGTTAATTGGCTACTATGCGCAGCTGCTCCAGAATTTGTAGTCTTCAGTTTTAGCAAATCAACCTCAGTATTCTAATTGATGTCTAACTAAAGTAATGTATAGTGGAATCAAGGCCTCCTTTCTCCCGCTGAACCTTACATTTTTTATTTGCTTTACCTACTGCCAGATCACACTGTTCACACATTTTGTAATCATCTGGGATGAACACCCTAAGTCTTTTTCTTCTATACCTCTGGCCAACACTGTACCCCTAGTACTGAAGATTGCAACCTATAGACATATTCCAGAATTTTCCTCACATACTCTTCTTGTTAAAAGACTGGGTAAAATTTGCCCAGGTGAATGTTATAGTTGTATCTATACTAGGCAGGATCAGGATTTGCTTAGTGAATAAACATGAATACAGACTGAATTTCATGAGCATATATATTTATTGATGACTCTTTAGAAAAAACGACTAATCAGTAGGGACAAGAGTAATTTCCCTGGAATTTTAGCAAAAATCAGGAGATTACAGTAAAATTTTACCATGTTGCCAAAAATTGCCCAGTGAATCCTTTAAAACCATCAATAGGTAAGTCAAAATTAAGGTTAGTTTTGAAGGTTTTAAAGGATGCACTGGGCTTTAAATAGCTCCTGAGGGTTTGCAGAAAAACAGCCCTCATTAGCTTCATTATTTAATATTTTTTCCACAGAAAGAAAGAAATACAGCAAAAAAAGTAAAAATAAAAAATGTAAAGTGACAGTAAACATATAACATTCAATTACACAAACAAAGGAGAAAAACAAGTACAAAGAAACCTAAAAAAAACCAAAAAACAAACCCTCCGAAATTAAGAAAAAAGGACACATTTTTAAAGTAAATTTTGTTTAAATGTCTCAATTATTAAAATTTAGAGTTTCTCCCCTCCTTATTTTCCTCTCTTCCACAGCTTTACCCACATCACTCTCCTACCCCTCCTGTACAATGTTTTTTTTTCTCCGAATGCCCATTTTTTTTTCAGGTGCATCTCAAGAACAACAGCCAAGATACAGTGATGCTATCTTTTGGAGTAACATCCCAGTGCTCGCCTTATAACTCAACATGAGGGTGGGGAGCTATGAGTAGAGGGAGACTTTTTTCTCCTTGACCTCTGTCAACACAGAGTCATTGCCTTTTTGAATAACAAAGCACATCTTAATCACTCTATTTTTCCTACTGTATTGTGGACTATGGCCCCCTGGTAATCTCTATTTATGTGTGTTACTAACCTTGCTAGATTTAGAAAGTTTTGCATCTGTTCTTCATATACTTTGTGTACAGTTACCATAATCAATAAAAAATTACATTCAGATAAAAATTTGTGTTCACTTTAGTGAGATTCCACTGATGGTAAAATTGATCATTTTGCAGACATCAATCTGCTCATCCTACTGATCAGCAGTTGTGCCCTCTAATTGTAGGTGCAAAAAAATATGAATTAATGGTAGTCTGAAGAAAATTGATGAGGCTGGAATGTTTTCTTTGTATGTGCGTCTGATCTTTCAAAGACCTGAAATTATGTTTTTGAAAAAAGTTCATACACAGAAGATAATAGTGGATCTTAAAACATTGAAACGGGTGGTGTTGGTCGGTTGAAAAAGAGGTGGTGTTAACAACAGCAGGAATAGTAGGCTGCAGTGGTAAATTGAAAAGCTTCAGGAATTCTTATTAAAAATACTGTATGTAACTTCATTTAACACATATTGAGGTTTAAAGTTTATGTGCATTTTGTAAAATAAGTGAACCCATGGTTATATTGAATGCCCAATCTTGTGCAAGAAAAGAAAAAATGAACAGGATTTTTGCTGGCACATGATTGATTGATGTTAGTAACCACCGTAAGTACAGCTTCATCTTACTGTCTGGTTCAGTAAACACTCACTTGGCTAGGTGAACAATCTTTAAACTTTTAGGAAATAAACCCACCTTATTTCTTTCTTGCAACACATTTTTTCTTTTAGGTATATTTTTGTGTTGTGTCCCTCTTTCATGTCACTGTTAAGCTACTCAGAGACATAAAATAACAGTCACCTTATCTGTCTGTTTTTAGTGTTTTTTGGTTTTGTCAACAATAGCAAATACGTGGGGATGGAGAGATGGCCACCAGCTTGCCGCTCTAGGGTTTGCTATAACTCAACCTTGAAAACCTATGTGTGTCATCAACCTCCTCAGTTGGTAATAAATACTTTTCTGGTCGTATGTTTTTAGGGAGCCACAATCTCATGCACGCTGGTGCCTGCAGATGGGCCCAGCTGGTGGTCACCCTACCCTTTGAAAAAATATCTAAGGATCATAAGGTGTTTGTGGTAAATACTTGTCTTATGCCTGTATGGACCTTAAGACTAATGAATTGCATTATTTCACATGACTAGTGGTGTTGACATTTACATAAACAGCTATTTTTCCTAAATGTTTCCAAAAAAGCCTATATCCAGTATATATGAGTGAAACTGATCTGTTATATATGACTCGGTAGCACATTATAAAACTGGGTGCAGCCTATTTCAAATCAGTCCACGTGGTTTCTGGATATATTTCTCCCAAGGGGATCACAAAGTTTCTTGTAGAATCCTGTAGCCAAATAGATTTGTAATGGTAATATTATAAACTGACACAGAAGCTTTGTATCTATGCTCAATGTTTAACACTGTTAAAAAAAAAAAAAAACACCCCCACATGTTATAGTACATGTCTCAATGTTCTCACTAACAGAAGACATACTAGTAGTAACAAAGGAAATTAAGTTACATACAAAATTGACTTCTACATTAATTTTCCAATGTGTAATAAAAATGATTGCAAACTTGTTCCAATGGCTAATACTACCATTTACAATGCATCCCCTTTTTTAACAATTTGTTAGGCATTAAAATAAATGGGTTGATTATTTTGCAAAGTGAACGTTCATTTAGCTTAGTGGATAAAGACAACACTATAATCAGTTTGAATATCCAGCCATGCATAAATTAAATAAAGAAAAAAAAATCGCACGCGCATGACTGGATAATTGACGTGAATGCAACTGCACCTTATTCAATAAGCTTAGTGAAGATTTAAAAAAGTTAACATTTTCTAATTCCACAGTAAATAATAAATACAGCAATTATTATTATTGGAATAAAGTTATAAGAATTGTTTGAATAGTTAAACGGTGCATTGTTGTTAAAATGTCCTTGTCCCTTTCCACAGAAATTTTAACTAAACAGTTTTTTTTTCATTTAAAAGTCAGATCTAAGCATAACATTTGGTGAATCCCATCTTTTTTACCCTGTCTGGTGAATTTAGATTTTTGCTTTTCTTGGACATGTGTGTGGACATGTGTAAGTTGGAGAATGAAGCAAGTCAAAAATGCTGATACCTGGGGTTATGACTGAGTAATTAATTACACAAATCTACCTGATCATATTTAGAGAATTATATGAATTGTGATTTACTAGGAAGGACTAGCTTGGCTCAGATTCATAGATTAGCCTAATTCAAGGTTTGTTTGTTTTTTCAGTGGACAGCATATCTCTCTTTGTAAAACTTTTTTTTTCTGAGTGTCAGCGAACATAGCAGGGACTTAAACAGCCTTCATCACTGAAGCATATGATGGAAGACAGAATGGGTTAAATCGGTGCTGGACTCTTCAGCGTTCTTTGAGCCTCCAGATAAATTGTCCTATTCTATTTCTTGTGTCATGTTGGAGGAAGCCCTAACAGGAAGGTGTGCACATGCCTGGAAGCCCTTTTACCTTCAGGAAGCAAATTGTTGATTCTGGAAAGAAATAGTTCAATTTATCATGTTCTAATCCACACATCTGCCTATCTATCTATCTATCTATCTATCTATCTATCTATCTATCTATCTATCTATCTATCTATCTATCTATCTATCTATCTATCTATCTATCTATCTATCTATCTATCTATCTTTCCTGTTAAAAAAATATGCACAGGTTGGATGTCCAGATCTGTATGAATGTAGTAGTTAAAACTTTACTCCCAGGACAAAATAAAACAAGAAATACCGCTAATGGGAGTTGATGCTAAATATCAACCAATGAATGAAAAATATAACTTTATAACTCTACATAGCTGTTTTAATTATTTATAATTAGCCCCCATGCTTCTCTGCTCATCACAGCGCAGCAGTAGAGGTCAGCCTGCAGCAGCTTTTTTACCATGTACTACCAATATGACTGTTTTCAAACTATAGTACATCTTCCAACGTGCATTGTGCCATATTGGGGGACATTCAGAGGAGAGGGTATAAAGAAGGTATTGAAATTCATGGGGATTGTCCTTCTTTTGATGTTAAGTAAGTACCTGACTAAAGGAGGTGTGTCAGCAACTTGGCTGGGCGTGTACAGGGGAAATTGACTTGTTAAATGGTCACCCATCTGGAGCTACTGTAGAAAAATGACCCCTACTCTCAACAAAGGCACTGTGGTTTCTGAGCACACTGACTGCTTACACAAGGAACACTGTCCATTCCATATATCTACAGCATCAAAATATAACTAAAGGTAAATATTTTTTAGATTTAGATAGTGGTGAGGGCTTAGCACCCCAGACCTGTTTATTACTTCTGCCTGTAACCCTGTTAGATCACTCTTTCTAATTGCCCTGATTTTCAAATGTCACCAGGAATGAAAGTGAGAGTAAATCTAAAATTTTGAGAGCCACCCGAACAGGAATAGAGCGCAGACATTCCAATGGGGACGTCTGTTCCTGTGACAACTGCCTCATACACAAGATCGGACTTCCATCGGACTTTTCCGTGGATTTTGGTCTGAAGGGCGTTGGCCATGAACTTGTTCTGCATACACACGGCAGAACATTTTCAGCCAACTTTCACCAAATTACGTGGTTTTTCAGCTCTTTACCGCCACCCTTTGGGCAACTTCTTGTTGTCTGATCTTTAGCATTGGTTCTGAATATGCGTGTTTGTACTTTGGACTTTAGTCCTATGGACTTGTGTACACATGATCGTATTATCCTCCATCGGACATTTGTTGCCAGAAAGTTTGAGAGCATGCACAGCGAACAATTGTCCGTTGAAAAACCGAAAACAATTGTCAGATGGAGCATACACACGGTCGGATTGTCTGATAAAAGAGGTCCGTCGGACCGTTGTTGTCAAAAAAGTCAGATCATGTGTATGGGCCTTTAGAGGGGATTTCCCTCACATTGGAGAGATATTCTCTTGTTTTCTATTAAGTCTACAGTATAGGAAGTGAAGGGAAATCTCCCTAATGAGATGCCAAAAAAAAACTGACTGCATTTTAACACTCCTCTACTCTACACAAAATGAAAAAAAAAATCAGTCTAGATATATATTTATTGCCATATTAAAGTATCTCAAATGCTTATTATTATTATTATACATGATGTATATAGTGCCAACAGTTTGCTCAACTCTTTACAAAATGAAGGCAGACATTACAGTTACAATACAATTTGGTACAAGAGGAATCAGAGGACCTTGCTCGTTAGCGCTTACAATCTAAGCTCCATGCACACTGGCTTAAAAAACGTTGCTTCTACAGGAGTTTTGTGTTCTGCCTGTAGAAGCTACTCAATGTAACGCTGGCCGTACACTATAAGAAAAAATCGTCTGTAATTCGGTCATTTGGCCAGTTTGTTTGTTTTTCGACCAGTTAATGGGCACAAAATCGGTAATTGTTGGGAAATAACGATTAATTGAAAGGTTAATATGTTTCCCGTCCGAACTGTTTTTCACTAGATATATGTAAAAAGACAAACAAAAAATGGATTCATTTATGCCTACTGAACGATTTATCGGTCATTACATGATGGCACTATTGTTTGCTGTCACGGCCGAATGTCCGTTTTTCGATAATGGGTTCGGCCGATTTTTCGTATAGTGTATGGCCAGCATTATCCTATGTGTCCATGCACATTAGGATGTTTAGAGGCATAATTTGAGCTCAACGTTTAGAGGCAGGGAAGAAAAACCCTTCTGGTTTGCTTTTCTGATTGGAGCTCACTGGCAGAAAAAACGTAAAACTCTTCTAAACTTGTTTGTACAAAAAATGCACTATATGAGTGTTTTTTACTCCCAAGCGAACAGACTTTTTTTAAGCCCAGTGTGCATGGAGCCTAAGATTGTACAATCATATATTACTCTTCCCAATAAAAGTCTGCAATAAAGCTCATAACAGTCTGCTGCTACTTTTAAAACCTCCAAATGCCCATACCAACCAGTCAAAAAAATTGTAATTTTCAAAATGATTTCAGAGACATACTGAAATTTGGTGTAGGTGTCAAAACATGTGTTTGACACTTGAAGCACTGATGCTCCATTATTTTTTATTTTGGGGTTAGATAAAAGTGTAATGATAGTAATATTAAAGGGCCTGTCATTTCCACTAAAAATAACTCTCATGAGCTAAAACATTACGGGTAGATATTGATCTCTCTAGTCTTTTTGACCTATCTTTTTAATTTTTTTTTTTTCCACAAAATAAACGACATATTATTTGAGCACCTTCTCATTCTCCAGAAGCAGTGATGTTATTCATAAAAAGTGCTGTCAGATTATACCCTGTAAGGAGTATTTACTGCCTCGCAGCTAAAGTCTAATACACACAAGTCAGTTCATGGCTCAGTGTTTAGGCCCTGTCTCCATGGCCAGACAGCACCAGGAGCCAAAAGAAACGAGGAACACTGAAAGCTGATCCTGTGGGAGCTGGGAGCCTGCTCTCCAAACACGAGCACATGCCCTGCTGCCTGGATAGGTGGCCTTCTCACATGCAACATACTGAATTCTTATGTACGCAGCTACACAACGCCGAGTCTCCCTTCTCATGTCTCAAGTGTGAGTTTATTGGGGTGCTTCACCTGGTCTCAGGGAAGGAAACCCCTTGTCTCATTTCAAAACGAAACCCACACTATTCAGCACCGGCCTTACAAACCATAAATACAGCCGCTTTACTACATGCTGAACACAAGCTAAACACACCAGCAGCTATAACATTTTATTGGGCAAATGGTTATTAGACTTTGAATGATCTACAGCATCCCTCGTGTCTCTCCGTATATACATATTATAAATGGCATTTCTGCTTGCGGCAGAATACATATCACAGGATTGTATTTCCCTAGAATCAATCATTTCTGATACACAGACAAGCATTAAAAACATTGTGATAAATTCACCCAGCTGAGGGCCTCACAACTGACTATGAATAATTACAGGATATATTTACTATTTGATTTGTTAGAGTACCCCGGCAATTGTGAAAGTATTCCTAGCTGTCTCTTAACTCTTTCTTTTTAGCAAGCAATATCAAGCCTGGTCTTTTGGGCAAGGGGGTGCCAGCTACATTTTTCCATAAAGCCTTTGCTTAATAAGTGACGATATAACCTATGAATAAAAAAATAAGATCTACATGTTGCATTATGTATGCAATTTAGTGTATTCATCACCTTGTTCAGGCAATCATGGGACCTTTCTTGTTCAAACATTTTTATTGTAGGTATATCAGAAACATACAGTAGTACAAATGCACCTAGTCCGCCCACGCAGGGGCAACGACTGACAACATAGAAAACATGCATGAACATACACAGCATGGGCGAAGGAGGGAGGGCCTCCTTCTCAAACAGGCACATCTAATTTAACCAAAACATATATGTATTTTGGGGAATCATGGGCACTTTCATTGCTTGTACATCCAAGTTAGAACAGTTATTCATTTTTTGTGCCTTGTTATATGGTGTTCCCATGCAAAGGGGAGGATGTGCTGGGTAATGTTTTATATGAGTGTTTAACAGTAAGTTATTAGTTAGGAACACAGCACCACATCTAGGGTTGCCACCTGTCCAGGATTCACCCGGACAGTCCGGGTTTAGAATCATGTGTCCGGGTTTCAGGTGGACTGAAACCTGGACACATTATTCAGACCGGGCTGTGGCTCCCTAAGTAACCAAGATAGTCACACACAAATCTTTTGCCGTCCGGAAGCTGCGGGCGGCTGTCTGGGGGTAGGTTCGGCATCACTGAAGGGCAGGGTGATGATGTCAGCAGGAGCAATTTGCCCTTACTCACCCCCTGCTAAAGTGTTCTGGTTTGGCTTGAAAAAAAGGGGGCAACCCTAACAACATCCCTGCACTTAAATTGCAACCAACCTGTATATGAGCACCGCAAACTGAAAATGCTGTTTAATTCATTTTTAAAATTCAAAGCAAACTCACCCATCCATCCATGTCTCCATGCTTTATTTTGTTCATAAATCACTTTGAAACACATCCCCTAGCATTTCTAGCCATGGCCAACTTAAGTAAGGGCAGATGATTCATGTAGTATTTACTTCCTAGAATCCATCTGCCATTAGCTCAGGCATGCAGGCAGGAGGATGTGCTTAGCTGAGAAAGCCCCTCCTCCTATGAAGACTCCTAAGATGTATGACATCATTTGCCTAGGCCCAGAAACCAGGAAGTAATTGAAGAAATGTAAAAAAAAGGTTAAATGCTAGCAGTATTGAACCGTATTGAACTGGGTACACACTACAGTTTTTTTTTTGTGCAACGTGCTGTTAGCTCGGGTCGGAGACGCTGTACTAATTATTATTATTATTATTCAGGACTTATATAGTGCCAACAGTTTGCACAGTGCTTTACAACATGGGGGCAGACAGTACAGTTACAATACAATTCAATACAGGAGGAATTAGAGGGCCCTGCTCATTAGAGCTTACAATCTAGTACTAATGATCCAACATTAGAGCAGCGATCTCCCCTGCTGAGCTGTTGTGTTCTGACAAGGGGAAATCCAATGCAATACTCCCAACGCACACGTTCCTGCACAAACGGCTGTATCTTAAATTGGGTGCTGAAATGACCAACGGCTGGAACCGACTGCAATCATGAGAAGGAAGTGTCACCAGCACACCAGGATTTCCAAAATTGGGTCCAAAATTGTAATCACATAGTATCAAAAAAATAAATAGAAGCGACATTTAGGAGCCACGCAGGACCCCTTCATCAGGCTTGGTCACATGCCTAATGAAGGGGTCCTGCGTGGCTCCGAACCGTTGCTTCTATTTATTTTTTTGATACTATGTTATTACAATTTTGGACCCAATTTTGGAGATCCTGGTGTGCTGGTGACCCCTCCTTCTCCTGACAAGGGGACAGCCTCCCCGCCAGAACACTTTGATCAGCCCTCTCTGCCATCGGCTAACAGTGCTGATCAGGAGTCAGTTGGCTGCTGGTTTTCCAGAACGCTCATTCGACAGAAGCTGGCTGAATGGGCGGCTTCTGTCGGACAGACCGACATACACACGGGCCGAATGCTAGCCGTTTTTTTTTTTAACTGTCCGATGTCTCCTGACATTCGGCCACTGTGTACCCAGCTTAAGGATTAAAAATAGTTCATGTTGATTGAGAGAGTTTAGTTTCGCTTTAAAGGCTAGAATATATAAAACATTTAGGGGTCTTTTAGAGTGCCATCTTAAGCTAGCAACCCAACATGTTCACATTAAGTAAAAAACATATTTATTGGGTTCTATCCATTATGTGGCTGGTTATTAGATTCATAACAATTCATCAAACCATACAACACAGACATTCATAGATAACCCTTGTGAAGGGTGGATGCGTGTCTTTATGGTGGTCCCATAAAGAGTCCAGCAAAGAAGAGAAAACCAGCAGACCAAGTAAATTCTGATGTAGGATTTACTGAAGTCCCATATTAGCAAAAAAGTTACTTTCTTGATTCAGAATTAACTTGGTGCACTGGTTTTCTCTTCATCGCTGGTTCTTATGGGGTGTACACACGGTCGGACTTTTCGACCGGACTGGTCTGATGGGCGCCGACGGACCAAATCCAGCGGACAATCCAATCGTGTGTGGGCTTCACCGGACCTTCAGCAGACTTTTCCAATCGCAAATCTGACGGACTTTAGATTTGGAACAGGCTTCAAATCTTTACGTCGTAACTCCGCAGGCCCAGAAATCTGCTCGTCTGTATGCTAGCCCGACGGACAAAAAACAACGCTAGGGCAGCTATTGGCTACTGGCTATCAACTTCCTTATTTTAGTCCGGTGTACGTCATCACATATGAATCCATTGGACTTTGGTGTGATCGTGTGTAGGCAAGTCCGTTCGTTAGAAAGTCCGTCAGAAGTCCGTCAAAAGTCTGTCGAAAGTATGCTGGAAAGTTTGTCGGACCAGTCCGGTCGAAAAGTCCGCCCGTGTGTACGCGGCATTAGATGCAGTCTGATCCTTGGCTTTCCATCTGTTGTGGCACAAGAAGTCCCAGCATACTGATAACTGTTTAGACCTGGCAATCTCTTCCCAGTATAATAGGACAACTTATTGCAGAAATGGGGCCATACTGCTGACAGCCAGTCTCAGCTAACTGATTTACCCTTTGATATACAACGGAATCATTTCATGGGCTAACACATCCCGATCTGCCAATGTGTCACCTTGTAGGCAGCAATCAATTCCAGAAAAGTAAATAAAGTCAGCGCTGTGGAATTTTCTTCTGTATATAATATACCTTGGTAAAATATATACAGTGTTTATTTAGCAGGCTTGACAGGAAAATATCACCATAAAGCCAAGAGGGAGGCGTTTATTTTAGCCATTTATTCTGCTTTTACTTTGGGTTCTGCTTTTTGAATGCCTTTCCTTTAAAACAATGCCTAGGGACAAAGTCACTTCCATACAATAACATCATAAATAGCACTAAAGTGATTTACAGAAAACCAACACAAGCCATTTAGGGATTTTCTTTTCTTACAAATGTTAAAAGATATTCATTTTAATGATTAAGATGATGATATTAATTAATATAATAAGATAATGTTCTTTTTATTATTCGTATTTACTATGGACAGCAGGGAATGCGCTGGTATGGAACCCTTTCACGGGACTACAAATTCCGGCATGGGATTTATAGACGCTTAATAGTTTTAAGCCTGATGTTGTACAGCATTTTCCCTAGGTGAGCTTTTGTGGGGTTCAGAAGATACTTCTCCTTGCCAAGATATATTCCAAATCAAAATTTCAGTAAATAATCATTTATGAAATATGTGCTCCTAGTTACTTACTTGCAGGGCGGATAAAAATCAATGATTTTTTCAAAAAAATAAAAAAAAATCTGATTTTTTAAATTTAATTCAGATTTTTTTTTAATTTAAATCAGATTTTTTTTTATTTAAATCAGATTTTTTTTTAAATTTAAATCAGATTTTTTAAATTTTTATCAAATTTATTTTAATAAAATGCATTTAGAGTAAACATCTATCTAAAGATAATTTTCTATTTAGGATACATTAGTAATTTAGTTTATTCAGCATGAAATGGAGCTTAGTTATGTAGAATGAGGCTGTATATTCTGCAATATTTACATTTGTGGTAAACTTATTCAATAAATCCAAGCTCTGCAAGCTGAGATAACATGCACTGCATTGATGCATTCACACAATTTCACAGTAACCATGAGATAAATTTCAGGAATATTCCTTTAGCCCATTGTTTTGCAAATCTATGTACACTACAAACTGTATGATTGAATCGGTTCTGATATCGCTGTTTTACAAACCTGACAGCTTGTTCTTCTAAATAGGAAACCTTCATTTTGTTTGCAAATATTAAAGATTCTAACTACCAGCGAGAATTAGTCCTTACATTTAAAGAGCACCTGTCATTTCAGATCCATCATGGCAGTGCCTGTTAGCGGGCATCCACTCACCTGCTGCTGTAAAAATGTCATAAAAATGTCATAAATCTTTCCCATACTTCGCAGACGCTATAACTTTTGTGCAAACCAATCAATATACGCTTATTGCTATTTTTTTGTTACCAAGAATTTGAAGAAGAATATATATTGGCCTAAACTGATGAAGAAATTTATTTTTTTAAAAACATTTTTGGGAATATTTATTATAGCAAAAAGTAAAAAATATTGTTTTGTTTTTTTCAAAATTGTCACTGTTTTTTTGTTTATAGCGCAAAAAAAAAAAAAAAACGCAGAGGTGATCAAATACCACCAAAAGAAATCTCTATTTGTGGGAAAAAAAGGACACAAATTTCGTTTGGGTACAGCATTGCATGACCGCGCAATTAACAGTTAAAGTGAAGCAGTGCCAAATTGTAAAAAGTGCTCTGGTCAGGAAGAGGGTAAAATCTTCCAGGGCTGAAGCGGTTAATGACTATTACGGCAAAAAAACTCAAGAATATATATGGAACATTAAAGTGGTTGTAAACCCTTATGCCCCGTACACACGGTCGGATTTTCCAATGGAAAATGTCTGATCGGAGCGTGTTGTCGGAAATTCCGACCGTGTGTGGGCTCCATCGGACATTTTCCATCGGATTTTCCGACACACAAAGTTGGAGAGCAGGAGATAAAATTTTCCGACAACAAAATCCGTTGTCGGAAATTCCGATCGTGTGTACACAAATCCGACGGACAAAGTGCCACGCATGCTCAGAATAAATAAAGAGATGAAAGCTATTGGCCACTGCCCCGTTTATAGTCCCGACGTACGTGTTTTACGTCACCGCATTTAGAACGATCGGATTTTCCGACAACTTTGTGTGACCATGTGTATGCAAGACAAGTTTGAGCCAACATCCGTCGGAAAAAATCCTAGGATTTTGTTGTCGGAATGTCCGATCAATGTCCGACCGTGTAGGGGGCATTAGAGACCACTTTTCACTACAGGTAAGCCTATAATAAGGCTTACCTGTAGCTACCGTTTTTTTTACGTGGGTTTACAACCACTTTAATGGCATTCCAAAAAGTACATACACATAAATAAAATCAAGATATTTATTCTTTACAAGATTTTTTTTAACAACAAACAGACTTATCGGCTGACAATATGAACAGCCATCTCTATTATTCCACAAATCCTACAACATAGTATATTTTTCCAATCAACATCCACAAAATGGGTGTGGGATATTTCTGATGTGTTTCAAATTCTTAGTCAGGGGAGAGAAATTGTTTATCTACAAAAATATATATAAAAGGTTACAGTGTTGTATCATACAGAATCATATACACTATATTACCAAAAGTATTGTGACGCCTGCCTTTACACGCACATGAACTTTAATGGAATCCCAGTGTAAGTCCGTAGGGTTCAATATTGATTTGGCCCACCCTTTACAGCTATAACAGCTTCAACTCTTCTGGGAAGGCTGTCCACAAGGTTTAGGAGTGTGTCTATGGGAATGTTTGACCATTCTTCCAGAAGAGCATTTGTGAGGTTAGGCACTGATGTTGTACGAGCAGGCATGGCTCACAGTTTCCGCTCTAATTGATCCCAAAGGTGTTCTATCGGGTTGAGGTCAGGACTCTGTGCAGGAAAATCAAGTTCCTCCACCCCAAACTCACTCATCCATGTCTTGGATGTCTTGTCACTGGTCCAAATCACTTGGTGGAGAGGGGATTATGGTGTGGGGTTGTTTTTCAAGGGTTGGGCTTGGCCCCTTAGTTCTAGTGAAGGCAACTCCTAAGGCATCAGCATACCAAGACATCTTGGACAATTTCATGCTCCAAATTTTGTGGGAACAGTTTGGGGATAGCCCCTTCCTGTTCCAACATGACTGCGCACCAGTGCACAAAGCAAGGTCCATAAAGACATGGATGAGCGAGTTTAGGGTTTAGGAACTTGACTGGCCTGCACAGAGTCCTGACCTTAACTCAATAGAACACCTTTGGGATGAATTAGAGCGGAGACTGTGAGCCAGGCCTTCTCCTCCAACATCAGTGCCTGACTTTGCAAATGCGCTTCTAAAAGAATGGTCAAACATTCCCATAGACACACTCCTAAACCTTGTGGACAGCCTTCCCAGAAGAGTTCAAGCTGATATAACTGCAAAGGGTGGGCCAACTCAATATTGAACTCTACAGACTAAGGCTGGGATGTTATTAAAGTTCATGTGCGTGTAAAGGCAGGCGCCCCAATACTTTTAACAATATAGTGTATATCCTGAGAATATAAAAACATATTATGCTCTGAAGATTTTGGGAGGCCCCCTCAGCAACCACCCAGGCCAGACATGCCACAAGAACCTATAGGCGCCCAGTAAGTATAGCATGTAACACAATTCGGCCGCTGCATATATAGCAATGAAGCTACAGTAAATGTCAATAAAAAATCCAATAAGTGTGAATACCCCCTCCTCTCAAGCCACACATCTCAAGGAGTTATTTTAAGGTACATACTGTACCTATATCAAGGCATTAGATGTAGGTACGTGTAATCATATCAAGAGAAATATAATGATTATTATTAAATTCATTTGTTTCTTTCAAATTAGCCTAGAGTTCTTAAATGGATTTTTTTTTTAATATAAAAAATATACTGGTAATGCATGTACACACTTAAGGAGACACGCACTAGGGAGTGCAGCAAATTGTTGCTGTTAGAAAAGGTACATGTATCTGATGTGGTAAAGAATACCAATGTATTGTAATAGTAAGCCACTAATTGTAGGTACTATTACCCTGTCCCGGGATATATTTGCATTCAGTCGCATAGCAGGCTTGCTCTGAATATAAACCGTGTTAGTAATTGAATAATTTCGGCTATCATCACTACACATGATGTTATACTGTATCTGATGATAATTAGAGCAGAGACCTGTAATCACATTGTGGAGGGACTCTGAAGTCCCTGTGATCTGTGACTGCCCCAAGTGTCACAATGAATCCACATCTAGCAAACACCTCTGCAGAAATTGGAAGAATTACATTAACCTCCTCACCCCTGGCCCCAGCAGTGGCTCAGTTTAAACACAGCCAGAGATAACATCCCACTGCTGTTTGAAGCTTTCTCGATTAAGAAGCAATAATGTTCTTCAAGCTGTCAAGGTTCAAGGACCAAGGCTGACTGAAGCTAAGGGGTTCTTACATAGTTATAGTCTCACAAGGGGACCTGTCAGTATGCAGCAATGTACAAGAAGTCATCTGTGTAGGTGAGCTATTTCGCACGGATTTCAATCCAGTTGAATTTATTGTATATGGGAATCCCCAGAATGATGGGAGCCGAAGAGCAGATAAAGAGTTAATCATGAAATAACCATCTATCAAGACTCAGTGGAAAATCAGGTAACTAGATAGCTCAGAACTATGACGATGAATACAGCCATCATGATTCATTCTAACGATGGGGGTACTGCCACACCATTATGACTATAATTTACAAGCAGATTTAATACATAATGTTCCAGGGTGGCTTTCTGAGTTTTAATCGCTGTGTTTAATATGGAGCAGAGTAATGATAGACTTATGACTCTTGGAGAGGAGCAGACGTTTCAGGGCCTGTTACTGCGCTGGGAAATCAAAGTTGCACAAAACTACCTCTGCTTTATGATGACTTAAAAGAAAAATTAATTTCTAGTGATAAAAGATTTGGGCCCCTCACACAAACAAACAGAAATAGAACTCTTAAGAACCATATTTGTAGTTGTACACACATGCCTATAGAGCAATTGGATACTAGGGCTATGATAGGATATACATGTTGAGTGATTTATATTAGGTAATATTATAAGAAGTGTGCAATATCTTAGATGCACATTCATTCCAAGAGGTGCTTTTTATCCATGTTATCAGCAGGATGCTTGTGAACAGTGTATGTAAAAGAAACCTATATTGAGGAAATATGTAGGTTGTCATTATTAACCCCTCCATCTGAAAATGATGTCTCCCTAGCTGCCGTTTTGAGTCAATGTCTCCTGTATTTTATGTGTCAGTGAGTCCGAAATGAATGCAATGAGAGACAGCCAGGTACCTAGAATTTCAGAAGGTGGTAAACAATAGTAGCCTCCATATTGCTGGTTTAAATGACCGGTCATGTACTGCTGAAATAATCTGATTGTTTCCTCTTCTTGATTGCTTTTCACCATTCTGTTTTTGGGTAATGAAGTGAAGAATTCATAAGCAAAGATGTTTGATGTCTATGGTAAATATTCTTTGTCAAATTGTAACTGGGCTCCTTCACACATACAGTATACCTAATGCCAGCGCAACATATCGGCCTTCTAAGTCAACAAATAGGCAAAAGCAGACACGCTGTGGAAATGTAACTGAACCAAATCGTTCTTTATAGCCTTTATTAATTTAATAAACAAATTATTTAATGCAATAAAATTTTTGTTCATGTATCGTTTAACTTAAAAATTGTAATGACATGTTTACAGTTCAATATTTGATCTGCATTGGGTAATCTACCCAAAGCTTTCTCAAGTATTCTCTAATGAACGTGGAGCAAAATGGACTGCTGAATAAACTTGCTGAGATCCTACAAAGGATTGCTGAATGAACCTGCTGAGATCCTACAAAGGCCTGCTGAATGAGCCTGCTGAGATCCTACAAAGGCCTGCACATAGGGTGGCAATATAAGGTGCTAATCACTCATGAGTCATTCCTATCCTAAACCAAACTTTCATGACTACACAAAAACACTGGGTTTACTCCACCATATGAGCTGTCATACTATACCACATAACAGTATATTACCTAAATTTATTACGCAGCTCTGAGCTTACACACAGAGGAGCAAATTGCTTTCAACATTCAAAAATGACTATGTATTATATGGACTCAGCTCCTTTGTAGGGTCCCCTAGTTGTGTACTTTACAAAGACTCCTCTTCTGAGGCACCGGAAGCCCTGACCTTGCAGTTTCACCTAAGTGTCATGAATTTGTATATGATTAGTATATGTAGTAGACACATTGGGGGCTAATTACCAAAACTGGAGAGTGCAAAATCTTGTTGCAGCTCTGCATAGAAACCAAAAAGCTTCCAGGTTTTTTTTGCCAAAGCTTAATTGAACAAGCTGAAATTAGAAGCTTATTGGCTATCATGTACAGCTGCACCAGATTCTGAGTGCACCAGTTTTAGTAAATCTCCCCCATTGTGGTTCATTTACTAAAGCAGTTGGGAATCTTCCCTTTATAATTGCCTGCACAGGATTGGGCATTTGGATTTAACACACCTACACTTTAGTGAGTAAACTTTCTAAATTCCTTTAGCAAATAAATAATATTATATCTGTTTTCAATGCAGATCACTTTGAGATGCAGAAGTTTATGGCTGTATCCATATCTGTCCTTCAATAAATGCGTAATTAAGAAAGAGCATCAACATTTTCAACTAATATCTCCATCATTCAAGTATAAAGCCCAAATCTCTTGACTCTATTCTGCTTTCTGTTCTGGTGTCACAAATGTAAATTAGTGTAAATAAAGACTCATTTTTACACTGATGACTACTAAAAATTACATCATAAATAAAAAATTAAATTCTACAGTAAATTATTGAACAGAAATTGTTGTACATATTGTTGTACAAATGTGTGATCCAGCTTGACATGTGACAGGTTTGTTATAAATTATGCGCTCTGTATACATGTTATAGAGATTGATGTATATGTTAAAGAGATTGTTGTTGGCACACAGGACAGCTTTTATCAATCTATAGGCAATAAAATATGTTGAAGAAAGACACTATTCACTGTAATGCAAATCTCATAGACATTTTATTTCCCGTACATCTAGCTCTGTGTTTATTTTCAGTCCTGGCCCCTTTCTTAAAAGCTTAAAGTGAAAATAATAACATTATTAACATAACATGAAATAGAAACATGTAACAAGACCTAGAAATCTCCTTAAACTTTTTTGTTGAACGTTCCTAGCAGCAAATCCAAGCAATTAATAAGCTGCTATCCCTATTCTTAGAAAACATTTTAATGAAAGCCTATATATTCTATTGTAGCTGGATTTCCAAAGGTTTTCACAGAGCTTCCACATGGGATTGCAGTCTCTGGTCATATGATTCTGTACTGAACCTTCCCCTCTGAGAACTGTGCAAAGGGTAGTGCCTGAACCATGATATGCATTAATCTGCATTTCTGATGCCATGGAATTGGAGTTGGTTATAAAATAAGGAAGCTGGCAACCAAAGGTTTTTTTTGCAAAAAAGTAAGCTATATATAGAAGAAAAATGTTTGGATGAAAATTGGAGCAGCAGGACAGATAAGATAAGTACACTGAGTGAGTTCAAAAGCATAATTTTTATATTTTGTAATGAATAAAACTATAATTAATATACTCCTCCTATGTGAATATGTAAAGTAGTTTACATCAGCAACCTTCAAAACATTGACATTATGTGGCACTTGGATTGGTGGCCTAGCTATACAGTAGATGACCTCCATTTATTATGAACATATCCTTAAACTGAAATGTGCAATGTTTGATTTTGTCTTTAATATATCATTTGATTCTGTAAATTCTGGAGAAGATGGTGCAAAAACGTTCAAATTATTGATGCTGTTAATAATATTCTGTGGACACCCTATAGTGAATGAACATGGAAAGGTTGGGGATGCTGGGCTAGGCCTGTTTTTATTCTTTCGCCTATTGGGGTTGAATATTATTATGTATTTAAAAGCCAGTCATGGGCAGCAACAAATCCTGATTTTTTTTTTTTTATTTCCATTGCACATGACTAGATAATCAACATGAACACAGGTTTATCTTATTAAGTAACGTTCATTTTGCAAAGTGAAGAGCCTCTACCTTTTGTGCATACATTTATTTAGTTATTCTTAAGCTAATTTTGTATATTTTTTAGCTATATTAGAGCTGGGAAATTCTTAATTATATTGGTAAATATGTTTTTGTTCTCTGAGATACAAAGGGATATATAACCAGTTGTAATATATGTATTAAATATCATTTTAATGGTGAGCAACACTGTTATACAATAGGGCATGTTTATTGTAGCATGGGAATTTGGTCTGGCTTATTATGACTCAGTTTATGGGAAAAATCTGGTAAGATGCCTGAAGTAGATTGTTAAAAACAGGGAAAGCTCACTATTGCAGCGGTGGAAGACCTTTCAAATTGCTCATGCTTATGTTTCATATATGTTCTTTTACACTTTGTACACAAATGCATTTTTACTGACTGATAAAATAAATAACTGCTAGTAATGTCCAATGAATGTGGGAGTAAGCACGTTTTCATGTTCAACATATAACAAACCCAGGTACGAGAATAATGTCTGTGTTGTGGAATTATACAAGTCAGCAAGGTGCAAGCACTGCTAGGTATAAAGTTATGAGCATGTATATGGGCAGAGGATATATATCTTATTTATCAATAAGTGCTCTATTTAATTTACGATTTTATTGTGTTATATAATAAATATAAAAAAGGACTATTTTTTATATTGTTATTTGCATGTACAGGCAGTCCCCAAGTTACGAACGACTCCTACTTATGAACGGCCTCAAATGCCGGCCACTTGTGCTCCACGCTGATCCTGGATACCTCCGGACACATCCCATACTGCAGTACTACATGTACTGCATGGCCAGAAGAGCCCCAGATAACATAACAAGCGCCCGGAACATACCACATCCATGCACAGGCGGACATTACACTTTGAATGCAGTGTTCCGACCGGAAGTTACACTTACAAATGCAGTGTTGCGACTTACAAACAACTTAGACTTAGGAACAAACCTACAGTCCCTATTGTGTTCGTAAATCGGGGACTTCCTGTATTATTCCCCATCTCCTTTTTAACAGAGTTGTCAGTCTTTGCATAGCTGTGATACTGTGTTCTACTGTTAGCATAATAAGCTACCTAACATTTTTATTGGAATTGTAAAAATACAACTCAGGTAAAACCAATTTTATTCAGTCTTAAAATTCCTGCTCGCCTGCTCTTGGAAGGTGAAGAGGTATGTGGGCAGTTACAACTGTTAGGCTGTCTGCTTGACTTTAGGTATTTTCACTTGTATGTCTTCCAAGATGGGGATGCGCATTCATTGCATTCAAATTTAGTAAATTACAGTAAGGTAACCCAGCGGCATACCTTGACATTGATAGTTTGGCTAGCAGGTTTACAACTTCAGTAAAACAGTTTCACAATTTCAATAAAACATCCTCCAATTACAATAATGAGGATCCAAAATTATAGAGTATAGAATCACAGGAAAGCACATATACGTGACACTTCTTAAATAATTGTCAATATCTACCTTTTTTAAATAATATGAATTTTCCACAAGTATGCACACATCATATTTAGTTAAGGTTACTTCCATTTTGTACATGTTTTACAATTTAAATGATTGTTATGGTGGTCAAACTCGCCAACAAGCTTTAATGTTAATTTCTAATATTTTTTTATTCTTCTGAAATTAAAAAAAACCCTTAAATAACAGAGGTTTCCTAGGCCATATATAAACTACTTTAAACCCCCTATGTATTTTTATTTATTTTATTTGACAATCTGTTTTTGGTCTATATTAATGTTCAGTGTTTGTTTTCTCATTTTTACAGACAAAAATATTTTAGAATGAATGCTTCTAAAATGTGTTTTGTTAGAAACTGCATTTCTCTATTATATAATAATAATAATAACATAATTACTTTTTGTTAGCCAAAATGCACCTATTTTATAAATAAGATAAGGGAAATAGAATATGAACTCAGCACACTAGAGGGATAAATTACTAAAGGGTATACATTTTGCCCCAGAGAAGCTAGCCGCTGGCTGAGCCAGTTGGTTAGATTATTTTAAAATTGTTTAATTTCTTTGCAAAGTAATCAGGTACAAAGTTATAAATGTTTGGATACCAAACCTTACTAATTAAATAAGAAAAACGTTCCCTGATTCTACAAGTGCTCAAATAATACTGCAAGATAATAAAGAACATTTTTAATAAACCTATGTAAAATCATTATCTTTAATATCTATGACCAGAGCAATACAGAAACCTACCTACTAAAAGCAGCTTTTTTATATAAAGTTTGATGTTACATAAAGGATGTTGATATTTCACTGCTGATTACTCCTCTGTGACATTTTAATTCATGTATGACTAATTCACTTTAACAAGCAACCTTTTTAATTTCGCAGAATACTTACAGTCTGTTTAAACCTAAGGTTTTATGTACTTTTTTTGTAAGGATAGCAACAGTTTTGAGATAAACAATACCCAGTTGTAAGGGATTTTTAAAACACCATTATAGATTATCTGTATCTTTGGATAAAAAAATATCAATATAAGAAAAGATGAATAAAATGGTGACTGAAATCTATATAATGATAAAAATGCTCAGAATAGATAATTCTAACGATAATTCTTAAAAAAAAAAAAAAAATCTACATTTTTATTATATGTAATGCAATAAAAACAAAATAATTCCTAAAATTGCACACATTTATTGTTATCTGAAAATGTGAATAAATGCTGCAAAGTTACCTTTGGTTTCATTCACATAAGTGACAATAGTAAATGCTCTGTGGGCTTGATTTACTAAAGGAGACTCTAATTCACTTAGTAGAATGAACGTTTACTTAGCTTAGTAAATAAGGTAAAGCCATATTTACTTTGAACACCCAACCATATCAAGGGATATTCAAATAACAGGATTTTTGCTTGCATGTAATTGGTAATTAAAGTGAACACAGCTTCACCTTCTTGAGTGAGCATTCATTTTGTTAAGGTAACAGTTTCCACTCCTTTACTCATTAAACCTCACTAAGCATGATAATTGTGCTGAAATGAATAGCTCAAACAAGATGAGCACTCGAAAAAGTGCTTCATTTTAAACTTTGTCCCCTGAAAATGAAGGCAAACTGTTTAATCTGGTGGCATTTGACACTGTAGACCTGTTCATTAGTGTATTTCCCCACATGAGGCCCCTGTTATAAGATACAACATAGAAGCTACGTGCCCTTGTGCATTCACATCCTGCGTGTACTCACCAACAAACACATTTAATGACTTCACTATTCTCATTCTCACATTTGCGCCAGTTACCTATTATAAAATGATACATTATATAGAACAGGGGATGACTGTCCCTCCCTCCTTCAAAACAGATAATGTAGTAATAATAATCAAAACACATTGGGAACTGACTATTTATCAGTCACTGAAATATAAGCTACCAAATATGCAATTTGAAATGTATAACTTAATGTATATTTTCTCTCCGCAGCCTGTTGAGTCAGTGCCCAGTACTATGAATTCTTATAGTTTTGTGTTAACAGTCGGAGTAAATGGTTCGTCCTACAACCTGAATCAGTGCTTTCAGGCTAGTGAGGCAGAGAACGAGTGAGCAACCCCTCCTGCTGGTTAATTGCTATCTGGAGACAGGAAGGGGGGAGTCAGCTTTCACTAATTATTTTGCCTAAGACTCCTAATTAGGCCTTATTAGAAAATAAAACATTTTTTGAAGCCTGATTATTCCCGGATATCTTCCTTTGGATTTCTTAATTTCCAGGCAATATGTAGAATTCCCTGTCACAT
Organism: Aquarana catesbeiana; assembly: GCF_042186555.1. Taxonomy (NCBI): domain Eukaryota; kingdom Metazoa; phylum Chordata; class Amphibia; order Anura; family Ranidae; genus Aquarana; species Aquarana catesbeiana. Next base: position 275,474,776 of record NC_133324.1, read on the forward strand.
CTTTATGTGTGAGGCAAGGAAGGGGCAAGGACAGGATTTCCAGAAGCAAACCTTGCCTTTAAAGCACATCATGAAAGTAATGCCTGCCCTAATGTATTCAGTCATAGAACCTCCTGCATGCATTTCTCAATATTTCAGACACTGTAGACAAATTTATTGGGATAATCATAATTTAAAACCAATTGCCTTTTTGCACTAGATTCTACCTGAAGGCTTACTTAGCTGAGTGAAGTTGTGTTCACATCAATTGTGTGCAAAGGATATTCCAATTTTAAATTTTCTCTGCATGCTATTGGGCGTTTTTCTTGAACATAGGTTTACTAGGCTAAGTGAAATATATAATTTTTTAGTAAATCATGCACCCTTGTGTGCATATTTAAATGTATTCACATTAATAAGGAGTGGTGTTTACTGCCATTTCCTTGGTATACAACTAGTAGTAGCCAACACAGCGGTTTGGGATATATCCCAGAGAAACGTAGAAGAGTGATGGCAGAAAAAAAGATCAAATGGTCCATCAAATCTGCCCCATTTTTTTTATTCATACTGTATGTTTTTTTTAGATTGTTTTGGTATAGATTACTGTTGTCAAGATTACTGCTTGTTTGACGTCATGTCACTGTGTTCTTGATCTTGGCTTCATATTGAAAATATTGCCCTCCTGAACATTTGCACCCCCTTGATGTATTTAAAGTGGTTGTAAAGGCAGAAGGTTTTTTTATCTTAATGCATTCTATGCATTAAGATAAAAAACCTGGGTGTAGCGGCCCCCCCAGTCCCCCTAATACTTAACTGAGCCCCATCTCCATCCAGCGATGTTGCACGAGAGACTTGGCTGTCCGGGTCTCTCCCTCCTCATTGGCTGTGACAGAAGCGAAGCGCCTTTGGCTCCCATTGCTGTCGAAGTCAAAGCCTATGAGGAGGGGGGGGGCGGACCGTGGCCACACCATGGCTCCATGTCTGAATGAACACATGACCTGCGGCTCGGCTCGGGTGCCCCCCTAGCAAGCTGTTTGCTGTGGGGGCAATCAACAGGAGGGAGGGACCAGGAGCGCCGAAGAGGGACCTGAGAAGAGTAGGAAATGGGCTGCTCTGTGCAAAACCACTACACAGAGCAGGTAAATATGACTTTAAAAAAAAAAAAAAACAAAACAAAAAAACAAGACTTGCATATCACTTTAAAGTTTTCAATCATGTCTCCCTTTTCTCATCTGTATAAGTCTCTCCTAATATGTTTTATCCCTCCGACCTTTCACCAATTTTGTTGCCCCTCTATAAACTCATTCAATCTCATCAATATCTTTTAGTAAGTGAGGCCTCCAGAACTGACCACAGATTTACTGAAACTGGAGAGTGCAAAATCTGGTGCAGCTGTGCATAGTAGCCAATCAGCTTTTAACTTTAGCTTGCTTAATTAAGCTTTGACAAAAAAAAGCTGGAAGCTGATTGGTTTCTATGCAGAGCTGCACCAGATTTTGCTTTCTCCAGTTTAAATAAATCAACCCCAGTATTCTAAATGAGGTCTAACTAAAGATCTGTATAGAGGAATTAGGACCTACATCCTCCTGCTGGTGACCCCTCCAGTGATGCATTCTAGAAATCTATTCGCTTTTCTCACACCATCATAAGTAGATAGCTCTGCCTAATTACAAATGGCTGCAGATGGAAACACAGAAGAATCTTCAAAATTCAGGTTTGTATAATTTTCCTAAGTGAGTGCAAAAGCCTAGACTTAAGTAAGTATATATTGTTTTTGTATTTATGTCATTCAATGTTCAGGACCACAAATAAAAAAAAAGGGAATAACATATGAAAAATATTAAATATTGTGTATGAATGTCATATTTACTACATGCTGCCAGCAGGTGGTGTAATCGAGTCAGGTGTCCACTATTTTTTTGGCAATTTATCACATTGCTATTCATAGGCTGTAATTAATTCTGCAATTTAGCAATTCATAGCAATGTTGAGCAACAGCCATATTATCTAAAGCAACTTGTAATTTGTGTTGACTGGCTCTTAGGATGTTGTCAGGGCCCTTTGTCATATGGGTAAATTAGATAGAGACAGAGATTTGGTTTCTTATGAAGAACAAATGGCCCTACTAGTGCTTTTTATTTTGCATTATATATTTTGTGATGTATAAAGTAAACTACGCTATCATTGCATAAGTTAAAGTACTTTTCTTCCAGTGACGATTTCTCTTCTTCAGTATCATTAGCTAGCCACTCTTTGGTTTGTCTAAAATTTTCCCCAGAGTCTCAGATTACTCAGACTTGTGAAATATAGACAGCAATGAGCCATCTAGGTAGAGGGTAATAATAACCTCTACAAAGCTTCAACACTGGATGATTCCGTAAACGTCTTCAGACTATCCACACACTCCCAAGGCAATGACAGATTAAAGTGCATGGATGGGCGGGTTTCCTGTGAGTTTGTCTGAAATAATGAATGCAGGAATGAGTAGACAGCTGCCCCATGTCCCAGCTGCCACCCATTCCACACTATGACAGACATATTACTGGTATCACACAAAGACAACTTCATGATCAACATTTCTATGTGTACACTACAGTACTATAAAAGATGTTATTACAACTTCATGATAAAACATCATAACCAAGAACATACTCAAGCATAAAGTAGTAAGTATGGGAACATAATCAAGTTGCAAGTCCTTGTGCCAATAAAAATACTGCCAATAAAAATACTGCAATGTACCCCTGTAAAGGCATTACATATCAACAACTGCAAGTCAAATGCTATTCTGTGGGTCACAGAACTCTACAATCAAGTTCTCATAGCCTTTAAAATTATATTAGGGGTGCATTATATTGTATAAAACATAGTTATGTTTAGCTGAACATTGACAGAGTCAAAATGGAGAGGGTGGACATAGACAGACAGACAGACTGGATACATTCCCAGGTTAGATTACACTCCACCCATGAGGCTTACAGTGGCTATTGGTGGGCCTAAATTGCCTAAAGAAGTCAAGGTTACCATATGACTTTATAAACAACAATGTCTGCTGTGAGGTATATATGAAACCTAACAGATCCTTCATATAAAGCATATAAAAAAGGATGATATACTACCTTAAGACCTGTACCACTCTCCCAACTCAGATTTCTTCAACAAGATATCATGGTATTTATACTGGCACTCAAACTCCCACTGACTCCATATAAAGTTATGACCTCTAGTAGATCACAAGGAACATTGACAGTCCCCAATTGAATAAAAAATAATTGTGCAAATATGGAAGGATCAGATCTTAATCCAAATAATAAACAAGCTGCAAATGAAGGTTTAGATGTCTGCAACAGAAACAGAAACTGCAACAGAGATTCTCATTGGAAGAAATGTATTTGATTCTGTTGAAGTATTTTTCTTTTGACTGATGATTGACATGTCAATGCAGTTCTCAGTGTCATGTGCTGTACCTTGGTTTTCTTTAAGTATAATCAAAGAAAAATATGAGAATATGCAGATGGATAGATCCAGATAGATATATGGATAGATAGATAGATAGATAGATAGATAGATAGATAGATAGATAGATAGATAGATAGATAGATAGATAGATAGATAGATAGATAGATAGATAGATACTGATACCCCTCTCTAGTGCCACACACTGCAAGGGTTAAAGGCATGCTAAGCCTAGAGATGTAGGAATAAAAATTAATACAGACCTTACTCCTCGCTCCAGCCAGAGGTAGCTGGCTGTAGCAAGGGTTAAAGGCATGCTAAGCTTAGAGGTGTAGGAATAAAATGTAATACAGACCTTACTCCTCGCTCCAGCCAGCTCCCTCCATCCCCTGAAGCCTCTTCTTCAAGATGCTCTGAGTCGCAGTCACACTCAGACATAATAAACAACAATAAGGGACCAAAAGTCCATCATTGTACATGAGGACAGTGAGGGCCTTCTATCAGAGAGAAGAAGTAAGCGCCAGAGTGGGCTGGGGAAAGGATTAAGGTAAGTGTTACGCCTTATTCCTCTAACCCTAGACTTAACCAGGGCTTTTTTTCAGCGGGAACGCGGGGGAACGCAGTTCCGGAACCTTTTGGACTGACTGTATGTAATGGCAAGGGGTGCTGGGGTGTGCTGCAGGGTATTAATGCTCATTGCTGGGGATTTATTTTTGCAAGGGATGTCTATTGTTGCTGGGGGGGGGTCTTATGTTGCTGGGAGGGTCAGTTGTTGCTGAAAGAGATCTACTGCTTGGGGAGGGGTCTATTGTTGATGGCAGACAGACAGTCTATTAATGCTGGCTGTGCGGAGATCTGTTGATGCTGCCGGGAGTCTATTGTTGCTGGCAGGGAAATTTTGTTGTGGTTGGTCCATTGTTGTTAGGGGGATCTATTGTTGCTGGCTATAGGGGATCTATTTTACTGCTTTTCTTGATATCATTACCAAATTCCATACAAATTACTAAGCACCTCAAAATGATATTTGGTTCTATATTGTCTAAAAGGTACGGTACTGGGAGGTGGGTAGGGGCAGAGAAAAGGGGTGACTCAGAAAGGGGGGGGGGTTCCTGCATCTATTGTCTGAGAAAAAAAGCCCTGGACTTAATTAACATTTAAAATAATGTATGGGGCTAATCCACAGTGTTCGTAAACTATCAACATAAATACCATACATTTAAGTGTAAAAAACACATCCCATGTCAGTTTCATGTAACCTTAAAAAAAACCTGTGAATACTGTCCCTTTAAATATATAATTCACACCATGAGCCAATTTTATACACATATAACTATTATTAAAAGGCCCAAAAAATGTCCATACAAAAGTGCAAGAAATTAGAAAAAGATCCAACTTCTCACGTGCCAGAATACTGGTGAATCAATCAAGTTACTGCCCCCAGCATCAAGTTACCAAGTAATATGACCCCAGCATCAATGGAGGTCAAAACAGAGTTTTTTCTTATACAGCCACTCTACAATCATTCCTGTTCCGGACCCGCTCCAATGGTTCCCAAGGACCTCATGGATAACTCACAGGGCCCACATAGAAAACATCCTGGGTATGTCAGAATCATGCACAGAGACCTCCTAGATGTCTGCTGGAAACCACAGGAATTTGCTCTGGACCAGCCTCTCTAACCACCACACCACATTACCTAACACACTGGGAAGGTGAAGATGGGGCATTCTGTACCTCTCCATACCACTGCCACAGTCCGAATATGTCACAGCCAGGTCCCCTGGAGCTCTACAGGATCCTGTCTATATCTTCTGGTGGCGGTAACTGGATTAATTCCCCAGTATTCTGGCATGGGAGAAGTTGGTCTTTTTCCTAATTTCTTGCACTTTTGTATGGACATTTTTTGGGACTCTTTATTAATGATTATATATTTATAAAATAGCACATGGTGTGTATTATTTATTTAAAGGGACAGTATTCACAGTTTTTATTTAAGGTTAAATATATGTATGAAACTGACATGGGATGTGTTTTATACACTGATATGTATAGTATTTATGTGGATGTTTATGAACACTGGGGATTAGCACCATACATGTGTAATTTTTGAGTTGTTTTGAAAAATCTGTATGTGGGTATTTATGTAGGCAGGTTTTCCTTTTTTTATATACACAAACAAACCCTTTTAATTTAATTAATTAATTTAATTATTGCTTTTGCACACTTTGTACACTTGCACAAAGTCAGGGATTTTGTAGGATTAGAGTCAGGTGTATGATTAACCAATTATACCAAGCAGGTGCTAATGTTCATCAATTTCATATGTAGGTTGAAACGCTGTCATTAACTGAAACAGAAACAGCTATATAGGAGGCTTAAAACAGGGCTAGGAACAGCCAAACTCTGCTACTAAGGTGAAGTTGAGGAAGACAGTTTAATGTCAACATGGTATGACTGAGCACAGCAACAAGACATCCACAAGATCTCTCCCAGGCAAAGATGTGCTGTTCAAGCTCTTTTGAAGAAGCACAAAAAAGGCCAATGTCAAGGGCCATAGATTCAGTGATTGGTCAAGGAAACCTAATGCAACAAATGAAAGACACATCATGCTTACTACCCTTTGACACTGGAAGATGTTCAGCAGTGCTATCAGCACAGAACTGGTGGACACCAGTAGAACTCAGGTACACCCATCTACTGTCTAGAGAAGTCTGGCCAAACATGGGTGGGGAACAATTGCAGCCAAAAGCCATACCTCTGACATGGAAACAAGGCTAAGCAATTCAACTATGCATGAAAACATAGGAACGGGGGTGCAGAAAAATGGCAGCAGGTGTTCTGAACTTATGAGTCAAAACTTGAATTATTTGGTGGTAGCAGAAGGCAATATGTTTGCTGAAGGGCTGGAGAGCAGTACAATAATGAGTGTCTGCAGGTAACAGTGAAGCATGGTGGAGATTCCTTGCAAGTTTGGTGCTGCATTTCTGCTAATGGAGTTGGAGGTTTGGTCAGAATCAATGGTGCCCTTAATGCTTAATACAGGCAAACAATTATCCATCATGCCATACCATCAGGAGGGGGCGTGACTAGCTCTAAATATATTCTGCAGGAGGACAACGATCCCAAACATACAGCCACTGTCATTAACCACTTGCTTACTGGGCACTTAAACCCCTTCCTGCCCAGACTAATTTTCAGCTTTCAGCGCTGTCACTCTTTGAATGACAATTGCGCAGTCATGCTACAGTTTACCCAAATGAAATTTTTATCATTTTTTTTACACAGATAGAGCTTTCTTTTGGTGGTATTTAATTGCTGCTGGGTTTTTATTTTTTGCTAAATAAAACAAAAAAAGACCGAAAATTTTGAAAAAAAACCCCCAAAACGGTTTCATAGTTTGTTATAAAATTTTGAAAACAGGTAATTTTTCTCCTTCACTAATGTGCGCTGATGAGGCTGCACTGATGGCCACTGATAGGCTGCGCTGATGGGCACTGATTGGCGGCACTGATGGGCATTGATAGGCACTGATAAGGCAGCACCAATGGGAACTGATAGGTGGCATTGATAAGCACTGATAAGGCGACACTGATAGGTGGCACTGAGAGATGGCACTGATGGGTGGCACTGATGGGTGGCACTGAAGGGTACTCATAGGTGGCACTGAAGGGCACTGATAGGTGGACTGATAAGCGGCACTGATGGGCACTGATGATCACTGATGGGTGGCACTGATGGGCACTGGTAGGCACTGGTAGGTGACACTGATAGGCAGCACTGATCTGTGGCACTGATTATGAGACACTGATGGGCATTGATTGGCAGCACTGGTGGGCATTGATGGGTGGCACTAGTAGGTGGCACTGTGGGCACTGGTAGGTGGCACTGGTGGGTACTGATAGGTGTCACTGGTAGGTGGCACAGTGAGCACTGGCAGCTGACACTGGTGGGCACAGAAAATGCAGACGTGGCTTTCTGTGTGAGGGGCCGATGTCCCTCTGACAGAAGCTGGTGATCAGCTTTTTTTTCCCCTCACGCTGACAGTGTGATACTGATTACCAAGCTTCTGTTTACATCACGTGATCAGCTGTCATTGGCTTACAGCTGATCACGTGATAAGGGGGCGGCATCGCCCCCTTACTCGGATCTGTGATCAGCTCAGTCTCATAGACTCGGTGATCACAGAGCGTGCCGTGCGACCCGCAGCTCTTGCTCGGGAGGACGTCCATGGATGCCCTCCTGGCAATTAAGGCCCGCGCTGTAGCCATCTTTCAGACTGTAGTGTGTATGGAATGAATCTGATGCGAATCGGCTAATATAAATGGTAACAGGGCTGTGAGTTGCCATGTGGTGTAGCGCCGTGCATGACGCATTTGGGAACTGATTCTGGGATTGGTATGATGGTAAAATAACGACTGCGTATGGAGACTCACGAATGGTTCGCAAGTTCCGCTGCGGGGGACTGAACATACAAAAAAGGGGGGACGTCAATGAACGGGAATGATTTAAGCATGATACCAGAAAGGTTACGAATCCTATCTGTGACAGTGAGCAAGACTCGATCGACAAAACCACGATTAGAGCAACCGCAACACACCGAATTCGGGACTCACAAACACGAAGTGAGCTGGGAAGAGTTGGCCTGGTGACGTAACAAATTGCGCAGTGGAACTGACAAAGGGCAGGACTGCTTAAATACCCCCTGGATTCCTCCCATAAATTCATACTGGCCTTCTAATATATATATATATATATAAATACAACCTACATGGAGGAGGCATAGTAGTCCCCCATAGGTGTTAAACAATTAGACTTTTATCTTTACAGTCTTCAGGTACCTATAAACTGGATGATGGTGTCCTTGCCTACAAGTTTCAGTAGGAAACAACCTCATCTCATTCTTTCTTGTTTAGAGAGACTTATGTTTGTCTGGATTGAATTTTCCTTGCCAACCCCTATTGTTTCCCTTTGGATTAGTGCTAGGTCGCCTGGCTGGCTTGCCTTAACCTTCCTACCTTCGCACACAATTGTGAACAGTCTTGTATGTTGAGACAATGAACACTTTGGTCAGCACTGTGTAACATACAACAAAATATAAAGTGCAGAAATATACAACATAGTGTATAGAATGCTGGGCTCAGTGCTATGTAACACACAACATAGAGAATAGCATTTAGAGATCAGTGCTATGAAATGTAGAATATGGTGTATAGAGTGCCAGGGAGAGGACTATGTAATGTCCAACACAAATTATGTGTGCATGAATCTGGACTATGAAATGTACAATACAGTGTGTATAGTGGTAGAGTTAGGGCTATGTAATGTAGAGTAATAGAGGGGAAATCTTTCAATGGACCAGTAGTTCTGGTGGCCCTGGTGACAACCAGGGATTCCCTCACTTTGGAGGGATTTCCTCTCACTTCCTGTTTTTGGTATGGGACAGGAAGCGGAAAGAAATCTCCCCAATGGGACACAGTTGGCAAAAAACAAAACAAAAACACCTGCTCATTTATGGTCACAGAATTAGATATTCAGTTAGATATTGTATTAAAGGCCTCTAGTTACATAGTCTTAGGCTGTTCATAGATGAGTGTTTTTTTTTGTTCCACCAGTAGGTTGACAAAAAAGTACCCCAATTTCTTAATCCACACACTTCATGTGGATGGGGGGAATCCTCCCGCTGTGTCATTGTATTCTGACAGCAGAGAGACTTCCTCCCAATGAATCAGTGCTGCAGACCATAGCCTGCCATAGCCTGCAGTGTTGATCAAGCTGCTTTTTTCCCAACAGAGTGGTTAAACAGAAGTCTTTTGGTAGATTGACTTCTGCTCTATCACAGTGGCCTTACATGGATCAAAATTTGACCTGTCCCTGTTGAACTGGTCAAATTTTGATCCATGTATGGCTAGCTTAAAGGATTTGTAGACCCTCAAGGTTTTTCACCTTAATGCACCTAATGCATTAAGGTGAAAAACCCTCTGTCCTGTAGCTCCCCCCCAGAGCCCCCCTTTTTCTTACCTGAACCTGATCGTTCTAGTGTTGAGGACAAGCAGAACTGCTCCAGCCGCTCTCTTGGGTCTTCATTGGATAGATTGATAGCAGCGGGAGCCATTGGCTCCCGCTGCTGTCAATCAAATTCAATGACACGGGAGTCCTGCTGTCTGTGTCAATGGACGCAACAGCAAGACTCGGGAGCGCGCCCACACGGGTGCCCCCATGGAAAGCGGGTCTCTGTGGGGGCACTCGATGAGGAGCGCCACCAGGGGACCCCAAAAAAGGAGGATCGGGGCCACTCTGTCCATAATCCTTGCACACAGCAGGTAACTATAGGCATGTTCTATTTAAAAAACAAAAAAAAAAAAAAAAAAAGAGCCTTTACAATCAATTGCACAGTGTAATCAGCTAAGGTGTGCAGCTCAATAGGCACCAGGGTTTTACTCTTAGGGGAGAACTAATGACCGGAAAGGTTGCATATTTGTAGTCAGCTGGTATAGTTCCTCTCAAACCCTACCTCTGAAATATAAATAAAAATGCAAACTTGGGTAATCCATTGACACATGTTTATTGATAGATTTATTTATTAACTTTTTTTGCATATTTTATGGTGGTTGCATCATGTTTAGATGTCTGATCACTTATCTAATTTCCTAGGCCAATGTTATCATTGCAGCAAAATCCTGCAACAATGGACAATATCATTTATTGCAGTTTACCACAGAAGTCATTTAAGGTAAAGTACTAATTTAAAAAAAAAGGAAACAAACTAAATTTTTTACATTCTTTGGGACTTTATTAATTTGGGTTGGCTGCTTAATATTCATAGTTTTCTGAAGTCATTTATTGATTTCTATAAATCCTGATTTACTGTTTATTTTTTAATATCATTATTTGTAAAAACATAATGTACAGGGTGCATGAATATGTTCTGAACACAAGTTATTTTCACTACCTAATTAGTATGCATTGGATTGTTTTTCTATTCCTTTACATTGTATGCTGTGGTAAAGAAGAGAATGCATTTTTTGGAGACGGGTTAAAGAAAGCACTAATCTGATTTAAATCTCCACTGACAGCAGTGTTATCTTTACTAGGTCTTATCTGGAGAGTTTGCTCTACTGTAAAGGAGGAAACTTGTCAATACCTTCCTCTTGCTGCCACCAACAGGGCCTGAGGGAGAATGAAGCCCTCTACTCCAGTGCTTATCTTGCTCTGCATTTCATTTAGATCCTCTAACACATTGAAAGGTCCCTTTGACATGTCAGTGTTGAGAAAAAATATCCTGTCAACATATTTTCTAAGTTGCACTTTTATGACACCATGCTGTGCACATGCTAATAGATCAAGAGCCCTGATAATAGAACATAATGGAATGTGAGCCAGCCTCATACTTCTAGATGTAGTTTACATTAAGAATGAAGATCAATGATGGTGACAGTGTCAGGGAATAAATCTGCACTTATAGTGCTTTAGAAAAGGAAAGAGTTACCTCATCCAGTTATCTCACTGTTTAGGTCTTCTCCCAACTTGCTCTAAAGTAGGCATGTTAAACTTGAATTAAATTGAGAGTCAGATCTTCCAAGTAAATCTCAGTGGGTGTAAGCCCAAACTGCATGACATTTAATTTGCTGAAAGAAACAATTGCAATATTTTTAAATTAACAAGATTTTTATCTTTTTTTTTAGTTTAGTGCAGCTGATCTCCTGCAACCTATTTGCAGTCTTCTCTAGTTTACATGCACTTTCTCTAGCAGTGGCTGCATGTCATTGCTTAGGGTGAGCATTCAGGTGGTGAAAGCAATAGAAAATGCCTTCATGGGTGTGACATTGCCATTTATAGGAGTTGATTTACTAAAACTGTAGAGTGCAAAATCTGGTGCAGCTGTGCATGGTAGCCAACCAGTTTCTTACTTTAGCTTGTTCAAATAAACCTTAAGATTAAAAAAACAAACTGGAAGCTGATTGGTTGCTATGCAGAGCTGTGTGCCTGATTTTGCATTCTCCGGTTTTAGTACATCAACCCCATAGTTTTCACTGGAAGAACGTGTGATAGGTTGACAGCTTAAGATAATAGTTGGTAGACGTGGGAAGAGATATGGGGAGCGTTACCCTAAAACAGGAAGAGCCTGAACAAGAAGTTTTAGGTCAGGATTGTCAGGTACATTGAAAAGGACTTTTGAAATGACATAGACACTTTAAAGATTATATACAATTTATTCATTGTGTTTAGATGTATTTAAAGCATAGGTTCAGCTTTCATAAAATGTTACATATTACACCTGTATCCAGGGAGTAACATGTATAATTTTAATAAATGAGCAGCCCCCGCTCCCCATAACCACCCCCCCCCCCAGAGTCCCCGTTGTGACAGTGGGCCAGGGATCTTATCCCTGCATTTGTTGTCACAATTTAGAAAATACCTTGCCGCGTCATTTATTTGCAGAGTTCTGTGAATGGCAGAACTACAATTACTGTCAACCGTTGCAGGTGAGGGCTTATACAGTTAGGTCCATAAATATTGGGACATCGACACAATTCTAATCTTTTTGGCTCTATACACCACCACAATGGATTTGAAATGAAACAAACAAGATGTGCTTTAACTGCAGACTTTCAGCTTTAATTTGAGGGTATTTACATCCAAATCAGGTGAACGGTGTAGGAATTACAACAGTTTGTATATGTATCTCCCACTTTTTAAGAGACCATAAATAATGGGACAGATTAACAATCTTCCATCACACTTTCACTTTTTAATACTTGGTTGCAAATCCTTTGCAGTCAATTACAGCCTGAAGTCTGGAACGCATAGACATCACCAAATGCTGGGTTTCATCCCTGGTGATGATCTGCCAGGCCTCTCCTGCAACTGTCTTCAGTTCCTGCCTGTTCTTTGGGCATTTGCCCTTCAGTTTTGTCTTCAGCAAGTGAAATGCATGCTCAATCAGATTCAGTGAGGCAATTGACTTGGCCATTGCATAACATTCCACTTCTTTCTCTTAAAAAACCCTTTGGTTGCTTTCGCAGTATGCTTTGGGTCATTGTCCATCTGCACTGTCAAGCGCCGTCCAGTGAGTTCTGAAGAATTTTGCTGAATATGAGCAGATAATATTGCCCAAAACACTTCAGAATTCATCCTGCTGCTTTTGTCAGCAGTCACATCATCAATAAATACAAGAGAACCAGATCCATTGGCAGCCATACATGCCCACGCCATGACACTACCGCCACCATGTTTCACTGATGAGATGGTATGCTTTGGATCATGAGCAGTTCCTTTCCTTCTCCATACTCTTCTCTTCCCATCACTCTGGTACAAGTTGATCTTGGCCTCATCTGTCCATAGGATGTTGCTCCAGAACTGTGAAGGCTTTTTTAGATGTTGTTTGGCAAACTCTAATCTGGCCTTCCTGTTTTTTGAGGCTCACCAATGGTTTACATCTTGTGGTGAACCCTCTGTATTCACTCTGGTGAAGTCTTCTCTTGATTGTTGACTTTGACACACATACACCTCCTGGAGAGTGTTCTTGATCTGGCCGAAAGAATTCTTCGGTCATCCACCACAGTTGTTTTCCGTGGTCTTCCGGGTCTTTTGGTGTTTCTGAGCTCACCGGTGTGTTCTTTCTTTTTAAGGATGTTCCAAACAGTTGATTTGGCCACACCTAATGTTTTTGCTATCTCTCTGATGGGTTTGTTTTGTTTTTTCTAGAACATGTGAATTCATTCTGTACAGAGTGTACAGGAGTCTCCCAAATATAGGTCTCTTAGAGTGCCCCAGGAGCAGTGGCGGCTCATCCATTAGGGGTGCACGGGCGCCGCCCCTCCATCCATGCGTCCGGCCTCCTGATCTACATGCAGGGTGTCGGATGCATGAATTCAGAGGCTCTAATGGGTTTGAAAAAGGGGTGGGCTCGGTACCCAGTTGTGTGACAATAGAACAAGAATATTTGCTATTCTCACACTGATCCTCCTCCCAGCCAATCAGGAAGTGGGTCCTGAGACCCATCAGCCGATTGGCTGAAAGGAAAGGTGATCCTATTGGACGCCTAGGAGGACGAGGCAGGAGACGCATGTCGGAAGCCACTGTAATGCACAGGAGGAGACACGATGGAAGCCGCCGCCTGTAGCAGCCTCCCCCAACCTAGATGGGGTAAGTGCGGGGATGGATTACCAACCGACAGCCTGTGGGGGTGAGGGGACTTGGTGCGGGTGACCCGACCAACAAGCCACGTGGGGGAAGGGGGGGTGTTGACCAGGGGGTGGTTGTTTGCTGCCACCCCAAATAAAAAAAACAAAAACCACCAGCCACTACTGCTCAGGAGTCTCAGCTTCATCTTCCAGGACAAGATGCAAAGTGTTTCTGTCGGTCAGTGGATGCTGGTTCAGAAGCTTCCACAGTGGCAGCATAGACCTGAGCTGAGTGACCATTGGGCTATGTAACATTGTCAGAATCCATGGCTTCTCCTGAGAGTCTTGGAGATAATGATGGAAGGGCATGGGACAGCCCCATTGAACATTGCTTTAATTGCAAGAGATGTTTATGGCTTACCTACTTGGACAGGTTCTCTATACAACTCTGTAACAAAATTAGTCAAGCTGACAATTACTACAGTGAAACATTTCAGAACACAGCTACTTGTGATGTCCTCAAGGACAGTGTCCTTCACAGTGAAGTCCAGGCTAGCTCTGATAACACAGGTGAACAGCTGGAGGGATCCCGGTCCCAAAACTGGAGTGCCACACCACTCTGATAGCAACCAGTGAGGGGCTACCCACAGTAGTTGGATCATCCAGAGAAGCTAGGTGCTATTAGGGTTTGGCTTGGCTGCCTGCAAGCCAGGTCTGACAGTGGAGGGCCTATCACTTGGCTATTGATCACTGGTCCAGCTGCCTCTGCCTCATCAGGTGTGGCCTCCCTAAGCTGCATGCTTGAGTAAAGCATGCTTGTTATACTCACTGTGGAACCTAAGGGGTTAATCTTCTGCATTGTGTAAAAAGGCTGTTTGATCCTGTCTTCTCTGATTCTTTCCATTCGTTTACTGTCCTCAGTCAATCTTTTAATAGAACATAGCCTTGGTGGCACTTTGCACATGCTCAGTTTGGTGTGTATTACTAGAGATTTTTTTTTTTTTTGGGGAGGGTGCGTGTGATCAGCACAGGGCCAATCAGCATTGTCCTGACATAGGACAGTCAGAGGAGAATGGAAATTCCTCCTACAAGCTTTAACCAGTGCTCGGCCGGAGACCGATAGATGTGACAGGACTTCCATATACCGCTGATGAGAAAATATACTTAGCAGTTTATATTTACTAAAATAATTGCATTTCCATGTTCTGTGCACTGTGGGAGACCAGATATAGTAAATGCAGGGTCCTGGGTTTAGTAACACTTTAAAGGAGGAAATGCCTGGCCTTCTAAAAGCATTTTATGTTATTGGCTTGAGCATCATTTGTGATAACACTCAGAATAGAGAAAAAGTCAATACCACTAGGAATTACTGAAAGTATCTTTGTAGCTAATAGCTGATTATTTCCTTTTTTATGTAAAAAAGGAGCACAACTTTCACTGCATGTGTATCACTAGGATTTGTTGGCTGCCTGTGGAAGATTGCTGTGGACCCTGTTGGCCCATGAGGCTTTTAATACTAGGCAACTGTCCCACTATGCAGCCTTCTCAGTGAGATGTGTGCATCCATATTGCTACCCTTAACAAATTCACAATGTCCTGTACTGTGTTTAGTATGCTTGGTCTGTGTGTTGGTTGGGAGAAAGATCTTTTAATAGTATGTTCAACAAACCACTCTTTCTGTGCATGTAGGGCCAACTTATTTTTAACATTGCCATTTTGTCTTTATAAAAATCAAATTCCTATTTAAAAGCCAAAAATATGATTACTGTGAGTGCGATTGGGTGCTATCCTCAGTGCTGACATCCCAAAATAGTACCTAGAAAAAAGATTAGCATGGGTGTATGGGAATTTTAAGGCACTGAATATAATGCAAAACTATATATTATAAAACACATATTCTTACACCTTTATTGTTCAAACATTAAAACAACAAATAAAAGATAAGGTATAGGCTAAACATGGAGGAAAATCATACTATCCTGAACAAAGGCACAACAATACAGATCATACTAATGTGTACATTTTATTAGTTCTTACCGACATGTTTCGAGCATCACTCTTCATCAGGGACATAAGTTGAACCTGACTGACAGTTATAGATGAACATAAAATAAAGGCAACTATATAGAATGCAGTATTGCCATAAACAAAGAAGAACCAATGCATGCATCATGAGATTGACATCAACACTTACAAACTCAGCAGATGGTACAGTCCCAGAATGGTTAAGGCCCAAAAAGAAATGGGACGGACGTGCATGCAGAGATCCCTGGGGCAGCAGAAAATCCGCAAAAAAATATATAATATAACTAGGATCTGCAGAAAAAAAAATCCAAATGCACTCTTCTCTATTTTTCACATACACAAAGGGGCATGGAGAACGAACGTAGCCACTCCAGGAAGTCTGAGAATAGCAGTAAAAAGCTTGCGTTTGAGAGATGAAACAAAGGGAAGATAGAGATAGAAAGTACATTCTACTTATATTCAGACATATTACATTTATTTTATTTTTATAAAAAATGTCAGTTTAGTGTTATAAAGATTTCAATAAAAATATGCATGCCTCTGAAATGTTTTAATTGCCAATGGGTTGCTTAAACAATAATTACCTATTTATAAAGCAATGGACTAATTAGGGCCAAATTAGTCTTTTAGTAATTGGAAGGCAAAGGTGCTTAAATGAAACCTGAACTGGAGACTGGCACTGCTGACCTCTCCTTCTGAAAAAGCATTTTGCTTGGCTGTTCCTTCCTTCCTTGTTTTTAAGAACTTTTAAAGCTGGCCATAGATAGGTAGAATTTCAAACTAAAATTCTTGAGAAAAGATGGTTCTAAGAAAGTTTGTTCATTTTTCCAATTATTAGTGGGTCACTTTCAACCGCAGGGACGAGAAAATTCAAAGGAGCAGGTTGGAAAAGTCTTCTTGAATGAATACGTTTCTGACAGTGTATGTGGTTTTCGTTTGGTAAAGTCCATTCATTCAAAAATCAAATGTTAACCACTTCCCGCCCTGCCACAGTACCATTACTGCAGCAAGGTGGCATGTGCAGGCTCAGTCACGTATATACATGTGATTGAGTCTGCTGTGGTTTAACAGCAGATCACTGTTACCGGCAACCGGGTATCATGTGATCGCTATGATTGGTCATAGCGATCACATGATAACAATGTAAACGACTTGCCATAAATGGCTTTCAATTCATGAACAGCTTGCTGACTGTTGTGATCTGTGATTGGCCCACAGCAATCACATGGCACCTGGCTACCTGTAACATGCAATAAGCTTAGCCAATCATGGATCACAATCAAATGCAAGCTGTTCATAATTAAGAAACCCATTCATGATTATTATTATTACTATACAGGATTTATATAGTGCTAACAGTGTGCTCAGCGCTTTACAAAATGAAGGAAGCCTTTCAGTTGCAATACAATTTGGTAGAAGAGCAATCAGAGAGCCTGGCTCATTAGGGCTTACAATCTAAGATGGCTAAAGCTATTGCTTATGCAGTAATCTTCAATGTATAAGTAATAACAGTGTAAACAAAAAAAAAAACAAAAAAAAACCTGATCACCCCCAGGACAGGATGTAAAAAAAATATATATATATACATTTATAAAATTAAATTTTCCAAAAAATTGTGATAAAAAAAATTACAACTTCAAAAAACTTGCCATGCCTCTTGCTAAATACCTCAGACTGTCTATTTTCCAAAAAGGGGTAATTTAGATGGTAATTGTACCGTCCTTGCTTTTTCGGGCCTCAAGAAATGAGAGAGGAAATTAGTACATCAGGATTGATCAATTTTCAAATATATACTGTATACCATAGTTTGTAGATGCTATAATTTTCACACAGACTGATTAATATACACATAGGCGTGCGCAGGGGGTGTGCTGGGTGTGCCCGGGCACACCCTAATCAACCGGTGCCGCGCAGATTCCCCTGCTGATATTTCACCAAAGCCCCCCAATGCAGCTCCTAAAAGAATTGTAAGACGTAATAAAAAAATAATAATAAAAAAACTACTGACACCAACTCCTGACCTACTGACAAGTCCACTGCTCTACTGACGCCATCCACTACCCTACTAACACTGTCCATGTTTTAATACATTTGGGGTGCACACCTTAATGCAATAGGCTGCACACACCTATGAATATACACTTATTGTTTTTTTTTGTTTTTTTTTTACCAAAGACATGTAGCAGAATACATTTTGATGTAAGTTTATGAAGAAATTTAACGTTATTGGATATATTTTATAAAAGAAGGTAGGAAATAATGTTTTTCTTTTTCAAAATTTTTGGTCCTTTTTTCAATAATTAGCAATTTTTTAATGAAATATTGGTTTTCATCTTGTTTGCATCCTATGTTACATCATATTACTTTTGATGTTCTGCAGCCTTTTTTGCAGCCACTTCCGGCCTGTATGTATGTAATCCAGCAACTGATACAATTCTTGGGATGGGCTTCTTAATTATACCATCAGTGGACCATAGCTGTGCATTGGCATGACTGCTTGTAGTTTTCATTAGTAAAATTGAAAAGGTGATGACATAAGAGAAGCAATTATGATTGTTAAGTATTATTTTAATGAAAGCAGCATATATAGAAATATAAAAAAAATTACGTTGATATTACTTTAGCATGTTATAGCTTATATGAGATTTTAGATATTGTGTTTGCATATACTTTAGGCACAATGATTTGCCATCATTACACGTCAGTTATTTAACACTTTAAGTTCACTAATCTGACTTTATTTTTTTTCTCAAATTAAACTGTGTTTCAGGCATGGAGGCACCTTCTTGTACTGATTAATGTTCCTAAAACTGTAACATATTTGCAGTGTTAATGTAGAGAATTGAGCTCCCTCTCCTCCCAGCTCACACAGCTGCAGGGCACAGGCTGGCTGAATGGTGTGGCCCGGATGCCAGAGTGCAGGCCTTTGCTCCCAGTGCTTGCATATTCAACGACTGCTTCCTGCTTTCCCTTCACTTCGGATGCTGGCGCTGACCCTCTGGGATCGCTTTTCTGAAACTTTCCCTCAGCAGTGTCGAATTCTGTTTGTATTTTCCAGGCTGTTATTATTCGTGATCTGCACTGGCGGAGGTCTCTCATTCATAAAAGAGACACCAGAGGTTCACTCCCCTGACAGGATATGTATATCTGTGTGCTCATACCAGTTTATCACCAAGATCACACAAACTCTATTATTAGCTCAAGTCAAATAAACACGCCATGTAGTGCTTGCTGCGTGTACGTTACATATTTATATATAGATGTTGTAAAAGGTATGCATTTCAGAACCGCACATACAATATAGTATTAGGAAATATAACTTCATTGAAATAAAGACCTTTATATTTTTTTTATAAACTCATATGGAATATCAAAGCATTACTGTTTTGTATGACCCAAAAATTTCATGGTGGAATTTAAAATATCATATCCATCAGGCCAGTGTCCTGAACGTGTCATTTCACAGTGAAACACAGAAAACAAATGGGAAAATGGAACTTTAAATATAACTTTCAGGAGATCAAAACACAGAAACAGAATAAGAACATCAATATTTAATTTTCCAAAGATAAAAATGGAGGTGAGAGATACCCCCCAGACATATGATATGAGGCCCCAAGAGTATGTCCGCTTGTCCAGAACCTAAAGTTTGCATGTATCCCTCATAAAGAGGGTACTAGCAAAGCACCAGTGACACCAAAAGGTCAACCACAAAATAACGATACGGGAGCTAAGGCTGAAGATGATAGCCAGACAGCTACAGAACCAGAAAAAATATGTAAACAAAAGCCAAAAAAAAAAAAAAATGAAAACCAGAACAATCATAACTGTAGCGCTGGTAGATTTTTTAATCTACCACTGATAGGTAAATCTTGTGGGTTACTTGTTAGGTGAAGTTAGATTTGCCTCTGTTCCAGCTTGGCTGAGTTGCATGTAGTTCCACACTGTGCCGTCGGGTGTCGTTGTCGCCATGGGCTGGTGTTGGAGAGGCAACATGTTGAAGCGTATGAGTGCTCCTCTGTCCCGGAGACAACTCGGTGGAGGTGGACCTCCGAGTTGCATTCTGGGAGAGGGTATTTATGGGACAGACGCCATGTTTAGGGTTTCGTTTTCAGCCACCTGCTGGCCCTCCTGGCCGACAGGTACGCGTTAGGAGTACCACCTTGTGGTCCTCCGATCCGGAGGCCCACGTCGCTGTGGCGTGTGGGTGGGCCCAAAAGCCTACCACAGCAGCAGAGGAATGGTCCTGAGCTGTCTATCCTGAATGAAGAAGCTGGACAACCGAGGAGATCCCAGGGGAGGACCCGTCATGGAAGGATCATGCGTAGTGCTGGTCTGGAGAGGGGCCTGGTGACTCAGTTGGAGGATGTATCCTGAAGTAATCTTACTGCATAGTACTGCCGGGTTGGCTTAAAGGTTCAAGTACTGTGTCTGATATTCATCGCAAACCAATACATCCTGTGGCAGAGGATCGTACGGGTTTTATTTCAAACAAGTCTGTGGCAGAGACTTTTGTTCGTGCTGCGTACTGATGCTAGGCAAGTGAGAGAGGCCTATCCAGGCGGGCAAAGATTGGATCCCACAAGGGGAGTGCATTCAACTACAAGTGTTCAATTCCAAAGAATATTCTAAGGAATACTAAGGAAAGGTATTTGAGCTTCCCTGCAACTTTCCTTCTGCCTCTTTCCTGCTACTTCCTTTATTACTTGTTCATTAAAGCATTGGAAAAAATACTCAAGTGTTCGGTGCTTATATCGTCCAGAGGTAAACTCAACGGGACCCTAGACCCGGTGCCGGTGAAACAGAGGTATCGAGAGTGAAGGTTAACAGCCCGCTTTAAACCAGCAGCTCCACCGAGAGTTATTGCTACATGTGGGGGCGTCGTCCGGGATTTGTTGGCCATCAGTTCTCGCAACCTGGAGAAGTGTTTCACTTCTCGGTTTACGGTGAGAGCTGGACTTTGTCAATTTCTCAGGAGAAGAAGAGGTTAAAAGTTGCAGGACTTTATTTCTGACTGCGTAGGCGGCGGGCGCCAGTGAAGGCCCGGGAGCTGCGTGATCAGAGGAACAAGTGGGAGGAGCTTAGCCTACTTGATACCGCGTGGGACGCATGTGTGTGTTGGCGCCAGAGAAGAAGAGAGGCCTTGTGATCGTGCTGAGAAGATCAGAGTGTGGCCATGTCTTTTTCGGTGATGCAACCAACTGTGGGGCCTAAGATGTTCACTACGCCTATCCCTGTTGTACCTGTCCAGAGGAAGGAGGGATATGTAAAGGCTTCCCGCGGCCGTGGTCGAGGTCTACCCCAGAGACCGCCCAAACTGGAGAGTCCACGTCAGGAACGGGTGAGAGTTCACAGAGGAATGTATCTGGGACTTTGTGTAAATATTTGCCGGCAGAAGAGTTGAGAGATTCGGAGATAGATTCCATGTCGGATCTCTCCGGTGATGATGATTTATTTGAGACACTGTCACAAGAACTGTTATGGGCCCAGGGTGAAGACGTTGCTTCTGCCTTGACTTTCTCAGAATGGACAGCCCTGAATTCTGGGAGAACATCACCTTGTGTGGAGCCACACAGTACTGTCGGGAGACATTGCCTAAAGTTACTACTTTGTTGCCGACACCAGTCGGGTCTATGGTGAGCAAGTCATTGGACTCTTGTGTGCCCCCTGGTTTGGGGAAAAATAGGTCGTTGCCCAAATTTGCACGTTTGCAGAGAATGCTTAACAAGCGTGTGGCCAGGGAATATGGTTTGGAGTTCCCATGTGTTACCCAGGACATTATGCAAGAGATTGAAGCCAACCGGGAACTCAGGTACAGTGAAGCTGTTTGGGACTATTTGTCTGTGCCTAAACCTTTCCGGAAAACTGGATATTCTGTCGCTATGGATGAACGCTTCAGTAGATGTTTCCTACACTGGAACTACGGTCGGCACATTTATGTTGACAAAGTGGTCATTTGCAGACCAGGAAAAGATGATGTGGTGTACTCTATCACTACAATGGATAAACAAGGAAAATCACTGACATTGCCAGATCCTCATTTCTACTAGTGATCATGGATAAAGAACTGTGGGGTATGTAGATAGATAGTGTCAGTGTTCAGAGATCTTCGAGATCAAGGTTTGGTGTTCAGCTCTGTGTTTCCAAATCCAAGGCTCGGTTTTTTCGTTATCTGGACTTCTTTCGTTTAAAGATATGACATACCTAAATATATATAGGGATGGAATCCTCAAGTTATTCTAGTTGGTTCCTTAGTGGGAACATAGGAAAGATTATAGGAAGAGAGTTTCATTTTTTTAAGAATGAGACTTTGCTCCTAAAACTGTATATATCTTGTGTGTGTGTTTAACTTTGTTTTTTTTCAGGAGCAAGTGGACCTGCTATCAAGCTGTTAGGATTTTCAGCTAGATAGGTAGTGGGGTTGTAACAATATTAATGTGGTTTTGTTTACAGATGTGAACATATTGTTTAAAAGAAAAAATGTTGAAATTGTAATATTTCTCTGCTGTCTTCTTCTCGTCTTTACTTTAATCCAAGTTTTAAGCTCAAATACCTGCTCTCAGGCTTGGGAGTTATTATTATTTTTTGTATTTTTTGTAGCCATTGGCTACAAGCGCTGATCAGATGCTGGTTTTCCAGCATGCTCGTTCGACAGAAGCTGGTGATGAGACTGGCTTTTGTTGGATGGGGAGCTGTACACACGGGCTGAAAAACCACCAGTTCCTGCTGAACTGACTGTTCTCTGACCTGACAATTTTCGGCTCATGTGTACCTAGCATTAGAATATCAGAAGAACAAAACCAAAACACAAAGCTGAACATGGTGATTCCAGAAGTAACATGAATGGTCAATAAGATCATTTCCAAACCCTACACACCCTCTAACATGTAATTAGTCTAGAAAATAAAGTCATTCAGCCCAGGTTTCCTGTTTTCGCTCAGAGTTAAAAAAATTTATTTAGTTGCAATTTGTAGAAGGATTTTGTCCGCATTTCCACCTCTGGGTGGAACACCATATATTTCAGTGTATCAGGACTATATTGGTGATAATAGGCAAATTGCCCGATTTGATTTCATAAACATGATCATGAATGAACTGACAGAATCAACTTTTTGTTTTTTGAATATCAAATGAATTACAACTGCAGGTCAACAGGTAGACCACAGCTGTGGTCTCACAGTTGAGAAAGTGGCAAAGAGTAAATGGCATGTTGTGGGGTAGGATTTTAACCTGCTCATTATTGATATACAGTTGTGCTCATAGGTTTACATACCCTGGCAGAAATTATGATTTCTTGGCCATTTTTTAGAGAATATGAATGATAACACAAAAACTTTTCTTTTACTCATGGTTAGTGTTTGGCTGAAGCCATGTATTATTAATCAACTGTGTTTACTCTTTTAAAATCATAATTACAACAGAAACTACAAAAATGACCCTGATCAAAAGTTTACATACCCCAGTTCTTAATACCGTGCATTGCCCCCTTTAACATCAATGACAGCTTGAAGTCTGTTGTTGTATTTGTGGATGAGGCTCTTTATCTTCTCAGATGGTAAAGCTGCCCATTCTTCTTGGCAAAAAGCCTCCAGTTCCTGTAAATTCTTGGGCTGTCTTGCATGAACTGCACGTTTGAGATCTCCCCAGAGTGGCTCAATGATATTCAGGTCAGGAGACTGAGATGGCCACTCCAGAACCTTCACTTTATTCTGCTGTAGCCAATGACAGGTCGACTTGGCCTTGTGTTTTGGATCATTGTCATGTTGGAATGTCCAAGTACGTCCCATGAGCAGCTTCCTGGCTGATGAATGCAAATGTTCCTCCAGTATTTTTTGAAAACATACTGCATTCATCTTGCCATCAATTTTGACCAAATTTCCTGTGCCTTTGTAGCTCACACATCTCCAAAACATCAGCGATCCACCTCCGTGTTTCACAATAGGAATGGTGTACCTTTCATCATAGGCCTTGTTGACTCCTCTCGAAATGAAGTGTATATGATTGTGGTCAAAAAGCTCAATTTTGGTCTTATCATTCCAAATGACTTTGTGCCAGCAGGTTTGAGGCTTGTTTCTGTGCTGTTTGGTATATTGTAAGCAGGTTATTTTGTGGCATTTGCGTAGTAATGGCTTTCTTCTGGCAACTAGACCATGCAGCCCATCTTTCTTCAAGTGCCTCCTTATTGTGCATCTTGAAACAGCCACATCACATGTTTTCAGAGTCCTGTATTTTAACTGAAGTTATTTGTGGAAGTACAAAATAATTTTTATTACAAAAATAGAAAAAAGAAGAAAATTAATTAACAAAATATATACAAATCAGATACAGAAAATATGTACAGATGGATACATCAAAAGCAAAGTACATGTAGTTTTGGATACAAATTGCATGACAATGGAGGAAAAACCAAAGGTCGGAATATAATAAGTCTCACTGAACGACGCGTTTCAGAGAATCCTTCATCAGGGTTCACCAAGTGAGAGTTACCATCTATGGGGTTACAGAATTAAAGAGAGTAATTAACATCACACACAAATTAGATGACAATCCCCCCACACCCAGTGAAGGTCTGTGTGAAAATCATACTCACTTCCAAAGTACAAATGCTATAAGGGTATCCAAGGCATAAAATCAACTTCACAAATGTCTCCCAGGCTGTGTGCATCTAAAGATAACCTACTAGCTGGCCGTACAAAGTGATATTGTAGAAAACTGGTGTATCAGAAAAAATCCCGATTTGTGCTGAAAAACGCCGCACCTGAAAATTTGGCGCGGTGTTTGTGCGCAGGCTGGGGTCCAAACATCTCCGGACCTAAAACCAAGAACACAACCCTATAAGCAATGACAATTTAAAAGGTCAAAGTAGGCAGTGGCAACTAATAGGATCGATAATATAATAGATCCCAAAGTGTATAAAGGGTATAAATACATATATAGGGACCAGCAACAGGGAACATACCTGTGAACTAGGTCCAGAAGAAAAACCTACAGTTTGTCATGTAGGGGAGAGGAGAGAGAAGCTGAGAGTCCGGGATGGCAACCATTCAGCTGCAGATAGTAAGGGGACCTGATTTGAGGGAAATAAAGGTGATACTAATGTAGGTGAGTGTATTCCAGCAGTAAAAAAGGAAAGAGAGGCCAAACAGCATCTTAAATAGACATAAGAGTAGAAAAGAAAGTGACCCAAATTGCTATAAATCACCTATTTAATAAGCCCAAGGACACAGCATCAATGAGACGTCCTCCTCCGATCACAGGATCAGAGTGAATGGGCTCAATATTTATATCCACCAGGTTGCGCTGTCAGCTGATTATAATAAAGATCAGCTGAAGAAAAGGTGTATAACCCGGAGCTCTCTCAGCCCACCCCCCAACAGCTGACTAGTTGTCAGCTTGAAAGGGATGTGCACTTAGTCTGGTCCAATCAATGGGCCCCCTGAGTGTGGGCCGCGCCATGCCTCCCCGCAAGCGCCGGCCCCGAAGACGTACTACGCATGCGTGCCAGCCAAGCTGGAACGAAAAGCAGCGGCAGACGTCACAGCGCCACGCCTCGGAGCTGCGAGCCGCCGTCCATTCCCACCGGCATGGCAAGCCTGCACTGGAGACAGCCAGAGGCTCCCCCCAACGTGTCCCAGAAGGGGGACACCCTTGCCGTGCTGGGTCTACGCACAAAAGTAGCAGCAGCTGTATAGAACGGGCAAAAACACCTATACCATCCATAAAAGGGAAAATCTGCAAAAAAAAAAAAAAATAATAATGACATGGCATACATGCATGAGATTCATGCATGCAATAATGCACAGCTAAGATAATATATAAATTTGGCACAAATGCAACCTCAGCATGGGAGACAACTGTGAAGCCATTACACTGAAAGAGAGAACTATGCAACAGCCACAGATCAGGCACCAGAGGTTCAGACCTGCTCATGCTCCAGTCCTGGAGTCTGATCTAGTGAAAACCACATTAATGCCCCCATCCCCAGTGTACATAGAGGCATTTGATGTAGGCGGGCCCCTCAAGTATCGAAAGAACCTTATATTTGGTATCTCACATAGTATGTATATGTAAAGGCAACAAAAGCTGTCATAAAGGTGAGAGCAAGTGGGGGGGAGATATAGGGGCCAGGGTCAGATATGTACCTCCTACATCCAACAGTAAAGCAGCATGGGGTGCTGACAGGACAAATGCTGAGAAGTATGCCTACTTCTCCATACCCCCGGAGTCAAAGCCCTCCAAGAATGGCTTGAAGCATGTTGTATCATTGAGTACTGGGGGCCTGGTCGCCCGCAGATTGTAAATCCACCTCAGTTCAAGCTGGAGGAGATCCTTGTTCCAATCTCCCCCCCTCGAACTGGGGTGCACTCCATCCAAAATCAAGAATTAGATTTTTGGGAATAGTCCCTGATGGACCAGGGCAGTGTGTCTCCCCAGTGGTAGATCGGGGTCGCATGTCTGCATGCTCCAGATGTGGCGGTATGCCCTATGCCAGAATTCCAATTTGGTCTTCCCGACATAAAAGCATCCGCAATCACACTGGAGCATATACATGACCCCCTTGGTCTTACAGTTGGCAATGTTTGGGCCTGAAGGTACTGCCATCGGGTAGAGTTGAATTTTTGACAGTATACATAAACTTACAGTACCCACAGGCCCCACACATAAACGTGCCCCTATATTTACAGTGCTGGGCAAAATTCTCATCCCTGAATTCGCTCCTTACCAACCTGGAAGACAAAGAAGTAGCCCTCCTGAAAGTAAAGAGCGGACTCTCGGGGAGGAGTCTATTCAAATTTGGGTCCATAGTGAGAATGTGCCAAAACTTGGACACAATTCTTTTGACTTCTGCGTGTTGGTTGCAATATTTGGTGATAATGCGCAGAGGATTATCCGGGTTCTTGTGTTTTTGCGAATAAATCAGAGCCTGTCTTGTATGCGTAGTGGCCCGCCTATATGCCTTTTTGAGGGAGGTATGTGAATATCCTCTCTCAAGGAGTCTTGCGCGCAGATTGTTTGCTTCGATTTTAAAGGTCGCTTCGTCGGTGCAATTTCTGCGCACCCTGAGGTACTGGCTGTATGGTATAGACCTAATAAGGCTTGGTGGATGAAAGCTGGAGGCATGTAGGATGGTGTTCCCAGCAGTGGCCTTCCGATAGAGGCCACTGCTGAGCCCACCATCCTGACCTCTATGAACCATGACGTCCAGAAAAGCAATCTCACTGCGACTCGATGACATGGTGAAAGTAAGATTAAAGCGGTTCCTATTCATGCACTCTAGGCATGAATGCAAGAGCTCTATAGGGCCATCCCAGATGGTAAAATTATCGTCGATGTATCTGAACCACAAAAGGAAGTCGTTTGTATACATCGACGAGTTCTCATCACTGAGAAATGTGGTTTCCCATTCCCCCAGGTACAGGTTCGCGTAGGATGGGGCACAGCAAGTCCCCATCGCCACTCCCTGTACCTGGAGGAAATGGGAGCCATCAAAAGTAAAGATATTATGATACAGGATGTATTCCAGCAACTGTAGGATAAATTCCTTGTAGGCCCAATCTCCATCCCATCTCTGGTATATGGCCTTCTTGACAGCTCTAAGCCCCCCAACATGGGGAATAGATCTGTACAGGGCCTCTACGTCAATGGTTACCAAATATGTATTTTCTGGTATTATGAGGTTTTCAATAATTTTGAGAAAATGTATAGTGTCTTTCACAAAGGACCGTAAGCTGATAACATGGGGTTTGAGATATTCATCAATTAAACGACTTGCGTTTTGTTGGCACATTCTCACTATGGACCCAAATTTGAATAGACTCCTCCCCGAGAGTCCACTCTTTACTTTCAGGAGGGCTACTTCTTTGTCTTCCAGGTTGGTAAGGAGCGAAGTCAGGGATGAGAATTTTGCCCAGCACTGTAAATATAGGGGCACGTTTATGTGTGGGGCCTGTGGGTACTGTAAGTTTATGTATACTGTCAAAAATCCAACTCTACCCGATGGCAGTACCTTCAGGCCCAAACATTTTGCCAACTGTAAGACCAAGGGGGTCGTGTATATGCTCCGGTGTGATTGCGGATGCTTTTATGTCGGGAAGACCAAATTGGAATTCTGGCATAGGGCATACCGCCACATCAGGAGCATGCAGACATGCGACCCCGATCTACCACTGGGGAGACACACTGCCCTGGTCCATCAGGGACTATTCCCAAAAATCTAATTCTTGATTTTGGATGGAGTGCACCCCAGTTCGACGGGGGGAGATTGGAACAAGGATCTCCTCCAGCTTGAACTGAGGTGGATTTACAATCTGCGGGCGACCAGGCCCCCCGGACTCAATGATACAACATGCTTCAAGCCATTCTTGGAGGGCTTTGACTCCGGGGTATGGAGAAGTAGGCATACTTCTCAGCATTTGTCCTGTCAGCACCCCATGCTGCTTTACTGTTGGATGTAGGAGGTCCATATCTGACCCTGGCCCCTATATTTCCCCCCCACTTGCTCTCACCTTTATGACGGCTTTTGTTGCCTTTACATATACATACTATGTGAGATACCAAATATAAGGTTCTTTCGATACTTGAGGGGCCCGCCTACATCAAATGCCTCTATGTACACTGGGTGGTTTTCACTAGATCAGACTCCAGGACTGGAGCATGAGCAGGTCTGAACCTTTGGTGCCTGATCTGTGGCTGTTGCATAGTTATCTCTTTCCGTGTAATGACTTCACAGTTGTCTCCCATGCTGAGGTTGCATTTGTGCCAAATTTATATATTATCTTAGCTGTGCATTATTGCATGCATGAATCTCATGCATGTATGCCATGTCATTATTATATATTTTTTTTTGCAGATTTTCCCTTTTATGGATGGTATAGGTGTTTTTGCCCGTTCTATACAGCTGCTGCTACTTTTGTGCATAGACCCGGCACGGCAAGGGTGTCCCCCTTCTGGGACACGTTGGGGGGAGTTGCCTTTTGACGCTCCTCCATCCCTGACCTGGATCAGCCTCTGGCTATCTCCAGTGCAGGCTTGCCGCGCCGGTGGGAGTGGACGGCGGCTTGCAGCTCCGAGGCGCGGCGCCGTGACGTCTGCCGCTGCTTTGCATTCCAGCTTGGCTGGCGCGCATGCGCAGTACGTCTTCGGGGCTGGCGCTTGCGGGGAGGCGTGGCGCGGCCCACACTCAGGGGGCCCATTGATTGGACCAGACTAAGTGCACATCCCTATCAAGCTGACAATTAGTCAGCTGTTGGGGGGTGGGCTGAGAGAGCTCCGGGTTATACACCTTTTCTTCAGCTGATCTTTATTATAATCAGCTGACAGCGCAACCTGGTGGATATAAATATTGAGCCCATTCACTCTGATCCTGTGATCGGAGGAGGACGTCTCATTGATGCTGTGTCCTTGGGCTTATTAAGTAGGTGATTTATAGCAATTTGGGTCACTTTCTTTTCTACTCTTATGTCTATTTAAGATGCTGTTTGGCCTCTCTTTCCTTTTTTACTGCTGGAATACACTCACCTACATTAGTATCACCTTTATTTCCCTCAAACCAGGTCCCCTTACTATCTGCAGCTGAATGGTTGCCATCCCGGACTCTCAGCTTCTCTCTCCTCTCCCCTACATGACAAACTGTAGGTTTTTCTTCTGGACCTAGTTCACAGGTATGTTCCCTGTTGCTGGTCCCTATATATGTATTTATACCCTTTATACACTTTGGGATCTGTTATATTATCGATCCTATTAGTTGCCACTGCCTACTTTGACCTTTTAAATTGTCATTGCTTATAGGGTTGTGTTCTTGGTTTTAGGCCTGGAGACGTTTGAACCCCAGCCTGCGCACAAACGCCGCGCCAAATTTTCAGGTGCGGCGTTTTTCAGCACAAATCTGGATTTTTCTGATACACCAGTTTTCTACAATATCACTTTGTACGTCCAGCTAGTAGGTTATCTTTAGATGCACACGGCCTGGGAGACATTTGTGAAGTTGATTTTATGCCTTGGATACCCTTATAGCATTTGTACTTTGGAAGTGAGTATGATTTTCACACAGACCTTCACTGGGTGTGGGGGGATTGTCATCTAATTTGTGTGTGATGTTAATTACTCTTTTTAATTCTGTAACCCCATAGATGGTAACTCTCACTTGGTGAACCCTGATGAAGGATTCTCTGAAACGCGTCGGTTCAGCGAGACTTATTATATTCCGACCTTTGGTTTTTCCTCCATTGTCATGCAATTTGTATCCAAAACTATATGTACTTTGCTTTTGATGTATCCATCTGTACATATTTTCTGTATCTGATTTGTATATATTTTGTTAATTAATTTTCTTCTTTTCTCTATTTTTGTAATAAAAATTATTTTGTACTTACATCGTATCATTTGTAGTGCCTGTAAAATCCCGCCATAGGGGAATCTTTTGGTCTCTTTCAGATTTATGGGATGTGGCACACCTCCTTTTTTAACTACTCTCTGTCAGAGTCTCTCCTTTTTTCGTTTGAAGTTATTTGTGGGGTTTTCTTTGCATCCCAAACAATTTTCCTGGCAGTTGTGGCTGAAATTTTAATTTGTCTACCTGACTGTGGTTTGGTTTCAACGGAACCCCTCATTTTCCACTTCTTGATTAGAGTTTGAACCCTGCTGATTGGCATTCTCAATTTCTTGGATATCTTTTTATATCCCTCTCCTATTTTATACAGTTCAACTACCTTTTCCCGCAGATCCTTTGACAATTCTTTTGCTTTCCCTATGGCTCAGAATCCAGAAAAATCAGTGCAGCACTGGATGAGAGATGCAAGGGAATGTCAGGAGTCCAGAAACTCATTGACCTTTTATACAAAAGGTTTGTACACCTACATGTAGTGCAGGATTGGAGCAGCCCCCTTGGACTTTTTTGTATAGCCCAACATGTTTCGGAATGAACAATGTATATACTTTCATCAGGGAAGATTATGCCTTGGTAACTTTAATTCTCATTGTCTGAAATGTAAACATAGTCGCATGATAATCACACTGTAAAGCACGATGTGAACATAACAAGCAATATAAGAGTATACATTTGCTATATAATATATGTGACCGTTCTAATACTCACATGATGATCCACAGTACAATAAACAAAAAAGGAAACACAAGGAATAAAATCAATGGGGACTCCCAAAGTGACTGAAGCAGTCGGCAGAGAAGCAGATGTGTGGACATGCATCCCAAGATGAGCAAGCTGCAAACATCCACAAAAAACGCCTTGTAGGCTACACCAGCCAAAAAGGTATCAATATCTAAAGCAAAAAAAATTGGAAGAGTTTATTAACCCATACTTATTAAACTTCAATATCAGCAGACAGGATGAATGTTGCATAGAAATAAGATAGGGGAATCAGGTATCTCATCACCCCCCCATAGAGTATATTACCCTTAAACACACCAATGCAGATAACAACACCATGGCAGAAGGCTCAATCAGGGACATGCCTGTCAGGTGTGTCTGCTTATATAGGGAGTATTCCTCAGGAAGAGCCAATAAGCCATGGGAAGGAGGTGCTGGAACCCTGACATCAAAGACGCCGCCAATCAGGGTGGCTCAAGACAAGGACAAGGCGGTTCTCTGATGCAAGGGCCCTGCGGCACAGCCCCGTCCATCGAGCAGGATAACGTCGCGTGTCAGAGCGTCACCGGCGCAAAGAATTCCCCAGCAGCAGCATATGACGCGGCAGGGGTGGGTAGGAGCTTCCCCCGCAAAAAGCCCGTGTGGATAGCAGGAAGTGTAAACCCCCAGTGCCGTCCACAAGTGGAGCCTACCTGCCGGGTGGTGTAAGCGGAAGACTCCACAGGGGACACACCATCTAGTGGATCCACGGGCCACAACAGTCACAGTGGGCAATAAATGATTCAAAAACCACAATGGAGAAACATACAAGAACAAAAAACAGGGATCGATTAAACAAAATTATATACATAGGAAAAAGCAAACAGGGAAAGAAAGAAACAATATAAAATATAATGGGAAAGAAAATAGCCAAGGATATGGAATACTAGGGGCGAGCAAATCTAAAATTAAAGATTAATTATTAAAGAATTCTGTATACGGTATTATATTTAGCATGGGGGTCCCAGGATGTCATGGCATAGGGGCACACAGCAATGTCACAAAGCATTAATTCCACTGGAGTTCAAGACTCTCAATACCGGAAATTAGAGGTTTAACTCGCATCCCCCTGACACAAAACCAGGAAGGAATGGCTTGAAGTTAAATGCCTCACTCAAGCCTGGTGGCAGGGTGGCCTTGAGGTTGAAAATCCATCTAAGTTCACATTGTAGTAGTTACTTATTGAAATCACCCCCTCTGTGGCTAGGATGTAGGCAATCCAAGGCCAGAAAATGTACCTTAGGGATAGACGCAGCATGGACTAAGCCATGTGTCGACCAATGGGTATGTCAGGATCACGTTTACATATACTTAATATATGTTGATATATGCATTTCCAGAATTCATTTATAGTTATCCCAACATAGTAACATCCACAGTCGCAAGAGAGTAGATAAACCACAGTGAGGGTCCTGCAATTTACATAATGTTTAGGGTGAAAAGTGCGCCCATTGGGTAACCAAATATTTTTGCGTCTGTCCATATATTGACAGTAGGCACATCCCCCCGCAGGGGAAAGTGCCTAAAGTTTTACACATGTCACCTCTTGAAGCCCTATATTCACTTGATACCAGCTTGTCACCCACAGAGGGGGCCCTCCTGTAGGCAACAGCTGGTACCTCAGACACAGAAGGAGCAAGCAAAGGATCCATAACAAGCAGATGCCAATACTTGTTTAGGATATGTCTAATTTGCTTGTGTTGTGTGGAGTAGGTAGTGATGACACGTGTTGTGTCTTCATTTACAAGATTTTTAGGGGTACCATTCCCGTTAGTAGACTGTCAGTAAAAATTAGGAACAATGGTCTGGAAATTACTTGACTGAGTTCCCTAAGGACCCTCGGATGCAAGCAATCTGGTCCCAGTGACTTATTAATGTTAAGTTTTCCAAGTCTATCTCTAATTCTGTCCTCTGTTAGCCATGAGGGTGCTTCCTGTGATGTGTCATGAGGATAAACACTGCAGTTTTGGTTACTGAAGCCCCCTGATTCCTTTGTGAAGACTGAGGAGAAGAATAAATTCAATACCTTCAATACCATCTCCCCATCCTTTGTAACCAGATTTCCTTCCTCATTCTTTATGGGGCCAATATGGTCTGTCCTCCATTTTTTACTGCTTATATACTTAAAGAATTTCTTGGGATTTTTTTTTGCTCTCCTCCGCTATGTGTCTTTCGTGTTCTATCTTAGCCGCCCTAATTGCACCCTTACATTTCTTGTTGCATTCTTTGTAAAGTCTGAATGCTGATGATGATTCCTCAGCCTTGTATTTTTTGAAGGCCTTCTCCTTTGCTTTTATATGCATTTTTACTTCGCAGTTAAGCCATCCAGGATTTTTGTGTGCTCTTTTAAATTTATTTCCCAATGGGATGCACTGGCTCATGTCCTTATTTATTTTTGCTCTTAAAGCAAACCCATCTCTCCTCCATGTTCTTTGTTCCTAAGATTCTATCCCAATCTATATCTTCTAGCAAGGTTCATAGTTTAGGGACGTTGGCTCTTTTGAAATTCAGTGTCTTTGTATTCCCCTTATGTTTCCTATCTGTGTGATTTATAATGAAGCTAATTGACCTGTGATCGCTGTTTCCTAAATTGCCCCTTATTTCCACATCTGTGATCAGGTCTGTATTGTTGGTAATCAGTAAGTCTAGTAAAACTTTGTTTCTAGTTGGTGCGTCTACCATCTGACCCATGAAATTGTCCTACAAGACATTTAGGAACTGGCCAGCCTTAGACGAATGCGCGGTTCCTTCCGTCCAGTCTATGTCTGGATAATTAAGATCCCCATTATGATGACACTTCCCATCCTTGCTGCTAATCCAAATTGTGATAGGAGGTCCGCCTCCCCATCCTCCCTCAGGTTGGGGGGCCTATAGCATACTCCCAGTATTATTTTCCCCTTAGTATCATCCCTTTGGAGCTCTACCCATAAGGATTCCACCTCCTTCCTAGCTCCCTTATTGATGTCATCCCTAACATTCACTTGTACACTATTCTTGATATATAGGCATACCCCTCCCCCTTTTTTATCCTCTCTATCCCTGCGATAAAGGAAATACCTTTGAATGGTTGCCAGCCAATCATGAGAGCTGTTGAACCAAGTCTCTGAAATTCCCACAAAATCCAAATCCTCCTCGTACAACAGTATCTCTAGTTCTCCCATCTTGTCCACCAGACTTCTGGCATTGGTGAACATGCTACGTAGTTTAGACTGGTAGCATACTGTCCTCTTGTTGGGTTTTTCCGAGATTGCAAATAGGACTTGTTACTATACTTACCTTGGGTTTGTGTGCTTTAGTCAACCTACCACTAATGCCCCTAATACTACCCTATGTAATATGTTCCGCACTGACTATACCTCTGAACCCTCCCCCCCCGTTGACTAGTTTAAAAGCCCCTCTAACTTTTTGGCCATGTTCACTCCCAGCAGATCTGCACCCTCCTCATTTAGGTGCAGTCCGTCCCTTCTATAGAACTGGTGACCGACTGAGAAGTCGGTCCAGTTCTCCAGGAACCCAAACCCCTCATTACTACACCAGGTCCTCAGCCACTTGTTTACTTCCCTAATCTCCCTCTGTCTTTCTGGTGTGGCTCAATGTACCAGTGGTATTCCTGAGAATACTACTTTGGGGGTCCTTTTCCTCAATTTAGCTCCTAAGTCCCTAAAATCGTTCTTTAGGACACTCCATCTGCCTCTGACTTTGTCATTGGTGCCAACGTGCACCATGACAGCCAGATCTTCCCCAGCCTCTCCCAGTAATCTGTCCACCAGATCTGTGATGTGCCGAACCCGAGCGCCCGGTAGACAGCATACAGTTCGGCGCTTTAGGTCTTTGTCACAGATTGCCCTCTCTGTCCTTCTAAGAATTGAGTCCCCTACCACCAGAATCTGTCTTTTCTTTCCCTTCGCTTCCCCCCCATTCTCACTGGAGCAGTTCTTGCCCTGGGGGAGTCCCTTAGCTTCAGCAGTGCTGGTCCCTGACTGGTTTCACCAATGTCACTTAATGGAGCGTACTTATTGAC
Organism: Aquarana catesbeiana; assembly: GCF_042186555.1. Taxonomy (NCBI): domain Eukaryota; kingdom Metazoa; phylum Chordata; class Amphibia; order Anura; family Ranidae; genus Aquarana; species Aquarana catesbeiana. Next base: position 275,509,526 of record NC_133324.1, read on the forward strand.
ATGTTCCAGCTCAGGATTGGCCTCCCTGGCCCTTTCCCCTCTATCCTTCCTGAATGTCATCTACTCTTTTCTAGTGCCTGCACCTCTTTGTCTCCACCCGCACACGTGCATTCACAATACACAGGTACACACAATACTCAGGCACTTCCAGTACTCAGGTACGCACAATACTCAGGTACACACAGTACTTAGGTACACAAAATACTCAGGTACACACAATACTCAGGTACTCCCAAAACTCAAGTACTTACAATGCTCAGGTACTTACAATGCTCAGGTACTCACAATACTCAGGTACATACAATACTCATGTACACACAATACTCAGGTACTCCCAATACTCAGGTACTCCCAATACTCAGGTACTCACAATACTCAGGTAAACACAACACTCAGGTACACACAGTACTCAGGTACTCCCAATACTCAGGTACTCACAATACTCAGGTACACACAATACTTAGGTACTCACAATACTCTGATTACTCACAGTACTCAACAATACACAGTGTCCCCACTACACACAGTCAGTCTTTTCTGTTAGTTATGACTTTGACCGCTCTGTACCTGATAAAATGCCCCTGCAATCTGACACTTGCAGAGCTTGTCAGCTCCTACAGTATCCCCCGGTCAGCCTGCCTGTTCCTGCTCACTCTGCTCTACTGTCTGCCTGTCACTCTCCCCCTCTGGTTCACAGCACACTAACCTGCCGCTTACCGGTCAGACTTGTCACCTCGCGGTCTCCTTGTACTGTCCTCCCGCTCCCGATGGCCTGTGCCCGCCACCTCTATCAGTCCCCCAGGTCACCCGCCGCCTCTTCTCCTGTCTGGGGGGGGGCGGTCCTGTCCGCACACACTCACTCACACACTCATTCACACACCCAAACAGTCACAATCAATACAACACATGCTGTTCCCAGACACCACGCTGCTCTGCTGCGCTCTGCTCAGCTCCTCTGCCCCTCTGCTGATTCGGATTTTCACGCCAACAGCAACATTGAATAGGTCACATTAATTGTAAATGTTGTCCCTTGTTATGGCTAGTCTAACTATGGAAAGTTGAAAGTCAATGTGAAAATTTAAAACATCATAATATATAAACATTACAGCTCACTGAACAGGTTGAAAAATCTATCAGCACTCCAGGAAATTGCTTTCATTTAACAGTTACTGGCACTAAAAATATGCTTGTAAATGGCAACTGGCCCATTCGCTGAAACCATGCCTTCACTGCACAGGTGTTTGCCAATAATTCAGGTAAAATCTGAGATCCATTTGTTAGGAAAAGGGGCTGACAAAACAATATTTTATCAATAATCAACTTATGTATTGACATAATTGTGAAAATAAATACACAATAATTCAAATGTAAATATGCTAGTGATATCAACAAATAATGGTGACACCTGAATAATCAGTGAAAGAGTATAAATGAATAAATATAAACATATATTTCATGCCACATTATAAAAAAGAACACCCTGTGACAAATGTGAAACATTTAAGTATCTATTGCTCAAGTGCTGATAAAAAGTCCATGAAACTGCGAATAATCCGATGAATGGTGTAGAATCAAATAATCTCTATGTTGTTCTTGTGATCATCCACCCCACCTCTGTGCTTGTGCTTCCACTCCCACTTAAAGATATATATATATATGTATATTGTGAATTGTGAGCTATAGTTGGTATTAGTGTCACTACAACACTGCACTACAGTTGTGTCAAGGGGATTGAACAAATTAAGAGGGGTGAAGAGATCAGAGGACAGGCTCGATCTAAATCAGCAGCTCCACCGTGAGTTATTGCTACACTCTTTTTAAATCATAATAGCAACAGAAACTACCCAAATGACCCTGATCAAAAGTTTACACACCCCAGTTCTTAATACCGTGTATTGCCCCCTTTATCATCAATGACTGCTTGAAGTCTTTTGTGGTATTTGTGGATGAAGCTCTTTATCTCCTCAGATGGTAAAGCTGCCCATTCCTCTTGGCAAAAAGCCTCCAGTTCCTGTAAATTCTTGGGCTGTCTTGCATGAACTGCACGTTTGAGATCTCCCCAGAGTGGCTCAATGATATTGAGGTTAGGGGACTGAACCTTCACTTTATTCTGCTGTAGCCAATGAAAGGTGGACTTGGCCTTGTGTTTTGGGTCATTGTCATGCTGGAATGTCCAAGTACATCACATGCACAATTTCCTGGCTAAAGATTGCAAATGTCCCTCCAGTATTTTTTGATAACACACTGCATTCATCTTACCATCAATTTTGACCAAATTTCCTGTGCCTTTGTAGCTCATACATCCCCAAAACATCAGTGATCCACCTTCATGTTTCACAGTAGGAATGATGTACCTTTCATTATAGGCCTTGTTGACTCCTCTCCAAATGAAGCGTTTATGGTTGTGGCCAAAAAGATCATTTTTGGTCTCATGACTCCAAATACCTTTGTACTAGAAGGTTTGAGGCTTGTCTCTGTGCTGTTTGGCATATTGTAAGCGGGATACTTTGTGGCATTTGCATAGTAATGGCTTTCTTCTGGTGACTCAACCATGCAGCCAATCTTTCATCAAGTGCTTCCTTATTTTGCATTGTGAAACAGCCACGTTTTCAGAGAGTTTTGTATTTCACCTGAAGTTATTTGTGGGTTTATCTTTGCATCCCAAACAATTTTCCTGGCAGTTGTGGCTAAAATATTAGTTGGTCTACCTGACCGTGGTTTAGTTTCAACAGAACCCCTCATTTTCCACTTCCTGATTATAGTTTAGACACTGCTGATTGGCATTGTCAATTCCTTGGATATTTTATATCCCCTTCCTGTTTTATACAGTTCAACTACCTTTTCCCGCAGATCCTTTGACAATTCTTTTGCTTTCCCCAGAATCCAGAAATGTCAGTGCAGCACTGAATGAAAGATGCAAGGGTCTGTCAGGAGTCCAGAAACTCATTAACTGTTTATACACGCACACTAATTACAAGCAAACAGATCAAACAGATCACAAGTGAGGATGTTTACCTTTAATAGCCATTCAACCCCCTTTGTGTCAACGTGTATGCATGTTATCAGGTACAAATCACCAGGGTATTTAAACTTTTGATCAGGGTCATTTGGGCAGTTTCTGTTGTGATTATGATTTAAAAAGA